>NC_141158.1:41659000-42275500 GCF_053477565.2 Lygodium microphyllum
CTTTCAATGCTATCACTATCCTTGAATGGTGGACCACGAAAAAGACGTGTGCAAGCATTAAGGTTTGTCATTTTCTATTGAAGGATAATTTGAATCTACTTTATTATCTAAAAATGTCTATTTTTTGTTAGAAACATTTTCGATGATAGTTGAGGCCAAGGTGAAAGTTAGCAAATGGACCTTCTAAAGGCATTCTTAAAACATGAGCATCTGATTAAAATTTTGAGAGACCCTTAACATTGAGTCCTTTGGCTTACTGCTTTGAATGAGGTTCTTATAGATGTTCTTAGTAGTTTATTCGGAGAAGAAGTTCAAATAGCATGTGATATAATTGGGGTTAATCGATAAGGCTATGGGCCATATACGGTATAATAGCAACTACATTGGCTCGTAGCAAAATAAAGCACATGATTTTGCCTCATCCATTTTAGCTGTTGCTTAGAGTTGTAAGACGAGCAAAAAATATATCCATTGCTAATTTAATAGGAAATGATTTTTTTTAATTATTGAGAAAATGAAAGTGGAGGGAGCTAAATCTTGAAAGATTTATTATGACTATGATAACTTCAACAATATTTTTGTTGATCTAGTCAAGTTACAATGTGCCATGGTTCATTTCTACAAGGTACAATGCTTGGAAGATATTGACTTGTCCTAATCTAATATTTATGAATTTAATATAGTACACTTGTTTCTCCTAAGTTTGTACAAACTATGATTGCCAGGTTTTGTTTCAACCTTGGAGTTTGTTATTAAGCTTGACTAATGCCAAATCATAAAGGGATACAAGTTGGAGAGGGTGGGTCTTACATTGATGAATTTTCTACAAGGTACAATGCTTGGAAGATATTGACTTGTCCTAATCTAATATTTATGAATTTAATATAGTACACTTGTTTCTCCTAAGTTTGTACAAACTATGATTGCCAGGTTTTGTTTCAACCTTGGAGTTTGTTATTAAGCTTGACTAATGCCAAATCATAAAGGGATACAAGTTGGAGAGGGTGGGTCTTACATTGATGAATTATGCCATTGCCTATGCAAAAGATAGTATGCTCATCCAACCATTTAGTGTGAAGTTAGAAAAGGAAATTTGGTGGCTAGCGATAGCCAAAGTGCCCAAGGAGACCCATAATGTTCTCTCTTGGATCTTTCAATGCACTCTATATCTAGATATAATTTCCAAGAAAACAAGTGGGGAGAAAATTGTTATGGAAGGAGTTAGAGAATTCAAAGTTAATTGGGACTTGGACAATGATCTCAAGACTCTAAAGTGTATGGTTAATTGTGACACTAAGGAATCAACATCATTTCCTTATCCATTTTACATAAAAACAAATAATTCTCTTGAGGTCGTAGATAATGTTGTGTGGAAGGGAGGATCATTGGCCTACAATAGAAAGGAACCACCAAATAGGTCACATATTGACAAGAATTGGAAATTCATATTTCCAATTAACATTGAGAATGTCCATTTTTACACTTTGTATTGCCTCATGTGCATATTTGACAAGTTATTGAAGTTGCATATTAATTATGCATACACAATGAAGCCTCCCTCCAAATGTGAAGTAGCTATTGAGAAAGTCGAGGAGTTGTTAAATTCATTAGGTGTACATGGAGGCAAGATAAAGATTAAAAAGGACCAGAAAACATCAAGGCTAACTTATGATATAACACAGAAAATATCAATGAGTGGAATGAAGGCAAAGAGATTCCTAAGCAATATGACTAGCAAGCCATCAAAGTTAAAGTGGGAGCTATGGCAAATGCAAGAGACCCTAGTCTTAAGAATTCTTGGGTATTCTTTTAATAAGCTAATGTGTATAATGCTAAAACCATCAATAGATTGTTCAACTTAAGCTGAATTTCATACAGTGGTCAATGATTTTACAAAGCTAGTTGTCAATGCATGGGGAGAAACTAATATCACCCACTACATGGTACACCTTCAACTCTACTACTTGCATTTTCTTTAATATTTGGATACATTGATGCTCTAAATCTAATATCAATACTCCATACCTTTGCAACATATTTTATATGCTCATGGATCATATTTTTTGAAGAAATATGGATCTCTAGAAATGTGGAGCATCCAAGGTATGAAAAAGTCTCGTTATTGGGCTCATGCTACATATTTCAAGAACACTTGTCATGGAGGTGGTTGTGTCAAGAAAAGCTATCTTATAGAAATTTTTGATTGGTTTCATAGATGTACCTTCAATTGTCCATCACATTAGAGAATGCTAAGGCTACCACATTGGCTAAATCTCTTGAGCAACAAATCCACATGTATAATTAGAAAAAGTGGTGAAACACATCTATAGTGAATATATATGTGAAGGGTCAAAATGGGCACACATATAAATCCATGCATGAATCCCCTTTAAACCCTAAATGCTAGGTTTCATATAAATAAAATATTTTAGTTAATTTTCTATTTGATACTTCTATTGTTGCCTTCTCCCATTCTCTTCTAATCTACGTCATGGTTTGTAGCACCAAGTAAATTGCGCGATGATATCCACCACTAGGCTAAGGCCAAGGACAAGTTTTCACTTCTCTACCATGGCAATGTAAAGAGATCCCAGATTTTGCTGAATAGGATGACTCTAATAGCATCGCAACCTCATCATCCCCATGTCCTTCCCCCCATGTCTATCCAATGGCTCAAAGATCTTGCCTCAACTGGCCTTGGAGTCTTTGAAAGAGCTTGTGAGCAAGAAGATTCTTCTAAAGGGAAAGAAGCAAGTGAGGATGTGGAAGTTGACAATAACAAGCCAAAGAATACTAAAGGAGATGCCTCTACCGATGAGGAAAGTGGAAACAATAATGATGACAACAACATTGATGACAACATCAATAGGCCCTAGGACAACTTAAAATGGCCATAGGCTAGTGGAGATGTAACCGAGGGCCACTCAACAAGTGGTAAGGGCTAGACAACTTCCTCCTCCTCCTCCAATACCCCTCCTCTTTGCTCTAGAACCATGCCAAATATCCCCCACTCAAGCCCTAACTCCAAGCTCAACAAGCACATGGATGAGGATGGCAACCATGACAAGGCCTAGCGAGATGATTCCTAGGGCAAAGGCTAAAGCGAAGGAAGAACTATCACCTAGCGGCTCTTAGGGAGATCTGCAAAGTACCAAAAGAGCATGCATCTATTGATTAGGAAAGTGTCCTTTGCATGCTTAGTGAAGGAAATCCTTCACTCTTATGGAGATCAATTTTGCTTGCAAAGAATTGTAGTGGAGGCTATCCATGAAGTTGTAGAAGCATACCTTGTTGCACTTTTTGAAAACGTATATCTCTATGTAATTCATACCAAGCAGGTGACCATCATCTGTAGAGACATACAGTTAGGTAGATGGATAAGAGGGAAGAGAGATTAGAGCTGCCAAGGGCCTATAGTTTTTATAACACACTGCAATGCAATGTACTTTGTGAACTTTGAAATGTAATGAAAAACCTTTGCTTTTATTGTGCTTAGAATGTCTTATATTGTACTTGTGTATGATGGTGTAATGATTAAATTTGCAATGTCAATTGAGAACATGAAAATTAAGTAGAATGAGAAATTGATTATCGAGCCAATGTTCTAGTTAACCAATCTGTGTTGTCGAATGATAAGTTAGTATACATTAGATAAGTGATGAAGTACATGAAATTTTTTAAAATTTATCTTAAAAAAATTTGTGATTCAATCAGCTAATCGACTTACTTTTGGCTCAAATGAATAAAAAATGACATCAAAAGTTACATTTGAGTTGTCCTACAACCCTTGGACACCATGGCTTATGAATGAACAAGATGGTACACGTACATTGTGGTGTCGAAGGGTTGTAGAATAGCTCAAATGCAAATTTTGATATCATTTTTAATCATTTTGGATAAAAAAAAGTTGATTGGCTTGTCGAACTAAAATTTTTGATTGATAAAACTTTAATTCTTTAAAATGCATTTGTCGTACTTTGAAAATATACACATTGGTATCACATAAGTTTGTAAAATCCTTCAATCTTATCACATTTGAACGCTAAAAAATAGACAATATGCTTGAGAGATATTTTGCAATAAAAATATATTTGTATTATAGTACAAAGTACAAAGGGCTTTTGCTTTACAGGACTATGCTTAGAATGCTAGAGCTTAATACAACTTTCAGGCCATCTTCAAGCACTTGATCTTCTCACTAGCATGCTTCCATCTCTTCTTAGGCCATAACCCTATCTTGACGCTCTCTTGCATGGCAACCTAATTGGATCCAATGGCTTTGTTGATCCCCACGGCCTACAGTATCCTTCTGCGCAGGCATATACCAAATAGGTGCTTCACCAACTCCTTTTTAACAAGAATGATCTTGTGCACATTATTTGAGGTGATAGGGGTTGCATGTAGCACTTTTGATAGGGCCTTCAGGATAGTGAGTTGAGCTCGTCCGTCTAGTGCGAAGATGACATGGACAATAGCTATGTCAGTAGTGGGAATCCTGTCAATATAGTGCCCTATTATGTAGGCATCCTTCTCAAATGTTGCCTAGTCTTTTTGGCAACTTGCAAAATCATCAATGTTGAGCATGATCTACATTGACATAAAATTAGCTCAAAATAGTACACATTGTAAAATAAAGCATCTGGACATATTATTGATACTCTTGCTTCCTTCTCAACATCAAAGGTAACCTTTGAGAGTTTAGTCAAGTCCACACTTGACTTGGACTCATTGATTTGGGGGACTTGCTACTCTTCCAAGGTCATTTATCCTGCCACCAAGCTAGCTTGCATTGTCTCAAACTATTGGGTGCTAGCATACTCTACTAAGTCCACGGCATCTCCAAGAGCTATGAGTGCACTGTGTATGTCTTCGAGCTTTGGGTTTCTACACTCCATAGGCTGATCATTACACACAAGAGGAAAGTCATTGGTGATTGCCAACATCGACAACACCTCATCCTCCCTCACTCTAAAAAATTTCTCCACATCATGGATAAATTCAAAATCTTTATCATTGATGAAGACTTTGCTCATACTATCTATGTGACAGTCTGTATCGATGGTAGAGGGGACAACCTTCTTCTCACTTGGGCCACCTTCTAAGGTGTTATCCATAGAAACTATAGCTCTATCAACCATAAGGTCTAGAGCCTCTTTTGCAACCTCTTCTTCCTCTCTAGCATTGTCTACTGGTGAAGGCTTTGGATTAGAGGCATTCTTCAATAAGCCTCCCACATGCTCTTCAACATCCATTATGACTGGAGGTGGGTCCTCACCTTCATTGAGTAACAAAATGAAAGTGGCAGTCCATGAGAGATAGTCAATGCCATGCTGGCCAAAGCCGTATTCCCTTGCTTTCCAAGGAGTTAGGTGCTTGAAGTAGATGGGGGTGAGATTTGCACAAAAATGATCTATTCATTTTCGAAACGCCTCCGTGCCATTGATATACTTCAATAGGTTGTATGGCGCCCATTCCTCATTAGAATCTTGGAACCCAATGGTATATTCTTGTAAGTATGTGTTCATGTACTCGAGAGGGTATTGTAGGCTTGCCACAATACCATATCATAGTACTTGATATTGGGACAAAAGATCTTGTAAAGATCCGATCTCTTGGCGAATTCTATACCCTGAAGGAATTGCATGAAGTTATTAAGAGTATGATCCACCATGGAAGAAGGGGTGGAGGCAAGAGCAAGTGTGCTTGGGAGAGAAGTGGTTGGAGAGTGGGAAAATGAAAATGAAACCAAGTAACTAGTCTTTATAGGCCATAAACCTAGAGTTTGAATATTTAAAAAATCTATTAAATTCTATTAATATAAGTTTAAAAATAAATAAAAAATTATTAAATAATATAAAATATAAAAATTTAGAGAATATTTTATATAGATAAATATAAATATAAATATAAATATAAATATAAAGCATTAAAAATAAAATCCCATGATCTATTTATCACTAATTTTTGATACATCATTTTGTATATAGATTTTGACTTATTGCAAAGCACTCGATAGAATATAATTCTTCTCCATTATTTTGCCCATATAAAGGAAATAAAACCAAATAAATTCAAATTAATATATCCCAACCAAAAGAAAAAATTTCAATTTTAAACAAGCTCACATTTCTACCACTAATACATAAGTTGAAGCTCTCTACATGAATGCTTCCCATTAAGATTAGATGCTCCCACAGGTTTTGGGACTTCAATTTTCACTCACTGTGATTGACTTGATCATTTCACTTGGCATATAAATTTGAATATCAAATGCTTGTCCCATGTCTTCAGTGGACTCCAAGGGAATCCATTAGCTTGCTTTCTTCATACACAAATGTCGATAATAGAATCACATGTACAATGATGAATGTATAATCAAGTAACAAAATGTAACACTAGAGACCACCACTTTGCACAAAAATATGTAACCTTTGTGCATGCATCCACCTTATTCCATCCTTCAAAATTGAAATTAAGAGAGTCCTCTATTATTATGTTCTTACAAATGAACATGGATGGACATTGATGCACATCAATGCTTTTGAAGATATATAAAAAAACATGAAAGATCCGCTGATCTTAAAGCTCTCCCAAACCTCAAAACAAGCTATGAATATCATGTACGATCTTCATTTTTAATGTTTGAAGCTTTCACTCATCTAGAATGGGCCATTTCAAAGAATTGAGAGGTGGACAAGGAAGTAATTTAAGATAACCATATGAATCAATTGATGTAGACACTATATACATGAATTTATAGAAAAATATCTTGCATTGTAAAAGATATTGTGATGACTTTCCAATCATCATTATCTCACCCACATCCACATGTGGAGCTTTGTATGTCCTAGAAAAGCTTTGCGAAGGCTGATCCTCAACAAGATTTGAAGGAAAAATGTTTGACAAAAGAGAAGAAATAAAAACCTAAAAAATATATGAGAAGTTAAGAACATAAAAGAAGTGACTTACAATTAGAGGGGAAAACTTGTTGAGTAGTCCAAGGAGGTAGCTTCAACTCCTTTACAGCATATATGTGTTGGATTGATGCAACAAGACCACCATCTCAATGTGTTCGTGTGAATGATGACTGCTCAGAATGAAATGAGCATATTCTTCTTCATGTTCTTGCTGATGGACATCCCTTTATACATAGCCTTCTCTCTATGCTTACTGTTCTGCCCACAATACTGTTTTCAGCCACAAGCTTGCTTTCTACACTCTCATTCAATGGATTTTCAACATCAGCTTGTTCCAAAACAACATTGCATGCATCATCATACTCCCTTTGAAGTTGTATCTCTATGTCTTTTTCAACATGCATCAATGCTTGCAAAACTTCACCATCAAACTGCCTTTTTCATTTCAGCATATCAATGATTGCATCATGAAATTCATGCTTTGCAATTCCAAGAACTTTGCCAAGTGTGAATTCTACTGTATTGCCAAGTATGCATTCTTCCAATACTTTTTAAAGGCTTGTAGCAGTCTCAAGATCCGATTGCAGCAACCAGGCTACTTGCCCCTTTTCTTCCCTTCTCGTTTCTTCTCTTGAGATGCATTCTCCATAACATGTTTAGGTATGACTTTTTTAGCCTCTTTCTGCTGCTTCATTTCACTTCCTTTATGCGATTAGATGGACATGAAGAGGAAGGACCAGTAGTGTCCTCTTCTCTTTTTCTCTTTTCTTCCACAAGAGCTTCTTAATTATGAACTTCAACTAAATAAGCATAGGCTGAAAATGAATCCACTGGTGCATTCCATCATGTACTCCCTCGTATACTCTGGATTCAACTAATTTAGCCTTTGTTGTTTTTCCCTTTTCCATGCAATCTAATGCTTGCATCCAAATGTAAGATTTTGCTTCAACCATGCATCCTTTACGAGCTTCATCAGCCCTTTCAATTCTCAAACCATATGTGGTTGCATCTATGGCTACAAATGTTTTCCTTGTAGCCATCGCTTCCAACCTCTTCTGCATACCACCATTTCCAAAATTTGGCTTTATTGGAAGACCAGTTTCTATTGCATGTATTTAGCCATCATTCCAAAAGACTAGCCTTTTTTGCCTTCGCTTCACGATAGGCCTTAGAATCTCTCTTATCATGCTGTAAAATGTTGCACCAAATGCATCTCCTCTTGTATCCCTCTCTATATGGGCTTTGGGTTGCTGCTCCTTGACTCTTCTCTTCTACCTTGACATCCAATTTTTGGACCTTTGCATTGATTTCAATCAAATTCAGCCTCAAATCACGCATGCCCTTGATTAATTCATCCACAACATCACCTTTAAGAGCCAAACCAACAAGTGTAATCGACTATTCTTCCATAGCTACAGGCGCTTTGGCTGCAATTTCAACCCCCTTTTGAGTAGCACTGGCAGTGTGGTGCCTATACTTCATCTTAATTTCATCTGCTCTCTCTTACTAACATATACATTGCCTTAGTTACATCAACCCAATCTGATTTTGGCCCTATTTCAGAAGGTGCATCTTCTAAACGATCATTCAGCTTCTTCTACAAGACAAGATCTGTAGCCTTCAAAACAAATCAAAATTTTGACTCTCTAATGATTGTTGCTCATAGGCTATAACATGCTTGCTTGTCAGCTGTCTAGGCACATTTTTAGGGGTCATCGAGAGACGAATCTAAGCGACACTGCGCGTCACTCCCATGGAATGTTACAGGGTTTGTCACCTAGGGTTTCTTGAGTCTGCCTTGCAACGGAATGTTCGCGACCGCGAATCCACTAGGATCGACATGAAATTTGGGTCCCTAGTGGTCAAGGTCTCTTGATAGCATTCTAGCATCGGGTCTTGGATATCTTATCTTACGTAGAGATATCCAAGCCAAAGAAGATCCATGCTGCACTTGGTTCAAAGAGAATGGGAAATGAGAGGGGTGCGCCACTCAACCTCTCCACCCGTAGGACATAGTCCCATTTCGGTCTCCTAAAACGGCGTGAATCGAGGTTCTAACCTAACAATTTCTAAGGGTTAGACATTGATAAAACCTTGTGAGAAGCCTCCTAGTTCTTTGGGACCACCCTGTCATAAGGCAGACTCGTCAAGGGTTCCGTCCACCTACTTTCCTCAATAGGTGTTCTTTAGTTATTTAATTAGGTCCTACTACAATTATGTGTGACATTTAAAATCAGCTTTCTTAATTAAGCCTTTAAGGGAACATGGTTCGTTCGCGTAATTTATAGCACAGACACGAATACAGAGCAAGCAGTCCTTTTGACAAATCGTTTCTTAACTTATCTTCAAGTTAATCTTTGTCTCTTGCCCATACAGGAGAAACTAAATGTCCCTTCTTCCCTGCAGAAGTAACTAATCCAAATAACATGGCACCATAAATTCCATCCTTTATCTAGAATAGGATCTTCCAATGCCACAGATGTTGGGGCCACGGAGGTCTTTAACTCCATTCCAGACTTGGCAAGGGGTATTCAGAGCTCCCTTGACTCGCAAGCTGCCTAGGAGTGAAACATTATTCTTGTGGTTGGCTATTTCACCACTCGGCCTTCGGTCCATGAATCGAGCAGTGCCCTTTTCAGGCTTATCCGCGATGCGATCATGGAGGTGATCCACCTGTGCAAAGAACTTTTCCTTAATTAATTCATTTAAGAATCAAGCATAGTTAAAGCAATCAGCCCTAATATTATCTTTCAAGAAAACATTCCTTTATCCCCATGGCAATTTGTCATCATAGATCCCCGCCATGAATTTACCATCAATCACAAGCACTTGGAATGATAATCCAAATGACAATCCAGCAATCAGTTGAATGTAAAAGCATTTAAGATGTTGTTTGATCAAAACCAATTGCATTTTTTTCCAAACAATGTAAGAATAGACGCAATAACATTTTCATCCGCTTGTTTGCTCTCCCCCTTGGGATCTAAGAGCGAGTTTTTCTTAACACTCCCTTCTTTTGCCTAGGGTGTATGTCAAGGCTTCATACAAGCATTACCTTGTAATATACAATCAAGCCAATACTAGAGGATACTTATGCTTATTTTTTGATTGAGTATCCAAACTATTGAACTTAGGTCCAAATTTCAACATCTACCAAAAGTTTACCTAGTCTCCCAGATTAAAGTTTTGTATAAAGCTTAGTTAAATCAATCTGAGTTTCAAATTGGCTGTTCATATCTGGATCTAAATCTATCAAGTCTCTAAGTAACTTTCTAAAATTTCTTTTCTCCTAATTCCATGACGGAAATCATTTTGCAATCCTCTTTCCCAACAAGAGTAACTCTATCAGAGATTAGAAAAATGCGAAGAATCCTAACTTGTGCAATAGTGGACATCCATTTCCTATAGGTAATTGCATGTTTTTCTATGAAAATGATCTTGGAGATCATCATCTCAATGACCTTTCTAATTTATCATGAAGGTAAAAACCAATGTGCTTATGGAAATTGATCATAGATAATATTTTGATTATTTTGATAGCGATTTTACAACTATCGTCCATGGTTTATTGTGCCACTTGAGGATGCTTATGATAACCTAGGTGAAATAACCCATTTAACTTAGATTAACCTATCTATCCCATCGGGTACACATGATTCTATTTAATCACAACCAAGTATAAATTTTGCATTGCTAATTACACTTAGGTGTAGATGTGTTTATCATACATGGGTGAGTGCAATTTTCTTTTTCATAATTTTAACTCTTGCACATGAGTATGCATCCTATAATTATAAAGATGGAATTTATTCCTTTCAATGACCTATTCTCATGCGACGTAGTACGGCACCTAATGTATCTCATGTGGAAATCAAAGCAAGCATCCAACAAATTGGAAATGCATTTCTTATATCCGGTATTGTAATTGTATTAGTAGTGATACCCTCACCCAAAGCTTCGTTGCTGGTTGTGGGATTGCCACCCGGATGCGACATTCTTCGTTTGGGGCCATTCTTGATCTTCTTCTCTTTTAGGTGCAACCCTCATAGGAACTTCAGTAGCCTTTTGCTCAAATAGAGGCGGCAAATGGGGGGAATCAGCTCATGGGGTAGAAGCAAAGGGAAGGTGCGTCTGGCCTCCCTCTAAGGAGGGGAAAAAAAGGGGAATTTTCCATAACCTTCTCTCTCTCTCTCTCTCTCTCTCTCTCTCTCACAGTAACAACCTGGGGGTTATCGCCTCTCTCATCTGGGTGCAGGGTGGGTTTTATATAAGGAGGAGGAGGAGTGGTATGGGGGTGGTAGTGGCCTTCTCCTCACTCGCCACCTGGGGGGGTCCAAAATGGGCCGTCGCCATGCAACCGTTGCTGCGAGTTGGGGGGGAAGAGATAGATTGTCATCTTCTACTTCCCCTCCCTCCCACCAATTGGCAGATTCAATAGGGGGGAGTAAAAGAAATTGAAATAATTTTAATTATATTGGGGGGGTCCTATGGGACATGTAAAAAGGGGGGGTTTATTACATCAACATCCAACTACGCATACCAACTTTCAAATTCACAAAGAAAACCTGTGGCAACCAACCCTTTATTGGGCTTTTCAATCCATTCTGTAAATGTCTTTTTAGTTACAAGGCCTACATCTTCCAAGAAAAACTCTTCCCTCAAAGCTTTCTTAAAAGTTTCCCAATCAGAATCTCTTCTATGTAACTCATTAATTTGATCATGCAATGCATGCATGGCCAAACAAGAGAAATATTGACTCCATGCATATTGCGGTACCCCATGAAACAACATCTTTTCCTCATACAAACAGATGAAAGTCGAAAAATTTTGACCCTTAAATTGCTTCAATTTTTGTCCCATTGCTTGCAATGCATTCACAACTAAGGAATCAATTCTTTTTGCTTCCTGCTGAGTTTGCATCTGCTGTTATAACAACAACTGCTGCTGTTGTTGTTGCTACAACAAAGCAATCATCTTTTGTAAAGCATCACCACCACTTGAATCTACAGAATCCCCCAACTTTACACACCCGTTGCCAACTTTCATGTTGGGTTCACCACTGTCAGAGCGTTTGGAGTCTCAAAGGTCTACCACCAGGGTAAGAGACAGTAGGGTAAAGGGAGATTCAGGAAGAGCAGTAGATGAAAGAGAAGGGGTTTGAAGAAATAGAAGATGTAGAATAAAATTGATAGATGTGAAGCCTGTCAATTTATTTCAGCATCTTGTCATACATGGAAGACATCAGCTCATAATCATAGCTCATAACCAAATATATCCAAATAAGGGTGGGTCAAAGCCCAAGACACACTGAGAAAATAGCTTAAATCATACACAAATACATAACATAATCCATGATCCATGCTACTTCTATCCATTGATTGCTATACGTATTCACCTAAAAATTACATGTAAACTTCAAACTAGTAGTGGTAGAAGCCACTACAACCAAGACACATATCAAATGCTCCTGTCAAATCCTTGTCAAAGCTAAAGAAGCACTTCATCCCTATCAATAATAGTGTATTCTAGCCCTTAATCGAGGCTCCAAAGTGCATACAAATTCAATCATAAGCCTCTCTAATGAATGCCCAAGTTTGCCCTGTTGTTTAGGGACCATATCCAATACATACATTCACTTAGATCACTTGCAAGCTCTCCCAAATTGAGTGACTATAGGCTGCCCTATTTATGATAGTTTTGAATAGTCCAAAACAGCCCATAGACCAAGAAAAATCACACCTTTGGCTGTCCCAAGTGGTACACTAGATCATGAGATCAAGAACCAAGCTCTAAGCATCAAGAAAAGCCTTGAGAAGGAAGATGAAGCAAGAAGAGACCTTGTTGGTCATGGATTCCCTATTTTTCCTTGCTCCGGATAGCACTATAGCTCTCTTCCTCTCCCCCAAAATGCATGGCACTTTACCTTCATGGAATTAATCTTGATCATTCCCCTTGAGTTGAGCTTGAGTTGCATGCCTTGGAAGCTCCTCCTATGGTCTAGCTGTTCCAACACTCTCCCTACATTCCACACATGTGAAATGCCCCAAAAATCATACTAAAGCTCCTGCTGCTCATCCACATAACCACTAAGTTCCATAAGGCATAGTCAAGTTACCTAAGTCATTAACAAAGGCATATACCATGTCCCATGCTCAAACCAAGTGGACTTGTCAAACTAAGTGACATCCAAGAAAAATGAACTTAAAGAGTCACTGCTTTATGTCCTGTAACCTGTCTTGAAGCTCCTGTAGACCAAGTATGCAGACCTAATGATCCACAACATCTCCATTTTTCACACTGTAAACATAAAATCCCATGACAATGCATGTGGGTAAGCTACTAGCTCTTGTGCATTTAGATGTTTGTGGTCTCATGCCCTATCACTCATTAGGTGGTGAAAATATTTTGTTACATTTATTGATGCATATTTGCATAATATTTGGGACTATCCTCTAAAGCATAAGTAAAAAGTTTTTCTTACATTTCAATACTTTCTTACCATGGTTGACAACCAATTTGGGCATATGTTGAAATGCCTATGATCTGACAATGGGAGTGAATATGTCTCTACGGCATTTGAGTAGTTTTGTGATGAGAGGGTTGTTACTTGTCAATTGATCACCCCTTACAGTCCACCCTAGAATGGTGTTGCAAAGTGCATGAATAGGAGTATTTAGGAAATAGTCTATAGTATGCTTAGTCATGTAGGCTTACCATAGTGCTTTTGGACTAAGAAGGTTACCAATGTAGTTCATTTGATTAATAGATCTCATGCACTACTCTTGGTAATATAATTGTAGATGAGGTATATTCTAGAAACCTCCCTTCATATGCACACTTGCAAGTTTTTGGGTGTGAGACTTTTCAGCATATTTCCAAAGACAAATGCAACAAGTTGAATCTACTTTCAAATGCATTTTTCTTGGATATGGTGATGCAGGTGAGATGTGCTATCACCTTTTGGCATCAGTAGGCTCGATAGGTTATCCATAGCCATGATGTTGTATTCCATGAAAAAAAGATGCACATGAGACAAAAGCAAGTAATTGAGATATGCAAGGTGATGTTTTAGGAGAAGACTACTATTTTACTGGTCAGCACTAGCTAGACAATGTATGATGTAGTGGCCCAAGATCCCCCTATTGTGCACGATCATGATAGTAGATGGAGAGGATAGGCAGTACATACCCTATAGTTGACTTTGAGATGCCCTACTAAAACCTTATGTCCTCTTGATCATTTTGAGTCCTCTATGCATTGTCATAGTGACAGATTTTGGTGAATCCCTCATATACGAGGACGTTATGCACAGAGGTGAGTTACTCTTGGGAGAGGCCCGTACAAATTGAGTTTGATTCAATGTAGAAAAATTGTACATGGGATTTTGTTTCCTTGCCATATGGTAAACATACATTGCCATGCAAGTAGGTATATAAGTCGAAGAGCACCCCTGGTCGCCCTAAGCCAACATCCAAGGCACATTTGGTTGCTAAGAATTTCAAACAAAAAGAGAGATTTGACTTTGATGAGATATTCTCCCTGGTGGTTAATATGACTAACCTTTGCTTAATATTGGCATTGGTTTCATAGATGGATATATAATTGTACCAAATGGATATCAAGATGGATTTCTTACATGGGGACTTATATCTAGGATATCTATATGTAGTAGCCTAAGGGCTTCGAGGAAAAGGATAGGGAACACCTAGTGTGTGAAAGTTAGGGAAGGATCTTTATGGACTTAAGCAAGCACCTAGGGAATGGTATCATAAATTTGATGCCTTTATGTATTCACAAGGTTACTCCTATAGTGATATGGATTTGTATCTTTACAAGAAGGCCCATGATGGTAGCTATATCATTTTGGTGATGTAGTTTGATAACATGCTAATTGTTGGGAGTTCTCATGATGAGCTAGATGCTTTCAAGTCTCAACTCAAGAAGAGCTTTGCGATGAATGAAATGGGATATGTCTCTCATATACTTAGTATGCATATTATGCACAATCTCTCTAAGGGTCTCCTCTACTTATCACAAGAGGAGTACATACGTAAAGTCCTTGAGCGGTTCCATATCTAGGGTGGTGAG
The DNA here is from genome assembly GCF_053477565.2 of Lygodium microphyllum. Classification (NCBI taxonomy): domain Eukaryota; kingdom Viridiplantae; phylum Streptophyta; class Polypodiopsida; order Schizaeales; family Lygodiaceae; genus Lygodium; species Lygodium microphyllum. Next base: position 41,674,006 of record NC_141158.1, read on the forward strand.
ACTATTGGCTATCTATTACCTTCTCATGTGAAGATCAATCAAGTATATTGTCCCCAATCAGACAATGAAAAGACCGAGATGGCCAAGATATTGTATGCATCTGTGGTAGACAGTTTGATGTATGCCATGATAGTCACTAGAACCTAACATAGAATTTGTAGTGGGAGTTGTAGCTCATTATACGATGGCACCTAGTTGGAAACATTGGGATGTTATGAAGGTTATCATGCAATATTTTAAGGGAACTACAAATATGTGCATTTTTTTTGGTGGACAAGATACTAGAATTGTGGGCTAGATAGACTCTAATTATATAGGTCATGCAGATAGTAGGAAGTCCCACCTCTAGCTATGTCTTCACTTTTGATGAAGGTGCTATTTCTTAGATGTCTAGGGTATAGAAATGCACAAGCATGTCTACTACTAAATACATTGCACTCATTGAGGCTTGCAACCATGGAGGCTGAGTATATTGTAGCCCCTAATAAGAATCTTGTAGATCTACTAACTAAAATTCTCCTAATGGAATGATATACCTTCCTTAGTGGTGGGCATAGGATGAGGTGATATCTATTCCTCATCCTCTTGTACTTCTTATGTACACTTTGTACTTTGATGCCTTTTTCTTGTTTTCTCCACAATCAACTACATTCTCCTTCAAGTGCCCAGCTACCTAGATCTACTTATACTTACCAGCCGTACATCCATCCACTACAGCTAGCTGCCTCCTATCACTATCACTTTATTGTTTATTATTTCTATGATAATAGAATAAGGGAAGCTAGGTCACACATTGTTTTGGTTGGAGTTTTCGTATACCAACTTATTGTCTCTTGCTTGCATCTCCATAGCTCTTTCTTCCTCTTGTTCTTTCACTCTTGCTTCACCTTTCATAACCCTTAAGTTCATGACTTTGAATCTTACTTTGGTTTTGGTATCCATGGGGCTTGCCTATGGTCATTTATGGTCACATGTGCATGGAAGTAATATCTTGGCCCTTTTCAGATGAGTGGATGCTCATTATAGAATTACCTCCTTGTGTGAAGAGCATGAGGATTCCAAAGGCGCTTTTAGATGTGGTGTAAGGGATGTCTATGATTCCTGAAGACGAGGTTGCTGGGCTCCGAGTGGCTTATGTACAAGGTTAGGAAGGTGTAAAAAAGTGTGTGCTCTCCAATTTTCATGTATGTGCCCATGAAAGAATAAGGAGAATGTAAAGAGGGTTTCTTATTCCTCTATGAAAATTCTCAAGTTTTTCAATTTATTATGAGCTTTGGCTTCCATGGTTTTTCATGTGTGAGTAAAGTGGCTATAGGGCTTGATTTGTTCATCTCTATCGATTTCCAACAATGTGCCTTTACATTTCTTCTTTTTTTAGACTTATGATAAGGCTTGTCTTAAGTACATGTTCTCATAGTTAGGAAACATCAACACAAACCGCCACTCTTAGTAGCACATAACTCTTAATAGTACATATATGTATACACAAGCACACATCATATACTAGCTTTACATATGCATTAAGAAAACACCCATGAGATACTCATATGCCCACTTACCATTCCAAATGAAAAATCATGTAAATATATATAATAGCACAAATATATATCCACCACATCCAACACATAATATGCCCAAAGAGATAGATGCAAATAAAATAATATCAAATATAGACACAATTTCATTGGGTTATATCTACGTTAGTACTTTCTATATAATGAAGAAAAACATAAACATTAGGTTGTATCTACGTTAGTACTTTCTATATAACTATAAAAAAGTACAATATGTACTCTTCTCATCTTATACATGAATAGATAGTTGAAGCATGGGAACCTTCACAAACCTTGTGGGTTTAAGTCATGGTCCTTGTTCTTAGATCTTGAGTTTTATTGATGAGACATTTTTCATTGAGCTATCTCATTCCCAATCTAGGTAAAAAGATAATGCTTCTATTTTTTAGCATCAAAGGCTTCCTTTTTAATAAATATCAAGAATTTAGGTATAATTGAATTGTCTTTTTGCTTCAATTCCATTTAGGTACCATGCTAGACATATCTTTAGTAAAAGGGTTGATGTTTTCCTAACCATTGCTAATTTTTGAAAGGGTCAATCTCTCCCTACTAGCCGATTTTATAAGATAAGTAGGATGATTTACGATGAACTCTCTAAATTAATCATTTCTCCATTACAATATAAATATTCAATTGATTAAGATTTTTTTAAGCATGGACTAGGTACCATCGTGAGAGGAGCACTCCTATTGGAATTTCCTCCTAAGAGCCTATATTTTCTTGTCCATCTACTTGAATCTCAAGTATCCCCAAGAATCTTGGGATATCTAGTCGTAATTTATAATTATTAACATTATTCATCTAGTTTTGATATTATTATTTCATCGACATTACTTTTCAAAAAATGAATGAAACACATGGACTTGAGTTGGCATGGTGCAGACTTTAGGGCCATCTTGCTACTATGTTCCTAACCCTTCTTCTCCTTTGATCTTTGTCAAAAATCTTTATTAGACTTGCACTTCCATGGGTAAAGGCTCGTCAAGGTAGGAGAATAAGTACGAAAGAAATATAAGGTTGGGTTAATTAAGGAGAAGTTTAAGCTTATGAGAGGTAAAATTTAGTAGAAAGATGAAGGGAAAATATGGTGGACTAGGGTTTTGATGTAGTTTCTCGATGAATTTCATATATACAATAAGATATGTAACAAGGGTAAAGGTAATGATGATAGGAGGTGGTTGGTATAGGACATTGGGGTCACTCAATAGAGTTAGAAGTGATGTGTGGGAACAACATATCTTCCAAGGAGGAAGACAAAATGAAGAAATTTGGTACTCAATACTCAAACATGACTTTCTATAATCTCTCACTTCCTCTTCTCTCTTACTCTCCTCATTATCACCCTCTTCTCTCTATTTTATGCTACCCATTATCTCTCACTCTCCCTCTCTACACCTCTCTCCCTTTCTATAATTATTATATGTATCTACTCTCTCTCTCCCTCTCTATATTCTCTCTCTATTTCTTTTCACTCTTTTCCTCTCTCTCTCTCCCTCTTTATATCACTTTCTATCTTCTCACTTTCTCCTCTATTTCACTATTTCTCACTCTTCACACACACACACACACACACACACACACACACACACACACTCTCTCTCTCTCTCTCTCTCTCTCTCTCTCTCTCTCTCTCTCTCTCTCTCTCTCTCTCTCTCTCTCTCTCTCTCTCTCTCTCTCTCTCTCTCTCTTAGAAGGTAGATATTGAAGCCTCTCTTTAAGAGATAAATAGCATGATGGAAAAATTCCATCATGAGATCTATTATAGCCCTTAATCTATGTGGAATATGTAATAGGGATGCAATGTTGTGTATAGGAATACACCAAATTGATGTATGCAGTGCAAAAAGTAACCTATACTGTACAAGGCAATCAACCTACAACTCAAAAATAATTTCATAGAACTATGAGAATACATTCTATACATGTGTAGGAAAGTGCAGGTGAACATAGCCTTCAAGCTGCTCCATATATGCTTCCTCAACCAAATCACCATTCAAGAAAGCATTCTTGACATCCATTTGCCATAATTTCCAGCCTTTACATGCTACCAAAGCAATGACAGTTCTGACTGTTGCCATTTTAGACACCAGACTGAAAGTCTCCTCATAGTTAAGGCCACATTGTTGTGCATACCCTTTTGCAGCCAGCCTGGCCTTATAGCATTCTAATGAACCATTTGACTTGCACTTAACCTTGTATACCCATTTGTAGCCAATGGGGACTTTGTCTTTAAGCAACTCAACCAATTCCCATGTCTCATTTTTATCCATGGTTGCATGCTCCTCATCCATGGCAGCACACTAGTTATCATTTGTATAACTGCATCATCAAACTTTGTAGGTTCTTTGTAACAGGTCATACTAGCCATATATGCATAATGGCGGGTTGAATAACCAGCATATGTAAACCTGTCAACTGGTTTTCTGACTCTCTCATACCTTCATAACTATGGCTCACTCTGAGCTTGCCTTTCATGAGGCAGTATATAATGACTTTGCCTTGCTCCAGGCGTCATAATAGATGGAATGCCCAACTCACTATCCAAACTATCATTGTTAGATGACTCATAACATGCTGTAAGTGGACTTGTCACATCCTCAAGCATCTTTCCTTTTCCCTTATCCAATCTCCCCTTGACTGACATAACTATGCTAGTGGACGTAGGAGTACGACTTTGCAAGCTTCCTAACTAAGGACTTACTATAGGTGACCCATCACCTATAGGACTACTCATAGATGTACTCATTGTAGGTATATTTTTAGCATTACTAGTGTTGGCTAATCCATCAGTAGCCACTGCAACTGATTACCATACCGCGATGCCAGCTCATCAAAAACAACATCTTTGCTAATCAATGTCTCATGTGTAGACGTTATATAACACTTGTAAGCTTTTCGGTCTTGTGCATAACCAAGGAACACACTCTTGGCAGCTTTAGGATCCAATTTCTTTCTCATTTCATAAGGAACATGCACATATGCAATGCTGCCAAATACCTTCAAGTGTGAAATGTCAAGCTTATGACCATACAACCTCTCATATGGAGTTACATCATGAATCCCTGCTGTAGGGGTTCTACTCAACACATAGACAACAGTCACTACTCCTTCAACCCAATAACCATAGCTCTTGCCGATTCCATCAGTACCCTATTTTTCATTTCTGCTACACCATTTTGCTGCGGTGTATAACTGCAACTTAACTGTCTTATGATCCCATGTTTAACAAGGTACCTGTCAAAGTAATTAGAGACATATTCTCCACCTCCATTGATCTAAGACATGAAATTTTACAGCTCAACTCATTTTTAGTATGCTTCTTGAAGTCCTTGAATGGATGAAACACATCATCCTTATGTTTCAGTATGTAAAGCCAAGTATACTTGCTCTAAAATCATCAATGAAGGATACATAGCAATGAGCACCACCAAACGAAGCATTATGAGACAAGGTTGTGAGCTATTCCATACATGTCTCATAAATGGAAACCTTGTTTGCTTTCCAAACTGACATGCATCACATACATGTCCAAAGTCATGATATTTGAACTTAGGTAGTCCAAGCACAATCTCCTTCTACTGCATAGATTTCAACTTTTGTACATTCACATGGCCAATCCACTTATGCCATATCAAAACATCCCATATAGCACCATCATCATGTGCAAACATGGCTACTTTCAATTCTAGAATTGATGTATCAAGAGTAAACATTCTACCATCTCTACGGTCTCTTGCAATCAATTAGCAGCCATTACCATATTCTTCAACAAAGCATCCATCTCTATTAAATCTCACTTGCAGATTTTGTTCTACCATCTGTCCAACTGACAAAAGATTCTTTGTTATTGTAGGTACATGTAGCACATCATGCAGGCTCTTTTTCTTGCCATCAAGCATCAACAAACAGAACAATTCCTGTGTGCTGAATGTCATGTTGGGTGTCATCCCCAGTACACACATAACCATGTGAACCTGCAACCATCTCATCAAACCATTCTCCATGGGGTGTCATATGATTTGAAGCCCCTGAATCAATGTACGATTTCTCATCTCTGTTCTACTGCCTAGATGCATTCTTAGATAGATGTTGAATGGCAAACAACTTGTCAACCTGCTCATCATGAGCATCGCTATAAGATTGTGGGAGCTTTTGCTCAACCGCCAAGACCCACGGACCGCTTATTGTTTCAAGCATTCCAAGCGAGCTCTAATGGCTATCTCTCACCTAGCCGACGCGCCGTCAATCCTACGAGTGTTGTGAGTTTACCTTGATGCCCGATCGAGTACCCTCCTCTCTCTTGCACTCCGGTAGCTCCACGATTCTTGATGCTAGCTCAAGCATCCTCAAGCCTCCTCCATCTCCAAGCTCCATCCTCCATAGCCACGTGCGCAAGAAAATAAGAGAGAAGAGAAGAGAAGAAGAGGAGAGGAGATGGTGAAGAGCTTCACCCTCTTGATCCCTCACTCTCACACACACTCACTCCCTCACACTCTCACACTCCCTCTCTCAAGAGCACACACAAGCAAGGAGGAGAGAAGAAGAGAGGAAGAAGAAGACTCTTTTTACCACACACCAAAGAATGAGCTTCCCATTCTCTTTTTTCAACTTTATATACAAAGCCCTAAATCCTTTTTGGGCGGTCATTCCTCTTTTACATGGCCGGTCGTAGCCTAGGCCCTTTTTCCCATTTCCCACCATTCTAATTTATCCTATTCCCAACTAATGCCTACGCTTTGCACAGGAGCGAGCCTGGCACTCTTTTACATAGATTCGAGGGTGCTTCCACATTTTAATGGTGCGCCTTTTTCCTCTTTTGTTGCCTTGGCCCGACACCGAAGCTTCCTGCAGGTTGTGTCCGATCATTTGAGTTTTTCAGGGATTGGTCGCTGGTCAAGGCGCCTTTTTCTATTTTTATCTTTTTTTGCTTTTATCCTACGCCCTTTTGTTATTTTCTCTTCTTTCCATTTTCTGCTCCTTTGTGCTGCGGAACCATCTTTTTCTGCTTTTATCCTGCGTCTTTTTGCTATTTTCTCTTCTTTTCATTTTCTGCTCCTTTGTGCTGCGGAACCACGGTCGAAAACACGATAACATTACCCCCTTCCTAGTCAAGTGCCAGTCCCATGGCACTGTGGAGGGACATGGTGGCAAGTTAGGTCGGCTGTTAGGCGGAACAGGTAGGTGGGTGGTTAGGGATGATGACCAGGAGAGATGCCGACATGCTTTAGGCTCGATGGAGATACTCGACGTCTGTCACATGGTTGTGGTGTTGGTTATGTAGCCGATCGTCTTTTGAGTATGAGAAACGCTTGAAGTAATAAGCAATCCGTTAGGATGATGGTATTGGAGGGATTTATTCTAGAGAAACCCATCGAACGCTGTCTGGTTTGAAAACCCGCGGCTTTGATTGAAGACCCTTGTCTTTGATTTGAAGGTCTTCAGTTTTGAGTTGAAGGTCTTCAGGCTAGTGGAATCAATAAGTGATCCGTAGATCCTGGGGCGTTGGGCATGGATCATTGGACGATGAGGTTCCAAGATCTATGCCAATGGCAGCTCTGCCTTGACTTGATTCAATCAGGGTGGCCATCAGCAGGCAGATGGCCAGATGCCGGTACAAGAAAAGGAGTGTTGATCAGTAAGGGAAGTCGTGGGTGATCCTCCTCTGTGGGTAGCCATGTCTTGAAGTGCGAACATAACCTGCAAGAAAAGTTGTGCACTCCCTAAGGGGTGTGTCTGTCTTGCTGTGTAGTGTGTGGTGCACGTGGCAGTGGAACTAGGAGATGGGTCTGACCTTGGGTAAGCCCTTGGTAACGTCCCACACTTGAGGACCCAGTTTGTGCTTTGTTGGAGGTGCAGTGCAAGTCTTAGGGTGACAGGTCTGAAAGTCCTGCCCTTGATGTGCCCTAAGCATGAAGTGGGGGGGGGCTAGGGAGGATCCTAGGTGCGGTGATTGTGGTGCGTCTTTCTTTCTTTTTCTTCTTCTTTCTTTCTTTCTTTTCTTTTCTTTTCTTTTTTTTCTCTTTAAAATATAAAATAAAATTATAATAGCATGAGGAGGCGCATACGTGGAGGCAAGGGGTACAAGGGTATGACAGGAGTTTACTCCTCATCATCTGAATGGCGGGTAGGGGATGGCGGATGGCGGGGGGCTTTGTTAAGGAACTTTCGACTCAACAAGTAGCCTTTGATGTGGAGGCGGGTTTTGAGGGTGGTGGTAGAAAGGAAGGGGTGGTTATATTGGGTGAATTTGCTGCCGTTCATGTCTTTGAGTAGTGCAACACAGAAAGATGGCAAAAGAGATGCACACATCATGAGGCGAGTCATGGTGTTGCTATCTATGGCGTTGGGGTCAAAATAGAGGGGTGGGAGGTGGCGTTCTTGGGGTGCGGGTTCTTGGTGGACTAGGATCCTAATTAGCCTAAGATAATTACAAGTGGTGATGAATGCGAGGTCGGGACAAGAGGTGAACTCGCTAAGAAATCTATCTATAGAGCTATACAAATCAGGGAGGGTGAAGAGAAGGGCGTCCCTATGGGAGGTGCTATTGGTATTATAGATAATGGGGAAATCAAACGTGCCATGGATGGACGGATTGAAGTCTACCCCTACCCTTCGAGGATACGGCATAAAAGTAGGGTCATTTCTCTCTGAAGGGAGGGTGTTGCAAAATGCCATCCATGCGTCAAGGTTGATGTCAAAAATGCATCTCCTCCAGGTGGGTTGGCAATTATAGCCTTCCAATGATCTAGGCACCTGGAGGACCTTATCTTGCCAAAACTCGCGGTCCTTGGCTCCCCAAGCAGTTGGGTGAGCCTCGTGCTCCGCTAATCACTTGGCTTTGAGCCTTGCCCCCATAGCAATGACGTCCTCTACCAATTGAATGGGCAGTACCATATTCAAGGCAGTGGAAAACTCAAAGCACAAGTCGAAGGGGTCGCGGTTATACTCCTACTATTCCCAGATAATCAATTCGGCACGGAATTCAGCAAGGGGATCTTGGGTGCATCGTAGGAGAGGGGCAGGCTGTCTTGGAACGGGTCCGGTATTCAGCTTTCTTCTTGCCTTCTCCACCATCTCTTTCCTGCGGTTGGTTTGGGCTGCTCTTCTCTTGGCAGATGTATCAGGGGGCTGCACTTCTGCTTGTTGTGGCTGGGGGGGTGGTGGGACATATTCCTCCTCCTGAGGTCCCAGATCGAACTCTGGTTCACCCCCTTCTGCTTGCTCGTCTTCTTGTGCTTTTGCCTCTATGAAACCGAGGTTATCTATTTCCTGCGCCGTTAGGCCTACTTGTGCAAGATATCTCCTTTGCTCCTCTAGGCTATGTGGCAAGCCTCCTAGCTGCAGTGGCACGTGCAGGCTTGCTGTGAGAGCTCTGCGTGCAATGGTTAGTTTCCTTTGCAGTTGATCATTGGCTTTATCTCCTTCCAGTCTGGTGGAGTGGAGCAGCGTATTGAGGAAGGTGTGCTACTGGGCTATCATGGAGAGTTGGGCCGCCTCTGCCTGATTCTTAGCTAGTACCCTGTCTCCTTCGGCCTTGGCTAAGCAGCATGCTAAGTCCTGTACTCTTTGCTCATTGTGATCGGCCCATTCTTTTGCCCTTCTTTCCATATCTTCCAGGCTCTCCCCCTGATGGAGGGTCATTGCCATGAGCTGTTGCTGCTGGGCCTCGAGCTCACAGTGCAGGCGGGACTGCTCCTGGCGTTCATCTGTGATCTACGTATTGAGCTGGTCCAGCTTCGCCTGCATCCTTCGCACCTATTTTGCCCTAACTGGTCCAGCTCTGCAGCCTCCTGTCTGATCTTGTCAAGCTAGCTTTGCACTTCCAAGTTGACTGCAGATAACTGATCATTTTGCGCCGAAGGTGGGCATTCGTTTCCCTCTCCCCATTGAGACGCTCCATCAAGATTTTTCTCCTTCCCTCCCAGGCAGCGTCACATTCCTTCAGGGCTTTTAATTCTTCCGCCTCCTTAGTGCTGGCTTCCTCCTTGAGCACAACGATTTCCCTTTGATATTCTGTTATCTGCTTTGTTCTCTCCAGCTGGAGGGCGGCTTGTGATTCTCGTTCCGCTGCCAGCTCCTCCACGGCTATCCTCTTTTCTTCCCTGGCCCTTTGCAACTGCGAGAGCAGTTCCTTAACATACTCGTCATATTGGCCTGCTGGAGGTGGGGGCTGGGGCATGGTCGTAGTGGTGGCAACATCTTCTATTTTTTGTTTTCAGTTTCAGCCTTGGCTCCAGTTCAGCCGTGGCTGCCCTTTTGGCACCTGAAGCTAGGGTGGCCACGGCCGCTTCGCTTGCTAGCTCCCGTTCCACCAAAAATTGTAGCCAAGTGACCACATTGCTCTCGTCGACTTTTGGGGTGGGCCCTTGGGTGGCGGTGGCAAGGGGTGTCATCATGATAGGAGTGGCTGGCATGGATGGTATGAGGAGGGGGAAGTTGGCCTGATCGGGTCCTTTCCTTTTCCTTCTGCAGCAGGCAGGGGTGCAATTTCCGGCACATTGGCACTGGGACTGGGTGCCTTAGGTTGGTGCGGACCCTCTGCTCCTTCCTCATCTCTTCTGTGCTGCTCCTCGATGGAGCGACGGGTTGCTAGCTCCAATTCTTCCTCTTCCTTCCTTCTCAGCTCCTCCTCGGCCTTCTTTTTTCTTTCCTCCTCATCCTTCACCGACTCCCTTCGAGCCCTTTCCAGATCTTCCTTCTCTTTCTTCTTTGGCTCCTCCTCTCTTTTTCCATGTAGGGCCTTGGTTCGTTGTTCCGCATGCCTTTGTGGTGTAGCCTAGGATTCTCCCTCTTTATCGGCGTCCGTTTCCGTCTCATCAGACGACCTCTGCTGCTCTTCTATGTGAGGCGGGGACTGTGACGGTGACTCGCCACTTTCCTCGTCACCTCCCTCTTTGTCTTCTCCTACTTGTCCCTGCCCTATCGCTTCTTGGATGATTGCCATAAGGACACCTCCAAACCCTATGGTGGAGGCCTTGGAGGATGATGCCTTGCGGGTCGATTGGGACGATGGGGACTCTCCTGCCACGGCTCTTCCTCCTGTCACCAGGGCCTTCACCGAGGCCTCAATTGTCTTTCTCACGAATCCATTAAGGTTCACCTCATCCAGCGATTACGCCGCAATGCTGTCGAGCAAAGGTACATTGATTTGGGTCATAATGCTATTGTACCTCTGGCTTGAGAATAGGGCGTGCACCATCTTTGCCTGTAGCTGAATTTCTTGGTTGGGGACGTCCGCCAGGCTAATTTCGTCATTGGTGTGAACCTTCACTTTATCCATCCCCAACATGGCGTAGATGTCTCTTTTTGGCTTCCTTTCCACCTTATTTGGCAGCCCTAGTGCCCTTTCCACCAACTCGGGGGTTAGCTCAATCTGCACCTATCTGGTAGCTTCCTTGTCACGCACCGTGACGATGCCCCTGTTTCTGTTGAAGGTACGCAAGAAATCAGCGCACAGGGTGTAATCTATCCTACGGCCCACTACGTCCAGGTACTTCTGTAGGTGGCATTGCTCTATGATTTGACGTACCGCTGGTTCTTTGATGGCTACATCTTCAAGGTTGAAGATGTGGCAGAACTTTAACTGGTTGAAAGCTCTTGTTTCCATCGTGAGGCTGTACTTTACTTGTTCCTTCTCCGAGAAGGGAAGCTTGCCTGCTTTGTCCTGGCTTGCCATGGTCGCCACCTGCACATTTAGCCATTTCCATTTTTAGTACTTTTTGGCAACTAATTTGCTGGAAGAACAAAAGCATAGTAGATTTTATTGAACATAGCCTTAACTTTGCTTTTCATACTTCTATCACTACCTTTTACTTTTGCATCTCAAATTTAAGCGTTTCACACTTGGTTTACTTTTTAGATTTTATTTCGTTTATCCACCTTACTACCCCTTCCCCCCTTTGGAGAAGAAGAATCTGTCCTAGGATTGGAGGTTGCGAGGCCAAGGCATTCATCTTTATTTGTGTAGGAGCCAAGTGTAGAAGTTGGGGTTATATTCCAGTTGAGCAGCGCAGTCCAGATCAAAGGGTCGAATTCCTACATGTGTGATGTACGTGAGGACATTTGTGAGGAAATCACCAGAGTTGACCCACTTGCGATGTGGAGCTCTTCCTCTGTTAAGAGACGGTCAAGATAGGGGTGCCTTGTGATATGCTCGTCCATGGGTTGACCCCGAAGAGTGGTTAACACTCTATACAAGGTAGGCGCGACGTAGGTGGGATCATACTCGGCTGTTTTGATGGCTTGGCGTTGTTTGGCATTGGTCATTATGCGACATCCATCGACTTCCCATTGCAACCTAAGAGCATACCACTGCCTCAAGAAGGGTGATCCTGTATCAGCAAGGTGGGATAACCTTGTAATCTCTTGGTCGGTGATTGTCCACAGACGTTGTCCGTGGGTCATATGATGTGATGAGGCGTTGCTTAATGGCTTGCTCTTTAGAGACCTCGCTAGCGAGCAACTCAGTGGTAGAGCGAGAAGACTATGCAAAGGCGAATTCAAAAGTCTCACAAGAGCAAGGCATATTGCGCACGTCTATTGCAAAGGGTTCTGCTAATAGACCCAAGTCCAAGCGGTCATAGCTGAGGGCCAGTGCAACAAAGGTAGCATCGAGCTATTTGATGCAGTCCACCACATCATCTCCGGTGTCCTCTGCAAGGTCAGCGGCTAGCGTTAGAAATGACTTTCGTTCATAGGAGGGCGTAAGGCCGACGGGTGGTCGAGGTCTGCTAGAACTGGAGGTTCTGACTATACAGAGTTGCAGCGGTTGGAAGTCCTTTTGAGTTGGCAACCTGACTGTTAGCAAGATGGATGGGTTAGGTTCGGTCACAGCAGTTGGGCTGTTGCAGTCAGCTAGGCTGTGGAGCGGTGGGTTGAGTTGGTCGGATGATGCCACTTGTGGTGGTGGCCGTTGTTTGGGCCAATAGGTGTGTGCGACTCTCTTGGGCCAACGCATAGAGGAGTCGGATGGCTGGGGTTCTGGAGAGCACTGCGGCCTATGGTCTTGAGGCGTCGGGGACATGGGCTGATCAGGCGTAGGACTAATGCTTTTGGTAGTAAGGGCCTTAGGGATCCACAGCGAGGCATTCCCCTCATAGTAGCCTTGCGCATGCAGGAGGATTTTAGGGACCCATATTTGCTTAATCACGCGGCACTTTCGATGATTGCGTCTTGATTTCCTAGATTTAGAGTTGCAGGTCTTATGCAGACACGCCCGTCTAGTCCTAGGCGGTTCTTGAGGGTGTTTAGGCACCCATTGGAAGCGAGGCTGTTGGGGTTTTGCTTTGGTTGCTGCGGCCTGCGGTTTATGAGAATGTTACGAGGCCCTTGTTGAAAGTTGTGACAATGCGCACGTTGCCGATTGTTAGGTGGATGCGCTGCGACTCATAATCAACATTGCAGTGAGTTTGCTTTTTAAAGGTTCGCTCGAGCAATGACTCCATGCCTGCGTCCGTGGTACTCGGCAATATGTAGAACAGCATTGGGACAGTCTTAGACTCGATAGAAACGGCGACTCTGCATTTGCCGAGAAGCGCGTAAGATTGAGCCCCGTATGGGCTTAATTTGGCAGTTGTGGGATGAAGTAGTGGTTTGCCGAGTTGGATCCAATGCTTGTGCGTTAAGACATTGAAATCTGCCCCCTCATCAATCAAGGCATTGGAGGAGCGCGTTTGCTTGGCAGTGACCGTGACACGGAGGTAGGCGGGTTCTACAGGCTCCTCCTCATTCTCGTAGATTTCAGTAATTGTGGCTACTCGTATTTTGACAGGCGGTTCTACCATTGGTGGCTCATGCAAAGGATGAGTGGGAGGGTAGTACTTCTTGACACGGTTGCCATTAAAGAAGCTTATTCTTTCACCATCCAGTGTCTCAAGCTCGACATTACTAGTTCGGCTGATTGCTCGAACCTTGAAGGGTCCGAGACATCTGAATTTCATCTTTTGCTTATGTCCTTTAACTGAGTAGAGGAGCACTAAGTCACCCTGCTCAAACTCCCGTTGCTTGACATGTTTGTCAAACCAGCTCTTGCATCGGGCTTTCTCGCAGATAAGTGCGTGGGTGGCTAGAAGACGGCGTTCTAGCTCGATCAAGCGTTGCGTCCATGCTTTCTTCCCTTCCCATTGTTCTTGGAGCGCTATTCTCAAGCTAGGGACGAAGAATTCTAATGGGAGAATGGCTTTAGTCCCATAGGTTAGCCTAAAAGGGGTTTGATCGACAACCGTTTTATAAGCTATGCGGTAGGCCCACAAGGCTGCCATCAACTTGTTATCCCAGTCACTTCGTAAGGTGAGACTACTTTAGTCAAGACGTTGATGAGCATTTTGTTGGTCGATTCCGCCTGGCCATTAGCCTGAGGGTAGTATGGTGAGGATTTGCGATGGATGATAAGAAAGGCGGATAGGAGATGGGCTATCACTTCGTTGATGAAGTGTGTTCCTTGGTCACTAACCAGTTCGATGGGGCAACCGAAGCAGGAGATCACTTGCTCCCATAAGAACTTGGCAGTCATCCTAGCATCATTTTTTTGTGTGGCTCTCACCTCTGCCCATTTCGTGAGGTAATCCGTGGCCACCACGATGTACTTGGCTTGTGAGTATTGCGCTGCGAGGTTGATGGGTCCTATGAAGTCAATCCCCCATTTTTTGAAGGGTTGGCGAGCAATAACAGGGGTTAACTCCATTTGATCCTTACGAATCGGGAATTTTGTCCGTTGGCACTGGCCACAATGCTTGACGAATTGCTTAGCGTCGCGGAAAAGTGTGGGCCACCATAGCTGGGACTGCAGCACCTTCCATGCTGCCGTGTCTCCGCTAAAGTGTTCTCCTGCAATGCCGCTGTGCACCTCTAAGAGCACATCATGCATCTCATGCTCACACATGCACCTATGCAGCAATCCGTCTTGCCCTAGTCTATAGAGTTGGCCTGCAATCAGCTGGTAGGGCTGGATTTTCAGGATCAAGCGCCTAAGCCGTGCCCGTTCTATTGGTCGCTCGGGTAGTCCATGCTCGAGCACTTGGACTATGTCGTCTGCCCAGTATGGTGTCAGATTGGCCCTAAATAGGTCTCCTTCGCTGGACAGGTGGAATAAGTGGGCGTCAGGTAACTTGTCCATGATGCCTTGTCGACATCGGCTTCTCTTGTGGGTATACGGGACATATGATTAGCCATGTAATGATGTTTTCCCTTTTGTACCACCATGGAGAAATCGAACTCTAGGAGCAGGAGGAGCCATCGAGCTATACGTCCTATAGCACAAGGTTTGTTCACTAAATAGAGCAAGCTTGATGGTCCACGAAGAAGGTGAAAGGGGTGACCAACAGGTAATGCCGGAACTTCTTCACGGCGAACACCATGGCTAATCCCTCCTTTTCCGTTGTCAAATAATTCATCTCCGTTTCAGTGAGTTGCCTGCTAGCAAAACTCACTGGGTAATCTAGGTTATGCTCATCAGGTTGGCACAACACTGCCCCCACGGCAAACTTAGAAGCGTCAATGTGTACGTGGAAGGTAATGGTCTAGTCTGGGGCTCGTAGAATCGGTGCCGTTGTTAGAGCATTTTTCAATTCTTCGTACGCCCGTTGGCATGCCCCGGTCCACTCAAAGATAATTAGCAGCTTGTACAATGGCCTAGCGATCAGTGCGTAGTTCAGTACAAACCACCGATAGTATCCTGTGTGACCTAAGAAGCATTGAACTCCCTTGTAATTACTTGGGGGTGGAAGGTCAATGATAACCCTAACCTTCGAGAAGTCTGTGGCAATGCCGTTCTTCGACACCATGTGTCCTAAGATGCATCCGTGCTTCACCCAAAACTGACATTTCAAGGGGTTCAGGGAGAGACGATATAAGCGACACCGTTCAAAGACTGCGCGGAGTTTGTCTAGGTGTTCGATCCAAGTCGAATGGACACACAGGTCATCAACAAAGACCTCTAACTCCTTGCGAAGCATGTCCTTGAAGATGGCGCACATGAGGCATTGAAAGGTGGCGGGGGCATTGGTCAACCCGAAGGGCATGACTACGTATGCAAAGACGCCCCACTCAGTGGCAAAGGCGGTCTTGTGCCTATCTGCAGGATGCACTTGCACCTGGTTGTACCCTGAGAAGCCATCCAGAAAACTGTAGGCTTCCTTGTCTGACACCCTCTCAAGCATGTGCTCGGTGTACGGTAAATGATAGTTGCCTCTCTTTGTAGCAGCGTTCATCTTTTTGTAATTGACGCACACTCAGATTTTATCGTTCTTCTTCATCACAATGACTATGGGTGATACCCAGTCTGTGTGCTCCATTTCGTAAATGAATCCAGCTCTCATTAGCTTGTCAATTTCCTCCTTGACAGCATGGGCGTGTTTTGGATTCATGGGGTACGGTCACTGCTTGACCGACGTCATGGGTATGTTGTGAGTCACAACACTCGGATCTACCCCCCATAGCTCTTCTAAGGACCAGGCAAATACGTCTATGAATTCCCGCAAGAGAGCGACAAGACTCAACTCTTCCTTACTAGTCAAGTCATTGGCAATGAACACCGGTCGAGGTATCTCCCCTTCCAGGGCTAGGTTTACCTCCTTGACCTTGGCTGGTCCTTCGATCGGTTTGCTTGTCTGCCCTTGATGCTTGGAACCTAGCAGAACCACTACCCTATTCCCTTTTTTGAATTTAGTGAATCGCTTAGGGAGGTCCTGCGGCTTTCGCTGCCCTTCTGATCGTGTATCTTTGGGGTGCTTTGCCCTATCCTGCTGTGACCGTCTGCATCTCAGGTGGACGGGTAAGTCCCCCTTAGTGCGTTTGGTCATGGGCGGCCTAGGGATCTCTAGGTCGCTATCCAAAGTAACTTCCGATTCAGAGTCAAACCTTCCATCTTCGCTAAAAGAGGTGGTCTCCCCTGGTGGCAGCAATTCGGATGGCGATTCGGTTCTAAGTATTGGTGTCATTCCTGATTGGGCTAGGCCTGCTTGCCCCAGGTCTATGGCCCCCATACATTCCAACCACGCACGATCACATTCCATGCGCATGACTCCTTGCTCCAATCTAAGGGCCTGCCTTTTCTGTGGCTTGGCGTCTGCTCGTATCTGCTCAATTTCTCGTCCATCAGTGTCGTATTCTATGGTATCCACTTCACCCTCGCTCTCATCACTGAAGGATTGGTAGTCTTCGTACTCATCATAGGAGTCTTTGTCATTCAACTGCCCATCGTCTCTTGGGGCTTGGAATGCCCCATGTCGTTGGTCTGGAATCATGGCCCAGTTATACATGAGGTTCAGCTCGTGCACTCTGGTCCATTGCCACCTAGGATCCTTTAAGAGATCCTGGAGCAGTTTGAAGTTGGCAGCCGGGTTACTCGCTAGCTGGTCTGCTAGGTATTCCAGTACCCCTTGGAGTTCCCTTTTGTTGGATGGTACTTGGAAGGTAACAGGCTTAGGCTTTCCATGGAGGTTTGCTGCCATCATGTAGACGGGTGTAGAGAGTGCTTCGTTTGTCTTGCCAATTGTTTTGATGGCCTGCTCATACGCCTCATGGTTTGAGAATGGCAGATCAAGTGTAGCGAGAACGTGCATCCAATCTCGCTCGTCCTCTGGGCATGGGATATACTTAGTCAAGGACCCATAGGTTTCCCTGACCAAAGTGTTCCCTTTGAGCATAGCAGAGATGGCGTCTAGGTCGACTGGTGAGGTCTTCCAAGTGTCCATCTCTATTCTTACGGTGTCAGTTCTATTGCCAAGGAAGATCAAGCTGTTACCCCAATCTTCGATGACTCTAGCATTGCGCATCTAGGGTCGGCCCAATAGGATATCATAGTCCACTCCCTTCATGACTGTAAAGTCGACATAGAACTGGACACCTGCGATCTTTACTGGCCAATTCTTCAAGACCCCGAATGGCTTCACTCTCATATGGTTTGCTAGCGTGACATTAAACTGAGCAGCTTCGACAGGCGGGTTTCCCCAAGTCTGTAGCACTGCGTGGCTAAGCACACTAACCCCAACTCCCATGTCTACAATTCCCTTCCTTGTTGTGTCACCCAGGGCTAGGACCAGCAGGACTACGTGCATCTCAGAGCCCTCCCAAAAGGCGTTGACGTGCAAGGATTTAGGGACGGAGTGTAGCGTCAGACTTGGCAATTGTGTTTCCGCATCCTGGTCTTGAGGGTCTGCCGTGGCCTACTCTTGCGATCCCTTGACCCACTACTTAAGGTCTTGCCATAGGGCAAGGTGCTGCTTAAGTAGGTTCCCCAGGATAAGTGTTACAGGCGTGGTCACTAACGTGGTCAAGAGGTTGTCAGACACTCATCCCTCTCTTAGCCTAGACTGTCCTGGCCACTGGCCACGGCTGTTCTGCAGCTCTGTTGCGTCTAGACATGGTCTTAGCGGCACTGCTTGTGGTGCAGTGGCCTCGGTCGACTTAGGTTGAGGTGGCGACATTGGCGCACTCATGCTGGAGAGATCATCGATCTCGTCCTCTATGATGGGTTCGGCATCTTTGAGATGTTGTTGAGCCTCCCTCACCCATTCCTTCACCTTTTCTATGGCCTCTAATTGCCACTTTGGATGCGGATATTTCCCTATCTTAGCGCTTCCCTTTTGGGCTGTTTTAGGGGCTGAAGTCTCTGCCTCTGCATCTGAGACTTTCTTCCCATTAGGTAAGATCGTAGCACTGTCGGTCTTTAATGCGACCTTAGCTTCCGATCTCTTCTTTCTCTGCCTACGGCTTTTCTTTCCTACTGAGGTCGCGTCAAGATTGCTAGGTCTTGGCAGAGAGATGCCGGCCTGCTTCATTTGGGCTCGGGTCATAACTCACAAGGGAATAGGTGTGGCCTCCCCATCGGGGTTTTCAACACCAAACAACCCCAATGGGACGAATGGCAAATTAGCTGAACCGGAGGACGACTTCCGCTTTGGGCAGTCTATGAAAAGATGGGTGATTCCGCATTCTGCGCACCTTTGGTCAGCTTTGTCCCTGTTTTGCTGCTCTCTTTCAGGGCAACGTGATGAGACATGACCGGGATGTCCGCAAGTCCAACAAGTGATCGGATTCTATGGCTGCCCTCCTAGGCCTCTACCCCGTCCTCGTCCTAACGCCATCACCGGCACAGGTCGATAATCCATGAGGACCACGTTGCCCTCATCGTCATGCGAGATGTAAGGGTATATGTAGGTCTCTTTGTCACTGGGCTCCTCCACGTAGTGTACGGGAGCATCGCTCGGTGGGTGGGTCACATAAGGACCAGGTGGTCTAGGAATGCCGGTAGGATTTATGTCCATTCTAGGGACAGCTAGTTTCATATCATTAGGCGCAGGTAGGGCTAACGGGGCTCCCCTTTCGAAGAATGGCTGCAGCCTGTTAGCTGGATAAGGTTGGCCGTAGGGTTGCGAGTATGGAAGTCTTCGTGGTAATCTGCAGTGTGCGGCATCGTGGCCGAACCTACCGCAATTAGTGCAAGGTCTTGACCTAGGGTCTTGACACTCTGCTGGCAAGTGGTTTCCGCCACAGTACACGCACTGGATGTGCGGGCGCGTTGGTCGTCTCAACATGTCTTGTATTTTGGCTAATTCCATCTTGACCTCAGCCAAGCCTTGGTCCATCTCGGTGGTCTTCCCCTTATCTTGGGATGATGGGTTTGACCGCTCACTAGAGGTTGATGTTCGTTCTAAGCTTCGCGGGTTAGTCTCTTCCAGAGTTGAGCTCCTAGAGCTTCTCTCTTTTAGCTGTTCATTGACTCTGATGGGCTTCCTCAAAAACTCTCACCACCACGTCCTGCTGCAAGCTTGAATTGCCTGCCAATGCCTTATATAACTCCTCATCTCTAATTCCGCTGATGAATATAGTTGAAACTGCTCTATCAGTCGGTCATTCACCTAAGGGAATTCTCTTAAAGAGACTTCTCACGTGGTTTACGTAGTCGTGGATGTCCTCCTTCTCCTTCTGTTTAACATTCATCAAGCGTACTAGCAGGTTGTCGGAGTATTCGGGCTTGGCGAACCTCTTGACAAAGAGATCCTTGAGATTATTGAAGTTGGCTCGTTCCATGGCATCTAGGCTTATATACCACGTCCTACCCTTATTGCTTAAGCAAAGTCCAAATGCTTGCGAACGTTGAGTTTGGTCGTTGAGGCCGTTGGCTTCGCAGAAAACTGCTCAACGAAGCTGTACGGATCGTCATGCGGTTGGTACTTGTCGAGTTGCTTGGCAACAATCGGTATTTTGGCATGGCTCTTTGAGCCCTAGTTTGCCCCTAATCCTGCAAGCAGAGACGTCGCTAGTGTAGTGGCACTCTGCTCTACTGCGGTGTTATCGAGCAGCCGTGTCATGAGGAGCTCGCTCAGCGTCAGGTCTCCCTCTAGTGCTCTCTCATGGTCTGTTCGGTTTCGGCCAGCCAAGTTCAGCACTTGCTGCACCTCATGCAGCTCCATGCTTTGCCTTTGGCTCCTAGCTTGTTGATCCCTATTATACTCAGCTATGCCTTGCAATGCCTTACGGTCTAGCCTTCTCTCCTCCTCTAGGTCTACAATGATTGCATCTACCATCCTGCCACGGTGCTCGTACCGGGTGTGTGCATTGTAACTGCTCACCATCTGATGTATAGCGTCTGGGAATACACTCACATCGAGCTCCTCGGTAGACCGATGGTCTGAGCTTTCTTCCGTCATGGTCGAATTCTTGCACCTCGCTGCGCTGTCAATCAGGTTGACTAGTCGTGAGATAGATCCTTGTCATTGGCGCTCCTTGCTTGGTTCTACCCTGCACTTTGTGTGTTTGTCTATGTCTTGGGTCCTCTCCTATTGGTGGGTTTTTTGAGCTATTTATCTGAGTGAGTTCCTTTAATTACTGAATACAATTCTCAACTTATGGTCACTCGTGAGTGTGTTGTTCCTCATGCACTTGTGCTCAATCAGGCTTTCAGCTTTCCTAAGTGTACTTCAAGTGCGAAAATTCAACGTGAGTGCTGCAAGTAATTTCCCAGCGTCTTACTCACTCCCGCTCGTTTCAGGCCTGATAGGCTTTGTTACTCAAGTCCTCGCCGTTCTAATGGGTTCTAGGGTCTGCGCTGCTTCTCATTGTTCATTAGGGGGTAGGTCGCTGGGGAATGCTCCAGTGTGTCCCTTGGTCTTGACTCCTACATCGGAGATTGCCTACAAGGCGTTCGCCACGTCGTCCTGGAGCGGGTTGTGCTTCCAGTCGCTCGTGGGGGTCAAGTTTTGATGTTTTTTCCCTTTTTTTTGGTTCGACTCTGGGAATCGGACGTCCGATTTACCAGTGGTCCGATTCTAGGAATCGGACCAGGCGTGTCAGAGTTGAGTGGTAGTGTCAGAGTCCGAGTGTCCGATTTTCAAAAATCGGACGGGCAAGTGTTCAATGTATCGGACAAGGGTGGTCTGATTCTGGGCTGGTCCGATTTTGGGTGGTCCGATTCATCCGAATGGTCCAATCGGACATGGTGGTCTGATTTCTAAAATCGGACGGATTGGTCCAAGTGTCCGATTCTGGTGGTCCGATTATGGGCGGGTCCGAGTCCGAGCGTCCGAGTCTCCGAGCATCCGAATCGGACGGAGTGGTTTGATCGGAGGGGCTGTCCGAGTGTCCGAATTGGACAGGTTGTCCGAGTGTCCGAATTGGACAGGGTGGTCTGATCAGACGGTTTTTCGAGTGTCCGATTCTGGGAATCGGACACTAAGTCGGACGTTCGATTCCGCCGGCCCGACGAACTTGTGAGCACAGATTCGCCCAAAGATCTCTAGATATCTATTACTATTGACTACGAAATTCACCAGTAATGGGGTTGGAGTGGTGAGGGAGAGATCTATGTACCTAGGGATCGCCGAATGCAATGTCACTCCATGCCCTGGTCGATTGAACGGTCGCCCAAGCTCTCTCTCTCTCTCTCTCTCACTCTCTCTCACTCTCAGCTGGTTGCAAATGAGGATTCCCTTGCCCTTCCAGAACTTATACCCTGTTGGTCATTCCCTGAACACTACGGATCACTCTCCTAGCATTTCCTACACATTTACATGCGCATTTCCTCCATTTTCCCCTATTTTCCCCGATTTTCTCCCTGTTTCACAGCAGCAACCCTCTGCCTCTCGGGTGTGATTTCCTACTGTTAACCTACCCTAAACACAACATAAATCGAAAGAAAAACATTGAACTAATTTCTCCATGTTTTCCAATCATCAAACAACCAGAATATCCCAAAATACTTACCTGTTCTGAAGATTAAAAACACCCAACTTCCTACCTATCTCAAGCTCCATTTCAGGGATGAATACCCTACTTCGATGTGCTCGATATGAGGCGCGTAAGTGATCAAGCTTGAATCCGTTGGTCTCAGCAACAGAACCAAAATGTAGGAGCTTTCGCTCAACCGCCAAGACCCACAGACCGCTTATTGTTTCAAGCGTTCCAAGAGAGCTCTAATGGCTATCTCTCACCTAGCCGATGCGTCATCGATCCTATGAGTGTTGTGAGTTTACCTTGATGCCCGATCGAGTACCCTCCTCTCTCTTGCACTCCGATAGCTCCACGATTCTTGATGCTAGCTCAAGCATCCTCAAGCCTCCTCCATCTCCAAGCTCCATCCTCCATAGCCGCATGCGCAAGAAAATAAGAGAGAAGAGAAGAGAAGAAGAGGAGAGGAGATGGTGAAGAGCTTCACCCTCTTGATCCCTCACTCTTACATACACTCACTTCCTCACACTCTCACACTCCCTCTCTCAAGAGCACACACAAGCAAGGAGGAGAGAAGAAGAGAGAAAGAAGAAGACTCTTTTTGCCACACACCAAAGAATGAGCTTCCCATTCTCTTTTTTCAACTTTATATACAAAGCCCTAAATCCTTTTTGGGCGGTTATTCCTCTTTTACATGGCCGGTCGTAGCCTAGGCCCTTTTTTCCATTTCCCACCATTCTAAATTATCCTATTCCCAACTAATGCCTACGCTTTGCACAGGAGCGAGCCTGGCACTCTTTTACAAAGATTCGAGGTGCTTCCGCATTTTAATGGTGTGCCTTTTTCCTCTTTCGTTGCCTTGGCCCGACACCGAAGCTTCCTGCAGGTCGTGTCCGATCATTTGAGTTTTTCAGGGATTGGTTGCCAGTCAAGGCGCCTTTTTCTGTTTTTATCTTTTTCTGCTTTTATCCTGCGCCTTTTTGCTATTTTCTCTTCTTTCCATTTTCCGCTCCTTTGTGCTGTGGAACCATCTTTTTCTGCTTTTATCCTGCGCCTTTTTGCTATTTTCTCTTCTTTCCATTTTCTGCCCCTTTGTGCTGCGGAATCACGGTCGAAAACACGATAACAAAGATGCATAGTGCTCATGCTGTTTGCCCTTTTTCTTCATATCTCCCTACTTCTTGTAACAATCCTTTGCAATGTGTCCATATCTGCTGCAGTAGTGATAGTCCTTATCTTTGTTTGACTGATCATTTGACTGCCATGAACCAGATCCACCACCTCTACCATGGGATGATCTCCCCCTGCCTCTAAAGTAGTTAGATCAAGCCTCGTCTTGTGTATTTATGCCATGCCGACATTTTGATAACGCTGTCCATAAGCATTTCGAGTGTCTCCTCGACCTCAAAAAGAGCCACAGACTCTGCCTCCTCTACCACGCTGGCTAGAGTAAAAAACAATGTCTTTGCTTTAAGACGTACTGGAATCTGTATTCAGTCCAAGCTTAACTTCCTCATGCAGCAGCATAGCAATTAGCTCATCCCAATCAAGGGATTTAGCTCTCATAGAAATAGATGTATCAAATGCTTTATACTCTTTTCCAAGTCCATTCAATGTCATTACAATCATATCATTGTCAGACACTGAAGATCCAATGGTGGCAAGCTGATCCGCTATGTTCTTGATCTCTGTAGTGTAGGCCTGAATGCTTCTATCATTCCTAGACATGGTATTGAACTATTGCTTTAGCTGAATCTTTCTTGCATGTATTACATTTCCATAATTCTTCATGAGTATGTCCCATGCATCCTTTGGAGAACTGCATCCAGTAATTTGTATAACCATAAGATCTGATATACATAGGGAAAACCAATGTAACACCTTGCATGCTCTCTCAATCCATAGCTTATGAGCCCTTTTCTAATCATTTGTCGAATTCCTTTCATGTATTTCAAGTTTAGCCTCATCACCTATACATAAGTCCCAATAACCTCTGCCAACCAAAAAATTCTTCATATGGAACTTCCATAAAGCAAAAAAAAAATTGTACAACTTTTCTCCCACAATTTGAGTGATATTGTCAGTGCCTTGAGCATTTTCCATAGTTGCAGCTTAGGTATTCAGTGATGTATACAACCTGTAAGTATCTGACTCCTTTTCCTATAGTTCAGGATCGGTTTTTGCAATTTAGGACAATTTTCCTAACAACCTGCTTGCTATAAACTATATTCCAACAATGAAAAACACCAATCAACTGCATAAACAAAGCTTAAATCAGTTCATAACATTCTATGGTAGTGGCAAAACATCCTACCAACCAACTATGTCTATACAAGTTGAATGTTTGTACTGTCTGCAAGTAGCAGTACCAAATACAGCCAGCCCACTGCTATAACCAACAGTATTTTCTCTATTAAAACAAGAGTATCCAGACCTCAAAACAACCCCAAAACATCTCATTCAGTTGCCACTCTATGCAGGAGTTGATACATGTCCAACTAGTCAGAATATATTGCATGTATGTCAAGTGAAGATGATAGATATCCTTCCTACAGACAATAACCAGTAGATACCCTGGTATAACCAAAACAAATCAGTCCAAAATTTGGACTTTCAACACTCACAATATCCCAAAAAACATCTACCACTCAAGTGGTATGATCCAAGCATTTGTCAGTAGCAAATAAGCATCACAGATACTTCAACCCTACAAGTATACTGTTTCCAAATTCAAGATAGCAACCAGTTCTCTGTTTTCAGCCTACAAATAAGCTTCAAAACAAAGCATTTAACACTCCAATATCATGCTCAAATGCATGATAATAAGGGCATATACATTGTTAGGATGAAATCCACCAGTGCCTTGAAATCACCAGTTGTTTACTGCAGTAAATAGCCAGTCTGCACAGGTCTGCACTGAATATCTCAAAATCTGTGAGGAATTTGAAAAAACCTTTCTTATGCAAAGTTTTAGAACACGTCGAAACAACCTATGACTTCATGTTTGACCTCATGTCATTGTCCCTAGATAGCCTACTGTAAGAAACAACCTACTGTTGCATTGTCTAGTACAGAAGCTGAGTACAGAGGGGCTGCCTTAGTGGCTTGCGAATCAGTTTGGTTGATGAAACTATTGAAAGACTTGGGAATACAGCTGGAAAGCAGAGTGAGATTGCATTGTGATAACCTCAACAGTGTTATGTTGGCTAGCAATCTGTCTACCATGCTAGGTCCAAACATATTGAGGTTCACTACCATTTCATCAGAGAAATGGTTCTTACAGGGCAGGTTGACTTGATTCATGTGAAGACTAAATACCAGGTAGCATATATATTTACCAAGTCTCTTGGTAAAGAAAAGTTCATACACTTCAGACAGCTACTTGGAGTTTATTAGATGGTTTGAGCTTGAGGGGGAGTGTTAGAATATCAAGCTCCCATTACTCTTTAGTCAGTCTATCTTTATGTGTGTGATCAACATTAGCTGGATACAATTGTACATGTGTGTGACATTCAATATGTCAGTGTAGTCAGTGACTTAACCACATTTAGTCTTGGTTATTCATACCTATGTGTGTAAGTCTCTTTTAGTTAGTATGATGGAAGATAATGGATGAACAACAACAATGAGTTGAGGCTCATCTTCCGCTCCACTCTCTCTCTCTCCCTCTCTTCCAACACAACTTATAGCATTGGCAATAATATCATCTGGCATTGTTACATTGCTTTCGCTTGATGGTTGTACTGCTCACTCTAGGCTCAAGGTTCCAATGAAACTACATAGTTGATCCACATTTAGTATTACTATTCAAAGTGATCTCGCTTAGTTATTGAGATAAATAAGTTTAATTTTTTTGGATGAGACTTCTATGATGCATCGGTATGCCTTTGAGATAGTTGATAGGACTTTCAGGGATAATATAAGATGTGATATGTTGAGATTCAGCAATTACACTCACTAAACAGCCTCTTTGTATGGAGCTTCAGGGCTAAGGACATGCAGGCTTACCTATCCCATATGCACAGTGGTGCCTACTGCAGTTTCCTACTTTCCTATAAAGCATTGTACTTGCTTCCTTTTCTTAATGCAATGATAGTACTATTTTCTTTTCAGTGAAGTGTCAATGTCATTGTCCACATACACAAGATTGTGTTTATGAGTCCAAGTCTCAATCTTGGAACCTAATTCACTTGTGTAACAAACAGTATCTTTGTCTTCTCCATCATGAGTCCACACTTCTCCTTCCATCCACCATAACTCACCGCCATGCTCTAGATCTCGCATATTTCTCAACATGGTATCAGAGCCCAGTCGGGCATGGCTTAGCTCGGCTTAGCTCTCCTTTGTCCTCTCTCAGCTCATGTTAATATCTGCTTAGCTTAGTTCCATCCCATGACTTCATCTCCCAACTCTACCCTCACTGAAGCTTCCATGGCAGTCATAGCCAGCAGCGCCCTGTCAGATTGAGCTGCTTATATCTCACTCCACAGGTCAAATCTCTTGGAGCTTCCTTCTAGAAAAGTATTCCCCAACTCACAAAGCTTCCCTGTATCACATCAATCCATGACATTTGGCTATTTGAAGCTCAGCATTGTGAAAATTCCTAGTCACTGCCATAGTCTTCAATTGTGACCTGCAAGACATACCCTCCATGGAGCCTTCATATCTCTCTCTGTAGAGCATATCTTCATGAACCTTCTTCTAGAAATATCTTCCTCTACTTAGGGTGCTCCCTCCTGGCACAACAATCTACCAGATTGGTGATCTACAGCCCTGGCATTGCAGACATTCAACATCGCTACCCAAATTTGCGCCGTGCCTGTTCGTCCACTCTGCGCGTGCCATACAGGCCACGATCTTGACGAGCAGGATAGGGCTTTTGAAGAGCTTGAAGTAAGCTTCATTTCTATAAAAAAAGTTTTGGAAATGATCAACCGTAGCTCCTGCAATCTGCCAAAAAACTAGGGCCCTATCTGAAACCCTAAACTGTCAGCCATAGCCAAAATCTCTCAAGCTTCTTTTTTCCTCATTTTTCTCACTCCTGACACTAAACCAAGCTAAAGCCCACTCTAATCCATTGACCCAGCATCAAATCAAGGAGGGGAAGGACCTGAGAAGATTAAAGAATGACCAAACGATCCCGAACAAGAAGAATCAACTCAACATCAACACTGACATAGTGTGTTTTCACACTGTCATTAACTGTGTCTCTTGACACATTGCAATCTGCTCTTCTACTGATAAAATCTCAAAATTCTGGTGTTGATTTGCTACTGATCTTGCAACCTCAACATGGGAAAAGACTCTCCAAATGCTCGATTCAAAGGAGTCGGGTTCCACACTTGGCAAACCCGCATCAAGCTCATCCTTATGAAGAAGGGTCTTTGGGCCATCACAAATGGCAAAGAGAAGAAACCCCAAGATGTGGACCTTGCAGTTACTTGGCAGAAGAATGATGACAAGGCACAAGCCATCATCAAACTAGAATTGGACGACAGCTACATCCATCATGTGGATGCGTGTGACACGTCCCATGACACTTGGGATAAATTGGATACCCTATTTGGTGCATAGTCAAAGTCGTCTAAGTATGGTCTATTAATTGAATTTTTCTGACTTGATATGAAGCCTCATACATCCATGGCATCCCATCTGAACTACATGGAAAGCCGGCTTACTCAACTTGCAGGAATAAAGCTAAAAATGGATGAAGATGTCTGTATTGGTGTCTTGTTAAAAAGTTTGCCTCCTGCCTATGATAATGTATCAACCACTCTAACCAATATGCCTGATCCTCAACTTGTTGATATTAAAGCCTCTCTGTTAGAAGAAGAAAAGAAACTTAAAAGCAAAGAAGAGCCCAACACTTCAAAGGATGAACAAATGTTATATGTAAACAACATATACAAAGGTAAAAAGGAACCGCTCTTCTATGACTTTTGCAAAAGGACCGAACATACTGAGAAGTTCTGTCATGCTAGGAAGAGGTCCCAAAAGGCCTATCTTGTTGTGAAAGAAGAAGAAGACCATGGACCAAAAGATGAAGAAGAAGATGAAGATAAAGACCACCAGGATCAGAAGGACAAGACTCATCAGTCGATCTACTCTCATTACTCTGATAGACTGTTTTAAAAGCCTTGTATTTCCTTGCCCTAATGCTTCCTGCCCATAAGCTTTGTAAACTCCTCATGTAACTTGGCATTACAGTCCCTGTACACTTTGTGAGGCCCCTATTACAGCCTCTGGATGTCCATCATGTTTTGGTGCCCACACTTAGCCTTTTCTACGATAGCCTCTGGTGTCTACCATGTTTGTGGTGTGCCCACACTTTGCAGGTGGTTCTCATTACAGCCTCTACACACTTTGTGCCTTTCTAGTTGTGATTGAGGAGGGGTGTTGAGATTCAGCAATCACACTCACTAAACAGCCTCTTTGTATGGAGCTTTAGGGCTAAGGACATGCAGGCTTACTTATCCCATATGCACAGTGGTGCCTACTGTAGTTTCCTACTTTCCTATAAAGCATTGTACTTGCTTCCTTTTCTTAATGCAATGATAGTACTCTTTTCTTTTCAGTGAAGTGTCAATGTCATTGTCCACATACACAAGATTGTGTTTATGAGTCCAAGTCTCAATCTTGGAACCTAATTCACTTGTGTAACAAACAGTGTCTTTGTCTTCTCCATCATGAGTCCACACTTCTCCTTCCATCCACCATAACTCACTGCCATGCTCTAGATCCCGCATGTTTCTCAACATGATAAACCATTCAATGGAAATGTCACTTTGATTCGAGGAGATTTTAGATAGATCCTACTAGTTGTTATTAAGGGCTACTCTAAGATGACATAGTCAATGAAACTATATACTACTCTCATTTATAGCATTATATTAAGGTGTTAAGACTCCTAGAGAATATGTGTGTATATGTAAATGGTGGTGTAAATGATCATGATTTCATTACTTCAAATTCAAGGGATAGGGGATGGGGTGGACATTATAGATGATTATGAAAAGTGGCATGTTCCTATTGAGATATCGAGCTCCACTCGTGATATGCCAGGGTGACCGTTGTGCATTTATGTCACCGACGTGTCAGTTGCAGATGCGGTTGGTACACCGCCCATGAATAATAGCTACATGACAGCTATCCTTATCTACTCTAGTTCGTGGCTCAGTTAGTATGCCACCTTAGTTATTTGAGTTTGTTTTGAGACCCATAATATAGGGTTCTTCTATTTCTTTGTATGAGAGTTCTTTTGGCTTACACAACTAAGAAGAGAAAAACTGTTTTCAGCCTCCACCCTTGTATGTATTCCTCCATTGTGCAAGTAAGAAAGCTACAAGTGAGACTCCTTCCTTCTCTCCCATAATCTTGACATGATATTAGAGCCTTGTTCGTGGTAAGGAGATCAAGAAAGCAAGCCAAGCTCGCATGTTCTGGTAAGAGGAGCAGTGTTGCTTTCATTTTCAGTTTTGGGAGCAGATCTCTGCAGGTAGCACAGTCGGAAATTGCAAGAGTGCATTGTCTTAGGTTGAGACGCCCTTCGCGGTGAAGCAAGAGGGCAGTATATGTTGCGGGCAGGGGCTTTAGCCTTCGGCGACCCTGTTTTTTTTATTTGAGGCCATTTCAGGGCTTGTTTTGGAGGCAGAAGTTTTCTGCACGCACTCAAGAAAAGGCCCAGTTTTATGCTGTGAGACCACTGTTCTATAGGTCGGTGAAAAGTCACTGTAGAAATTGCATCGTATGCTTGTGTGCAGAGACATTGGGAGTTACAGAATCATCCTTGTTGCCTATTGATGCAAAATCGTCACTAGGAAGTGACTGTGTGGTCAAATACCACTTTCGTCAGTTTTGCAGATTAGCCCTTGTGAGGCTGAAGCTGTGTTCTTTGCAGTGACAGAACTTTTTGTAGTGTTCTGTAATGGCGTCTGATTCTCTCTCACAGATTGTCACTAAAAAGCTTGACAAGAACAACTTCCAAGCATGGAAGTTTAGAATGATGAATTTCCTTATGTGAAAAGGATATTGGGAATTTGTTGCCGGAAATGAAGAAGAACCAGTTCTTCCTGATGTTCCCAATCAACAGCAAATGCAAGCATTCAAAGCATGGCATGAGAGAGCCAGGAAAGTTATGTACTGGCTGTCTATCAGTATTTCAGATTTTATGATTGTGCATATTCAGGATGCAAGTACGCCAAAGGAGGCATGGGATACTTTGTCAAAAATGTATAGCACAAATACGCAAGCCAGGAAAATGCAGCTCAAGCAAGAGTTGCATAATGTGCAAAGAGAAAATATGAGCATCAATGACTACCACATGAAGGTGAAGAAGATTGCAGATGCACTTGCTTCCATTGGGTCGCCAATGGAAGATGATGATTTAGTTTTTGTGACCTTGAATGGTCTAGGAAAGGATTATGCACAGTTCCGAACATCCATTTCCGTCCGTGAAAGATTTCCTGATTTTGAGGAGTTGATTGCTCTTCTAATTTCTGAGGAGCAGAGAAATGGTGGTGCATCTTCTTCAGGAGGAACTTCAAAAGAAGCTGTCTTCTACTCAAATGCTGGAAGAGGTAGAGGCAGAGGTAGAGGAGGCCGATCTGGAGGCCGTGGTAGAAATCAGAATATGCAGCAAACTCAAGAAAGCCAGTCCTATGGAGGAGGACGTGGTAACTCTAGAGGCAGGGGGAGCCCAAGAGGTCGTGGTGGATGGCAAAGAGGCCAAAATGCAAACAGCAATGTTGAATGCTACTACTGTGGTAAAATGGGTCATATGGCTAAAGACTACTATAAAAAGCAGAATGGCATCATGAATGGGAAATTGCAACAAGGGAATTATGCATCTTCTAGTAGACAGGGTGATGACAGAAATGAGCATTTGTTTATGGTGCAGCACATGAACAATTCTGTGAAAAGTGCAGAAGAAAGCAACGATATGTGGTATGTTGACTCGGGTGCATCAAACCACATGACAGGTCATGTAGAATGGATGGAGGATGCAAGGAAAATGGAAAAACCAGGATTTGTGGAGATTGGTGATGATACTGCACATCCTATTGTGCAGATTGGAAAAATTCCTTTGTCTATGCAGGATGGGAAAAAGAAATACCTGTCCGATGTATTTCATGTCCCGAATATCACTAAGAATCTGGTTTCTGTTGGTCAAATGGTTGAGCAGGGCTTGCAGGTCAGATTTAATCCTCATGGATGCTTTGTTGAGGATATGAAAAATAAAGGTTGCTTGATAGCAAAAGGAAAGAAGAAGGGCATAATGTTTACGTTGGATGCAGACATGTCTGAATTGAGTGCAGCAATGTTTGCACATGGGACCGGTGTAGTTGCAGACATTGATATCTGGCATAAACGCATTGGTCATGTTAATGTACAACGACTTAAATCAATGCAGGCCCAAAATATTGTTGCAGGATTGCCTAAATTCAAGGTTGCAGAAATGCATAAGGTATGTGAAGCCTGTCAGTTTGGAAAATAGGCAAGGAAACCATTTCCTAGACATGTTCAAGAGAGTAAGAAGCCATTGGAATTAATCCACTCTGATGTGTGGACTACTAAAGTTGCATCTCTTGGAGGCTGTCATTATTTTGTCACTTTTATTGATGACTATAGCAGAAAAGTTTGGGTGTATTTTATGAAAAAGAAAAGTGAAGCTTTTAGACATTTCAAAACTCTTAAAGCTATGGTTGAAAAAGAAACATGCCTGCAAATAAAATGCCTAAGGTCAGACGGAGGGAGAGAGTACCTCTCAAATGAGTTTGCAAGGTTCTTGCAGGAGCATGGCATAAAGCAACAATATTCATGGAGTCATACCCCACAGCAAAATGGAATTGCAGAAAGAAAAAACAGGCATATTGGAGAGGTATCTCGTGCCATGCTCAATGAAAAAGACCTGTTAGATTTTTATTGGGCTGAAGCAGTTGCTATAGCAGTCTACATAATGAACAGGACTCCCACTGCAGCAATACATGGAATGACTCCAGAGGAGAGGTATACTGGTAGGAAACAAGATATTTCTCATTTGAAAATCTTTGGTTGCATTACCTATGTTCATGTGCCAGATGAGTTGAGATCCAAGTTGGATCCAAAAGCTGAGAAGTGCATCTTTATTGGTTACTCTCTGCAGCAAAAAGGGTATAGATACTATAACCCTTCTACTCATAAGTTTACAGTGAGCAGAGATGTTGTTTTTTATGAGATTGTCAAGATTGTGGGAGAGAAGGAAGGAGTCTCACTTGTAGCTTTCTTGCTTGCACAAATGGGGGAATACACACAAGCGTGGAGGCTGAAAACAGTTTTTCCTCCTCTTAGTTGTAGAAGCCAAAAGAACTCACATACATAGAAATAGAAGAACCCTATATATGGGTCTCAAAACCAAAACTCAGCTAACTAAGGTGGCATACTAACTGAGCCACGAACTAGAGTAGATAAGGATAGCTGTCATCTAGCTATTATTCATGGGCGGTGTACCAACCGCGTCTACAACTGACAAGTCGGTGACATAAATGCACAACGGTCACCCTGGCATATCACGAGTGGAGCTCGATATCTCAACACTCCCCCTCGAGCTCAATCCCAATTTCTGCACACCAAGCAGGTCTCTGAACTTGCGTAGCTTCTCTGCGCCCAATGCCTTCATGAATATGTCAGCTACCTGATCCTCTGTGCTGACATAAACTAGATCAATAAGACCTAGTAAAACCCTTTCCCGCACATAGTGATAATGCACCTCAATGTGCTTTGTTCTAGCATGATAGACTGGGTTATTTGCCAAGTGTATACTGCTCATGTTGTCACAATAAATGACAACTGGCCCATCTGTAGGCTGATGCATATCATAAATTAGCTTATACAACCAAGCTACCTCACATGCAGCCATTGCTGCACCCCTGTACTCGGCCTCTGTGCTCGACAAGGCAACTGTAGGCTATTTCTTGCTGCTCCAAGTGACTGCAGCACTCTCAAAAGAGAACACATATCCACTGGTAGATCGTCTATCAGAAATACTACCAGCCCAATTAGCATCAGTGTATCCATGCAGCTGTATCTGAACCCCAGTCTCATAAAATAGTCCATACTGCAATGTGGACTTCACATACCTGAGTATGCGTCTAGCCGCATCCAAATGCAGTTTCCTTGGAGCCTGCATAAACTGACTTACCAATCCAACAGCATAGCTCAAATCTGGCCTGGTAATAGTCATATAAATCAAGCTTCCTACTATGCGTCTGTACATAGTAGGGTCTTCCACAAGCTCACCTGCATCTGCGCTCAGCTTCACATTCTGCTCCAAAGGAACTAAAATAGGCTTATAGCCTGTCATCCCATATTTGGACAGCATGTCCAATCCATATTGCCTTTGCAAGAGCTGTATCCCACTTGGTGATCTAATCACCTCAATCCCCAAGAAATAACGCAGCTCTCCCAAATCCTTCATCTCAAACTTTTGCTTCAATAGCATTTTCACATGAAGGATATCTCTATCACTATCACATGTGATAATCAAATCATCAACATAAATGACAAGTAGCATAATACATTTCTCTATTTTTCTCACGTAAAGTGAGAAATCTGCCTTGGAAATCTGAAAGCCAATAGTGATAAGATATTGTCCTATCTTGTCACAGAACATGCTCTAGGTGCTTGCTTCAAGCCATACAAGGCTTTCTTGAACCTGCAAACAAACTCAGGATGAATAGCATGCACATAACCTGGTGGCTGCTCCATATAGACCTCTTCTTGCAAATCACCATGCAAGAAGGCATTCTTTACATCCATCTGATGTAAGGACCATCCCTTTGATGCAGCCATAGCAATGACTGCTCTTACGGTTGCCATCCTTGCAACCAGACTGAATGTTTCTTCATAGTCAATGCCATATGTTTGTCCATACCCCTTGACTACTAATCTTGCCTTGTATATGTTCACAGAACCATCTGCATTGTGCTTCACCTTATAAACCCACTTAGAGCCAATTGCATTCTTACCTTTAGGCAAAGGTACCAATTCCCATGTAGCATTTGCTTCCAAGGCATCCATTTCTTCATCCATGGCTTTCTCCCATTTTTCTTTTCCCATGGCTTGCTCAAAAGAAGTGGGCTCTGGTTCCTATATCACTTTGACCATATATGCATAGTGAATGGCTATAAATCCATCATATTTCAGCCTATCCATAGGATACCTAACTCTGGTAGACCTGCGCAAAGTAGGTTCACTCCCAGGTGCTCTCAAAACATCCATGGTCTTCCTTACTCCAGGTGTAACAATAGAAGGAATACCCAATTCATCATCAATGCTCTGTTCTAAGCCACTGGATTCACCATCCACATAAGAGTGACCTGCATTCACATCAAACATGGGCTAATCTACCTTCTCTTTTCCTTTTCATGATACCTGCATACCACTATCTGTATTGCTTTGAGAAGATTCTCCTGATCTCAATCTGCCTGTCCATGGCGAAGAATGTGAACCACTGCTAGAGAATGCTCCAGGTCCACTAATATTTTGTGACTGCTGCTGTGAATTCTGTGCAGCATTACCATTTTGTGCATCTACATCATCAATCACATTTACTGGTTTATACCAGCTACTCATCTCATCAAAAACAACATCTCTGCTCACTGTAAACTTACGAGTAGAAGGGTTATAGCATCTATACCCTTTTTGCTGCAGAGAGTAACCAATAAAGATGCACTTCTCAGCTTTTGGATCCAACTTGGATCTCAACTCATCTAGCACATGTACATAGGCAATGCAACCAAAAATTTTCAAATGAGAAATATCTAGTTTCCTACCAGTATACCTCTTCTCTGGAGTCATCCCATGTATTGCTGCAGTGGGAGTCCTGTTCATTATGTAGACTGCTGTAGCAACTGCTTCAGCCCAATAAAAATCTGGCAGGTCTTTTTCATTGAGCACGGCACGAGATACCTCTCCAATATGCCTGTTTTTTCTTTCTGCAATTCCATTTTGCTGTGGGGTGTGACTCCATGAATATTGCTGCTTTGTGCCTTGCTCCTACAAGAACCTTGCAAACTCATTTGAGAGGTACTCTCCCCCTCCATCTGACCTTAGGCATTTTATTTGCAGGCCTGTTTCTTTTTCAACCATAGCTTTAAGAGTTTTGAAATGCCCAAAAACTTCACTTTTCTTTTTCATAAAATACACCCAAACTTTTCTGCTATAGTCATCAATAAAAGTGACAAAATAATGACAGCCTCCAAGAGATGCAGCTTTAGTGGTCCACACATCAGAGTGGATTAATTCCAATGGCTTCTTACTCTCTTGAACATGTCTAGGAAATGGTTTCCTTGCCTGTTTTCCAAATTGGCAGGGTTCACATACCTTATGCATTTCTGCAACCTTGAATTTAGGCAATCCTGCAACAATATTTTAGGCCTGTATTGATTTAAGTCGCTGTACATTAACATGACCAATGCGTTTATGCCAGATATCAATATCTGCAACTACACTGGTCCCATGTGCAAACATTGCTGCACTCAATTCAGACATGTCTGCATCCAACATAAACATTCTGCCCTTCTTCTTTCCTTTTGCTATCAAGCGACCTTTATTTTTCATATCCTCAACAAAGCATCCATGAGGATTAAATCTGACCTGCAAGCCCTGCTCAACTATTTGACCAATAGAAACCAGATTCTTGGTGATATTCGGGACATGAAATACATCGGTCAGGTATTTCTTTTTCCCATCCTACATAGACAAATGAATTTTTTCAATCTGCACAATAGGATGTGCAGTATCATCACTAGTCTCCACAAATCCTGGTTTTTCCATTTTCCTTGCATCCTCCATCCATTCTACATGACCTGTCATGTGGTTTGATGCACCTGAGTCAACATACCATACATCGTTGCTTTCTTCTGCATTTGTCACAGAATTGTTCATGTGCTGCACCATGAACAAATGCTCATTTATGTCATCACCCTGTCTACTAGAAGATGCATAATTTCCTTGTTGCAATTTTCCATTCATGATGTCATTCTGCTTTTTATAGCAGTCTTTAGCCATATGACCCATTTTGCCACAATAGTAGCATTCAACATTGCTGTTTGCATTTTGGCCTCTTTGCCATCCACCACGACCTCTTTGGCTCCCCCTGCCTCTAGAGTTACCACGTCCTCCTCCATAGGACTGGTTTTCTTGAGTTTGCTGCATATTTTGATTTCTACCACAGCCTCCAAATCGGTCTCCTCTACCTCTGCCTCTACCTCTTCCAGCATTTGAGTAGAAGACAGTTTCTTTTGAAGTTGCTCCTGAAGAAGATGCACCACCATTTCTCTGCTCCTTAGAAACTAGAAGAGCAATCAACTCCTCAAAATCGGAAAATCTTTCACGAACTGAAATGGATGTCCGAAACTGTGCATAATCCTTTCCTAGACCATTCAAGGTCACAGAAACTAAATCATCATCTTCCACTGGCGACCCAATGGAACCAAGTGCATCTGCAATCTTCTTCACCTTCATGCGGTAGTCATTGATGCTCATACTTTCTCTTTGCACATTATGCAACTCTTGCTTGAGCTGCATTTTCCTGGCTTGCGTATTTGTGCTATACATTTTTGACAAAGTATCCCATGCCTTCTTTGGCGTACTTGCATCCTGAATATGCACAATCATAGAGTCTGAAATACTGATAGACAGCCAGTACATAACTTTCCTGGCTCTCTTATGCCATGCTTTGAATGCCTGCATTTGCTGTTGATTGGGAACATCAGGAAGAACTGGTTCTTCTTCATTTCCTGCAACAAATTCCCAATATCCTTTTCCCATAAGGAAATTCGTCATTCTAAACTTCCATGCTTGGAATTTGTTCTTGTCAAGCTTTTCAGTTACAATCTGTGAAAGAGAATCAGACGCCATTACAGAATACTGCAAAAAATTCTGTTACTGCAGAGAACACAGCTTCAGCCTCACAAGGGCAAACTACAAAACTGAGGAAAGTGCTATTTAACCACACAGTCACTTCCTAGTAACGAATTTGCATCAATAGGCAACAAGGATGATTCTGTAACTCCCAATGTCTCTACGCACAGGCATACAATGCAATTTCTACAGTAACTTTTCACCGACCTATAGAACAGTGGCTACACAATATAAAACTGGGCCTTTTCCTGAGTGCATGCAGAAGACTTCTGCCTCCAAAACAGGCCCCAAAATGGCCTCAAATCAAAGCATATACTGCCCTCTTCCTTCACTGTGAAGGGCGTCTCAACCTGAGACAATGCACTCTTGCAATTTCCGGCTGTGCTGCCTGCAGAGATCTACTCCCAAAACAGAAAATGAAAGCAACACTGCTCCTCTTACCAGAACACCGCGAGCTTGGCTTGCTTTCTTGAGCTCCTTACCACGAACAAGGCTCTGATACCATATCAAGATTGTGGGAGAGAAGGAAGGAGTCTCACTTGTAGCTTTTTTGCTTGCACAAATGGGGGAATACACACAAGGGTGGAGGCTGAAAACAGTTTTTCCTCTTCTTAGTTGTAGAAGCCAAAAGAACTCACATACATAGGAATAGAAGAACCCTATATATGGGTCTCAAAACCAAAACTCAACTAACTAAGGTGGTATACTAACTGAGCCACGAACTAGAGTAGATAAGGATAGCTGTCATGTAGCTATTATTCATGGGCGGTGTACCAACCGCGTCTACAACTGACAAGTCGGTGACATAAATGCACAACGATCACCCTGGCATATCACGAGTGGAGCTCGATATTTCAACAGAGATGAGTAGTTGGTATAAACCAGTAAATGTGATTGATGATGTAGATGCACAAAATGGTAATGTTGCACAGAATTCACAGTAGCAGTCACAAAATATTAGTGGACCTGGAGTGTCCTCTAGCAGTGGCTCACATTCTTCGCCATGGACAGGCATATTGAGATCAGGAGAACCTTCTCAAAGCAATGCAAATAGTGGTATGCAGGTATCACGAAAAGGAAAAGAGAAGGTAGATCAGCCCATGTTTGATGTGAATGCAGGTCACTCTTATGTGGATGGTGAATCCAGTGGCTCAGAACAGAGCATTGATGATGAGTTGGGTATCCCCTCTATTGTTACACCTAGAGTAAGGAAGACCAGGGATGTTTTGAGAGCGCTTGGAAGTGAGCCTACTTTGCGTAGGTCTACCAGAGCTAGGTATCTTGTGGATAGGCTGAAATATGATGGATTTACAGCCATCCACTATGCATATATGGTCAAAGTGATACAGGAACCAGAACCCACTTCTTTTGAGTAGGCCATGGGAAAAGAAAAATGGGAGAAAGCTATGGATGAAGAAATGGATGCCTTGGAAGCAAATGCTACATGGGAGTTGGTACCTTTGCCTAAAGGTAAGAATGCAATTGGCTGTAAGTGGGTTTATAAGGTGAAGCACAATGCAGATGGTTCTGTGAACAGATACAAGGCAAGATTAGTAGTCAAGGGGTATGCACAAATATGTCAAGATTGTGGGAGAGAAGGAAGGAGTCTCGCTTGAAGCTTTCTTGCTTGCACAATGGAGGAAGACACACAAGGGTGGAGGCTGAAAACAGTTTTCCTCTTCTTAGTTGTGTAAGCCAAAAGAACTCAAGTACAAAGAAATAGAAGAACCCTCTATATGGGTCTCAAACCAAACTCAACTAACTAAGGTGGCATACTAACTGAGCCACGAACTAGAGTAGATAAGGATAGCTATCATGTAGCTATTATTCATGGGCGGTGTACCAACCGCATCTGCAACTAACACGTCGGTGACATAAATGCACAACGGTCACCCTGGCGTATCACGAGTGGAGCTCGATATCTCAACACTCCCCCTCGAGCTCAATCCCAATTCCTGCACACCAAGCAGGTCTCTGAACTTGCGCAACTTCTCTGCGCCCAATGCCTTCGTGAATATGTCAGCTACCTGATCCTCTGTGCTGACATAAACTAGATCAATAAGACCTAGTAAAACCCTCTCTCGCACATAGTGATAATGCACCTCAATGTGCTTTGTTCTAGCATGATAGACTGGGTTATTTGCCAAGTGTATACTACTCATGTTGTCACAATAAATGACAACTGGCCCATCTGTAGGCTGATGCATATCATAAAGTAGCTTATGCAACCAAGCTACCTCACATGCAGCCATTGCTGCACCCCTGTACTCAGCCTCTGTGCTCGACAAGGCAACTGTAGGCTGTTTCTTGCTGCTCCAAGTGACTGCAGCACTCCCAAAAGAGAATACATATCCACTGGTAGATCGTCTATCAGAAATACTACCAGCCCAATCAGCATCAGTGTATCCATGCAACTGTATCTGAACCCCAGTCTCATAAAATAGTCCACACTGCAATGTGGACTTCACATACCTAAGTATGCGTCTAGCCGCATCCAAATGTGGTTTCCTTGGAGCCTGCATAAACTGACTTACCAATCCAACAGCATAGCTCAAATCTGGCCTGGTAATAGTCATATAAATCAAACTTCCTACTATGCGTCTGTACATAGTAGGGTCTTCTAGAAGCTCACCTGCATCTGTGCTCAGCTTCACATTTTGCTCCAAAGGAACTGAAATAGGCTTACAGCCTGTCATCCCATATTTGGACAGCATGTCCAATCCATACTGCCTCTGCAATAGCTGTATCCCACTTGGTGATCTAATCACCTCAATGCCCAAGAAATAACGCAGCTCTCCCAAATCCTTCATCTCAAACTTTTGCTTCAATAGCATTTTCACATGAAGGATATCTTCATCACTGTCACCTGTCATAATCAAATCATCAACATAAATGACAAGCAGCATAATACCTTTCTCTGTTTTTCTCACATAAAGTGAGAAATCTGCCTTGGAAATCTGAAAGCCAATAGTGACAAGATACTGTCCTATCTTGTCAGACCATGCTCTAGGTGCTTGCTTCAAGCCATACAAGGCTTTCTTCAACCTGCAAACAAACTCAGGATGAACAGCATGCACATAACCTGGTGGCTGCTCCATATAGACCTCTTCTTGCAAATCACCATGCAAGAAGGCATTCTTTACATCCATCTGATGTAAAGACCATCCCTTTGATGCAGCCATAGCAATGACTGCTCTTACGGTTGCCATCCTTGCAACCGGACTAAATGTTTCTTCATAGTCAATGCCATATGTTTGTGCATACCCCTTGACTACTAATCTTGCCTTGTATCTGTTCACAGAACCATCAGCATTGTGCTTCACCTTATAAACCCACTTACAGCCAATTGCATTCTTACCTTTAGGCAAAGGTACTAACTCCCATGTAGCATTTGCTTCCAAGGCATCCATTTCTTCATCCATGGCTTTCTCCCATTTTTCTTTTCCCATGGCTTGCTCAAAAGAGGTGGGTTCTGGTTCCTGTATCACCTTGACCATATATGCATAGTGAATGGCTGTAAATCCATCATATTTCAGCCTATCCACAGGATACCTAGCTCTCGTAGACCTGCGCAAAGTAGGTTCACTCCCAGGTGCTCTCAAAACATCCCTGGTCTTCCTTACTCCAGGTGTAACAATAGAAGGAATACCCAACTCATCATCAATGCTCTGCTCTGAGCCACTGGATTCACCATCCACATAAGAGTGACCTGCATTCACATCAAACATGGGCTGATCAACTTTCTCTTTTCCTTTTCGTGATACCTGCATACCACTATCTGCATTGCTTTGAGAAGAATCTCCTGATCTCAATCTGCCTGTCCATGGCGAAGAATGTGAACCACTGCTAGAGGACGCTCCAGGTCCACTAATATTTTGTGACTGCTGCTGTGAATTTTGTGCAGCATTACCATTTTGTGCATCTACATCATCAATCACATTTACTGGTTTATACCAGCTACTCATCTCATCAAAAACAACATCTCTGCTCACTGTAAACTTACGAGTAGAAGGGTTATAGCATCTATACCCTTTTTGCTGCAGAGAGTAACCAATAAAGATGCACTTCTCAGCTTTTGGATCCAACTTGGATCTCAGCTCATCTGGCACATGTACATAGGCAATGCAACCAAAAATTTTCAAATGAGAAATATCTGGTTTCCTACCAGTATACCTCTCCTCTGGAGTCATTCCATGTATTGCTGCAGTGGGAGTCCTGTTCATTATGTAGACTGCTGTAGCAACTGCTTCAGCCCAATAAAAATCTGGCAAGTCTTTTTCATTGAGCATGGCACGAGATACCTCTCCAATATGCCTGTTTTTTCTTTCTGCAATTCCATTTTGCTGTGGGGTGTGACTCCATGAATATTGCTGCTTTATGCCATGCTCCCGCAAGAACTTTGCAAACTCATTTGAGAGGTACTCTCCCCCTCCATCTGACCTCAGGCATTTTATTTGCAGACCTGTTTCTTTTTCAGCCATAGCTTTAAGGGTTTTGAAATGCCCAAAAACTTCACTTTTCTTTTTCATAAAATACACCCAAACTTTTCTGCTATAGTCATCAATAAAAGTGACAAAATAATGACAGCCTCCAAGAGATGCAGCTTTAGTAGT
Organism: Lygodium microphyllum; assembly: GCF_053477565.2. Classification (NCBI taxonomy): domain Eukaryota; kingdom Viridiplantae; phylum Streptophyta; class Polypodiopsida; order Schizaeales; family Lygodiaceae; genus Lygodium; species Lygodium microphyllum. The sequence continues at coordinate 41,715,260 of NC_141158.1, forward strand.
CCACACATCAGAGTGGATTAATTCCAATGGCTTCTCACTCTCTTGAACATGTCTAGGAAATGGTTTCCTTGCATGTTTTCCAAACTGACAGGCTTCACATACCTTATGCATTTCTGCAACCTTGAATTTGGGCAATCCTGCAACAATATTTTGGGTCTGCATTGATTTAAGTCGCTGTACATTAACATGACCAATGCGTTTATGCCAGATATCAATATCTGCAACTACACCAGTCCCATGTGCAAACATTGCTGCACTCAATTCAGACATGTCTGCATCCAATGTAAACATTCTGCCCTTCTTCTTTCCTTTTGCTATCAAGCAACCTTTATTTTTCATATCCTCAACAAAGCATCCATGAGGATTAAATCTGACCTGCAAGCCCTGTTCAACCATTTGACCAACTGAAACCAGATTCTTGGTGATATTCGGGACATGAAATACATCGGACAGGTATTTCTTTTTCCCACCCTGCATAGACAAGGGAATTTTTCCAATCTGCACAATAGGATGTGCAGTATTATCACCAGTCTCCACAAATCCTGGTTTTTCCATTTTCTTTGCATCCTCCATCCATTCTGCATGACCTGTCATGTGGTTTGATGCACCTGAGTCAACATACCATACATCATTGCTTTCTTCTGCACTTGTCATAGAATTGTTCATGTGCTGCACCATGAACAAATGCTCATTTATGTCATCACCCTGTCTACTAGAAGATGCATAATTCCCTTGTTGCAGTTTTCCATTCATGATGTCATTCTGCTTTTTATAGCAGTCTTTAGCCATATGACCCATTTTACCACAGTAGTAGCATTCAACATTACTGTTTGCATTTTGGCCTCTTTGCCATCCACCACGACCTCTTTGGCTCCCCCTGCCTCTAGAGTTACCACGTCCTCCTCCATAGGACTGGTTTTCTTGAGTTTGCTGCATATTCTGATTTGTGCCACGGCCTCCAAATCGGCCTCCTCTACCTCTGCCTCTACCTCTTCCAGCATTTGAGTAGAAGACAGCTTCTTTTGAAGTTCCTCCTGAAGAAGATGCACCACCATTTCTCTGTTCCTCAGAAATTAGAAGAGCAATCAACTCCTCAAAATCAGGAAATCTTTCACGAACTGAAATGGATGTCCGAAACTGTGCATAATCCTTTCCTAGACCATTCAAGGTCACGGAAACTAAATCATCATCTTCCACTGGCGACCCAATGGAAGCAAGTGCATCTGCAATCTTCTTCACCTTCATGTGGTAGTCGTTGATGCTCATACTTTCTCTTTGCACATTATGCAACTCTTGCTTGAGCTGCATTTTCCTGGCTTGCGTATTTGTGCTATACATTTTTGACAAAGTATCCCATGCCTCCTTTGGCGTACTTGCATCCTGAATATGCACAATCATAGAGTCTGAAATACTGATAGACAGCCAATACATAACTTTCATGGCTCTCTCATGCCATGTTTTAAATGCCTGCATTTGTTGTTGATTGGAAACATCAGGAAGAACTGGTTCTTCTTCATTTCCTGCAACAAATTCCCAATATCCTTTTCCCATAAGGAAATTCGTCATTCTAAACTTCCATGCCTGGAAGTTGTTCTTGTCAAGCTTTTCAGTGACAATCTGTGAAAGAGAATCAGATGCCATTACAGAAGACTGCAAAAAATTCTGTCACTGCAAAAACCACAGCTTCAGCCTCACAAGGGCAAATCTGCAAAACTGGCGAAAGTGGTATTTGACCACACAGTCACTTCCTAGTGACGATTTTGCATAAACAGGAACCAAGGATGATTCTGAAACTCCCAATGTCTCTGCGCACAAGCATACGATGCAATTTCTACAGTAACTTTTCACCGACCTGTAGAACAGTGGTCGCACAGCATAAAACTGAGCCTTTTCTTGAGTGCGTGCAGAAAACTTCCGTCTGCAAAACAGGCCCCGAAATGGCCTCAAATCAAAAAAACAAGGTCGCCGAGGGCTAAAGCCCTCGCCCGCAGCATATACTGCCCTCTTTCTTCACCGCGAAGGGCGTCTCAACCTGAGACAATGCACTCCTGCAATTTCCGGCTGTGCTACCTGCAGAGATCTGCTCCCAAAACAGGAAATGAAAGCAACACTGCTCCTCTTACCAGACCACCGCGAGCTTGGCTTGCTTTCTTGAGCTCCTTACCACGAACAAGGCTCTGATACCATGTCAAGATTGTGGGAGAGAAGGAAGGAGTCTCGCTTGAAGCTTTCTTGCTTGCACAATGGAGGAAGACACACAAGGGTGGATGCTCAAAACAGTTTTCCTCTTCTTAGTTGTGTAAGCCAAAAGAACTCAAGTACAAAGAAATAGAAGAACCCTCTATATGGGTCTCAAACCAAACTCAACTAACTAAGGTGGCATACTAACTGAGCCACGAACTAGAGTAGATAAGGATAGCTATCATGTAGCTATTATTCATGGGCGGTGTACCAACCGCATCTGCAACTAACACGTCGGTGACATAAATGCACAACGGTCACCCTGGCGTATCACGAGTGGAGCTCGATATCTCAACAAAATATATGGCATTGATTATGAAGAAACATTCAGTCCGGTTGCAAGGATGGCAACCGTAAGAGCAGTCATTGCTATGGCTGCATCAAATGGATGGTCCTTACATCAGATGGATGTAAAGAATGCCTTCTTGCATGGTGATTTGCAAGAAGAGGTCTATATGGAGCAGCCACCAGGTTATATGCATGCTGTTCATCCTGAGTTTGTTTGCAGGTTGGAGAAAGCCTTGTATGGCTTGAAGCAAGCACCTAGAACATGGTCTGACAAAATAGGGCAGTATCTTGTCACTATTGGCTTTCAGATTTTCAAGGCAGATTTCTCACTTTATGTGAGAAAAATAGAGAAAGGTATTATGCTGCTTGTCATTTATGTTGATGATTTGATTATGACAGGTGACAGTGATGAAGATATCCTTCATGTGAAAATGCTATTGAAGCAAAAGTTTGAGATGAAGGATTTGGGAGAGCTGCGTTATTTCTTGGGCATTGAGGTGATTAGATCACCAAGTGGGATACAGCTCTTGTAGAGGCAGTATGGATTGGACATGCTGTCCAAATATGGGATGACAGGCTGTAAGCCTATTTTAGTTCCTTTGGAGCAGAATGTGAAGCTGAGCGCAGATGCAGGGGAGCTTCTGGAAGACCCTACTATGTACAGACGCATAGTAGGAAGTTTGATTTATATGACTATTACCAGGCTAGATTTGAGCTATGTTGTTGGATTGGTAAGTCAGTTTATGCAGGCTCCAAGGAAATCACATTTGGATGCGGCTAGACGCATACTCAGGTATGTGAAGTCCACATTGCAGTATGGACTATTTTATGAGACTGGGGTTCAGATACAGTTGCATGGATACACTGATGCTGATTGGGCTGGTAGTATTTCTGATAGACGATCTACTAGTGGGTATGTGTTCTCTTTTGGGAGTGTTGCAGTCACTTGGAGCAGCAAGAAACAGCCTACAGTTGCCTTGTCGAGCACAGAGGCTGAGTACAGGGGTGCAGCAATGGCTGCATGTGAGGTAGCTTGGTTGCATAAGCTACTTTATGATATGCATCAGCCTACAGATGGGCCAGTTGTCATTTATTGTGACAACATGAGTAGTATACACTTGGCAAATAACCCATTCTATCATGCTAGAACAAAGCACATTGAGGTGCATTATCACTATGTGCGGGAGAGGGTTTTACTAGGTCTTATTGATCTAGTTTATGTCAACACAGAGGATCAGGTAGCTGACATATTCATGAAGGCATTGGGCACAGAGAAGCTGCGCAAGTTCAGAGACCTGCTTGGTGTGCAGGAATTGGGATTGAGCTCGAGGGGGAGTGTTGGGATATTGAGCTCCACTCGTGATATGCCAGGGTGACAGTTGTGCATTTATGTCACCGACGTGTCAGTTTGCAGATGCGGTTGGTACACCGCCCATGAATAATAGCTACATGACAGCTATCCTTGTCTACTCTAGTTGTGGCTCAATTAGTATGCCACCTTAGTTATTTGAGTTTGTTTTGAGACCCATATATAGGGTTCTTCTATTTCTTTGTATGAGAGTTCTTTTGGCTTACACAACTAAGAAGAGAAAAACTGTTTTCAGCCTCAACCCTTGTGTGTATTCCCCCATTGTGCAAGCAAGAAAGCTACAAGTGAGACTCCTTCCTTCTCTCCCACAATCTTGACAGTTCCCTCTAGCATAGTACTAAAAACATAGCACTAAAAACATAGGATTGAAAACATAATCTATTGACACCTAGGCTAATAGTGTATACCAACAAGTATTCACTATGAAAACATTATCTATTGACACCTTGGTTAATAGTGTACACCAACAAGTATTCACTATGATTGATTTTAGAACATACTTCAGAGAGCATACCATTCTTGCATTGTGTAATATAGAGGTTGGAACCTTAAATCACCATGCATTACAGTTGATGCCTAGACAATATTACACTGTAGATTTAGTTGTAAAGAGATATGATAACTCATTTTTGTACTTTGTAGAGTACTTGAATACTCTAGATCTGGGACGTGAGTTACTTATTCATCTTTTATTATTGAAAAATAATGCACCTATACTTCTCCTTAGAAACTTGAATCTAGGAATGGAATTGTATAAGGCCACAAGATTGATATGCATGTCTTTTAACAAAAAGCTGATAGATGCATAAATAACTTTAGGGAAAAATATAAGTAATAGGGTTTTAATTCTAAGAATCGTGTTTATTCCTAGCAATTCACATTTTCCATTCACTATTTCATCTTTTATTATTGAAAAATAATGCACCTATACTTCTCCTTAGAAACTTGAATCTAGGAATGGAATTGTATAAGGCCACAAGATTGATATGCATGTCTTTTAACAAAAAGCTGATAGATGCATAAATAACTTTAGGGAAAAATATAAGTGATAGGGTTTTAATTCTAAGAATCGTGTTTATTCCTAGCAATTCACATTTTCCATTCACTATGAAACAAATGTAGTTTCCTACATGACTAGCACTTACTATGATAATCAATAAGTCACAAGGACAGACTTTGTCTATTGTTGGCATTTATTTAAAGGTACCATTCTTTTCTCATGGCCAATTGTATATAGTATTTTTGAAGGTAAAATATCCATCTGGTATCAAAGTCTTATTGGAAGAAAGTGTAGATGCTACAATTATTACCACAAACATAGTCTATAAGGATGTATTTTAAAAAGTACACTAAAATGAAATGTTTTTTCAATGAGATTTGTTTTGTTGATATTCCCTTACAACCACTTACCTCAAATATTTTTAACATTTTATTTATGAAGCATTTAAAATTGGTTTCTTGATTGTCGATTTCTCTCTTGCTTAAGTTTTTGCTCAACTTTTGCAGATGCCTACTCCAAGTTATAACTATTATCCAACTTCTAAGTATCATAAGCATCTATAAAGTACTTCATAGATAGTTACTAGCCATGATCTTATAAGAAGGATTCTAGCTAGAGTCATAGAGCATAATATAAAGTATGATCCCAAAATAAATATTATGTATCCCATATTTATTGAGATCTCACATATGGGGTATATTCAATTGTTTTCATGCTCACTTGGCTACCCCTGAATTGAGCCACAAGTATAAATGATCTCACACGAAAATATACCCATGGGTTGGGAGAAGTACACAAAGACTTAGATTGCTTGGTCACTATACATTAAGTGTACATATAGCTCCTATCAAGTGGTGTAGGAATGTTAGACCATGTATTTGTATTTTGTAATGTGCATGCAATATAATGATTTTTATTACTTTTATATTATATTTACTAATTGTAATCTAATGGTACTATTTGTTCTCTATTGTGGTTTTGTTTGATTATACATCTAAGGAGGGAAGAGACTAGCATACATCCACTATACCGATGGAAGAGCATACTGTAGCTTCACGTGTCTAGGCATGAAGATCAAAATGTTTTAAATCATTCTGGGAGAAAAAGAAAGCTTCACTTTTGATTAGCTAACTTAGAGAAAGTTTTCTTTTTCATTGACCTAGTTTCTTTCATAATGTTTCTTTGTAATAGCGTGCAAATGTGTTGCGAAGCGGAGAGAGAGAGAGAGAGAGAGAGAGAGAGAGAGAGAGAGAGAGAGAGAGAGAGAGAGAGAGAGAGATGAGGAATCGAAATTGTTGTGTGAAGTTGAGGAAAGTGAAATACAATACATATTACCATACATGGTATACTAGCACAAAGATATTTCAAGGGAAGAAGTGAGGGGAGAAGTGTGTGAGGAAACAGTGGGGGAAGCGAAGTTGCCATGTGATAGGGAAATGCAACTTCACTTCACAATGTGGCATTGGGACAACAAAGCAACATAGTGTTCCGCACAAGTGAAATGTGCAAGAAATGTTAGTTTTATACTTATTATCACGAGCAAAATAGCCAAAAAAAGCGGCATGACTATCTTCAAATTTAAGGTGTATTAAATTTCAACCAAGGAGGTTATTGTGAGTACATCACCTTTGTTTTAGATACCAACGCATAATGTGCATGTGATCCTGGGTTTTGAGCCTAGTCGACACCGCCCTTTGGTGGCTAGAAGAGATATGAGTGAGTGCAAGGCCTAAATTTGACCGGTTCCTCAAAATTTCTTATGACATGTATTTTTTGAAAATTCAAATGACAGATGATAGACAATCCATGCTAGTCCAATGACAAAAAAAAAATGCAAATGAAAAGTATGATAAAAAGGCTCAATTAAGATAGTAAAACATGATTTCTAAAGCTCATAGGTCATAACATCAAATGGACAATCCAATTTAAATTGCATAACTATATAGCTTACTATTAATATGTCAATAACAACATAGACATTAGATGATTGAGACTTTAAATGAACACGATTGCATAAGTTGCAATAACATGAATCCATTTAATCATCCTAGTAGGAACAACATGAATCCATCTACTCAATGAAATCCATGGGTGAACTAACAATAACATGAATCCATAATCCATTCAATCATTCTAATGGCATTGCCCTCCTATTCTTTGCTCCCATCCAAATGTCCCAAACATCTTTCTAGACAATTTTTGAGAGCTGTTGCATGCATCAATGGATAGCAACGTTAAGGCATCCAAAGTTTCAAGGCATAATATACACCTTGAGTTACTTTTTATTAGATTTTGCCTTGAAAATCGATGCTCACATGAGCTATGCTTGTTGGGATAACCATGTTAGTCTGCCATAGACGCATCATACCTGGATATAAGTCCCACCATGTCTTTGTAGTGTTGTATACTTCCCAAGCATCATGCACACCTCTATTTCAAGCAACTCGATATAACTGTAAAATATTACATGGCGCAGCGAATAGAATCTGAGAAAGAGATAGAGAGTACACAACAGATAAGAGAAGAATCAGTAAATTCTTTAACTCCAAACAATTGATACAAAGATGGCTCTGTCCACCCGTGCGCTTCCACTGTATGAAGCTTAGATGGGGATCTAGACAGAAGATAGGTGAAGAGCTTAAGGCTAGCTGGAACAACAGCTCTGACTGGGTGAAAGATGAGTGTAAGATGGCTGCGAAGGGGTTTAGCTTTTATAGCCCGCGAAGGTCGTTAGGTCGGCCTGCTAACTGCGACCTACCATATGAGCCTCCACTAGTCGGCCAGGGAATATTCCAAGGAATATTCCCTTTACCATCGGGCCGGGGGCGCTACCCTCGGAACCCCCCCAGGGGGGCCGCTGGCCACCGCAACTCGATGCAATGCACCTCGAGTTGCTACCAACTTAACCACTCCATCTAACCCAAAGATTAGACCCACAACAGTCACCTTTTTGCCATCCGGTCACATAGACCTGATCTGATATACAAGTCAGGACTCAACCAATGTCTGGGCTCACATTTGGCTTCTCCCCATAATGGGGGCCTTACAACTTTGAGCACCATGGATCATTGGTAGCACCTAATGAGGGTGGGGCATTGATCATATCTAACACCCCCCCTCAATGTCCACCCATAGGTGAACTATCTCCTCGGCCCAATGCCAAGTCTCCGAAGATGAACTTGAAGCAGATCCTTCGTAAGTGCTTTGGTGAAGATATCTACTCCATTCTCCTCTGTTGGACATTAGACCAGTTCCACTATCCCATCCTCCATCAAATCCCGCACATAGTGATACTGGATCTCTATATGTTTGGTGCGCGCATGAAACACTGGATTTTTGGCAATGGTGATGCAACTCTGATTGTCACATCTCAGCACAGTTGGTTCTTCATCCTGCACTCCCATATGCCATAGAATCCTTCTCAACCATATGGCTTCACATGCAACAAAACAAGCTGCCTTGTACTCTGCTTCGGTAGAAGACAATGCCACTGTTGGTTGCTTCTTACTAATCCAAGAGAAAATTCCTGAACCCAAAGAGAAACAATAACTAGAAACTGACTTCCTAGAATCAATGTCTCCTGCCCAATCTGAGTCACAGTTCCCCACAAGACAAGTTCCGAAATTGTATGTGATACCATAGTTAAGAGTTTTCTTCAAGTATCTAAGCACCCGCATCCTAGCCTTCCAATGACTCTCATGAGGTTTGTTTGAGAACCTGCTCAAAACACCAACAGCAAAACTGATATCTGGTCTGGTGTTGCACAAGACCAACCTCCTATACCTCCCAATGTCTGCTAGTGCTGATGTATCCTCGACGGATAACTTTGCATTCACCTCCATAGGTGTAGCTATCTCCTTGCACTCGGTCATGCCAAATGCCTTCAAGATCTCCCATGCATACTTCTTCTGAGAGATGAAGATCTTTCCTGGCTCTTGCCAGACTTCAATCCCCAAACAATAGTGCAGCAAGCCCAAGTCTGTCATTTCAAACTCAGAACTCAAAGCCTTTCGAGTTTGGTTGATCATATCTTCATAGTCACCTGTAATAAGAAGGTCGTCCACATATAGGACAATCACTACAGACTTTTTACCATCCCTATAAACATACAAGTTAGCATATGAGGCACACCTTTTGAAGTTTAGGTTTAAAAAGAACTTATCTATCCGCTGGTACCATGCTCCGGGGGCTTGTTTCAGCCCATACAATGCCTTCTTCAGCTTACACACTTTGTTCTCAGAATGGGGGGCCTCAAACCCTGGTGGCTGGGCCATGTACACCTCCTCCTTGAGGTCACCATTTAAGAACGCTGACTTAACATCCATTTGGTACACTGGCCACTTCTTATGGGCAGCCACTGCAAGTACCGTGCGAATAGTGGTCATTCTGGCAGTTGGGGCAAATGACTCTTGAAAATCAAACCCTTCAACTTGTGAAAATCCTTGGGCAACCGGTCTAGCTTTGTACTTTTCTAAGGTACCATCAGCCTTGTACTTTACCTTCCAGATCCACTTGGTGCCAATAACCTTCTGCTTTGCTGGTTGATCCACTAGCTCCCAAGTGTCATTCTTCATTATGTTGTCATACTCCGCCTGCATAGCAGCCTTCCATGATGGATCTGCAAGTGCTTCTTCTAAGTCAGTTGGCTCCTTTACTTCTCTCATAATCTCAACCATCAAGGCCATATTGACTATGTGAGCAGAAGCCCTCCTTTGCTCCTCTATTCTCTGAGACCTCCTTGGTCCGTCTGCCTTCTCCTCAACAGATGCAGGCATAGGATTATTGTGGTCATAGAGCTGCTTCACCCAACGCGGCAATGGCTTTTCCGGTGGGGTGATGTCAGGTTGGTGAACTTTTTCCTCATCATCTGAAGATGATGCTTCCTCCTCCTTAAGGATAGGGATAGCTCTCGGGACAGGTTCATAGTGGACTACTTCTTCGCTTGATGATAAAGTGGAAGAACTTGCCTTCTCCTCCTCCACTGTATGTGGCTCCTCCTTGAACACCACATCACGACTCGCGATGATCTTCTTTGCCTCTTGGTCATATAACTTGTAAGCCTTCTGCTCATCACTAGAACCCAAGAAGATACATTTTCTGCTTTTTGGTTGTAACTTGTTTCTCTTCTCATCTGGAACATGTGCATAACATTCACATCCAAAAATTCTGAAATGTGAGACAGATGGTTTCTTACCAGTGTAAGCCTCATGAGGTGTTTTTCCCTTGAGAGCCTTTGTATAGCTCCGATTCAGAATGTAGACTGTAGTATTAACAGCTTCAGCCCAAAAATGGTTAGGCAATCCCTTGCCCTTTAGCATGCATCTTGCCATCTCCACAATGGTGCGATTCCTACGTTCCACAACACCGTTCTGCTAAGGTGTGTGAGGCGTCGTCAATTGACGCTTGATCCCTTTGCTCTTGCAAAAGCCTTCAAACTCCTTTGAGTTGAACTCACCACCACCATATGTTCTAAATTTTTTCACACTTTTCCCTGTTTCATTCTCAACAAGTATTAGCCATTCTTTAAACTTACCAAAAGCTTGAGCCTTATCACAAAGGAAGTACACCCACATCTTCCTACTGTAGTCGTCGACAATCAACATAAAATAAGAGATCCCCCCAAGGCCTGTGTAGGCATCTTACCACACAAGTTAGCATGCACCAACTCTAGAGAAGCCTGTGCTCTATTCTTGCTTTCTTGTGGAAATGCCTTTCTCTGTTGCTTGCCCATCATACAAGCTTCACATGGTTCCTTCTATTTAGTTATTGTAGGTAGGTGAGCAACCATACCTTGCTTTTGCATCTCCTTCAATACTGCAAATCCGATGTGTCCAAACCTTTCATGCCAAAGCTTACTTGTGCCCACTCCAGCGGTGGCTGTAAGAGCACTTAGCTCATATAGGTTGCTCCTTCTTTCTCCTTTGCCAACAATTGTGCCAGCACTATCAATAATTTTTGCACCTGTCTTCTTGAACCTCACTTCATGACCAAGATTAGTTATGGCAGCAACTGATAATAGATTTCTCCTGATTTCGGGAACATACAACACATTTGAAAGCTTTTTGACTTCACCATTTGCAGCAACAAAAGAAATAGTACCTGTGCCTGCAGCAAGGCATTTAGCATCATTTCCAACCGTCACGGTGATGGATTCTTGTAGAAGCTGCATAGAACTGTATAGACCTTTCTTGTTGGTCATGTGACGGGAGGCCCCACTATCCAACACCCATGAGTCAGTGGTAGATTCTTCTTGTACTGAGGAGCACACTTCCTCAATGGTCACCATGAATAATTCCAGCTCTGCTTCAACCGTATTGGCTGTCTCTTTCCCTTTACTTTTAAGGGTACCATTCTTTTCATCTGCCTTCTTGACACGACAATCTGCAATTGCATGTCCTTTCTTCTTGCAGTAGAAGCACTCTCCTTGAAACTTCTTCTTGCCACCCTTCTTCTTTTTGTCACCATCATTTTTGGTGGAGGAAACACCTTTGCCTTTTGCATTGGCAGAGAATGCAGCATCTCCATTGTTGCTTCCTTCTCGGGCTTTCAGCCTCAACTCCTCCTCCATTAATAATGCACAAAACTCCTCAAAAGTCAAAGCTTGAGGTCTCACCTGAGTATTAAGGGCAGTTACTAGTCCATCAAACTTTTGTGGACAAATCCGAAGACACCTCCGAGCTAGCTCTTCACTAGTCTTTTGTATCCCAATGCCAACTATCTAGTCGTGCAGATTCTTAATCCGAGTGATGAATGCTTCAACCGTCTCTCCTTCAGCAAACTTCTCCGCTGCTAGTTGATTCTCCAAGTTTTGAATCCTTGTTTGGTTTCGTGTTTCATACTGACTCCTTAGTACATTCCAAGTCTCTGACGCTTTGGTTGTATGCTGAATCAAAGTCAGAACACTATCAGAACAGCTTGTAACTAAGGCACACAATGCATCTGCATTCCTTCATTTCCAAGCTCGTAGAAGATCTGTGTTCGGAGGAATCATCACACTAGGATTTGATGGGTCGGGGGTAGGCTGTGGTTCTGCGTCAGTCCCCAGCACAGTCTCCAGAAGCTCATAAGAATCAAGGATAGTTGTAATTTTGAACTTCCACAAGGTGTAGTTTGTACCATCTAACTTGCCTTCGCTAAAGGTTGGTGGACGAATCCTCAGTGTTTGAATAGCTGGTACAGCAGCACCACCCCCTGCACCGCTTCCTGAAGCACTAGAACCACTTCCGGGAGTTGACATAGTTTCTCTTTGCTGTTGAAGCCTTTGCCTCTTACACGCTCTCCTATCTCTAGAGCCCCCTGGGCTCTGATACCATGTAAAATATTACACGGCGCAACGAACAGAATCTGAGAAAGAGATATAGAGTACACAATAGATAAGAGAAGAATCAGAAAATTCTTTAACTCCAAACAACTGATACAAAGATGGCTTTGTCCACCCATGCGCTTCCACTGTGTGAAGCTTAGATGGCGATCTAGACAGAAGATAGATGAAGAGCTTAAGGCTAGCTGGAACAACAGCTCTGACTGGGTGAAAGATGAGTGTAAGATGGCTGTGAAGGGCTTTAGCTTTTATAGCCCGCAAAGGTTGTTAGGTCGCCGACCTACCATATGAGCCTCCACTAGTTAACCAGGGAATATTCCAGGGAATATTTCCTTTACCATCGAGCAGGGGGCGCTGCCGCTGGCCCCCCTGGGACCCCTTAGCCAGGGGCCACTTCCGCGGCCCCCGGACCCCACAATAGGGGCCCCTTTTAACTCCCTTACACCGCAACTCGATGCAATGCACCTCAAGTTGCTACCAGCTTAACCACTCCATCTAACCCAAAGATTAGACCCACAACAGTCACCTTTTTGCCATCCGGTCACATAGACCTGATCTGATATACAAGTCAGGACTCAACCAATGTCCGGGCTCACATTTGGCTTCTCCTCATAATGAGGGCCTTACAACTTTGAGCACCATGGATCATTGGTAGCACCTAATGAGGGTGGGGCATTGATCATATCTAACAATAACATGTCAATGAAATCCTCCCGTTCATTCATACATCTTTTAATGTCAACTATTTGACTATCAACATTAAGTTTGTTGATAAGTATTTCTAACCATTGTTGAGTCATTTTATCCCTCTTGATTGGACCCATAGGATATGAAGAAGGATTGAATATCTTGAATGCATTGAAGACTAATAAATCTTCAAACCTACTAGTTAGAGCATCCAAAATGTTTTGCACATATGCTTGTGCAATATAGATACATTCAGTTTAGAGAACCTGTTTCACTTGCATCGCCTTCAAGAGATATATTCAAGTTCAATCCCTCATGTTAACTTTCCGAATCACTTGTAGCCTTAGATTTTTCCTTCTTTTTTGATGCTTTGGGAATTGGAATGTACTTCAATACATGTGTGTATACGACAGCATTCGCATATGTATACTCCAACTTTCCATTGCTTGTCATCTTTAGAAATTTTGTAAGATACTTTGACCCAACACCAAATTGATTATCCTCACATATAAGATACGTTCTTTTAAAATTTTCAAAAGTCAAATCAATAAGTGCACCAATCATAGTGACTTGCCTTTGAAATTTGGAGTTTAACTTATTTAACTCTACAAGCACATCTGCCAAAAGATGTATGATAAATTGCACCATAAAAGTTGTAGCATATCCATACCACTTCTTTTCATGTCTTTTCCATTTCTCAAGGATAGCATGCATGATTTTCACAAACCTTTCCATGACTTGACCTCTAGAGAGCCATCGAATTGCATGAATTTGCAACATCTTTGCATCTATAATATCATACTCATGCATGATCTTCCATAGCTCCAAGTGGTAGTTTGTTGTTCTACTTAACCATGCATACACTTTATTTGCAACTTTATCTACAAAAGAAAATACACGAGGATGTGAAATAAATCCATCCTTTGTTACTGATACTTGTCGATGTGCAATACAATGTATCCCCATAATAAGTGGAATTAGTGCTTGAAAGCGTGCCATAACTCTAGTCCGATGCCCTGTCATAGATGAAACACCATCTATTGCTATTGCAACAAGTTTAGGCCTATCCAAGTTGCTTTCTAAAAAGAATGCATTGATAGCATCATACATTGCCTTTGTTGTATCCTCTTGTCTTGCATAAATATTTTGAGTTCTAGAAAATAAAGATGTGATAGAAGGATCTGGCTTTCTTTTTTTAGTCGCACCCTTTTGAGATCTAGATGCATCCATCCTTGATTTATCTAATTGTACATAAACAAGCCATATAATAAATATTACATTTTTGTGATATACATAAGCACTTTGAACAAATCTCATACTACATAATAAGATAACTCTCGAACATATATCTAATATATAAGTATATGTATATAAAGGTGAATCTACAAGAAACTTTCAAGTCTCAATCCCAAGATCAAAGAAGAGCCTTGAATGGGAGAGCTGGGGGCGACGGGTATGTCGATCCCGTAAGCCGAGTTAAGAAAGAAGTATGGGAACGAGCAATGGGTATAAATTGGAAGGGTAGACAAGAGAGAATCTTATCTTTGCGCTTGGGGCAATGACGCAGTTAGTGAGGGCATACCGAGACGCGTCAATTGCTGGTTGAAAACTATTTCCAAACCCCCTCCACGACAGTTCCTTCACGGGAACCGTGGAGAATTTTTGGAAGGCCCTAGCCGCTTTTTGGCTCGGGGCCATTCAAAACTGGAACTCTTAATCTGAGTACATACTGACATGGGAGTATTTTTAGCTCGTTGGAAGATCGTCAATGCGTTCCACGTCAAATGTAATTTTTGGACAGACACTACGCCGCTCTCATCAAAGACGTGGGAGTGCTGTCTCTGTGGATATACTACGTAAACATGAAGTTGTCCGACGTTCTTGCTATTTCACTCACTTGTGGGACGAACATAGAACTTTATTTATAGGCAACACAAAATCCTCTAGACATGTGTAAATATAAGTTTCTCTCAATATTTATCACTTGCAAATTTATTGCTTGAAAGTTTAAGGTATTTTACATAATCTAACTATGAACAACCTTGTACCAAATAATCTTGCATTCTGAAAACTTTAATTTACAAAATAGAGCTTATCACAAAATGAAATGATTCTGTATTATAGTTGGCATTTTAAATGACATACAAGGATCCAAGTTAATAGAGAGAGAGAGTGAACGCATCATACAAGGTAGCTCTGTTTATAGTACAAAAAGAAGCTACTATCTTGAAGCTATATCAAGTGCACACTAGAATCTTAACTATTGCCTTTCGACATTGGATGAGTCACATAGTCCCCATACAAATTTTCTTATACAAAGTAATATATGCAAATGTTCCAAAATTCCATGTTAGGAGGCTATTTGAGCTTCAAAACACCTTTTCAAATATCTCAAAAGTGTATAAAGAGAATGGCAAGACTCAACTCCTGAAGTAGGAGATGAAGAAGCCAATCGATGAGCAAGTCCACACCTGCAAAATACATAATTTGAAAGCTCAAACATAAGTAATAGTTACATAAGTATACTTTAAAATAATATGAATGTAAATATAACAAAATATAGAGAATTAAAAACCTTACAAATTAAGGTTGAGGAGCACTATAGATATGCTTTGATGTTTTGCATTTTTTCCATACTTCAATTGCTTTGGTAAAGTCCATTTCTGGTGGAGTACAGCCTTCAATAGAAATCATCATTAAAGCTTCCATATGTGATGTGGCAAGCTTATTTCTATTGCATATCTTGATTAGGTTTTGAATGGAAAAGCCTCTTTCACAAATGGTAGTGCTTGAACACTGCAATAATGCAATTTGACTAAGCTTTAATAAGTTTTGATACTTCTCGCATAGAACTGGATTGAAGCTAATTCGAGTCCAAGTATCTTTTAAAGCTAGGTTTTTCCAATCCAAGGAACCTTAAACTTTGAAAATCTGAAATTCCCTCCTCAAGCTCATACCATCAATCATGCCTTCGTATACATGACTATTAATTGTTTTAGGAGATGCATAAAAGTCAATCAAGGTATTCACTTCTTCAACCCCATACATCTTAAAAAGTTGTCCAATGTGTTGAGATGGCAAGCTCAACATGTGCAGACATTGATGATGGACCGCCTGTCTAGATGGGTCCGCACGTCTACACTTAGCACGTTGGTGGTCATTATCATGCTCACATGGCCCACTGACTTATCACTTATTATATTTAGTTTGTTACACCTACCTATAACTGGCAAAGATATAGTGCTAGTCGATTAGTATAGTTTGTGATGCACTGTTTGACTTAGAAGGCCACTTTTCTTTATGTTGTATCTAATCTATACTTTGTGTACATTGTATAGTGTGTGGAAGAAGAAGAAGAAATCAGCAAGAAAACGTTTTGGCTTCCATCTCTCTTCTTGTGTTCTTGAGTGAGCTTTCTCTTGTGTGTACAGTGTGTGTTTGGCGCAACAGCTCAAACAAGTCCCTCCACCATACGATTCTTGACATGGTATCAGAGCCGCGCCACTGAAAGAGGCTGATTTTGAAGGCTGAAGTGAAGGAGAAGAAGCAAGGTTCGAGCAAGCAAGCAATGGGTAAGAAGCTCTCCCATTCTTCCACTCTCTCTCTTGGATAGTGCCTCTGGAGGCACCGGAAGCAAGGTAGAGTGAAAATCTCAGATTGCTATGAGATTCAGTGTGGAGTAGAGCACTGCATATTTTAAAAATTTGGCCTTTAGGGTTGTCTCGCAGTTCGTTTTAGCATCCGAGGCCATTTCAGGCCTCGTTTTAGAGCTGTAAGGTTGCGGACAACAGTTTCAGGGTATACTGTGATTTTAGCTATATTCATCGAAAGTGGTTGCACAGGTTACAGATTTCGAATCTCTAACTTTTGAGGTATTTTCCAGGCAGCAAACTTAAGGTTTATCTGCAAACAGGTTGCAGATTACATATACTATTGAGTAGACAATGAAAAAGGTTACTTGGTGTAGTGCTATGCACGTGTTGTGAAAGATTGCAGAATACTAGCTTACTCTGTTGTATCCTTGTTTGTGATAATGGCAGAGAATAGTGGAAATCCCATTATTGAGAAGTTTGACAAGAACAACTACCCTTCATGGAAGTTCCATGTGACGAACTTCCTCATTGGAAAGGGCCTTTATGAGTTTGTTTTAAGTGAAGAAAAGGAGCCAGAGCTGCGACTGCAGATGAATTAAAAGCATGGATAGAATGGAATGTGAAAGACAAAAAGGGATGTATTGGTTATCTACAGTCATTGATAATACGATGTTGGGACATATCAGGAATGCAGAAACTTCACATGCAACTTGAACAATTTTTGAGAACATGTTTTCAGTAAATACAAAGGCACGAAAGATTCAACTCAAGTAACAATTGAATGCCTTGAAGAAAGGGAAAACGTCTGTCAATGAGTATGTGTTGAAGGTGAGGAGCATTGCAAATGCTTTAGTAGCGATTGATGCAATGCCTGATGATAATGATTTGGTTTCATCCACTTTGAGTGGCCTTAACAATGAGAAGGCATGAAAATCATTTGTTACTTCAATATATGTACAGAAACCATTTCTAGATTTTGATGAGTTGATCTCTCTCATGATTATTGAAGAGATCAATATGCAGGGTGACTCATCTGAAAAAAATAGTGAACAGGTTCAAGCATTTTACTCAAGTTCAAGAAGGGGACGTGGTAGAACCTCTCTGAGAGGCTGTGGTATGGGATGTGCTGGCAATAACTAGTAAAACATGTTCAATCAGCAATTTAGTGAAATGCAGGTTTCAAGCGGCCAAGGAAACTTTAGAGGCAGGGGAGCTCTAGAGGAAGAGCTGGATAGCAGAATAGAGGTTTTGAAAATTCTGCTATTGTTTTCCATTATTGTGGCAAGATAGGTCATATTGTAGCCCATTTTTATGCTAAGAAGAATGATATTCGCAATGGTAAATTGCATCAAGGAAACTACGCATCATCTTTACGACAAAATGAAGAAAAAAATGAGCGTATGTTTGTTATGCAGCATATGATGAATGCAGTTACATGAAAGGGGACACATGATGATGTATGGTATGCCAATTCAGGTGCATCTAATCATATGACCAATCATGTTGAATGGTTTGGAGAGATGCATGACTTACAAAATCTAGGTTATGTGCAAACGGGTGCTGATTCATGCCACCCAATTTCACACGTTAGAAAGGTTCCCTTCTCCTTGTATGATGGCTAGACAAAGAGTTTGACAGATGTATTACATGTGCCATCAATCACAAAGAATCTAGTGTATATTGGCCAAATGGTAGAGCAAGGGTTGTAGGTTCGATTCAATGCAAATGTTGTTTTGTAGAAGATTTTAATGATAAGTATAGGTTGATCGCAAAAGGAAGAAGGTTGGTCGCATGTTCACTTTAGATGGTGGAATTCCTATAATAGATGCTCCTATGTATGCTAAAGAAAAAGGAGTAGTTCCACACATTAAAATATGGCATAAACATATTGGATATAAAAATGTGCAAAGGCTGAAATTAATGCAGTTAAGAGGATTGGTTATAGGGTTTCTTTCTTTTAGAGTTGTATAATTTCATAAAGTTTGTGAAGCATGCCAGTTTGGTAAGCAGGTGAGACAACCCTTCTTGCATGACAGAGAAGTGAGCAAAAATATACTTGATGTAGTACATACAAATGTTTGGGAGCCTACATAAAATGTATCTCTTGGTGGAAGCAAATACTTTGTCACATTTATTGATGACTGTTCAAGAAAGCTATGGGTATATTTTATGAAGGAAAAGAGTAATGTATTTGAGCACTTCATATCTTTCAAGGCAGTTGTTGAAACAGAAACAAGCTTGAAAGTGAAGTGCTTGAGATCAGATGGAGGGGGAGAGTACCTCTCAATTGAGTTTACTGGCTTCTTGAGGACTCATGGCATAAAGAGGCAATTTACTTGTAGGTATATCCCATAGCAAAATGGGGTTGCAAAAAGAAAAAATAGGCATATTGCAGAAGTCACATGGGCATCAGTGGTTGAAAAGAATATGCCCAAATTTTGGTTTGAGGCTAACCATACTGCTGTCTACATTATGAACAGAACTCCCATAGTTGCAGTTCATGGGATGACTCCTGAAGAATGCTTTCCTGGCAAGAAGCCCAATGTATCGCACTTGAAGGTATTTGGATGTGTTGCATATGTTCATGTGCCAGATGAGCTACGGAATAAGCTTGATCCAAAGGCTGAAAAATGTATTTTTATTGGGTAATCTTTAGAGCAGAAAGGGTATCATTGTTATAACCTTGTCACAAGTGAGTTGAGAGTGAGCAGGGATGTTATCTTTGATGAGATGGGCAGTTGGTATGCACCTGCTGGTGATGTATTAGATGATGATAATGATCAAGACAGCTATGTGCAGAAAGAAAAACAAGAATCACGGAGTCTTAGTGGACCAAAAACATCATCTGGTATTATACTTACAGTGAGCCCTTGGTCTGGGAGACTAAGGAGTAGCCCCATATCTTCAGGTGGATCTATAAGTGTTGCAGGGAAGGACAAATGAAAGAAGAAAGTGCTGGATGGTAATGATGCATCTACTAGCCATTTGGGATTTGATGGAGATTCTAGAGGTTCGGAGAGTTTGGATGATGAGCTTGGTATTTCTTCAGTCAGGACACTAGGTGTACAAAGAGCTCATTGTAATGTAAAGGTTCCATTGAGTGATCTAGTGGTACGTAGGTTTAGTAGGGTCAGATACCCTATTAAAAGATTTGGCTTTGAAGGTTACGCAACTCACCATTATGCTTATATGGTGAAACTAGTTGAGGATGTTGAGCCCACTTGTTTTGAGGATACTGTTAGTCATGCTCATTATGGTGCATCAATGGATGAGGAGATGGCTGCATTAGAAGCCAATAAGACTTGGGATTTGGTACCCTTACTTAAGGGTAAGAAAGCTATTGGTTGTAAGTGGCTTTACAAAGTCAAGCATAATGCAAATGGTTCAATTAGTAGGTATAAGGCTAGGCTAGTTGCAAAAGGCTATGCTCAAACATATGGCATAGATTATGAAGAGATATTCATTCCAGTTGCTAGGATGAC
Organism: Lygodium microphyllum; assembly: GCF_053477565.2. Classification (NCBI taxonomy): domain Eukaryota; kingdom Viridiplantae; phylum Streptophyta; class Polypodiopsida; order Schizaeales; family Lygodiaceae; genus Lygodium; species Lygodium microphyllum. The sequence continues at coordinate 41,735,241 of NC_141158.1, forward strand.
AGCTATTAGATGTGTGATTGCCTTGGCAGTAGCCAAAGGTTGGAGTTTGCAGCAAATGGATATTAAGAATGCCTTCTTGCATGGTGAATTGCAAGAAGAAGTGTATATGGAGTAGCTAGCATGTTATGAGGATTTAGAGCATCCCACATATGTGTGCAGGTTAAAGAAAGCACTCTATGGGCTGAAGCAAGCACTTAGAGCATGGTCTGACAAGATTGAAAAGTATCTTGTTAATATTGGATTTTGTATTTCTGATGTTGATCACTCACTTTATGTGAGAAAGGGAGATGCATGTTTGGTCATCATAGTCATCTATGTGGATGACTTGATTATTACAGGTGACAATGACAATGGGATTGCTGAAGTTAAGGACTTCTTGAAGAAGAAGTTTGAGATGAAAGATTTGGGTGAGCTGAGATACTTTCTTGGTATTGAGGTGATCAGATGTGATGATGGTATATGGCTATCCCAAAGGTAGTATGGCTTGGATATGTTATCCAAGTATGGTATGACAGCATGTAAGTCTCTTTCAGTACCATTGGAGCAAAATGTGAAGTTGAGTGCCAACATTGGGGATGAGATAGAAGACCCTACTATTTTCAGGAGGATAGTAGGGAGTTTGATTGACATGACTATCACAAGGTGATACTTGAGCTATGCCGTTGGCCTTGTCAGTCCGTTTATGTAGATGCCTAGAAAGCCTCATTTGGATGCAGTTAGACGTATATTGAGGTATGTGAAGTCCACTTTACATTATGGACTTTTTTATGAGGCAAGTAAGGACATACAGGTCTTTGGATACACAAATGCAGATTGAGCTAGTAGTATGTCAGACAGAAGATCTACTAGTGGATTCATCTTTTCCCTTGGTAGTGCAGCAATCACATGGAGCAGCAAAAAGCAACCTACAATTGCTTTATCAAGTACGGAGGCTGAGTATAGAGGCACTGCTATGGCAGCATGTGAGGTGGTATGGCTACAAAAGTTATTAGGTGATTTGGACGTATAGGGATATGGTCCAACTATCATTCATTGTGACAACATGAGTAGCATAGAGTTAGCTAGGAATCCAGTGTTCCATGCTAGGACAAAACACATTGAGGTGTACTACCACTTTCTGAGAGAAAAGGTACTTGCAGTAGAGATTGACTTGATATATGTCAGCGCACAGGATCAGATAACTAACATTTTCACAAAGGCATTGGGTGCAGAGAAGCTTCGAAAGTTTTAAAGCTAACTTGGAGTTGCAGAGATAGAGTTGAACTTGAGGGGGAGTGTTGAGATAGCAAGCTCAACACGTGCGGATAGTGATGATGGACCAACTAGCTAGATGGATCCGCACATCTACACTTAGCACGTTGGTGGTCATTATGATACTCACATGGCCACTGACTTATCACTTATTATATTTAGTTTGTTACACCTACCTACAGCTGGCAAAGATATAGTGCCAGTGGATTAGTGTAGTTTGTTATGCACTGTTTGACTTAGAAGGCCATTTTCCTTTATATTGTATCTTATCTATACTTTGTGTACATTGAATAGTGTATGGAAGAAGAAGAAAAAATCAACAAGAAAACATTTTGTCCTCCATCTCTCTTCTTGTGTTCTTGAGTGAGCTGTGTTTGGCGCAACATCTCAAGCAAGTCCCTCCACCACACGATTCTTGAAAAACGGGGATGGAAGAGGGAAGAAATATGTTTAAGTTCTTGAAGATGGAGTTGTCTTCAAACCTCTCTCTCAAAGCAGTCAACAATTGAGAGCAATACTCTTTTTGAAAAGTAAGAGCAATATGCAAATCAATCCCTATCGCACATCTTTGTTGCTTCACACCACAAAAACAATCACCTTTTATAGATGACCTCAAAGATTCCAAGTGATCCATTAGGGGAGTTTTGAGGTCTCGAAAATGCCCTGTAAGAGATCCTAGAGAGAGAAAACAATTTACGAAATAAAATCATTTTATAGAATTTTTAAAAGGTTTATATTTTGGTAAGTTAAAATATCAAAATTTGTTAATAAGTCATTGTCGTGATATTCTCGTGGTCACATCAAACCTAGAAATCTAGGTCGCCATAAAGTTGGCAAGGTTGTCATAATGAAGATCTTACCTCTCCTCATTAAAGTGAAAAGTAATATTCAATTTGAATTTTGGTGGATACTCGATTGCCTCCCTCCATCGTTTCTCCATCGTTTCTCTCTTCTTTTTTTCTCCTCCTTATTAGTCTCTTCTTTGTTTTCGTTCTTGCTTCTAATCATATCCTTAGCTATGGATCAATCACCCAATGATCTCTGTAACTCAGCTATGGATCAATCATCTAATGATCTCTGTAGCTCTCATAAAAGACCTCTCTATCATCTTCATATTGAGTTGGACAGTGAGTATGAACCGATAAGAAAGAGAACAAAATCTATCACGGTTACAGAGTCTATGAAACATATACTGAGGTTTGAAGGAAAGAAGAATATTGATCTTTGGTTAGATGGAAAGCTATATTCCAAAGATCCTAGCAGAAATAGCACTCCTCCTTTCTATAATAGCTCGTCATTAATGAGGTTTATTGGTGATGGCTACAATGGATTTTTAGGTTATACACTTAATCTTGTTGCAGAAAAGGATATCCTTGGACTAAGAATCATCTTTTGATGAAACACAATATAGAGTTGTTGCAGAAGCTAGAGGATTGTCAACAAAAAATTCATTCATTGGAAAAGCGTATCAAAGCTTATCAACAAAAGAAAACTTTATTAGGCCTTCAAAATCGACAAAGAGCTCTTAAAAATATTGAGAATCTCAAACGAGGAGGAGGAGGCTGTGGTAAAAGAATCCAAGCAGCAAGGTATATTTTTTTTCACTTGAAAAATCTTAAAGATGGCTTTATTTAAACTACTTGCATTGATTTGTGATGTTACTTTTTCTTAGGTCTCTTCTACAACCAAATGCAAGTGAAAGAGATTCTTTAAAAGCAGCTCAGTTTTATTATCATCTTCTTCCTTCAGTGGTTTCAAATGATATTTTGGAGAAGAAGAAATTTAAAAAGGCAAAGAAACAATGCTTGGAGTCATTTGTGAAGGATCATTCTTTGGATTCTGAGTTGGTACAGAAGACACTGGATAGTATTGGTATCAGTCGAGATGCTTATATGCAACTTTTCCAACTTTTACAATCAAATATGAAGCAAGGACAGGTACACAATTGCATACTTCCGAAACCATTTGTGGTTAGGACTATCAGACAGAGAGTTAATAACAAAGTGATGGAGATTCTAGGTGAGCCTTTTCATACCAAGGCTAGCTTCAAGGGCAAGAAAAAGGAGGTTACATTCAATGAATTTAACAATATTTTCCTTGACTTGCCCACCCTACAATGCTTAATGATAAAATTTTATGACTTGTCAGAGCAGAGGCACAGGGAGTGGCTAGATTTGTGATTAAACTTGATGAAAGTGAGATTCTGAAATGTAAAAAATTGGAGAGAATCTCTATCACCTTGATGAATAGAGCACTTTCGTCAAGTCATTGCAATCACTCAACATCATTTAGTGTTCAATCTGAATATAACATCTGATGGCTAGGAGCATTTGAGGTAGATACTGAGAATTTTGATATACTATATTGGGTTTTTCATCAAACATCAATACCTAATGTTATTCAAAGGCAACAAGCAGGAGAAGAGCTATTTGTTGAAGGATTAGGGAACTACAGGATTGAGTGGCACATAGCTGGTGACCTAAAGACACTCAAATGTATGTATAATATATCAAAGGGAGCTAACTCGAGATCTCCTTGCTTATACTGCATGTCACTAGCTGTAGAGTTAAACTCAAGCAATTGGAATAGAGCTCCCTCTAGGCACAATAAAGATCCACAGTTTAAACCAGTCTTGGACATTCCTTTAGCGAATGCCCATATTTGTACACTTCATGCACTTTGCAGGATAATCGAAAAGCTTGTTCATCTCTATATAGGATTTGCATGGAAGTTGAAGCCATTATCAACTAGAACAGATGCTATAACAAAGGTTGAAAAAGTTCTCTCTGCAATTGGTTTGCATGGTGGCAATGTTGTTATTGAACTAGATCTTCAAAAGTCTAAGGATGGTAATTATGTCCCAAAAAAACCATCTATTGGTGGAGTGAAGGCTAGAAGGTTTTTAGGCTTTCATGGGAGACTTGGCAAGATAAACTCGAGAAATGGTGGCTCAACTATTAAATTTAATCAGTGGAAATCCCTACATAATGCAGTTAAGGATCACACTGATAATGGACAAGCTCGAAATAGAAAAGCTAAAGTTTGGGAAACACTAGACAAAGTGTTTTTTTATTGTGATAAGACTGAATGGAATGATGATGATCTCAAAGACTTTAAAAACCAATTGAACCTTTTCAAAAAGGCGATGACAGAAGCTTGGGGTGATCAACACTTTACTCACTATATGGTAAGAAGTTTGTATATGTTTGTTTCTTCATTGTCGAACTCATATAATGTTTTTTAATAACTTTCCTTATTTGTTGACTATGCAGCATATTCTATACAACCATGCTCCATACTTTATTAAACAATATGGATCTCTATCTATCTGGTCAACCCAAGGTATGGAAAAATCACATTATCAAGCAAGAACAAAATATTTCAGACATACAAGACATGGAGGTGGAAGACACAAAGCCAACAGTTTATTAGAGGTCTTTCAATGGTTCTATTGACAAATTTGGCATAAATTCAAGCTTAAAGATACAACCACATCAAGCAATACATCATCTTTAGCAAGGACTATACAAATTGTTACCCAAAGAAGAAAAGATAGATATTTAAATTCTTGCGCAAAGCAAAGATTTACAGAATGGTTATAAACCAAACAAAGAGTTGGGAAAAGATGGGTTTCAAGAAACCCTTAATCTTTGGCATCTTCTAGTCTGATTGTGTTGCAGAAGAGTCCTTAGTTTCAGGCACCTCAACAGGGCCTTCAGAGGAGTCCTTTGGTTTCAAGTAGCTCGACAGGGCCTCTAGAGGAATCTTTTGTTTCATCCCACTCAATAAGACCTCTGTATTTCAAAAACTCTTGTTTCCGATAGCCTAGAAGAAGCTTCAAATTCTTACTATCTCCTACATAAGAGAGCAAATAGGAGCCAAGAACTCCAAAATATCCAGCTCTAGATCCACTGTATCCAGGCATAAAGCCAAAAACTCTTATGGCTTCTTCCTTCTCCACCAAAATGATCTTGTCCAAACCTCTGCTGAAAACTTGAGATCCAATTACCTTTGAGATAGCTCTCAAAGCCATCATTGGTAGACTTGGAGAGCTTGACAATCTACTATGATATATTACAATTGTTTGATTGTTTAAGTTTCCAATATAATGGCCAAGGCTTTGATTTTTTCCAAGCTTCATTGGCCTAGAGCCCTTGGCCCTTCCAAGAAAGTTGTCCAGATCTTCAATCTCAATCTATAGAACAAACCACAATAGTACAAGATATAAGATATTTATCTATAATGCATAATAAAGTCTAACATAAACTCAATGGGTAACTTCGAATTATATTTCATACCTTAGGGTGTTCATCTTCTTCAACAAGACTATCATCATAAAGATTTATTGAACTCTTGGGCTTCTCATCTGATGGAAACTTCAATCTCTCTTCATACCCTACATCATCAATATGAAGTTTCTTCTGGACTTGCAAGAACTCTTCTTCTGTAGGTAGCCCCCCCTTTTCGTATTCTATGATCTGATTAATACATGTATGTAAGGCTATAGAGCTATCTTGGAAATTCTCTCCCTCAACATCAAGACTTGCTAGTGGTTCTTGTTCATAACCTATAAAATTCATGTCATTTTTGCCCCAACCTGCAAGGATTGCTAAGCAATAATCTTCTCTAAGATCAAAAAGATGTTGAATATCATTTAGCAACACATATCGCTTCTTGTTGATAAGATAAGTGGGAAATGTTGGAACACAGGCAAGAGGACCTTCTTCATCAACCTGTGCACTTGGCTCAATCTCCTTTTCTTCCACCATTGTGATATTGTCACTCTTGAATAGACCTAATCAAAACCTTGGACAAGTTGATTCTCAACATCTTCTTGGAACATCTCCTCCTTCTCTTCGACCTCCTTATCCATACTTGCAATATCCTCTAGCTTTCTCTGTTGGTCTATATCTGGAGAAGAATTTTCCATGTACTGAAGATACACAATAAATCCAACGTCCTTGTGGATCAGAAGGCATTGGTGTTGGTACTTGTGGAAAGGGCAACATGTTTCTTTCTTTCTGAATTCCTCATCAATGAGGTTGAACCTGCCGAGCAAAGTTGACCTGGATGTATTGGTGGCTCCCATGACATCACTATAATGAACAAATCCATTGACTTCCAAACCTTGCACATGTCTATCATAAAAACATATGTACTCCTTAAGTTTATCATTAAGATCCTCCAATAACTCCTTCAAATCAAAAGGAACATTGAAAATTTCCCTGATATAGCAAAACTTGGAAGAATTTCCAGTGGTGTGTAAAAAATCAAAGAGCCTATCATCAGATGTCTCAATTATCTCCTCCTCATCCATTCCTTCCAGAGATAGCTTCCTCTTTGTCATATTGACCAGAAAAATATTTATTCCTGAAAAACAAAAGCACAATAGAACAATATCCAATAAAACAAGATGATATCATGGAAAGAGGCCCCAACATTGATTTTCCAAGACAAAAAAATCAAAACAGGAGAATTTTTTAGTTGACCGGTGAAACGCGAAAATTCAAGTGTGTAAGGCAAATGCCTATGAAGAAATCGCGTTTCATCGAACACTAGCTTGAAGACAAAAATTATTCTAATATGTAGCGGTGAAACGCGATACTAAGCAAAATATCATCAACAGAGACATTGTCTCGCGTTTCGATGGTCAAAAATTGCAAATGAAGAAAAAAAACATGAACAATAAATAAATTCTATGGAAACACACAAATTGATGATATAATCATTTTTGGAAAAGCTATGCTGCTTTTGAAAGATAGAAAGCACATAACATCTTTAATTGTTCAAGTGTTATAAAACATTCTTTCTATATTAATCAAATTTATTTTGTTAAAATGCTTGCAATAAAAAAATTTGTTACCTATCAAAGATTGTTGAACTGCTCTCCACACAGGATGCAGGGACCTTGAAGGGAAGTCGAGACGAAATTTTGGCAGAGAAGAAGACAATGTCGGAGAAATGGATTTGAAATGCTTTTATATCAACCGTTAAGCATGTGGTGATAGTTCCAACGAAAAAGTTTGTGTAATAATGGAAAAATACGTGCACACGTGTCTGACTTAACACAGCGTAATAAGCTCCTCAGAAGACGTGCGCATTCTCTTTTTTCAAAAATACGTCACACATGTGTTAAATAACCCTTTTCCAAGTAAATAAAAATTTCCGGTAAGCGAGAGTACGTCACACGTGTGTTATTAACACTTTGCGAAGAACGTTGAGTCCATGCAAATTCACCGCCTTCACCTTTCATCGCATTTCATCGCTACTCCATCTTTGTTTTTGGTATTCCTTCCAGTCTCCAAGCATTTCCTTCCAATCTCCAACCATTTCACTGCTTCCCCAACAAAGCAAACCTTCAAGCATATTGTCATCTTTAGGCTGAGATTGTGAAGAACAAGCTAAAAAGAAGGTATGATTTCTGCATCTTGCTTTTCAATAACAAGCTCTATTCAATGCATTGTTTTGATATTTTTCCTTAATCCTTTATGTTATTATTAGCTCTAGACCACTACAAAAGAATTTTTTCCACAGTGAAAGCATTCCTTAATATTATGGATATTTAAGGAAATCTTCAAATTTCCTCCCTAATTCTATGGATATTTTAAGTAATCTTAAAAGCTTTCCTTGGATCAAAGCTCTTTTTTTTTTGTTTTTTCAATTTTTATGCTATTCATGAGCTGTCCGGTGAAACGCGAAAATAAGGTACTTCAAGCAGGTTTCCTGGCTTAAATTCGCGTTTCACTGGACACAATAGACAACAAGTCCAGTGAAACGCGAAAAGAAGCAGCTGCAAGGAGGCGCCTTGCTTGACACTCGCGTTTCACTAGACAGCTCGAGAAAAATTGAGCTGATACGAGAAAATGCCATGCAGCATAGATAACTCTTGTCTGGAACTCGCGTTTTGCTTTACATGCTGGAGAAGAAGTAACATATGTTTTTTTGGCATATGGCTAGGACTAAGGCAACAGCAAGAAAAGAGAAGATTGATCCTAGGGATTTAGCATCAAAGATTCATCAGTCTTCAAAGCCTCAGAAGCTCTCTAGAAAATCAAAGCCAAGGAGAAGGTTTTCTCAAAATGTCAGGTGTCTAAGGGAGATTAGGAAGGCAGTAAATGCTCTTGACAATGCAATTCCAAAGTTGTCTTTTCAGAGGCTTGTCAGGGAAATTTGTGACAGATATAGTTTTGATAGTTTCAGATGGACAAGAATAGCTCTTAATTGTATACAAGAAGCCACAGAGGATTTTCTAATTGAGTTTTTCCAAGATGCCTACATTTGTGCTGCTCATGCTTATAGGCTCACACTCATGGACAAGGACATGGTAATTCTTAGGAGGCTAAGATATAGATTTTCAAAGGTCCTTGAGCCAATTCCCCTCACTGATATGAAGACATTTAATATCCTTAATGTGCCCCTAGCTAGAAGAAAGAAAGATGATTCTGGTGTCAGGGTTGAGGATGTCACCCATGAGAAGGATACAAGGCAACATGAAAAAGAGGAGAAGGCTAAAGAGGAACAAGCAGATAAATGGAGAGAGTATAGGAGGCAAAGGGTTGAAGAAAGGGAAATAGAGTAACTAGAGTCCTTTGAAAATGAGCTAGCCACCCTTCTTGAAGCAGCTAATCCAAAAGGATTCAGTGTGTTTTGTTTCTTACCTGGTGACTTAGGTAAAAGAACTGAGGTTATCTCCTTTGATGCTGCATGTGTTCAGATTCTTAAGGATAAAAGAAGAGAAGTAAATGACAGTCTTATTCTTGCTGGCCTAAGGTATGTCCATCCATAATTACTTATACTTTTTGATATTTTTTTAGCAATAAGATTTTTATTGTTTATACTCACTATTTCTATGCCTTTTCTAGGTGTATAATGCATGAGTTTCCTTTGGATATACAACAAAAAATTGAGGTTTTTGATCCATCTATCTCATTCTTTATGAGGAATGAGCTTGATGCAAGTTTTATTGAGCACTGGCTCAATTTGATTGACTTCGATACTTTGGATCTGCTTATAATTCCATATAATGAAAAGTAAGTGATTCAATATTCTATTAGAGTTTTTGAGATTTTATCCTACTAATTTGTTGATATATGATTGCTTTTAGTTCTCATTGGAGCTTGATTGCAATAGACCTTGTGGATAAGCAATGCTTTTTAATCAACTCTATGAAAGGAAGCCATGGAAATGCTAAATTGTAAGTTATATTATCCAAGGGCTCCTTGATATTTCAATTCTTTTTTTTGTAAGTATTCTAAATTTCAACATATTTTATATATAGAGGTGCCAAAAGATTAATTGAAGAGCTAGAGAAAAGACCCCCTATGCCATCTGATTTGCTTGCAACAATGCAATATAGACAAGTTGCGGTAAGTTATTCATTAAAATAATTGAAACATGAGTTTATTCTATGAACTACCATTCGTCCTCTTTATAGTTTTACTTTGTGTTGGTGGTTGCAGTGTCCCCATCAGGATGATAGCCATTCTTGTGGCTGGAGGGTGATTGCAAATGCTAGAAGAATGGTTAACTTTGTTTATCTTAATGATGATAAACATGTAAAGGTAATATGAAAGATGCTAAACTTTAAGATAGATATTAATTGCAAATAGTCCATTGATGAAAAAAATATAGTCTATTGTAAGAACAATAATGAACTAAAACTCTTTTTTCTATAAATGTGTGACAGTTTTCGAAGGATTGCTATACATCTGAGCATATTTGGTACATCAGAGCAAAGCTCTTGAAGTATATGATGGTCAATTGTATACAACCAACAACAGAGATTGGTGGGGATTTGCACCATGAAGGAGATGCGGTGCCTATAACCACGGAAGGCAAATCCACAGCTTCAACACCTTCTATACCCAAGACATCAAAGAAAGGCAAAAGGACTCCTAGAAAGGATAGTTCTCCAAAAAAGAAATAGCTTTGCTATATCGCCTTGTAGGCCTTCATATATAGAAATTTGCCCTTCAGCCCTTGTATATCTCATAGAGATGGTAGATAGACATCTACTACAAAATTTGTACATGTATTTTATATTGATAGTAAAGATATCTTTTCTTGAATGTCATTGCAGTGTATTTTATTTTCTCTCCTTTTCGATATCTGCAAAAAATAAATTACAAATGTTTGTTAGTTAGAAAGTGAGATCTTGATATATATCTAAGTATATATAATATGATGTGAAAACTTACTCGTTTCTTGTCAAGTTGGAATACAAAGGAGCATGGTAGTTCAATGTCTTCATTTTGTAAATCCATCCTCACTTGATGTAGCGTACATGATTTTTTGATCTTTAAGATTGCAATAATATCCTCGTTGAACCAAATATCAAGATCCACAATAGGATCCTTGTTGAAATCATTAAGATTCTGGTCTAAAGCAACTAGACTACTACCAACAAAATGCCATCGACTATAGTAAAAGCTAAGGATAAAATTTTGAGTAGCAATCATATATTTACAAGCTATAGAGTCTTGATCTATCTTACATATAATCTTTCCTTCTGTCCTTGTATCCCATCCTTCATCAACAAATTGTATGATATGATCATATGTTAGTCTCTTCACTGAAAGCATGGTTTTTGTTATTCTTATCTCCATATTAGAGAAGAAATCAATAAATATATTAATAGGCATAAATAAAGTAACTTTGCTTAGCCTACTTGAGATATTAGATTTTAGTGCTTTCTGGATCTCAGAAAATATCTTACATCTATAGCCCTCACTAGTAGCTGGACTTGGCAAAGGCCACTCAAAGCTTGAAAATTTTGGCAAAGGAAGGAGTTTTATTGATCCCCATTGGCAACGCCGCATAGGAATAACATAAGAATGGTAATAAAAGAATATTCCATTCTCTGCAAGCTCTGTCTTCTTTCTACCTCTATACATTTCTTTTCCAATTGAACCATGTATAACATCAATAACATCAATAATAGATTCCACTGGTTGCCATTCCTCGAGATTAGAGGGATAGACATCTACAAGACAAACAAATATTATAATGGAAAAACCTAAACCATGTTTAAGAAAGGAAAAACTTTAAGAATCAAATTCTTACAATTTGGTCTATCCATTGGAAGCTTTGAAGATCCAGGTTTCAAACACAGCTCTCTATGCATGAACACATGTTGCACTAGTACCTCTTTGATACTATTCTTATTTGCTCCAAGCTTAAAATCTCGGATTCTGCCCTTCCAAGTAGAGATAAACGAGCTCTCATGTCTTTGCCTTTTTCCACGTTTTGCTTGTTGCATGGTGATCCAACTACCTTTGCTAATGATAGTGGGAATCCATCTTCCATCAGTTTGGAATGAGTTAAACACTGATATGGATGTGATTTGGGAGCTTGGATGCCTTGTTGAAGGTCGAATTTCTGTATCCATGGTAGAAGAGAGAGATACATGTACACACAGAGAGAGAGAGAGAGAGAGAGAGAGAGAGAGAGAGAGAGAGAGAGGACTAGGCTATCATAATGGAGGGAAAAACAATAGAGGAATAAAAGAAAGGAGGGAAAAAACTGAGCGCCATGCTTTTCACCAATTTGAATTTCGATTACATCAGTCATTATCATTAATCTAGAAACATCATTAAATAAAAGTAGCCGAGACTCTATGCCATTAATGCAAAAGATGTCATAATCACGAATATAAGAGACTAAAAATACATAATAAAAATACAAATTTGTAATATTATCATATTTATATATTTTTGTAAAATGATTTTTTAATTTTTTTAAAATAGAAGTTCCGTTACGGAGGCTTTGCTCTTATTGGTCTAGAGCACTCTCTCTCCACATCCTAAAAGGCATTTTCGAGACCTCAAAACTCCCCTAATGGGTCTTAGATCCATAATCAATAATAATAGGATATCCTTTTCTATCATGATTCCAAGTATTAACATCCACAACTGGGTCAATAATCAACTCTAGTTCAATGGCCCTAGTAGCAACATTAATAATACTAGGAAATACTAGGAATAGTTTTGACATCCACAAAATCATTCTAAAATGTATAGCTCAAATGTGATACATGTTCTAGCAAATTAGCAAGAAAATGTACACTGTAGACAAACTCAAAGCATGATACCTGCTCATAAAGAGATGGATTTTGAACATGCAAAATTTCCAAAAGTGGCTCAAAAACCTTGCAAATGGTTTGAAAAACTTTGTGCTGGCTTAGCCATCTGATCTTATGAATGTTCTTCACATGAAGTGTAGAACAATCAAACTCTTGCTCTAATTGTTCTAATATTTTTATATGTGAAGGACTTCATTTTATGAAAGTACCAATTTCATTAAGAATCATATCTACTTTGCATGCATAATCACTTCCCCTCATTGCAACACCTGCACATAGATGCACTCGATGTGCAACACAATGGATTGTAGTAAGACATGGACTACATTTTTTTAACATAGTAGTAATGCCATTTTCTTTTCCCACCATTACTGATACACCATCTAATCCAAAACTAATCATCTTTGACACATCAACTCCATGTTTTACAAAAAATTCTGAAAAACAATGCATACAATCCTTTTGCTGACTTGTCATATACTTCTAGCAAACCAATAAAAGAAACATGTGGCTCATGTCTCCACATGTAGTTGACATACATAATCATATGCAAAGTAGCTAAGACATCTGTAGACTCATCTACATATAGCCCAAAGAAAGAAGATTTCTTTACCTTGTCCATAAGGTCATTTTTCATGGAATCGACAATAAAAGACACAAACATGGTTGTAGCCTTGTCATTGTTATACATGTATTCTTGAACATAGTTCCAATTGTGGAGAAATTTTCAAAAAAGGCATATTATGCTTTGCAATGAAATAAGCTACTCTGAACAAACATAGCACACTATCATTTGCATTATCTTGATGTCTTTGTAACCCATTTTCAAATGCCTTCTGATTGTGTCCTTGCACATAAGTTGTATACTTATGTGCCTTGGAGTCTGCATGTTGCTTTATTGCACTAAGTTGAATATTAATGGACCGGGTAGTAGTGCCATACTCACTTTTACACTTGTTATGATGTTTGCATATGTTACAAAACACTCTTTCTAGTGATTCATCAAAACATGCCCACTCAAAGAAATTGCCCAAGACTCATTCCATGTATGTCTTGCCTTTTTAATACGAATTGCCTTTTCCTTACCCACATTTTCTGCAATACATGCATCTACCTTTGAGGTACTACCATTGCTTTCAACATTCGAGTACTTAGAGTTCTCTACTTTAATTGATGTAAAGTCTAGTATAGTTAAGAGTGATGTTTGTCTTTGCTTGTTTTTTTGCTGAGCATCTTTCATTTTTTGCAATTAAATAAAAGAAAATTAAGATTGCTATTATTTTTATTTCAATAGTTTACCTCATCAGTATTAAGGCCTCCTCATAAGATCATTGGAGACCATTGTAAAAGGGATGCAAGTCACTATACAAACCTTCTTCCACTTAAATTAATTGATAATTAGCAACATTTTCATCCATTCATCCATCCATGCCCCCAATGGAATCAACAATGCTTTCAAGCAAATGAACATTACTTGTCCTTTTTTCACAAACACAAGGAAGTAGACAAATATACATCCTCTATCACTTGTCTCTACATTATTTGTGAATCATACCTAAGATTTGAAGGGTAACAATAATTATTAAATCCCTAGGGAAACCTTAGTATATTCAGTACTAGAGATGGACAAAATTAAGATTGCTTTTATTTTTATTTCAAAAGTTCAGGTCCCCATCAATATTAAGGCCTCCTCATAAGATCATTGGAGACCATTGCAAAAGGGGTGTAAAATATGTAAACCTTCTTCCACTTATATTAATGGATAACTGGAAACATTCTCATCCATTTGCCCATCAATGCTTTTAAGAAAAAGAAAATTACTTGTCGTTACTTAAGAAGCAAGGGAATTGGAGGAGATTCTTATTGGAGGAGGAGGAGCCGCCGGTGGAGCTGGAGATCGCCGAGGAAGAGTTATAGGTGTTGCCTCAAGGAGGGGGGGTTCGTGCCAGAGGAGGGGGAGATGGACGAGGAGGTGCCCATGCTGGTTGCTAGAGGAGGAGGAAGTTGGCTGCTGAAGGAGAAGGAAGGCAGCTAGCCCGGTGCTTGCTGTTGGAGGAGGAAGCGCCACCTAGTTCCCGCTTGGTGCCCGCATGTTGGCACCATCGCTAAAGGAGGAGGGGGCAATACTTGGTGCCTGTGCCTGCCTAGATGCCCGCCTTGGACGAAGTGCACCCAATGAGCATTGTATTGGTTTATAGACTTTAAATGTTAGCTTGCTAGTAGTAAGATATTGTTGAACTTGTGCCTAAGTTTAGAAACTAGCAATTTATATGCATTAATTCTTATTTCAATAACCATACTCCTCTTTGTGACTAGCTTGCTTGTCTACATGCTTGTGCCTAAGTTTAGGACCAATAACTTTTATGCGTTAAATCTTGTTTTAATAACCGTCTTCCTCTTTATGATTAGTGTGCCTCGTATGCCAAGGAGATTTACAACTTTACAAGGTTAGTTAAAATTATTGTTCACAATACAATCTATCTAATCTATTGTATGCTTATCACATATTAAGTAGTTCTACAAACAAGAAGAAAAAAACATTAGAGTATGTGGTTGATGTCTCACTTGAGTTTGAAGCGTTTTTGTTTCCATACGTAGAGGAGAAAGTTGAAAAAAACATTACAGTTTGTGGTTAATGTCTCACTTGAGTTTTGAAGCTTTTGTATTTCCATATGTAGTGGAGAAAGTTGGATGTTTAAGTTTGAAAAGCCATTTTCTGCTTTAACCTTGGCCTATTAAAAGAAATTTACAAAATTTGAGGATTCTAATCATATAAAGCATGGGATTCTATTCCCTAAATTAAAATGACCATGAAATACAAAATATACGAAAGATAGCATAGGTTGTTTGTGACTAATTCACACTTTGCAAATAACTATAAACAATGGTGAGGCTCTAGAGAATCCTATAGAGAGCTAGCCACCAACATAAATCAAGTGAGATCATTCCATGGATTCAATCATTTTAGTCAACCAATGATATTTCACTATGCAAATTTTACATCAATTCTTTTACAAGTGTGTTGAAGAAGATTCAACTTGCAACATCCATTTTCATACTTGAGGCTAGGATTTGAAACAATGGAAAGAAGGCAAAGCAAAAGCACAAGAAACAATGGATGAACAAAAGATAAGTGTATAGTCCTAAAGAACAAGAGTGGAGTATGTACAAGGTAGACAAACAAAACCTTTAAGGATTGAAAAGACTTGAGTCTTAATTTTTTTACACAGGACTACCATATTATATTCTATAAATACCTCCTCTTAGTGATGATGTGAAGAAATGTAGGGACATGGAGGATCAATTAGGAAGGATAATATCCTTAAAGCTTTGTGAAAAGCTTTAGAAAATATTAATGTGTTGAGAGCAAGTCCTGTAGAAAGTGATGACGTGCTTAATGTGTTTTGCAATAACACTAGATTCTTGTAGCTACCAAAGCAATTTAACTATCAATGTAGATAGAGGTAAGAGATGGCTAATTAATGCCCAAGTTTGTACCAAGTTATCTCACCCACATAATCAAAATTGTAGCTATGAAGATGTGGTGCACTCATCTTGATAGGTGGAAGTGTCTATAGTAGGTTTTTCCACTAATCGCAAATCTTAAAGAAAAACTTGCTAGTGGAAACTTTGATGTCCTAACAACCCACTTAGTTAGAATACCAAAAAGCTTATATATGTGGATCATAATTACATGGACCAAAAAAAGCATAATCTTGTGTGCCCTTGCAAGTAGTGTGTTAGCATTGGCCCAACACACTATGTTTACCCTTGGCATGGTTTAGAGTCTTAATCTTTACTATTTCTTGTGTAAAGCAATTTTAAAATGCCTAATGAAATTGTATGCCTCACGAAGTGCAATTTCTAAGCAATTGAAAAACGTGACCTGACGAGAAAATTGGTGTCATTCTCATTTTTGGATTATCTTTGATGTTCACGACCTGTGTGTGGTGGATTCTTATCATGATATATCAGATATTGATATAAGAGTAGGTATTCTCTTGTATGACTTGTATGTTGGGAGTAAAGGCGCCTCTACCTAGCCGCCCGTGTATTACTACACTGACAGTCACCGCCACTGCACATTGCAGGTGGCGGGCGCCCATCATCGTCACTTTATTCTTTATTCTTTTAGTGACAGTTTGAATAAAGGAAGGCTTGATCACACATTGTGACTATTGGAGTTCCCATTTCTAGTCTCTCCCTTTCTTGTTCTTGCTCTCCCGCCCCATAGCTCTCCAGTCCAACGTTTGATCCATCGCTCCCTTTCAATTGGTATCAGAGCTTTGCTTTTCGACTCTTGAGCTTGGTTCGTGGCATTCTCAGTATCCCATCGACTCTCTACTTGCATTGGGTCTCCTTCCCGGTAGCCATATTCGACTCCTTTGAGCTCCTGTCACTCCTCGGCTTCCCGAGCACCTTCCCGGCATTGTTGAGCACCTTCAGGGCATTACATCAGAGGTATTTGATCATTTTCTTTAGGGTTTACTTCAATTCTCAGGTCTCACAGGCTGTAAACAAGTTGTGGGCAGTTATAGCTCACACCTCTTGGAGCTTCCTTCACCTAGATCTTGCTTCCAGCCTATCAAGGCTTGCTGAGGCTTGGTGTAGGCCTTCTTTGGCCCTCATTTGTGCCCTCTTTGGGCCCCATTATTGACACATGGGACAGCAGACCCCCCCAGCCAGCTCACGTTTTTTTTTTGCTCTTGTTTCAAAATCTCGCCCAAAAAATCACTCTTTTTGTCATATCTCGGGCATTCGGAACCCGATTCAGGCAAGCTAAGAGTCTAAGTTGGGCTTTTGCACGCTCCGGACGTGATGGTGATGTCGGATTTACCAAATTCTGATGACAAAATCTTTTGCAGCAGATTTCAGGTCTGAGACAGCATGTATTTGTATGCCTATGCTTGTTTGGACATGACTACATAACCGGTTTGATGCCTATTGCATCCCGATTGATTGGGGGATTGAAGCTACATGTAATGCTATGATTTTGGCCTGATTTTGGGGCTGGAAATACACAGTTTATAACAGTAAATGCATGCTGAATACTCTTGGACTGAAGCTATCTTTCATGCTTTGACATATGCCTATTGGTTTCGGATGTATGCCTTGGGTTATGCTATGATGTATTGATCATCGAGGGACAAATTCGAGCTTGTCATTGGATCCGAATGCTTTTGGAAGCTTAAGCTCATTTCAGCCCGCACTTATTGACATTGGTATATGCTTTGACAGTGATGCTTCTTGGGTTTATGCATACCCGTTGCCTACGGCTTGATGCTCACGTCACGGTTGATTACCCTATGCATACGTTGAGCTTGAGTGCTCATTGAAGCTCCACCTTGGATGCATTTTGGATTATCTGGAGTAGTCTTAGATGTTACTTGGCTTGTCAGAGTTTGGATTGGGATGTATTTGATGTCTTACATGCTTACGGATGCTACATACGGATGCTCTACCGCCTACATGTTCGGGATGTACTATTGATGTATTGTCTTGGACTTATGTCATTGGCACTGTGTCTTGCCTTGGCTTGAGCTCTTAAGCTTGTACATATGACTTTTGTGCCAGTGGAAGCATTCTTGAATGCTTATCAGACATTGAGAGGGGGGTACTTTTATGCATTGAGCTGTTACATGTCATTGAGTAGTTTACAGACACTTGAGACTTTGGGGCTTCTTACCTTTTGGGATGATACATCATATGTCTTGGTTCACTGTATGCTTATGAGCTAAGTTTCAGTTTTGGATTCGTATCTTTGTGAACTGACACCTACTTGTGTCAAGTTTTGGTAGTGGCAGGAACACTTTGCCCTGTTGACTGGGGGGTGTGCCTACTCACTGGCAGATGTTTGTATGACATACTTGGGTGTTGGATTCATGCTTATCGACCCGTCATATGCTTATTTTATGCCCGCATGATGCCGGCTTTGGTCTTGGCAATATCTGATTGCCTTGGGATCCGATTTTGGCACTGTTATCTCTCTTTTACTGAAATCTGAAATTTATTATAGCAAGCATATATGTATGGACTGACATGGATTTTTCATGCTGAAACACTTTGAAATGATGTACTTTCACTAGTACTTGGTGGGTAGCAGCTTTGGTTCCACTTTCCTCTCCATTTTTCCTCAATTTTGGTGATTTTTTGGTTGTTTTTTGCAGTAAATAGCAAGAAGTTTTTGAACTGTCTACAGTCTTCGAGCCTGCATTATGGCGAGTTCATCCCCACTGATCATGCTATTTTCAACATCACTAAGCTTGATGATACGAATTACTCTTATTGGAAGAGCCAGATTTGGCAGGTGTTGGTGCAGAAATCGCAGATCAAACCTTTGAGGTTAAGCGGGCATCCGCCTGCAACTATGCCACATGAGGAATGGCTTGAGCTTGATGAGTTATGCAAGTCCACCATTGTATTGTCTCTCACAGAACAGGTTCATTACAATGTATTTGAGGAAGAACAGAGTGCGTGGCAGTTGTGGGGTAAAATCAAGAATCTCTATGACAAGAAAAGTCCAGTGAGTCAAATGTATTGGCTGAAGCAACTTATGGATCTGCGCATGAAGGAGAATGTGACTATGTCTACTCACTTGAGAAAGTTCCATGCTATACTCAAGAACTTGACTTTGCAGGATATCACTTTTGCAGAGGATGTCACTCCTCTTTTCTTGCTTGGTACTCTTAATGAGTCATGGGATGTATTTCGCACTGCATTATGTGCCTCTACTGTTACCTTGAAATTATATGATGTTGAGAGTGCTCTTCTGCAAGAAGAGGTTAACCGTAAGAATTTGGATGCCTCTCGTGTGTCGCATGCTATGACAGTTAGAGGCAGGAATGATGGATATGGAAAGCATGGCAGTGGCAGTGGCTGTGGACGGGATTCTCAAAAATCTCGGTCCAAGTCTCGTGGGAAGTCACGTAGAAAATCCCGTGGCAGGAATGCAGATGTTACTTGTCACCATTGTGGGAAAAAGGGCCATATTAGGCCACAATGCCATGAATTGCGCAATGAAAGGCGCAAAGATAAGAGGAAAGACAAAGTGCAGGTTAAGTCTTTTGATCGCAGCATAGTGCCTGCAAAGTCTAGTGTTAAAATTGAAGAGATCAATGTTATGCAACCTGAGGATGTTGATGATGATGATTATATCCTTGCAGCTTCTTCTAGTGCTTCGCAGATGACAGAGATACACTCTATGTATGCACAATGTTGGCTCTTGGACTCAGGTGCATCCTTTCATGTGACACCTTGCCGAGAGTGGTTTCATTCATACCGTACTGTTTCGGGTACTGTGCGCTTAGGTGATGACAACTCTCTTGATATTGTGGGCATTGGTGATGTTAGGCTGCAGTTTCCTTCTGGCAGCAGTTTTGTTATGCAGGATATACGTCATGTACCTACTTTGACATGCAATCTCATGTCAGATGGACAGCTTGATGACAAGGTTATCATGTACCTTTTGGAGACTCTGCATGGAAGATCACTCGTGGCAGACTTGTGATTGCGAGAGGTGCCAAGGCTGGCAGTCTCTACCCCTTGATTGTATTTTCTTCTTCCCTTGATCATGTTTTGTCTGTGGATTCTATCCAACATGTATCTCTTTGGCATGCCCGTTTGGGCCATATGTCTTTGAAGGGAATGAAAATGCTTTCTGGTTTGCAGTACTTACCGCCCCTTGATTATGCATGTTTTGATTCATGTGAGCATTGTTTTTATGGCAGGCAGACTAGGTCTACGCATAAGAAGTCTGGTAGGCCATGCATGAGTGAGCCCTTGGCATTGGTACATTTGGATGTCTATGGGCCCATGCCTTGTCAGTCTATGGGTGGTGCAAAGTATTTTGTTACGTTCATAGATGATTTTTCACGGAAAGTTTGGGCTTATCCCATTAAGCTGAAATCCGATGTCTTGGCTGTGTTTTAGAGATGGCTTGCATTGGTTGAGAACCAGTCTGGGTATAGGCTAAAATACCTAAGGACAGATAATGGGGGTGAGTATGTCTCTTGTGCTTTTGAGCATTTATGTGATGAGAGGGGTATTAAGCGTCAGTTGACCGCCCCCTACAACCCCCCCAGAATGGTTTGGCTGAGCGGATGAATAGAACCATCCAGGAGTGTATACGCAGTATTCTTAGCCATACAGGCCTACCACAGAGCTTTTGGGCTGAGTTAGTTAGTACAGCTGTGCATGTCATAAACAGATCACCTTCTAGTGGTTTGGATTTCCAGGTTGCAGAGGAGGTATGGACTGGAAAACCCCCCTCTTATGCAAATCTCTGTGTCTTTGGATGTGAGGCATTTTGCCATGTGCCCATGGACAAGAGAAGTAAGCTGGATCCCAAGAGTATCAAATGTATTTTCCTTGGTTATGGGGATGCAAGCGAGATGGGTTACCGTCTCTGGGATCTGCAGGTGGCGCGGAAAGTCATCCGCAGTCATGATATAGTCTTCCATGAAGAAAAGATGCATAGGCAGCCTGAGAGAGTTGTTGAGATCCGCAGGGTCATATTTTAGGAGGAGCCGAGAGCTCCCGCACAGCCAGTTGGATAGCCTACAACTGCCATAGATGCTTATGGTTAGGGTGTTGGAAAGGCAGCTGGGCAAGCAACAGAGCTTGCCATGAGATGGTCTACTAGAGACAGATGTCCACCAGATAGATTTCAGCCCTCAATGCATTATTTCTTGGTTACAGATGTAGGAGAGCCTTTCACTTATGATGAGGCCATGCGCAGGGTGACAGTCACTCCTAGGAGAGGGCTATGCAGTCTGAGATAGACTCCCTGCATAAGAATGACACTTGGGATTTGGTTTCCTTGCCTAGGGCAAGAAGGCTTTGCCATGCAAGTGGGTGTACAAGCTAAAAAGTACCCCTGGACACCCCAAGCCGGCAGCAAAGGGTTTTAAGCAGGAGCATGGTGTGGACTTTGATGAGGTCTTTTCTCCTATGGTTAAGATGACCACCCTGTGCTTAGTCTTGGCTTTGTTTACTCAGCTTGACTTGGAATTATACCAGATGGATGTCAAGACGGCTTTCTTACATGGGGACTTGCATGATGAGATTTATATGGAGCAACCTAAGGGCTTTGCAGAACTTGGCAGGGAGCACCTAGTGTGCAAATTGAAGAAAAGTCTTTATGGCTTGAAACAGGCACCTAGGGAGTGGCATCATAAGTTTGATGCCTTTATGCAGTCACAGGGCTACAACCGGAGTGCTATGGATCCGTGTCTTTACACGAAGAAAGCTTGTGATGGTTCTTTATTGATTTTGGTACTCTATGTGGATGATATGTTGATAGCAAGGGAAAGCTCATGATGAGCTAGATGCTCTTAAGGCTCAGCTCAAGAAGAGCTTTGAGATGAAAGATCTGGGACGGGCCACTCACATACTTGGTATGCGCATTACACACGATAGGCATTAGGGACTCCTCTACTTGTCACACAGGGAGTACATTCATAAAGTCCTTGAGCGCTTCTGCATGCAGGACGTAAAGCCTATTGGCTATCCATTGCCTTCTTATGTGAAGGTATCACAGGCTGATTGTCCGCAGACAGAAGAGCAGAAGACCGAGATGGCCAAGATTCCCTCTGCATCCGTAGTGGCCAGTCTTATGTATGCCATGATAGCCACTTGTCCAGATATTGCCTTTGCAATTGGTGTTGTGGTACGCTATATGGCTACACCTAGCAAGAAGCATTGGGATGCCATGAAGGGTATCATGAGGTACCTGAAGGGCACTGCAGATATGTGCATATGCTATGGTAGCCAAGATACAGGAGTCGTGGATTACACTGACTAGGATTCTATGAGTGCTATTCAGTTAGCCAAGAATCCAGTCTTCCATGCGAAGACGAAACACATTGAGGTGAGGTATCACTTCATACGTGGGGTCGTTGAAGATAAGTCTGTTGATCTTGTCAAGATCTCGACTAACTAGAATCCTACAGATCTGCTCACGAAAAGCCTCTCTACAGAAGCGCTTTGCCTTCCTCAGGGGGTTGATGGGCATGGGATGAGATGACGTCTTTCCTCATCCTGTTGTACATATGTACATGTTGTACTGTCTTTTTTCTTTTTCTTTTCACTCCTCACTGGGGCAGATTCGCCTTTAAGTGGGAGGTTGTTGGGGGCAAAGGCACCTCTGCCTAGCCGCCTGTGTATTACTACACTGACAGTCACCGCCACTGCACACTGCAGGCGGTGGGCGCCCGTCATCGTCACTTTATTCTTTATTCTTTTAGTGACAGTTTAAATAAAGGAAGGCCCGGTCACACATTGTGACTGTTGGAGTTCCCCTTTCTAGTCTCTCCCTTTCTTACTCTTGCTCTCCCACCATAGCTCTCAAGTCCAACCTTTGATCCGTTGCTCCCTTTCAGTATGAGGTAGTTCAGTCCTATTATCCATTCGACATAGATTTGGGAATGAAATACTTTGGCAATCCTGCCATGTTGTTTGCTCACATATATGTTTTCAAGACGCTCTATATCTTTGAATCTTTGGTGTGGAGGTTTAACAACAAAACAACTTTAATTGATGCCAAAAATTTGAATCTCTATCAAAAAAATGACCTTGTTTTAGGGAAGAAAACCTAATTTCCTATATGTAGTTTGAAAAGTTTCCTAGGTGTAAAATTTGTGCAAAGACTTGAAGTAATAACTGAGATTTATGAAAAATGACTTTATTTTATGGATGGAAAATGAATTTTCTATATGGAGTTCGAAGGGTTTGCTATTTGTATACCCTGCCATTGATTCTCTATATCTCTAGTTTAAAACACCAACATAAATGACTTTGTTTGATGGCAAAAATTTAGATTTCCTATATGAAGCAGAGTTTCCACATGAAGTAGAGTGCTTGACTGCCTAAAGCAATGACAACTGCTTGAAGCAATGACAACTACCTCAAGCAGTGATATAATACCCGAAGTAAGATGATACATTTCACAAGGTTAATTTTGCATGTCTTCTTGTATGATGGGCCAATTACTTTATTATTTTGTCTAGCAACAAGTCTCAGGAATTGCAAAAACATTAGCAATGTAGTAATAGTAGCAAGATTTTCAAAATTTTGCACGAGGAGAAGCATGAAGTTTTTCAATTCTGGATGAAAATAAAGACTGATTGTCCACAAAGATATTTCAAAATGGAAGCAATATTGCAAGAATACCATCTTTGTAACAAACTTCGACTAAATCTAATAAGAAAGAGGAATCACTATATTTTGCCTACTATAGGAAGCCTACAGAGGATCAAGGAGAGAGCATTCAAGTTTCGTTTTTAGTTCTGAAGTTTAAAATTTCAATCTGATTAATTACAATGGGCAAATCAAAGGAGAAAAAAAAGCTGTGCAAATTTTGCTTTGAGTTTGGACATACTTCAAAGCATTATTCTTATGTTCATGAGCTTGTGAAGAAGGAAAATCCTACAAGTATTTCTACATGTTTGATTTATGCAATGAGTTGGATGTGTTGAGATGGCAAGCTTAAAACATGCAGACATTGATGATGGGCCACCTGGCTAGATGAGTCTGCACGTCTACACTTAGCACGTTGGTGGTCATTATGATACTCACATGGCCATTGACTTATCACTTATTATATTTAGTTTGTTACACCTACCTACAGCTGGCAAAGATATAATGCCATCCGATTAGTGTAGTTTGGTATGCACTGTTTGACTTAGAAGGCCACTTTCCTTTATGTTGTATATGATCTATACTTTGTGTACATTGTATAGTGTGTGAGAGAAAAAGAAGAAATCAGCAAGAAAACGTTTTGGCCTCCATCTCTCTTCTTGTGTTCTTGAGTGAGCTTCCTCTTGTGTATACAGTGTGTTTGGCGTAGCAACTCAAGCAAATCCCCCCATCACGTGATTCTTGACATGGTATCAAAGCTGCGCCTCTAAGAGAGGTTGAATTTGAAGGCTCAAGTGAAGGAGAAGAAGCAAGGTTCGAGCAAGCAAGCAACGGGTAAGAAGCTCTCCCATTCTTTCACTCTCTCTCTCTTAGAGAGTGCCTGTGGAGGCACCGGAAGCAGGGTAGAGCAAAAATCTCAGATTGTTGTGAGATTTGGTGCGCAAGCAGAGCACTGTATATTCTGCAAATGAGCCCTTTGGGCCTTTCCCACAGTTATTTTGGGCATCCGAGACCGTTTCAAGCCTCGTTTTAGAGCCGCAAGGTTGCGGATAGCAGTTTCAAGGTATATTGTGATTTTGGTTGTATTGACTGAAAGTGAGTACACAGGTTACAGATTGTAGATCTGTAAGTTTTGAGGTGTTTGCAGGAAGCAAACATAAGGTTTATCTTCAAACAGGTTGCAAATTACATGTACTATTGAGCAGTAAATGAAAAAGGTTGCTTGGTGTAGTGCTATGCACGTGTTGTGAAAGATTGCAGAGGACTAGCTTACTCTGTTGTATCCTTGTTTGTGATAATGGCAGAGAATAGTGGAAATCCCATTATTAAGAAGCTCAACAAGAACAACTACCCTTCATGGAAGTTCCGTGTGACGAACTTCCTCATTGAAAAGGGCCTTTATGAGTTTGTTTCAAGTGAAGAAAAGGAGCCAGAGCTGCGACTGTAGATGACTTAAAAGCATGGAAAGAATGGAATGTGAAAGACAAAAAGGTGATGTACTGGTTATCTGGAGTCATTGATAATATGATGTTGGGACATATCAGGAATGCAAAAACTTCACATGCAGCTTGAACAATTTTTGAGAACATGTAGTATGTGTTGAAGGTGAGGAGCATTGCAAATGCTTTAGTAGCGATTGATGCAATGCCTGATGATGATGATTTGGTTTCACCCACTTTGAGTGGCCTTAACAATGAGAAGGCATGGAAATCATTTGTAACTTCAGTATATGTACAGAAGCCATTTCTAGATCTTGATGAGTTGATCTCTCTCATGATTACCGAAGAGATCAATATGCAGGGTGACTCATCTGAAAAAAATGGTGAACAGGTTCAAGCATTTTACTCAAGTTGAGGAAGGGGACATGGTAGAACCTCTTTGAGAGGCTGTGGTATGGGACGTGCTGGCGATAACCAGCAAAACAGGTTCAATCAGCAATTTAGTGAAATGTAGGTTTCAAGAGGCCGAGGAAACTTTAGAGGTAAGGGAGCTCTAAAGGAAGAGGTGGATGGCAGAATAGAGATTTTGAAAATTCTGCTATTGTTTTCCATTATTGTGGCAAGATAGGTCATATTGTAGCCCATTTTCATGCTAAGAAGGATGATATTCACAATGGTAAATTGCATCAAGGAAACTATGCATCGTCTTCACGACAAAATGAAGACAAAAATGAGTGTATGTTTGTTATGCAGCATATGATGAATGCAGTTACATGAAAGGGGACACATGATGATGTATGGTATATCGATTCAGGTGTATCTAATCATATGACCAATCATGTTGAATGGTTTGGAGAGATGCATGACTTACAAAATCGAGGTTATGTGCAGACGGGTGTTGATTCATGCCACCCAATTTCACACATTAGAAAGGTTCCCTTCTCCTTGTATGATGGCCAGACAAAGAGTTTGACAGATGTATTACATGTGCATCTAGTGCATGTTGGCCAAATGGTAGAGCAAGGATTGCAGGTTCGATTCAATGCAAAGGCTGTTTTGTAGAAGATTTTAATGATAAGTGCAGGTTGATCGCAAAAGGAAGAAGAGTTGGCTGCATGTTCACTTTAGATGTTGGAATTCCTACATTAGATGCTGCTATGTATGTTAAAGGAAAAGGAGTGGTTGTGCAGACAGTGAAATATGGCATAAACATATTGGACATGTAAATGTGCAAAGACTGGAATTAATGCAGTCAAGAGGATTGGTTACAGGGTTTCCTTCTTTTAGAGTTGTATAATTTCATAAAGTCTGTGAAGCATTCTAGTTTGGTAAGCAGGCGAGACAACCCTTCTCGCATGATAGAGAAGTGAGAAAAAATATACTTGATGTAGTACATACAAATGTTTGGGAGCCTACACAAAATGTATCTCTTGGTGGCAGCAAATACTTTGTCACATTTATTGATGACTGTTCAAGGAAGCTATGGGTATATTTCATGAAGGAAAAGAGTGATGTATTTGAGCACTTCAAATCTTTCAAGGCAACTGTTGAAACAAAAACTGGCTTGAAAGTGAAGTGCTTGAGATCAGATGGAGGGGGAGAATATCTCTCAAATGAGTTTACTGGCTTCTTGAGGACTCATGGCATAAAGAGGAAATTTACTTGTAGGTATACCCCACAGCAAAATGGGGTTGCAAAAAGAAAAAATAGGCATATTGCAGAAGTCACATGGGCATCAATGGTGGTTGAAAAGAATATGCCCAAATTTTGGTTTGATGCTATCCATACTACTGTCTACATTATGAACAGAACTCCCATAGTTGCAGTTCATGGGATGACTCCTGAAGAATGCTTTCCTGGCAAGAAGCCCAATGTATCGCACTTGAAGGTATTTGGATGTGTTGCATATGTTCATGTGCCATATGAGCTACGGAATAAGCTTGATCCAAAGGCTGAAAAATGTATTTTTATTGGGCAATCTTTAGAGCAGAAAGGGTATCATTGTTATAACCTTGTCACAAGTGAGTTGAGAGTGAGCAGGGATGTTATCTTTGATGAGATGGGCAGTTGGTATGCACCTGCTGGTGATGTATTAGATGATGATAATGATCAAGACAGCTATGTGCAGAAAGAAAAACAAGAATCACGGAGTCTTAGTGGACCAGAAACATCATCTGGTACTATACTTACAGTGAGCCCTTGGTCTGGGAGACGAAGGAGTAGCCCCACATCTTCAGGTGGATCTATAAGTGTTGCAGGAAAGGACAAATGAAAGAAGAAAGTGCTGGATGGTAATGATGCATCTACTAGCCATTTGGGATTTGATGGAGATTCTAGAGGTTCGGAGAGTTTGGATGATGAGCTTGGTATTTCTTCAGTCAGGACACTAGGTGTACAAAGAGCTCATTGTAATGTAAAGGTTCCATTGAGTGATCTAGTGGTACGTAGGTTTAGTAGGGTCAAATACCCTATTAAAAGATTTGGCTTTGAAGGTTACGCAACTCACCATTATGCTTATATGGTGAAACTAGTTGAGGATGTTGAGCCCACTTGTTTTGAGGATGCTGTTGGTCATGCTCATTATGGTGCATCAATGGATGAGGAGATGGCTGCATTAGAAGCCAATAAGACTTGGGATTTGGCACCCTTACTTAAGGGTAAGAAAGCTATTGGTTGTAAGTGGCTTTACAAAGTCAAGCATAATGCAAATGGTTCAGTTAGTAGGTATAAGGCTAGGCTGGTTGCAAAAGGCTATGCTCAAACATATGGCATAGATTATGAAGAGATATTCATTCCAGTTTTGCTAGGATGGCAGCTGTTAGATGTGTGATTTCCTTGGCAGCAGCCAAAGGTTGGAGTTTGCAGCAAATGGATGTTAATAATGCCTTCTTGCATGGTTAATTGCAAGAAGAAGTGTATATGGAGCAGCCAGCATGTTATGAGGATTTAGAGCATCCCACATATGTGTGCAGGTTAAAGAAAGCACTCTATGGGCTGAAGCAAGCACTTAGAGCATGGTCTGACAAGATTGAAGAGTATCTTGTCAATATTGGATTTTGTATTTCTGATGTTGATCACTCACTTTATGTGAGAAAGGGAGATGCATGTTTGGTCATCATAGTCATCTATGTGGATGACTTGATTATTACAGGTGACAGTGACAATGGGATTGCTAAAGTTAAGGACTTCTTGAAGAAGAAGTTTGAGATGAAAGATTTGGGTGAGCTGAGATACTTTCTTGGTATTGAGGTGATAAGATGTGATGATGGTATATGGCTATCCCAAAGACAGTATGACTTGGATATGTTATCCAAGTATGGTATGACAGCATGTAAGCCTCTTTCAGTACCATTGGAGCAAAATGTGAAGTTGAGTGCCAACATTGGGGATGAGATAGAAGACCCTACTATTTTTAGGAGGATAGTAGGGAGTTTAATTTACATGACTATCACAAGGCGAGACTTGAGCTATGCTATTGGCCTTGTCAGTCAGTTTATGTAGATGCCTAGAAAGCCTCATTTGGATGCACTTAGACGTATATTGAGGTATGTGAAGTCCACTTTACATTATGGACTTTTTTATGAGGTAGGTAAGGACATACAGGTCTTTGGATACACAAATGCAGATTGGGCTAGTAGCATGTCAGACAGAAGATCTACTAGTGGATTCATGTTTTGCCTTGGTAGTGCAGCAATTACATGGAGCAGCAAAAAGCAACTTACAATTGCTTTATCGAGTACGGAGGCTGAGTATAGAGGCGCTGCTATGGCAGCATGTGAGGTGGTATGGCTACAAAAGTTATTAGGTGATTTGGACGTACAGGGATATGGTCCAACTGTCATTCATTGTGACAACATGAGTAGCATAGAGTTAGCTAGGAATCCAGTGTTCCATGCTAGGACAAAACACATTGAGGTGTACTACCACTTTGTGAGAGAGAAGGTACTTGCAGGAGAGATTGACTTGGTATATGTCAACACACAGGATCAGATAGCTGACATTTTCACAAAGGCATTTGGTGCAAAGAAGCTTCGAAAGTTCCGAAACTTACTTGGAGTTACAGAGATAGAGTTTAGCTTGAGGGGGAGTGTTGAGATGGCAAGCTCAACACGTGTGGACATTGATGATGGACCGCCTGGCTAGATAGGTCCGCATGTCTACACTTAGCACATTGGTGGTCATTATGATACTCACATGGCCACTGACTTATCACTTATTATATTTAGTTTGTTACACCTACCTACATCTGGCAAATATATAACGCCAGTCGATTAGTGTAATTGGTTATGCACTGTTTGACTTAGAAGGCCACTTTCCTTTATGTTGTATCTCATCTTTACTTTGTGTACATTGTATAGTGTATGGAAGAAGAAGAAGAAATCAACAAGAAAACGTTTTGGCCTCCATCTCTCTTCTTGTGTTCTTAAGTGAGCTTCCTCTTGTGTATACATTGTGTGATTGGCGCAACAGCTTAAGCAAATCCCCCCATCACACGATTCTTAACAGGATGGTATGTGCAATAGGTTTTCATCAGCAACAACAAAGAAGGCTTCAAGTTCGAAGATGGATAAAGCATGGGAGAAGTTGGATTCCTTTGAGAATATTCTTCATGATGCTTATGAATGGCATGATGATCATGAAGGCAAGAAAGTCAAGTCTTGTTCCAGTGTTAAGCATATTGGGAGATTGCTTACAATAGTTGAAAAGGTCAAGAAAATATATGAAGATGTTTTGGATTTTGAACCAGATTCTGATTCAAGTTCAAGTGATGATGATGATGATTGGTGCTGTTTACCCATAGCCTTGCCAAAGATTAAGGTAAAGGGAGCGAGAGAGGACAAGAGCCAAAGAAGCCAAGAATCCTCGAGTGCCCCAAACCAATAGAGCAACTTGCCAATGGGAGAGTGGATCATCACACACTTTGCATCAATAATCTTAAGGTATTTTCCATATTTTGGTATTTTGCAAACTGTCATAATTAGTCTCTAGTTAGCCTTAATCAAGAAGAAAGCAAGCCAACAATTATGAATAACGAAAGATGATCTGATTGGTGATCAAGAAGATTAGTTATATATTCAAGAAGATGATACTATTATGGATGATAAGTTTGAGGATTATGGTTGTTGCAATGAAGATGTCACTGTGCATGATTTCTTAGCTCTCTTATTGATGCTAAGGAAGTTAATGCAGCTACTAAGTTGGATTTGAATGAAGGAACTTTGCTAGAACTTGAAGAAATGCCACTACTCAGTGTGCAAAATGCACCATATTTGGATGTATTTGTTGAAGATACCGATGTTTCAAACATGCAAGACAATATTTTAGGTCATTGCTTTACTTGATCTGAAGAACAAGTCAGTGTTCCTCTATAGGAATTGTGAAATTGTAAGATTAGCACTGTAATTCCTTTGCAAGAAGAGCAAGATTACAAGGTTTGCACTACATTTCCTTTGCAAGAGTTGGTTGAATATGAAGCATTGCAAAATGTAGTCAGCTTGCATGGTTTTTTTGAAGTTCCGCATGAGATACACTCTATGATTCAATCTCCAACTGAGATGATTCATTGGTTTTCTATTGATCTTAAAAAGGAGAGAAATGCAGCCAATGTTGCAACAATTGAAGCTTTGTCTATTCAAGAGAGGAGAAAGCATTACTACAATAGGAGGTTTCTCAACTAAGAAAAGTAATGTATTTCCAAGTTTCTCATTGTTCCGAATTCATTAATGCTCTCGAGGAAGTTGTTATGCAGAAGGATAATGAAATTGCTTATTTGCATACATAGTTGGTATTTTCTCCTTATTCAAGTCAAGATGTTATTCTTGAGGATCTCTATGCATTGAATCATCATGTTGTTGATGTTTCAATTCACATTACTATTTCTGAAGTCTTTAAGGACTCTGATTAGTCTATCACTGCAGTCAAAGTGTCTGGAAGTATGCGAGTACCTATAGTGGATATCTATGCAGTTCATATTGCAGCAGAAATGGTTGATGTTATTCATGTTGATTGGTTTTGAACAATGAAAGTGCTGACGATGTATGAGGTGGATGCTTGTAGCAAGTGTATGTTACAATTTTTTGTATTAACAAAGCTTTAGAATGATCTATAAGAACCTAATTTTTAGCAATTCCTTCTACTGAACTCCGAATTCCTGCAATAGTATCTTCACTTCCTGCAACAGCAACCAAACTTTATATAGAATCAATAGTTTTTATTTTTCCTCTACCTGTAGTAGTAAGCTAAATTTCTACATTACCTATAGCAAAAACCTGAATTCTTGCACTTCCTACAATAGTAAAATGTACTACAACAAGCTTAAAAACAGTGAGGTGCTACAACAACCTCAAAGACAGCAAATACGACCATATGATGATTATTGGTTCCAAGTACTTGAAAATCAATAGATACAAGCTATTGTAGATTATCTTACATATTTCTTTCAGGATGCAATGTCATATTCATGATCCATACATTGGCATACATTTATTATGATGAAAATGCTAGAGTATTATTGATATATTTTCAAGTCAATGCAATTATTCTTTGCATTTGGAGCAGTAATCTACTTATCCTGTTACGGTTCTATATCTTCATTCTCTATCATATATTTGGATGTCATTATATATGATGAGTTCTCATCCCTTGCATATTTCATTCAAATGGTTGTACTATAGAACTATGGCTAATTACATGGTAGCAATTGTTGTAGATACTTTCATTCTGGCTATGATGCAAGGGGATATTGTTAAACTTGCAATTAATGGATTTAGGCTCCAAATGCTAATTCAAGTTGATTATGATGAGCCACAAAAGGATTCATAAACTCAGCAAGTAGTTGGAATCAATTATATGCAAGTCACTATTGCAACCTGAAGCAGCAATAGTGCGGAGTTCTATGGACATTATGGTCATTTGTCGATTTTATGAGATAAATAGTTCTCAAACATTGACAATATCTCATTGTACTTATGTTGGTGATATTTTTATGCTAACACTAGTATTTATTTGTCTTGAATGGACAAAATAGATGTCATTCACGTTACATGAAACTACAATCTTGATGAAGGTAATTGCAACCTTGCTAGGAGAGATCGTAACACCGCTACAAGAAACAAGGTTATCGCAAGAAACAATGTTATCACAGTAGAAAATAAGATTACTACTGCAAGTAGTAGCTTCACCATTGTAGGCAGCAAGTTTACTCTTGCATGCACAGATTCACCGCTACAGGTGACAATTAACCTGATACGGGAAAGTAATGACTTGATGCAAAAAAGTAGTTGTTCAGAGCAAGTAACCATTAATACCATGCAACAAAGTCAAGATATTGATAAAGGGATTTTGATATTACTGGATTTGAATCGAGATCTTGATAGATCATTGTTTATGCAAATTGTTGTTACCATGATGAAGAATGTTTTGGTTAAGGTTATGTATGATCAGTGGATTGTCATCATAGGAAGAATGTCTCACGTTATTTCTTGACCTTATGCAGTGTTGCAATAGTCTTTTTTTTTTGAAAATGTGGAAGCATTAATTCATGAATAGGATATGTTCAAGAAGAAGCTTGATGGGATGCAGGTTGAGTATGATAAACTTTTTGGCATGAGTACTAGGTTGCAAAGTGGTAAGTAGACTAATCACATTGAAAATTAGTTTTCAGATGTTGATGTTGTCAAGGCTGATGTCAATGATGTATTGCATGATATCAGAAAACAGGTAAAGATCATGGAGCTTACAGTTGATAGGATTCATGACATGAATGTTTTGTCTCTTGTATCTCATGAGCAGTATACATAGGAGCAATCTATCACTGACTCTTATGATGCTCATGAGCCGCACAACTCATGAAACACTCTCTTGTTTCACTGTCAAATTTTGTTCTTTTTTCCATCATGCTATGGTATGCATGCCTTTATTTTGTTTTGACTATCTCTTGAGTGGATTATGCAACTAGAGTAGATCCTACTAGAGAGGCTCTACTTATCGTTTCTCTTTGTGGCTTACTTCATGGTGCAAGGCTGTGAGTAAGGCATAAATTTTCTCACTAGATATGTTGGTTTTTTTTTAGATAAAGCATTTGACACTATGATTCATGTGAGGGTTCGGTGGGTCATGGTTGTGCCAGCCATCCACTGGGATGTGCAAAGTGTTACACACTATGTTTGCCCTTAGCATGGTTTAGAGTCTTAGTCTTTACTATTTCTTGTGTAAAGCAGACTTAAAATGCATCATGAAGTTGTATGCCTCACGAAGAGCAATTTGTAGGCAATTGAAAATGTGACCTGAAGAGGCAACTAGTGTCATTCTCGTTTTTGGATTATCTCTGATGTCCATGACCTGTAAAGTGGTGGATTCTTATCATGATATATCATATTTGAGAGTTGGCGCCATCATTTATTTTGTTTCTACTCTATTTCCAGCATGTTCTTTGTGTTCTATTTCTGATTCTCTGAGTATTAGTGATGCAGTATGTGTTCTTGTATTTTTGTGTGGTTATATATGAGTTTCCTATGAGTTGCCTGATACATGAGTAGGTATTTTCTTGTATGAGGCAGTTCAGTCCTATTATAGATTCAACATAGATTTGGGGCTGAAACATAGTGAAAGATTTGTTTCATAGCTTGAAAATGCTTTGAACTTGAGCTATGTATAAAGCTAACACATGACACTACAAATCACATATCTAGCGTAGTGTGATCGATGTAAAGAAGAAAACCAAGAGCTTGCAAATAAACAAATGGATCTTAAGTGGATCACCCAGGTCTTGAAGACTAAGATATTAACCAAGTTCGAGAGGATTACTACAAGAGTATAGCCAAGAGACACACATATTCATAGTAAGTGCCACACAACTAGTTCCCAAGTTAGTTAGGAAAGTGAATGCATGAGTTCGTGGAATCAAGGAACACCTAGTTCTAGTAAGGAAATTTACAATCTTTAATGTATGAAAGATCAGTTGCAATGGTATATGCTAACACTACTTCTTATTTCTAAATTTAAAAATAAATTATAGTTTCTTCAAATTTTGAATGGGACTTATATATATGAAGTATATTGAGAATGTAGTCTCATTATGCAATCTTATCTTAATCTTTGCATGTGGCTTCCAACACAAAGGAGATAATAGATTATTGAGACATCATGCTAGTTTAGAAGGAAAAACAATAAACTGACAAATGAGACCCCAAATAGCACAAGAGAAAAATGATCACAATCTCTCTAATGAAAACCTTGATCCTAAACATGAAGTTCCATAACCCAATGCACCTTCAAAGTATAGACTAGCACAAGGATGCCCATAAGCTAGGGGATCTTCTCACCCATTAACACGAGTGTATTCCACATGCTTTCCTTTCCCTCAAACCATGATACTCCATGTTTAAGATTATACACAATTAGATACATGCATGTATCACACAAAAATATTTAAATGAATGTTATTTGTTATTGTCTTAATGAAAGTCTACTATAGGTCCTTAGACTTCATGCATATGCATAATGTATCATGGCTAAACTATCTATCTTTACATTGGAGCTACTCATCATTGTCTAAAATTGTTTTTCCAAGCAGCTCCACTTAAAAAGGACACTTAGCACCTATCAACATGTGATTGATTTAACTTAGGGGGTGTAATAAAGAGATTTAAAATATCTTACTATAATCACCTTTTCAAGGACTCAATATAGATGCTCCTACCCATAATAGCTAATCACACATAATCAAGAAGCAAAAACAAACATGTCCAAATAGCTCTACATGAAAAATCTAATTTTAGAATCCATATAAGAGCATATGAAATTTCAACATTGACTTCATAAACCATCATGTGAAGAACCTCTTTAATATTTGAAGAGATTTCTAGAAGCTTGCCAAGAGCATAAGTGCTCGTATAGGCTCTAAGTCCACAAACATAGGTTTTGTAGTCTCAAGTCATGTATTTTGGGTCTCTTAATCAAGTTAGCTGCGTTGGTTTGAGTATCAAGGTTTATTTCCAGAGGATCAATCCCTATATTTTTAGCTCTAATGAGGTACTTATTAATATATATCCTAGTAACGGTTAAAATACATTAAGGGTTAATAACTTTCTTAATCTATTTTAGTCAGTTGCTAGAATATACATTATTGGCATGTAGGCTTGGTGGTCACTTTGGTGGTCATGTGGTGGGGCAAGCATGAAATGGAGGGTGTGAGATGACAATGACAAGATGATATTGCAATGATCCATTTTTTTATTTTAATTATTTTTAAAGTTCATTACATTCTCCTCTTGCTTAAAGGAATCAAGATGTCCTCATCTTGAGAAAAACTGGGGATATTGTTTATTTAGGACTTCCTCATCAATCCATGTGACATCCTCATCAGGATAATCCTTCCATTGGATGACACACTCCCTCAAAGTTGTTTTTCTAAGGACTTTCCCCTTTACATTAAGGATTATCTGAGGTTGAAGTGCAAGGACTCCTTGGTCTGGATCTTCATGATTGAATTTTTGGAGTTTTTATCATGGCTTTCTAGCTTGTCCTCATGTAGCTCAGCGTCATTGGCATGCAGGCTTGGTGGTCACTTTGGTGGTCATGTGGTGGGGCAGGCATGAAATGGAGGGTGTGAGATGACAATGGCAAGATGATATTGCAATGATCCATTTTTTTATTTTTTTTATTTTTTATTTCATTATATTCTCCTCTTGCTTAGAGGAATCGAGATGTCCTCATCTTGAGAAAAACTGGGGATATTGTTTATTTAGGACTTCCTCATCAATCCATGTGACATCCTCATCAGGATAATCCTTCCATTGGATGACACACTCTCTCAAAGTTGTATTTCTAAGAACTTTTCCCTTTACATCAAGGATTATCTGAGGTTGAAGCTCAAGGGCTCCTTGGCGTGGCATCATAATTTGTTGATTATGTAATACATGATCGAGATTGGGTACATAAGCTTTTAGTAGGCTAACATGGAAAACATTGTGGATCTTTAAGTGCATGGAAAA
Organism: Lygodium microphyllum; assembly: GCF_053477565.2. Lineage (NCBI taxonomy): Eukaryota > Viridiplantae > Streptophyta > Polypodiopsida > Schizaeales > Lygodiaceae > Lygodium > Lygodium microphyllum. The sequence goes on from NC_141158.1 coordinate 41,771,141, forward strand.
TTGTAACTTGTAGGCATTGGTCCCTAAGCACTTGAGGATCTTGTAAGGTTCACAGTATCTCAAGCTTAGCTTCTTGAATTTACCCAATGATAGCGAGCTCTTCTTTGGAAAGACATGAAGAAACACAATGTCTCCCTCTTTGAAAATTCATTCATCTTCCAAGGTCAGTGTAGGCTTTTTGACGATCTTTGGCAACTTGGATTTCATGTCTTATGGCTTCAACTTGCTCACCCATTTTCTCCAACATCTTCTTGGAGGCTTCTATTTATAGTGTTGGATCAAACAAGTTGAGCAGAGTAAGATAGTCTTATCCATACAAGGCATGGAATGGAGTCATCTTAATGCTTTGGTGGTAACAAGCATTGTAGGAAAATTCCACTAAGGGTATATATTACATCCATCGCTTAGGTTCTCTATAGCAATATGCCCTTAGAATATCCTCTATGACTTGATTGACTTGCTCTATTTGGCCATTAGTTTTTGGGTGATATGTCGTACTAAAACATAGCTGCATACTAATAGCTTCAAAATAAGCTTTTCTAGAATCGAGAAGTAAAGAGAGAATCTCGATCACTAATGATTCTATTTTATAGGCCATGAAGCCTAAAGATTTCCTTAACAAATAACCTTGCAATGGCGGAAGCCTTATTTTGTCTTAACTAGAATAAGGTGAGCAACCTTTGTTAGCATGTCTACTATCACCATGATAAGAGTTGTATCCTCCTTGAACTGAAAGAAAAATCCTACTAGAAAATCAATGCTAATGAATTCCCACTTCATCTGAGGTATATCAAGAGGTTGAAGTTTACATGTCATTTTAACATGCTCTGCTTTCACTCTTTGGAAATTGAGGCATTCAATGACATACTTTAGTATACCTCTTAATTTCTCCCAGTAATAGCTCTTTCTTACTACATTAAGGGTCTTAGCATAGCCAAGATGTCCTAAAAATGGAGAATAATGTGCTTCTTAGAGTATTTTTCTCTTCAATCATGGCTAAAAGGATTGCACAATATTTTCTTGAAGTACGCAAGCTCTTTCTCAAAAGAGAAATCTAGATACTTAAGTTGTGATTTAGGATCTTGATCTTTCACATGCACTTCCTTTCTTAGCTAATGATGCTTTGGGTCCCTTTTAGCTTCTTCCTTTGCCATTTGAATAATGGGGTTACTTGGCATCAATATGATAGTAGCAAATGCTTCTACTCTTGAGGGTTCCTCTGTAGTAATGAGAATACTTAGGAACACCTTGCGGCTTAGAGCGTGTGCAACTACACACTCCTTGCCTAGCCTATATTTTATTTCAAAGTCACATTCTTATAATACTTTGATCTACCCTCGTTGCCTCATGTTTTGATCTCGTTGGGATAAAGATCCATTTGAGAGTTTTGTGATCTGTTACCAAGTTAAATTTCTTACCTAGGAGATAATATCTTCATATCTTGAGAGCGTGGATGATGGCTAACAACTCTTAGTCATGAGTAGTATAGTTTCTTTCATGAATTTTTAGCTTTCGTAAGGAGGAGGTGATAGGATGCCCCTCGTGCATGAGTACACAACATAATGTGAGAGAGCTTGCATTAGTCACCACCTCAAATTCGTGGTGCAAGTCTGGAAGCTTTAGGATAGCAACTATTACAAGGCTTTGCTTGAGTTTCTCAAAACTAGACTATTCAATTGGAGTCCACACAATAGAAACTTGCTTCTTGAGTAGATCGGTAAGAGGTGCAGCTATCAAGGCATAGTTCTTGATAAACATCCTATACCATCTAGTTAAGCCCAAGAAGCTTTGTACTTCCTTAACCAAATTTAGAGACGGTTACTCCTACACATTCGTGATTTTGGCTAGATCCACTGCAATCCCCTTCTCGAATACTATAAATCTAAGATATTCCATCTGCCTTTTAAAGAATGTATACTTGCTTTTTTTGACATAAAGCTTGACATGTGTCCTTAAGGTTTCTAACACAATTCGGAGCTATGTCTCATGGTTTTCCTGTTCTTTCGAGGACCCTGCATAAGAGAAGGGGAATGGAGCCAATAAGATCCGCACTCCTACCAACATGTCATGATAATACCCCTTATAGTAGAATCCTCAATACAAACACCTTGCTCAGTGAAGACAACCTAGGTACCAAGCCTAGTAAGGCTATAACTGAGAGGAGTGGAAAGCCCAAGTCCAAAATATAAAGGGCGTGTGAAAGGAAGCTTGACACATGGTCAAGAAATAAAGACAAAGTGCCAACACCACAAATAGGCACTGATAAAATATCACCAATAGCTAAACCCTCAAAAGGGCATATATCTTGCAACAAACCACCTCGTGGAGTCATATGAGTAGGAGCTCGACTATCAACCAGCCAAGGTCTCTCAGAAGATGAGGCAGCCACCACTGAAGAAGGCTCCTCTAAGTTAACAATATGAAGGAATAACAATTGGAGTAGAGATAGAAGGCCCAAACTTTTGAGCTCCATCCTTCGCTCCCGGAAAAAAATGAGGGTACTTCTTCCAACATTTCTCCTCTGGATGTATCTCCTTCCCATAGTATGGGCATTTAGGTTTCTCAGAGTCAGAGCATTTAGGTCAAAGTCAGAGCTTGAAAAACTCTCCGGTCTTTCAGTCTTTGACTTCCCTTTCTTCTTCTTCCCCCCTCCTGAACCTAAACAAAAGCTTTGGTGAGGTGGATCCATTGGCTACCTCTTTGGCGCACTCGTCATGCTCCAAAACAAGAGGGGCAAGCTCCTCCCATAGAAGCTTCTCACGGGTCCTTGATGCAAAAAGGCTGGTGTAGAAGACATCAAACTAGGGAGATGGTAGCTGAGTTAAAAGAATCATAGCCATATCTGAAGAGATCATCCTACCAAGGGATGCAAGCTCATCCCTCATCCTCCAGCCTGTTGTTATGATCGTTCATGGAAGGAGAATCATCAACAGCAAGCATCCGTAATTTCTTGTCGAGAGTAATCCAATAGCCAAATGTCTTCTGATGGTACAAAGAAGCAAGCTTTGTCCACACTTCAGCTGCTTGCTGCAACCTGCACACAATATACTTTGATGATGAGCCCTTTCAAAAGTACCACCCTGGTGCTGAATGATGCTGACAACACTGCTGGTTGTGCACTGCCATACTTAATCTCAGTCAGTTGCAAAAATGTAATTGAATACCTGTAGGCCTGTACATTTGGAGTTTGACAATCTGCTGCAGGGTCCAAGCATCCTTCTGCTCTGCTCTAATCAACTCACTCGGTTGTCTCACCTCCAAGCAATATAGATATAGCCATAATAACCTTGCATTCATTAGTGCAAAAAGTCCAAAGCTTAGATTAAAAGACTCACTATGCATACAATGTCTCGAGATTGTATAGGGCAAGATTGAGGCTGGCACGAGATGATATCAATTGGCATTCTGGATATTGCATATTAGAACGATCAGGCCCATAGTTTGCGAGCTGCAAATAAAATACAATTACTATGTAAGGCCACAAGGGGTGGGTCAACAATTTCAGGCACAAAGAAGAGAATCAGGAGGAACATGGTTTCCTCTAGATGCAGCAGACAATGCAATCACCATTGCTATAAGATATACACAGGTGGAGTAAAGCTCAGCACAGCAAACAAGGGCAAATCTCGCGGTTAGATCTTGACTAAAGGCCATATGAAGCTTCTGCTAGAGGACAAGAAGAAAATGCAAAAGGCAAGGCTCCCTACATCTAAGCCTCTGTGTGGTCTAGCAGCCAAAGAAGCACATAGCATGGTAAGTGGCATCCATAGATGGACTTTTGAGTATTCTTCTCTTCTCATCTCCCTGTGCCATGTCTAGTGCCACCCTCCTCCACAGCACTGTTCTTTGACCAATGAACTTGCAAATTCCAAGATTTGTAAGGGCATAGAATAGAAAACTCAAATAATTTTGAGAAAAATATTCAACATTTCATAGCAGATAAATCTTCAACCTCCAAGATTTGTAAAGGCATAGGATAACAGAAATACTAAAATAAAAGTTGGTTTAACTTTTAAACATCACATGGTAAGGCATTGAGAAGGGTATGGACAATGAGGAGAATGAGAGAGTGAGTTATGATCAGTTCAATAAAAATGAGTTTTAGCAATTGTCATTTAGGATAGGAATTGGATATTTGGCGAGGTCCATGGGATCTTGTTCACCACTTTTACTACATATGTCCATATCAGACACTCATATGATCATGTTGATGTCTATGAATTGCCACTGAAATCTTGTGCCCTGGATGTTATAAATCATTATGTGGTTCAGAATTAGAGAGTAACACCCATATCCTTGAATATTTGATCTTATTTGGAGGTTTGTATAATGGACATCGATCACTAGTCATGTAGTGATCGATAAAGAGGACTATTTCTTGAATGTTTCATGTATCTAGATTTTATGGCCTATACATTTTGCTTTGTGTAGGAAACGTTTTTCAAACCTTTCCTAAAAATCAATATTGTAGAAACTTGTTTGAAACGTGTTACCTAGCTTGCTGTTTTACAAAACTCCTGGCCACTTGGCTCTGAGTTAACCCTTGTAGTATATATGGGAAGCAGTATTGTACATATTTTGCCTCCTTTCCTTATCCAGTGTCTGAAACAACCATCTCAGTTCTCATTTTCAGGAATACATCCCTATTCTAAGCAAAGGTACTTCAGCAGCAGCAGCCTTTTGAGTCAAATCAGGAAAAGTTGGTGCGGTTAAGCCACCATCAGCAATATCCTCCACAAGAACATCTCCCATCCTCAAAAATATGAAAACGATGTGCATCTCTGATGACAATTTTGCGCTCCTCTAGTTTTGATATCAGTGATGTAGCAAAATGGCAATCACCACAATCCCGCATGTTCTTGGTAACATGTATGGGTGTCCCTTCAGGTGTATTGATGAGAGCGCATGCAATGGCCAACTTTTCACTATGCCTACATAATACATCTTGTTTTGCATAATTTGAAATGTCCTGTGATGGCTCATGTAAAGTTGGGAAATATCCTTCCTCTGAAATTCTTTGACCAATGTCTTCTAATTTCGCATATATAATTTTGCTTTGGGGATGACTAGTATCCCCAGCAATAAATGAATGGACATTTCCACTTGCATCAGTCCACCAACACCATCCTGGCATCCTCCATGCTTTGTTTTTCACTCGCATAGCTTCAATCTTCTTTGCTTCCTCGAGCATGCTAGCAGCAGCATAAATATTACTCATCAAGATATAAGTTGTAGCATCTTTTGCATCCAATTGTACTGCACGTTCAAAGGCCAAGCTTCCAAGCTCAACATTCCCCCATTTTTGACAAGCAGCTAACAGAGCACACCACAGTGGGAGATGGTTAGAACAAGTCAAAGGTGCCACCTTCTCAATCACTCCAATTGCCTTGTCAAAGTGTCCCGCACGACCAAAAAGATCAACCATGCAAACATGATGGTCTAGAGTTGGGATGATGCCATAGCTTGTGCTCATAGTCACAAAGTACATTTGACCCTGATCCACAAGACCTGAGTGACTACATGCATTGAGCAAAACGAGGAATGTGACTGAATCTGGCTCTATACCTTTTCCTATCATTTTATTAAATAAACTGAACACAGTTTCAACCTTTCCAACCTGCGAATACCCTGTGATTAGTGCATTCCAAGAGATCACATCACCCTGAACTGGAAGTTCTTCAAAGAGTTCTTGAGCTTTTGCAAGCGCACCACATTTGGCATACATATCAACCAATGCAGTGCCAAGAACAGCATCCATCTGCAGCAGCCCCCGTCTGACAACTTCAGCATGTATTTCTTCACCTTTCTCAGCTGCTCCTATACTGCCACAGGCTTTCAAAATGCAGCTAAAGGTGATGGCATCTGGAGAGAGGCCCTGGTTCTGCATTTTTTCAAAACAGTTCAGTGCCTCGTGACCATACCCATTCTGAGTATATCCTGTAATTAGTGCACCCCAAGTGACCAGATTCGGAACTGGAAGCTCATCAAACAATGCTTGTGCTTTTGAAAGTGCACCACATTTGGCATACATGTCCACCAATGAAGTGCTTAAAATAGCATTATATTCAAGCAACCCCTGGTTGGCTACCTCAGCATGTATTTCTTCACCTTTCTCAAGTGCTCCTACAATACCACAGGCTTTAAAGATGCAGGTAAACGTGACAGCATCTAGAGAGAGGCCCTGCTGTCGCATCTGCTCAAAGCAGTTCAGTGCTTCATAACCATGCCCATACTTGACATACCCTGCAATAAGAGAACTCCAAGAGACAACATCCTGAACTGGGAGCTTCTTAAACACTTCGTGTGCTTCAAGAAGTGCACCACATTTGGCATACATATCCACCAATGCACTGCCAAGAATAGTATCTTCTTCCAGCAATCCACGCCTGACAATCTCAGCATGCAATTCAGCACCCTTTTGAACTGATACTATACTGCCACAAGCTTTCAAGATGCAGTTAAAGGTGACAATGTCTGGAAAAAGGCCCTCCCGTTGCATTTGTCCAAAGCAATTTAGCGCTTCATGACCACACCCATGTTGAGCATACCCTGCAATTAGGGCATTCCAGGACACTACATTCCGAACTGCAAGCCTGTCAAACACTTCCTGGGCTTTCCCAAGCACACCACATTTGGCATACATATCAACCAGAGCAGTACCAAGAATCGGATTTTCCACCAGTAACCCTTCTCTAGCAGCTGCAGCATGTATTTCTTCACCCTCCTCAGCAGCTCCTACAACGCTGCAGGCTTTTAAGAGGCAGATATAGGTGACAGCATCAGGAGTGAGGCCCTGTTGTTGCATCTTTTCATAACAGTTTAGCGCTTCCTGACCATGCCCGTTTTGGGCATATCCTCCAATCAGTGCGCTCCAAGAGAGCACATCCTTAACTGGAAGCTCATCAAACACTTGCTGCATCTTTGCGACTGCACCACATTTTGCATACATATCAACCAAGGCAGTGCCAAGGATAGTATTTTTTCCCAGCATCCCCTGTCTGACTACCTCAGCATGGATTTCTTCACCCTTCTGGCCTGCTCCAACAGTACCACAGGCTTTCAAGATACAGCTAAAGGTAACAGCATTTGGAGAGAGGCCCAGTTGTTGCATCTGTTCAAAGCAGTTCAGCGCTTCATGGCCATGCCCATGTTGGACATATCCTGCAATAAGCACATTCCAGGAGACTATATTCTGAACTGGAAGCTCTTCAAACACTTCCCGTGCTTTTGTAAGCACCCCACATTTAGCATACATACCCACCAATGCAGTGCCAAGAATAGAGTCTTTTTTCAGCAACCCTTGTCTGACAACTTCAGCATGTATTTCTTCACCTTTCTCAGCTGCTCCTATCCTGCCACAGGCTTGCAAGGCACATGTAAAAGTGACAGCATTTGGAGAAAGGCCCTGCTCTTGCATCTTTTCATAACAGATCAGAGCTTCACCACCATGGCCATGTTGTGCATACCCTGCGATTATGGCATTCCAGGAGACTATGTTCTTAACTGGAAGCTCGTCAAACACTTCTTGCGCTTTTGCAAGTGCACCACATTTGGCATACATGCTGACAATACCAGTGCTGACATAAATGTTTGATTGAAGTGAGGCAGTTCTGCAGACATGAGAATGTAATCTGCGGCCATTGCAAAGGTCCTTTTGCTTGGCACATGCCTTGAGCAAGGCCACGATGGCCCCAGTATCCCGGGGAAGGTCAGGACTGCTGTTGCCAGCAATGTTTGTGAGGTCAGACATTTGTGGATGGACTTGCTTTTCCTTCCAAACACAGAAATCTCCATGGCTGGGTTGTTGCAGCAGCAATACTCGTCCTGTGTGCTCCTCCTCAACCCTTTTGCTATGGAGGTCTGGAAAACTTGGCCTGCTCCGTATATCAGTGCTTAGTCTGCTGTCCCTCAGATTATCTTGCCATAGGTAGGAATCCCTAGAGTACTCCCCCCTCCACAGCAAGTCTATGTCTACGAACCGTCCCGCCATCGCTGATCCATCGAAAAAGAGCTCTTCCGACCACTGCATTCAGAGAATCAGCAGGGAAATCCAAACAAAATTCCTTCCATTTCGAAGTGGAAGTGCTTGAAATTGAGCAAAGATCGAACACTTCTTTAACGCGGTCGATGCAATCGACGTTACGTATATCGTTTCTGATGCTACCTTGTCAGAAATGAGAATCTGTACAAAATTGATTACTCGATGTAATCTTCTTCTCTTTCTTTAATACGATTTCTGTAATGTAATTCTCCAAAAAGGCATTTACTATGCATAGCCTAGCCAGCATACGGTTCTTCATAGCCTAATACATACTAGCATTCCCTGCGAATAGCACGATGCTATTTAAACTCCCCTCCTCTTAAGCTCACTTTTTACCATGTACAGGCAACCTTAAACCTTCTCACGACAACTTAATGCACCATTGAGAGAATACGCATTATCTACACATAAAACCAACATAAGACAATTTACAAATGATCAAAGCAGCATTTAGTCTTCAAATATGTTTATCTTGTGAGAATCTATTACAAACGATACATGTGTCTGCCTTTTCAAACACAACTAAAATGGCGTGCATATTGGGTAAGCTCTAGCTCATCAAAAAGTATAAAAGCATCTCAGATCTATAGCACATGTTTGTGCATATATTAAAATTTGCACATTTGCGAGAGGGGAAAAAAACAGTGATGTCTCAATGCAACTTTCAACAACATCTCATCCTCACTTATTATTTTTTCACGACAATATAACAGTACAGACAATGCATGTTTGCTAGAGGGGAAAAACAGCAATGAGGTGTCAATGTAGATTGCTCGTACTTAAGAACAATACAAATCAAACTTTAACATCATCATTTATTTTACAAACAATTTTATTTTGCCAATTAGCAAGTGTCCTCATTTCCACATGCAAGGGTGATGAAGGTTCAACTAAAGCATTGCATATGGAGATCAATTCTTCAAAAAAACAAGTCATATGCTGCAACAACACCACAGCATCAGCAATAGAATATTTTATGAATGCAGAAGACCAAAACTAATTATAGTGAATGCCAAAAAATATATTGATTGATATTCATATTCAACTAATGTAGCACAACCAAACAACACAAATCATGACACTCCTATCTTTGCCATTGAGGAGGAATTGTCATTTAGTGTGATTGAGACACAATGTGGTTGTAGATGGGGGGTGCCACATAATAACATTGCACATATTCCTCATAAATCATCTCACTAAATAGGCCTTCAAACCTATGAACAATTGAAAGGCTCTTGAGGTGCTCAACCACATGTGCAAGAGATCTACACACTTTAGATTCATGTGCTAAAGGTAGAAATTGATCTTGCATCTCATCTGAGTCCAAGATGCACAATAGTGACCAAACACTGGGTCTTCATTTCCCTACAAAAAATAAGGGAAGAAATTGATCAAAGAAATATAAAATGAACCTAAAGAAAGCAATAATGTTCGAATCAACCATGACACACATTGCAAGAAACAACACATAGTCATACTCTTTACAAGACCCCTTTGTACACAATATTAACTATGGAACCCACATAACGATCATTGTCCGCAGTAGCAAGATTTTCAACCCAATAGATGTTTTCACCTTTGAAAATGCCACATACAGCTGCCCATGTGTAAAGATCAGGCCTTTCAAAAAGAGCCCCATTAAAGTCAAAGTCTGTCCCTAAGCCTTATTAATAGTCATTGTTTGCGAATGCCAAATGCGCACGAAACTATCATCGCCTCATAGAGAAGGGAAAGTGCATGATTGTGGGAATGAATGTGATTCTTGGGATGAACACTCTAGCACCAATATTTTCACATGTAATTATCTCAGCTTCCAAAGCCTTGCATATCAATCTCATTCCATTACATAATCCTCTTACAAGTTTCAAGTTTTGAAGCACAATAATAGGCACATTAACCTTTAAGAGCAATGAATGTGGTGGAAATCCACTACGATCAAGAGAATTTAAATATTCTACAGAGTAGAGAAGCATATTATCATTTGTATCAACTATATTATCAACATTGTAATATTGCCTCATATCTCCTAGCATCAAACACAATGCTTCTAAATTCAATTGTTCCACCTTGTAATAGTCACACTGTGTGTGTGTGTGTGTGTGTGTGTGTGTGTGTGCGCGCGCGCGCTGTCGAAGTGTTTGCAGTCGAAAGTCTACCATGGGGGTAAGAGATAGCAGGGTGAAGGGAGATTCAAGGAGTGGAGTGGATGGAAGAGAATGGGTTGAAAGAAAGAAAAGATATGAAAGAATACTCGCAGAAAGAAATAGAAGACGTAGAATAATACTCACAGAATTGAAGCCTGTCGGTTTATTTCTCCATTATGAGAAGACAAATCTCTTGTACATAAAAACGTACACAAAATAACACCTTCCTCTATGCTACTCAGACATCCAATCTGATGCTTCCATTGGCTCCGAAAGGGGGGTAAAATACTATCACACATATCTAGAATTCTGTCAGATCACTCCTTCTTCGTCTCCCACTTCGAAGTGTTGTTCACTGCCTGAAAACTGCGATCGCAACACACGTGATTTTGTCCATCTCTCTTTTTACATAAAATCCTCATAGATGGCTGAAAGCTACATGCTTTCTTTTGCATGTCATCCTAATCTAGAAGTTGTCTACAATTTTTGGATTTTTATAAGAGATAATATCTAAAATATCATAAATTGGCTACACTTGTCCAAAAAACTACTATGTTTGAACCATGGACACTAACACTAATGTCTAAAATGGCATTGGCTCTCTAGATCAATAAGAAAGATGCACTTTAGAGTTTTTCACATGGTGTGCACGTAGCAGCACAACATCCACCCCCTCCTAACCTACACATCCTCTGGCATGTGCCAAACTCTTATGGATCCGCAGTGTCAGAAGAAGTATCCTCTGCCATGTCAATGTCGTCATCTTCTACCTCTTCTTCTTCCATATTCTCATGTTCATGCTGAGTATCCAACTCCTTCAACTCATATGTCGAAGACTCCCTACGTTTAAAGAGTTTGATATGTTTTCCAGCTGGAATCCTTAGAGTTGTCCCATTCATCTCATTTAATGCATAGGTAGCATTGTAAAAAAAAACCTTACCACATATGGACCAAACCACCGCTTTGTCATCTTCCGAATGGCACTATGCTGATTTTCTAAGCTACTGTGATAAACTGGCACCCAGTCTCCTTCTTGTATAGCTCATGGTCGAAGTCTGTGTCGCTTGTCAAGCCTCTTCTTATTCTTGATCCTTGCAATCTTCAGCTTTTTCATGGCTATCTCAATGTCTTCAGGCCTTCTTTCTAACTATCTAATGCGTAGGACCAGCAACTCTTCTCTATTCAAACCCTCTTCCCATTGTAGAACACTCCAAGTAGCAATAGTCTCCTCAATAGGCATGATTGGCTGTTGTCCATACATTGATTCAGTAGGCATATACCCTGCAACTGCACTATGAGTAGTCCTATCAGCCCACAAAGCAAAGGGTAACATTCTTGGCCATTCTTTCATCTTGCCCTTGCATGACTTTGCTAATGCCTTAATGATAGGCTGATGACCTCTTTCACTTTTTCCATTTGCTTCAGGATTGTAGGGTGAAGTTAAAGCCAGCTTGATACCCAGTCGTGAAAAGAAGTCACGAGCCTCATCCACATCCAATTCTCCTCTATCAGCAACCACTTTACCAACTCAACCATACTTGCAAAAGACTTCTTCCAATAAGAACCTGCAAATTACTTGAGTAGTCTTTGTACTAAGAGCTCAACCTTCCACTTGATTTGTCAAGTCTTCTCGTGCAAGCATAAGATATCTCATATTCCATAAACCTGTAGGCATGGTAACCAAATCAACTACCCATTTGTAATGCATAGACAATGGATAGGTCAGTTGCAACCCATCTCTATGCTCTATCATGGAATACATCTAACAGACATTGCATGATTCCACATAATGTTCCACATCTTTATACATGTTTTGCCACCAATACTTCTCGTTGATCTTGGCAAATGTGCCCCAAACTCCTCTATGTCCAACCCATAAGCTTTCATGAAACTCGTGCATCACCTGTAGTTGAGAAGCCCTATCTCCCAAAACGCGTATTGGAGCTCCTCTCTTCTTCTTTGCATGCTTCCATAAACATCCATCTTTTAAGAAAAACCCATAAGCTTTTCTTTTAATCCTTTTGAATTCAGCTTCAGACCATTCAGCCTTCTTTGTCATGAGGCTGAGATATTGACCTATTTTTAGCCAATCATCCTCATACAACTCACTGAAGCATAACACTGATGATGCTCTCTCTACTGCCCATTTCTTCTCCATGGCTGTAAGCTCTTTTCTTACTTTGCTGAAATCCATGTTACAATAGTTGTACCTGCAGTAACAATAGCTGCATACTCATTCCCTATTGTCATAAAGTCATTTTCAGCACCTATCACATCATCCTCTTCATCTTCCATCAACTCCTCTTCATCTTCAAACCTCGCTCGTGAAAGCATGTCAGCCGCGGGTTTTTCTCTACCTGCAATATGCTGAAAATCAGTGTTAAGTGACTTTATATATGCAATCCATCGTGACATGGCAATATCAGGAGTTGAGCAATTTGCTATCATGCCGAATAGAGGTAGACAATCAGTCTCTACCACTACATGAGCTCCCATAAAATACTCTCTATCACACTTAAGGGCTGTCACTACACCCCAAAGCTCTCTTTTGACTTGACAATATCGTCATTGGTGTTCATTGAGGACCTTTGCTCCAAACTAAATGGCATATCTATTCCCATCAACATCATCCTACAACCAATGCTAATTGGGCTTGTATCCACATTGAGAATAATAGGTTGCCCATTCTCATAATTTGCTCTCTTTAGTGTTGGGGATGAAATCAATAAGCTCTTTAACTTCTACATTGCCTTCGTATGCTATTTTCCCCACCAAAACTTTTGCCCTTTTCTCAAGAGTTGATATAGACTTTCAGCCACATGAGAAAAATGCGGAATCCATATCAAGTAAAAGACACATGCACCCAAAAATCTTCTTACCTCAGATACATTCGAACATGTCTCCCACATCCTGCTTATGGCATGAATCTTTACTGGTGAGGGATTTCTTCTATATGGTCCACACATGTGCCCAACAACCAATACTTCCTCTACTCCAAAAATTGATTTTTCTCCTATGACAAAGTCAAATGCACTTCTTCAAGACGGCTCAAAATCCTGTCACAATCAGCAATATGATCAGCCACAAATCCTCTACATCCCTGATCATTCAGCTCTTCATTCTTCTCATGGATATCGCACCCTTTTATCGGCACATCATCAAGAAAGGGTAAGGTCAACTGAGGAATATACTCCCTCAAAACTTTATGCATAGCATTCATCATATGCACCATTGAATTGGTTGCCCCTTGTGGAAGCGTACACATCCTAACCAGTCCAAGTGGTGTCTTCATGGTAGTGATATCCCGGCTTTCTAATGCAAGCTGGAACTGATCATATCTTGAATATAAATCTCCCAAAGAGTAAATTGCCTTGCCTGCAAATGCTTCTGCAAATTCATCCACTATCGAGCATGATCCAACATTCCTTATGGTGACTTTATTAACTGGCTTCAAATCCTGTATAAACCTCAAAGAACCATTCTTCTTTGGAATAGTAAACCGTCGATTCGAATATGGAGCTGAAGAGGGCTCCAAAATCCGCATCCTGATCTTCTCATTCAAAAGCTTCAACAACTTAGGCAAATATGCCGGAGGTACTGAAATAGGGTTTAAATTCCATGGCACATAAGGTACTGTAAAGATCACCATAGGTGCAACTATGGTCGGATCAACACATCCAATCTCATTTGGCTGAAATGCAAAGGCTTTCCCATGCCTTGCCAACATCTACAAGAAACAAGCTCTTTCTGCAGGTAAAAGAAAGCTTGTGTCTCCAATTTTCAGCTTTTGTAAAGTTTCAGTTGTAAATTTATGTCCCACTCCATGTGGATCTCGTAAACTAGGCTGTTGAGTCACTTTTTCAGCCAACCCATCACTTTCAGGTGGAAAAGGCAAAGCCACAGGCTTAACCTTCTTTGTAACTATTTTGTACTTTGTATCCACCCTTGCTTCAGCCTTGTTTTGCAGCCCATATTGCAGCCCATAACATTCATGCTTAGCAAACTCTTGAATGACTTCATACATTTCTAAAGTGTCAACATAAATAACCTCTTTTTCTGCCATGCTTTCAGCATTAATTGCTGCAGAAATTTCAGCCATTGTATCAACATCAATTAGCCATGAAAACAACCCTAAAATACCTTTATTTGCAACCATCAAACCATATGTCTTCAGCTCTTTTTCAGCTCATCCTACATATTTCTTTTCAGCCCTACACATGGCTGAAACATTATTAAAATTGCTAAGACTACATGATGTCCATTCCTGCAATCTAGACACAAACACTTTTTCCCCCTTTCTTGGAGGCATAATTATCTTCCTAGCGGCACTGCCATAGCCTCCCCTTACAGCAGTGCTATCTAAAAACCCTTAAACTCTCGTGCATTAGGTGGCATGGGATTATCCCGCAGCTTATCCCGATTGCGGGGATGATTCACACAAACAGTGAGAAACTGTGATGCCTTTGTATTATCTTTACTCCAAACCCGAGCATATGAAGAACCATCATCCAAGGCTTTTGTTTCAAGCCTTGATTCTGAAATATAGGGCTGCCCCAAAATCACTGGATAACTACATGAATCTTGCACAAAAAAATGATATTCATCCCTAACATCTCCAATAGTCACGGGTACATTCAGACAAGTTGCATAAAGATTCCCTGATGAATTGTTTGCCGCCTGCATGCGCCATCTTGGATCTACATCAATTTGCCAACCTCCATTCTCATACAAACTGCGTGCCATAACATTGATTTTAGAACCATGATCCAAGAGAGTTATGCAAGGCGTCTCTCTTTCTCCCACTTTAATAATTGTCTCTATTGTAGCATGAGCCCAATGCGTTCGTGAATAATGATTGCTTGGAATAAAGTGAGCATCTTCTTCTTCATGCACTTGTTGATGGACATCCCTATTATACATAGCCTTTTCTCTATGCTTAGTGCTGCCCCCCATAATACCATTTTTGGCCACAAGCTTGCTGTCTATACTTCCATCTAATCCATTTTCAGCATCAGCCTATTCCAAAACAGCATTACATGTATCATCATATTCCCTCTGAAGATGTTTCTCTATGTCTTTGTCAACCTGCATCAATGCTTGCAAAACTTCACCATCAAACTGTCTTTTTCGTTTCAGCATATCAATGATTGCATCATGAAATTCACGCTTTCCAATTCCAAGAACTTTGCCAAGTTTGAATTCCACTTTACTGCAAAGTATGCGATCTTCCAAGACTTTTTTAAGATTTGTGGCAGTCTCAAGATCTGATTGTAACGTGTAACCGGGTTGCTTACCCCTTTTCTTCCTTTCTTGTTTCTTCTCTTGAGATGCATCATCCATAACATGCTCAGGTATGACTTTTTTAGTCTCTTTTTGTTGCTCCATTTTACTTCGTGTTATGCGTTTAGATGGGCCTGAAGAGGAAGGACCAGCAGTGTCCTCATCTCTTCTTCTCTTTTCTTCCACAAGAGCTTCTTGATTATGAACCTCGGCCAAATAAGCATAGGCTGAAAATGAGTCCACTGGTGCACTCCTGCACTCCATCCTGTTCTCCCTTGTATACTCTGACTTGCATCAGCCAATTCAGACTTTGCTATTTTGCCATTTTCCATGCAATCTAATGCTTCCATCCAAACACGAGATTTTGCTTCAGCCATCCTTCCTTTATGAGCTTCATCAGTTCTCTCAATTATCAACCCATATGTGGTTGCATCTATGGTAGCAAATGCTATCCTTGCAGCCATATCTTCCAACTTCTTATGCATGCCACCATTTCCAAAATTCGACTCTATTGGAAGACCAGTTTTTGTTGCATGTATTTTTCCATCTTTCCAAAAGATTAACCTTTTTGCTTCCGCTTCATGGTAAGCTGAGTACCTTAACATCCAAAATTTTGACCTTTGCATAGATCTCTGTCAAATTCAGCCTCAAATCACGCATGCCTTTGATTAATTCATCCACAGTATCACCTTTAAGAGCTGGACCAACAGGTATAGCCAGTTGTTCCGCCATAGCTACAGGCGCCTTGGTTGCAATTTAGGCCCCTTCTAAGCACTAGTAGTTGTGGTGCCTATACCCCATCTTAATTTCATCCGCTCTCTTTTTACCAACATATGCACTGCTTCAGTTACATTAGCCCAATATGATTTTAGCTGTGTTTCAGAAGAGGCATCTTCTAAACGATCAGTCAGCTTCTCCTGCAAGATAGGATCTGTAGCCTTCAGAAACAAATCAATTTTTTGACTCTCCAATAATTGTTGCTCATCGGCATCCAATTGTGCATACTGACTTTCAAATTCACGGAGTAAAGCTGTAGCAGCCAACCCTTTATTGGGCTTTTCAACCCAATCTATAAGTGTCTTTTTAGTTACCAATCATGCATCTTCCAAGAAAAACTCTTCTCTCAAAGCACTCTTAAAAGCTGTCCAATTAGCATCTCTTCTATGTAATTCATCAATTTGATCATGCAAAGCATGCATGGCCAAACGGGAGAAATACCGACTCCGTGCATACTGCGGTACTCCATGAAATAACATCTTTTCTTCATACAACCGAATGAAGGCCAAAATATTTTGACCTTTAAAATGCTTCAATTATTGTCCCATTGCCTGCAATGCATTCACGGCTAAGGAATCAATTCTTTCTGCTTCCTACCGAGTTTGCATCTATTATTGTAACAACAACTGTTGTTGTTGTTGTTGCTGCAACAAAGCAATCATTTTTTGTAAAGCATCACCACCACTCGAAGTTGTAGAATCTCCCATCTTTACACACCTCTACTGCCAAATTTCACATCGGGTTCACCACTGTCGGAGCGTTTGTGGTCGAAAGTCTATCGCGGGAGTAAGAGACAACAGGGTGAAGGGAGATGCAAGGAGTGGAGTAGACGGAAGAGAAGGGGTTGAAAGAAAGAGAAGATATGAAAGAATACTCGCAGAAAGAAATAGAATACGTAGAATAATACTCACAGCATTAAAGTCTGTCGATTTATTTCACCATTATGAGAAGACAAATCTCTTGTACACAAAAACGTACACAAAATAATACATTCATCTATGCTGCTCAGACCGCCAATCTGATGCTTCCATTGGCTTTGAAAGGGGGGTAAAATACCAGTACACCTGGCCAGAATTTTGCCATATCACTCCTTCTTCGTCTCCTACTTCAGAGTGATGTTCACTACCTGAAAACACCGATCACGACGCGTGCGATTTTGTCCATCTCTCTTTTCACATAAAATCCTCACAAATGGCTGAAAGCTACATGCTTTCTTTTGCATGTCATCCTAATCTAGAAGTTGTCTACAATTTTTGGATTTTTACAAGAGATAATATCTAAAATATCATAGATTGGCTACACTTGTCTAAAAAACTAATATGTTTGAACCATGGACACTAACACTAATGTCTAAAATGGCATTGGCTCTCTAGATCAATAAGAAAGCCGCACTTTAGAGTTTTTCACATGGTGTGCACGTAGTGGCACGACAATGCATGTGTGTGTGTGTCTTCTTTTGTTTTTCCCCATGAATTCCCCCCTAAACAATCCATTCCAAGCTCATCAAATTCCTTCCACATTCATACTAAATTTTGTTCAACCACGTGCGAGTGTGCAAGATGAGGGTCAACTTCTAGGTACGATGATGTTCACGCATAGGGGGATTAGGGCTAAAATCTACAAACTATGTACAAACTAGGACTTAGGCAAAAGGAATTACTAAGGTTTAAAAAACCTTAATACAAGAAGGAAAGGAAAAGATTGAAAGGGAGGGGGGAGGGATTGGGTTCTAAGAGGCTTCCATTTTTCAATGGCATCCCCTCCCTCACACAATTAAACTTTCTTTAATTATTAATTAAATTAACTATTTTCTCTCTCTCTTCCCCTCCCATCATGGTCGCCATCCCTCCCTCCCCCCAATCAAAATAAAAAAACCCCCTACATCATGTCAATAGATGACACTCCCCCCAGTTGGACACACACACACACACACACTCTCTCTCTCTCTCTCTCTCTCTCTCTCTCTCTCTCTCTCTCTCTCTCTCTCTCTCTCTCTCTCTCCACTCTTGGTGGCTAACATAATGCTCTGCTCGTAATATATATATAAGCGGGCAATTGTCTTTCCCTAATGGAAAATGATGGATGGCTAGGTGGATGCGATAAGTCATGTGCTTTCCTTGTATGGAAATTGAGGACAAGAACTAACTGCTAACTTTTCCTAGGGCCATGTCTTAAATCCTAATCACATGGTGTTTTAGGAGAATGGAGATGAGATTTTTCTTTATGGGAAAAGTTACAGATTTTAGCTCCCCCTTGTCTCTCACCCAATATGAACCAAGTGTGGTGATTGACCTACTCTCAATCTTGAAGGATAACAATGTGATCACTCTAACTGAGCACTAGAATGTTGTTAGAGATTATTGGGTCTAATGGTAGCCGGTGCACAAATTAATCTTAGTGAAAAAGCATGCCCCTTTCAACTCATCCAGCAAGTCATCAATCTGTGGGATGGGGTAGCGATTCTTCACTGTGATTTTGTTCAAGTCTTTGTAGTCATCAATGCGCATGCAGAAAGAGCCATCTTTCTTTTTGACTAACAATAGGGGATGCATAAGGGGAAGAACTTGGTTCAATGAAACCCATTGCAACCCCAACACTACCCCTCTACACAACCGCATTTTATTTTGCCGAGAAAGTATTGTTATACAATTCAATTAGATGGCTTGTGTCAAAATTTTGACAAGCCTTTGGTGACCTTGTCCCTCTTAATTTGTCAAGCAAAAGCACTATTTCCAGAGTTAACACAATATAAATGTACATTTGGATTGCTTGTATGAATTGTCTTGTATCAAATTTGTTGGGGGGGGAGGGAGAGGGAGGGAGGGAGGGGAGGGAGCTATCAATCCATTGCAACTAATGTTCTGAAAACACAAAGTGGCCGCACAAGCATTCACATTATGATATATATATATGATTTAAGAGAAGTGTTTGTCACAACATGTGCCATAATTCAATATGAGGCATTATTATACAATGTGGATTGATCGCATGCGTGAGAGAGAGAAAGTGAGAGAGAGAGGGAGATAAACACGGAGAGTGAGTGAGTGATTGGGATTTATACACACACACACACACACACACACACACATATATAGGGGGGAGAGAGAGAGAGAGAGAGAGAGAGAGAGAGAGAGAGAGAGAGAGAGAGAGAGAGAGAGAGAGAGAGAGAGAGAGAGAGAGAGAGAGAGAGAGAGAGAGAGAGGTGGGCTGTGGTGCTCAGCTCTTCCAAGGTGATTGCGTGAATGTATCTATGTTACGTGCTAGGGAGAGAGAAATTGTCTACATAAGATAGAGTGCTATTTAATCGAGTGTGCTAGAAAGAGAAAACGGGAATATACATGTAGAGAGATAAACTAAGAAACTGTGAATGAGATGAGTGAGAGAAAGAGAGGTGCACAAAGTGAAGGTAGTGGTGGTGATCATGGAGGTAGTGAGGGTAATGGCAGTGGTGATGGAGGTGGTGACAAATATGGTGGTAGTGGTGGTGGAGGTAGCCGCGGTGGTGGTGGCGGTAGCGATGGTGGCAGTGGTGGAGGTGGAAAAATCTAGGGGTGGAATAAGTAGACTATGTGGAACAAGAAACGGAGATTGCCTAGAAAAGCTCGCTAAAAAATCTTGCTTATTGCCCTTCCCCGCTACATCCCTTCCCGCATGTGCATCAGGTTCCTTCCCATCCCCTAACTTCTCCTCTAGTAGCTCCCTCATACCCCCCTTCAGTGCACAAATAGACAAAGACTATACACAGAGTGGGCGAAGGAGAGAGATATGTGTGTGTGTGTGTGTGTGTGTGTGTGTGTAGGGAAGGTCACCCAATTAGAGAGGGCAAAGAGAGGGAGAAGAAGGGGTTAATGGAGGGAGACGGACCTCCCAAAATAGCTATTTTGGTATCTCCAATAATGCTAGCACTTAGTGCAAGCATGGGTCATTAGAGTGCTTATAAAGAAATAGTGTAGCTCCTCATCTTTTGGCTCCTCCATGTAGTGGATTGAAGAAGTGGACTGAAGCATTGCTCGGTGGATGGGTTACGTAAGGTCCAGGCGGCCTAAGTATGCCTCTAGGATTGATCTCCATCCTAGGGATGGCTAGCTTTGCATCGCTAGGTGTCCTCTCCCAAAGAAATTCATAGGCCTATTCCCTAGGTAAGGTTGGTTGTAAGGCTATGAGTATGGGAGTCTCCTCAGCAATCTGCAGTGCATGGCATCGTGGCCGAACTACCATAATTGGCACAAGACTAGGACCTAGGGTCCTGACACTCAATTGGAAGGTGGTTTTTGCCACAATACACCCATTGGACATGTGGGCACATAGGTCTTCTCATCATCTCTTGTAGTCTGGCTAGCTCCATTTTCATTTATGCTAGCTCTTGGCTCGGGTCAGTGCCCTTCCCGTTGTCTTGGTTGCATAAGCCCAATCGTTTGCTAGATATTGTTGAATTTTTTGAGGTTCTAGAGTTGGCTTTGTCTTGATTCAAGCTCCTAAAGCTTCTCTCCTTGAGCTGGTCGTCTACACGTATGGCCTCTTCAAAAAACCTAGCTAGTGTGTCTCTCTACATGCTTGAGCTGCCTACCAACGCCATGTAGAGTTTCTCACTGCGTATTTTGTTTATGAACATGGTGGACACCGCTCTCTTGATGGGTCACTCATTCATCAAGATTCACTTGTAGAGACTCTGCATGTCAGTAACATATCCCTTGATGTCCTCTTTGTCCCCCTGCTTAGACATTCATTAGGTGAACTATAAGATTATTTGGATACTTGGCCTCCAAGAATCTCTCAATGAAGAGACTATTGAGGTCATTGAAATTGTTGCACTCCACAGTGTCTAAGCTTGTGCACCACGTCCAACCCTTATCGCCCAAGCATAGACCGAAAGCTTGTGAACACTGTTGGAGGGGTTTTTGTCAAAAGGTCAAATCCACCGGGGATCAAAGGTAGAAGGAAGTAGAGATAGGAGATGGAAGAGAAGAAAGAGAATAGACAAGAGGTAAACACGACAAAGACAAAGCACAATGAATTGAATCAATATGTATTGAAAGAACCTGGAATCTTTGCACTACTCAGAAGTAATCTCCAAGCATTAGATCTCCTGGAGCTTCTTCGTAGAACAAAACGTGCATCAAAATTACAGCTCCTTCTCTATTGCTCGGAACCCAAATTTGATGGCTCCGTTGGCTCCGAAAAGGGGGTAAAACTCTAGGACACCTGGTCACAGATCTCCTAGATCACTCATTCTTCTTCTTTCAATTCAAAGTGCAGTTTTTAGCCTGTTTACAGTGATCCCAACCTGCACGATTTCGTCCATCTGTCCTTTTTTATGAAAATTCCATAACTGATTGAAAAAGCAACTTTCTTTTTGCATGCCATCCTAATCTAGAAGCTTTTTTAACTTTTTTGGATTTTTTATAATAAATAATATCAAAAATAGTCTAAAATTATCCAAAAATCTAGTATTTTTGGATAATCCATGCAACTCACACTAATAATAACGACTCAGATCACATTGACTCTCTTGATTAATAAGAAGTCGGATGATGATACATTCCATGCTTTTTCACACTGTGTCCGCATAGCATTACGACATCCACCCCCAACATCCACCCCCTCTGAACCTGGACATCCTCCAGTATGTGCCAAAATCCTAGTTGTCACACTGAATTCTGACTAGTCCTCATCCTCTGTAACTATATCATTTGCTTCTTCATCTTCCATATCATCCTAGCTATCCCCTGTATCATGGCCGCCATTTTCTTCCAATTCTGGCAACTCATAGGCGGTAGATTCCCACCTCTTGAATAATTTGATTCTTTTCCCTGCTACCGAAAGTTTTATGGCTATTCCATCCAACTCATTTAATGCATAAGTAGCATTATCAAACACATATCTTACCACATAGGGTCCCAATCCCCATCTTGTATGGTTCTTGGTCTCAGTCTATGTCTTTTGTCAAACCGTTTCTTGTTCTGTATCCTTGCTACCCTTAACTTTGCAATTGCTGCCTCTATGTCTTCTGACTTTCTTTCCAATTGTCTAATGTGTAAGGCCAATAACTCCCCTCTATTCAACTCCTCTTCCCAAGGTAGCACACTCCATGTGACTGTCATCTCTTCTATTGGCATGATAGGTTTTTGACCATACATAAATTCTACAAGCATATGTCATGTAACATCACTATGAGTTGTTTTCTCAGCCCACAAAGCATAAGGGAGCAATCGTGGCTATTCTTTTACCTTTTCTCCACATGCTTTTGCCAATGCCTTTACAATAGGTGGATGACATCTTTCACTTTTTCCATTTCCTTTAGTGTTATAGGCTGAAGTTAAAGCAAGCTTTATCCCCAACCATGCCAAGAAATCATGAGCTTCATCTGCATCCAACTCACCCCTATCTACTGTAATTTTGCCACACAGCCATACCGACAAAAGATCTCTTCTAAGAGAAAAGTACACATAGCATTTGTTGTCTTAGTATGTAAAGCTTTCCCTTCCACTTGATTAGTCAAGTCTTCATGGGCAAGCACAAGATACCTCATTTGCCAAAGACCTGTAGGCATTGTGATCAAATCCACCACCCACTTAAAATGAAGAGACAATGGATATGTGGGTTGCAATCCATCCCGATGTCTCACATATGAATACATTTGACATGTCGTACATGTTTCCACAAAATGAGCAACATCCTTATACATACCCTGCCACCAATATCTTTCTTTGATCTTTGCAAAAGTACCCCAAACAACTCTATGACCAACCCACAAGCTTTCATGAAATTCTTACATAACATTTACTTGTGAAGCTCTGTCACCCAAAACTCGCAATTGCATACCCTGTTTCCATAAGTATCCATCTTTTAAGAAAAACCCATACGCTTTCCTCTTGATTTTCTTAAAATCCTCATCTGACCATTCATCTCTCTTTGTTAATGTACTGAGGTATTGACCAATTCTCAACCACTCTCTTGCATATTTGTGTTCCAGAAACACTTCTACACAAGATGCAAAACATCTAACGTGTCTTCTCTTTGTTGTCCAAGCTTCTGTTAATGCTGTAGCAACACCTTGCATTGCTAAATTCACTCTTGCAAGATCATTTTCAACCACGAGAAAGTCATCTTCTTCCTCCTCATCCATCATCCCATCTTCACTCTCATAACATGCCCAAGATAACATGTCTGCCAACTGGTTATCTCTTGCTGCAATATGCTGAAATTCAAGGTTCAAATATTTGATGTATGCAATCCATCGGAGCATAGCAATGTCCGGGGTAGCACAACTAGTAATCATACCTAATATTGGCAAACAATCGGTCTCAATGACTACACGAGCACCCATAAAATACTCCTTATCACATTTAAGGGCTGTCACAATTCCCCATAATTCTCTTTTTACATGTGGATATCTTCTTTGTTGTTCATTCAATACTTTAGCACAAAAGCGAATTACATATCTTTGCCTTTCTTCATCATCTTGCCCAATTTCCCATCCAATACCGATTGGGCTTGTATCAACAATAATAATGATAGGCTTTCCATGTGAATAGTTAGCCTTTCTCAATGTAGGAGCAGATTTTAAGAGTTGCTTCAATTTCTTCATTACTTTCTGATGTTTCCTTTCCCAATGAAATTTTTGGCCTTTCCTTAGAAGCTAATAAAGAGCATCAGCTACATGTGCAAAGTGAGGAAATCATATCAAATAGAACACACATGCACCCAAGAATCTACGCACCTTTGACACATTCGTGCATACATCTTGCATTCTATCAATCTCATATATTTTTGCTAGTGATGGTCTTCGTCCATAAGGCCCACACATATGCCCAACAATCAAAATCTCTTCGACTCCAAAGATAGAATTTTTTCTAGTAAGAGTTTAATGCACCTCCTCTAGACGCGTCAAAATCCTCTCATAATCCACAATATGGTCTGCAACAAATTGTCTACATTCATGAGCATCCATCTCTTCAATCTTTTCCTCCACTACACACCCTTTTATTGGAACATCATCCAAGAAGGGCATTGTCAATTGTGGTATAAAATCCATGAGTACCCTATTCATAGCATTTGTCATGTGTGCCACTGAGGTTGTTGCACCCTGTGGGAGAGTACACATCTGTACTAACCCCAAGGGAGTCTTCATGGTTGTGATATCCCTACTTTCAATTGCAAGCTGAAACTGATCATAACCCGAGTAAAGATCACCCAAATAATAGATCTCTATGCCTGCAAAAGCCTCTACAAATTCATCAACCACATGACCTGCACCCACATTTCTTATGGTCACTTTCTCAGTTGCATGTCTTGAATAAATCTCAAAGCCCCATTCTTTTTGGGCATAGTAAACCAACTATTTGAGCACGGTCTGCAGAAGGCTCCAAGATCTTCATGCAAATCTTTTCATTTAGCAAATCAATCAGCTTTGGCAAGTAAGCTTTAGGCACTGGAATAGGCCTCAAGTTCCATGGTACACGTGGCACCGTAAATATGACCATAGGAGAGACAACATTTGGATCCACACAACCTATTTCACTTGGCTGAAATGCAAATGCCTTTCCATGCCTAGCCAACATCCGCATAAAACAATCTCTCTTAGCAGGCTGCACCAACTTTCAATTCCTGTAATGTTTCAGATGTAAATTGATGACCTATATCTTTAGGATCCCGTAAGCTTGGCTGCCTTGACACTTTTTCATATATACCCTCACTCTCTGGTGGAAGTGGCAAAGCAATTGGTTTCACCTTTTTTTCAACTGTCTTACACTTTGTCTCCACAAGTGCTTCAACCCATTGTAATCCTTCCTGCTGAGCAAATAATGCTATAACATCATACATATCCAAAGAACATACTGACAACACTCTGTTTTCAGTCTCATTTTCTGCATGTATAGTTGCTGAAATTTCAGCCATAGTGTCATTAATATTCAGCCCATAAAAGATTCCTGAAATGCCATCATTTTTAGCTAACAACCCCAATGCTCTCAGTTCCTTAGTAGCCCGTTTCATAGATATGCGTTCAGCCTTGCACATAGCTTCCATAGGCTTAAACCAACATGAAGAACTGTTTGCTGTAAACTGAGAATAACCAATAGTAAATACATGCTTCATTCCATCAAGAGGCGAGTACATCCTTTGAATAGCACTATTGTAGCCCTGCATTACAATAGTGCTTAATGAAAATCCAGGTCTTTGAATTCCCCTGCATTTGGAGCCAAAGGAGACTCTCAAAGTGTATCTTGATTTCTAGGATGATTAACACAAACAATAAGAAATTGGACTGCTTACTTCCCATCCTTGCTTCTGACTCTTGCATAAGCAAAACCATCATCAAGCACCTTTGTTTTTGTATGCACTCCTGTAATATAGGACTATCCCAAAATCACTACATATGAGGAATTAATTTGCACAAAGAAGTGTTGCTCACATTAGGACATACATCATAGAGCTCTCCCAAAGAATTATTTGCAGCCCTCATATGCCAACCATGATCAGCATCTAGAGGCCATGCACCATTTTCATACAATCCACGCTCAATGACATTTATCTCAGACCCATGGTCAAGTAAAGCAACACAAGGAGTTTCACATTCCCCTATTTTCACTACCGTTTCAGTGGTAGCCCTAGACCAATGATTTCTTATGTAGTGACTTTGAGGAATAAATCGTAGAGCCTCTTCCCCATATTGTTGCATCTGCCTTACTCCACTATGCATATTGCTACAAGACAATGCATTTTTAGCCACTTTCTTCTCTTTTCCACATTCTGTCCACTGATTAGTATCATCGTGCATAGATAATCTAGTACTTACTTCATGCTCATATTTAGCCCGAATACCCATCAAGCCAGTTTCCTCTTTAAATTGCAGCAATGCACTAGTGGTATCACCGAGAAACTGGCGCTTCCTCTTAATTATGTCAATGATCTCATCATGAAATTCTCGCTTAGCGATGCCAAGCACCTCTCCCAAGGTGAATTCCACCCGACTGTTTAAGATTCGTTTTTCAAGAACCTTCTTAAGATCTATGGTTGTCTCAATGTCAGATTGCAACTTATATCCTGGCTGCTTGCCCTTCTTTTTGCCCTCTTGTTTGTTATCCTGTTTTTGCTCCTGACTGACCTCTTCGATAACATGCTTGGGAGGTGGCTGATTTGTAGCTTTAGGCTGATCCACATTTCTTCTTGTCATTCTTTTAGATGTCCCTGCATTATCTTCATCTCTCTTTCTTTTTTCTTCCACAAGTACATCAGTGTTTTGTACCTTTGCTAAATATGCATATACTGAATATGCATCTATCGGTGATTCCCAACTAGTTATGTCACGAATGTCTTGCCCTGCATGAGACATTTCACAATCAGTAACCTTTCTCTTTTCAGCTGCATGTAAAGCATGTATCCATATTTCAGCCTTTGGACCAACCATCACCAGTCCATGCATTCTATCCAACTGTAGACCAAAAGTAGAAGCATGTATTGCCGCATAAGCATTTCAGACAGCCAAGTCTTCCAACAACTTTTGCATACCTCCCTTTCAAAAATTCAAAGCAAGAGGCAATCCCGTTTCTTGTGTATGGATCTTGCCATCTTTCCAAAAGATGAGTTGTCGTGCCAAGGCCTCCTGATAGGCAGCACAATCCTTTCTCTCATGCTGCAAACTATCATACCACATACATCTTTTTCCTAGCTTAGGGACTGTTGTCCGTACCCTATCCTCTTGTCCTTTTTCATCCAAATTTGCAACCTTCGATTGAAGATCCTGCATGCCTTTGACCAATTCATCTAAGACATCTTCCCTAACAAAGGAAACAATAGCAGGTACATCCATAGGGTTTGCCACAGAAGTAGGTGGCTTACTGTGCATGCCATTTTGTGCTCTGCAGTAGAGCATTGGCCAAATCATTGACACATGCATCATATAAGCTAATCGATCCCTTGAATCCCTTCCCTACCAAAACCAACTTGCATGCATTGGCTTTGCTAAGTTTGTGGTTGGCATATGAGCAATGTTCTCCACCAGCTGGATAAAAATATAGCACGAGAGGGTATGGATTATGAGAAAACAAATGCACCACACATCACATCCTACTATAACAAATTATTCTTACCTTGACAAAGTGTCACCTCCAACATAGATATATGATATGCCACCAACTACGCCAACAATCCATTGTTGGTATATTGCAATCCGCAACTTTCCCTGAGGCCCACCAAGCCCGAATGAATCGATATTGCATTGTTGCATCATCTTTTGTGGTTGTTGCACACCTCCACATGTGGCACAAGTGCTTATGCTCATCTTGAAAACTCTTATGCACATACTATGATGTGTGTATTTGGAGACTTTGTTCCCAATGAAATAAGAAAGATCTCTCCCTTCCTTGCATTACATTTTTTAGACCACCATTGAATACTGTGCACATGGTCCTCCAATTGGCAACTACCTCGTCTGCCATGAATCCTTGAAAATTAGTGCTTGGGTGTCCACACTTCTCCATCACTTTATTCATCTTTGTTCAGAAAAGAGCTTGAGCATTTGTATCCTCTTCCTTCATCTCACATATTTTTAGAGTCATCAACTCTTGTACACTATAGAAACAAAAGACATGAATGGAAGAGTAAGGAAAACAGTGTTCATTAAATTTGTGTTGTGATGGCTAGAATCATGTAAGAGAAACTACCTTAGGTCATACACATGTGCTACAATGGTGGTCCAATCATTAATACGATGCACGTAGTCAAAGCATATCCAACTATTGCATAGGTCTCCAATGCCATTCCTTCACATACAATTCACTAATTCAACCCCTGAGGCTGGCCTAGTCGTTGACATTTTGAATATAAAGCACCTACTATCATTGGCTTGCCTAGGAAATAGGCTACCATGGAAAACTATATATGCCCAATGTTGCTTTAACTTTAGAAGACGAGATTCCATTCCCTGATCACTCTCAACATGTACTGCATGGACCACATATTTGAACTTGCATGCACAGAATATTGATCTTCATATACATAGCTTTCTAACGATATTTTGGGATGTGCTGTGAATGGAATAATATGTTACATGTTCCTCTGAATGATTGGTTGGAGTTCCTGGAGCATAGCATTAGACATGGGGACACCTTGCTCACAAAGCAAGGCACTCGTCACTAGCCTTCTATCCACAGTCTTTTGCAGGTGTCGAGGTCCAGTTGCACTAAAGTCTCTTAACATTTCCTCTACGGTCTTTTGCACCTCTTTGACATTAGCTTTGTACGTGCCTCTTTGCACCTCATGGTTATGTGTGCCTTGATGGATGAACAGTCTTGACATCGGGCTCACTAGTATCACATAATACAATATACACTCACATTTGGAGAGTAGAATGGGGGGGTTCTTACAATAGAAGCATCCAAGAATTTTGAGACCATCAATTGACATTCTAACGACCGGTATGTTGGTATTGAGTTTACTTGCATGGATTGTATTGGGACTTGATTAGTATGATTTACTTGCAATAGGGTACTAGAACCATGTCATGCGACTCCGCAATCATTTTAATGATATTGGAGCGAATGAAGAATCTTGTACCTATCCATGTCACCTTATTTGGGGAGCTAGAAATCGACATGCTAGCACAATTTCTATTGGGACACTCTAGTTCTCTGACACATTTTCTTTGGTGAATAGTATCAGGGAATGCCATCAATGTTGATGCGGGCTTTGTCCAGTAGTGGCCATTGTACTTTTGGTCCATACCCTCCATTGGACGCATATTGTCTACTACTGGTGGAAGCTCATACGCCACATTGCCATCATACAAAACGGGGATCTCCTCCACTCTCTCTATAGTGCTCATATTTTGAAGCAAATGATGTAACACTCGGTGTCCGCGCCCCGAAGACATTATGTACTCAGCCACACTTACAACATAAGAGGATTGTCACATTCCCTCCTCTTTCACATCAAGCATGATAGGGATGGTTTTGTTTTTCTCAATGTCCAAGGGGGGTGGTGAGGCTTCCACAGTGAATGTTGTTTTCTCAGTGCTACAAGGGCTTTGAGTGAGGCCTCGGGTGGTGGAAGACTGCAATGTAGACCCATTTTCTTGTTTGACAAGATAGTCATGCAAGACCAAGGTATCTAGAACATATACCTGGCCAGCCTCATGGTCATTGTTGCAATGGATTAGCATGCTTTACATTCGGTCATTCGCACTAGTGATAGCAAGAACACAGTAGGCATTGCCATTGCAAATGCCTTCCTTCTTCAACATCAAGAACTGACTACTCGTGTAGTGCATAATAGGTTTGGTAGAGAAGGAGGATATATATATATATATATATATATATATGCAAACCTCGGTGCTTGGTGTAACACTTGATGCTGGATCCATTTCCAAAGCTATCTACATATGTATAAATATGCATGTTAGATATGGGTGTCATTGAAAGATTGTGTAGGGGTGTATGTCATATATGAGAGAGGGAGAGAGAAAGGAGGATATATAAAGCATGTGCATGAAAGAGAGAGAGAGAGAGAGAGAGAGAGAGAGAGAGAGAGAGAGAGAGAGAGAGAGAGAGAGAGAGAGAGAGAGAGAGAGAGAGAGAGAGAGAGAGAGAGAGAGAGAGAGAGAGAGAGAGAGAGTGTGTGTGTGTGTGTGTGTGTGTGCGAGTGCTAGATATATAAAGTGTTTGGCATGAGAGAGAGAGAGAGAGAGAGAGAGAGAGAGGGGGGGGGGCATCAAGAAAGAGCCATGGAGAGAGGGGGGTGACTGATAGAGTGAGGGAGGGCAGGGGAGACGATTGAGAGAGAGAGACAGAGAGATATATATACATATGTGTGTGTGTGTGTGCGCGCGCGCCATACGAAGAGAGAGCCGCAAGAGGGGGGAGGAGTGCTTGTCATATTTTTCTACACCAAATACGAGGGCATCAACGACCCCTTCTTTGGCAACAGAATGATCCTAGTCGACATGCACTCTCTCTCTTCAACCAGCTTGGCCCACACACACTCTCTCTCGCATACCATCCTCGACACCCTAAACCCAAATAACTAACATAGATGCAAGCGTCGCGGCAACCCCTTCTCTCAACAGGCAGAACAATCCTAATCCACATGCACTTACACTCTCTCTTCATCCCCTCCAAAAAAAATCCCATACAACTAACATATTAATGTACTATCATATTAACTAATTAATTTATATTATTATACTAAGACATTGATTAATATGAAATGATTAATACTAACATATAAATTAATAGACAAGTTAATTAATATTAATATACCAATGTTTCACTTCATACTAATTGATCACTATAAAAACTAATTAATTAATAAACTAGTCGATATACATGAATTAATAAACAAACTAACTAATATCAATTAATAAATTAATTAATAATAAAATAGATATAATTTGATTGATACACTAATTAACTAATCTATAAAATAATTGACACCATCTAAGTAAATATTGATTGATTTATACAAGTGTTAATTTATTTTAATATTAAAAATTATTAATCTAATTAATAGCTTAATACTAATCAATTGAGTAATTAATCATACTAATTATTAAATACTATGTGATAAAATAATTTAATAATAATTTAATGAAATTATATATATATAATTTAAAATTATTAATTAATATTTGAATTAAAAATATTTATTGGTTATTAATAGTTATTTTAATTGATTTTATTTAAAGTATTTTATGACTAATAAGTAAATAATTGGTTATTAGTTATTAGTTATTAATTTTAACTAATTTCTTATTAATTTCAAGTAACTAGTTATTTTATTAGTTATTACTTTTTATTTTTAAGTAATTAGTTATTAATTTTATATAATTGACTAATAAATAACTTTTTTGGTTAATTAATCGACTTAATAGTTATTGAATCAATTATTGATTAATTAATTATTAATTAAGTGATTTTATTAATTTTAATTAATTAACTAATAAATACTTTAATGAATTAATTAACTAATAAATAAATAATTTATTTAATAATTATTTATTAAATTATTGATTAATTAGTTACTTAAATATTTACTTGGTTTTTTATTAGTTAATTAGTTATTAATATGTTAATAAATTAATTAAGTGATTGATTAATTAGTTAATTAATTCATTTAAAAAATTAAACATATATTTTACTCTGTGTATGTGTGTGTGTGTGCTGTGCGGGCGCGAGGGTGATGACGGGTGGGGCGGACATGGGCGTAGGTGGAGTGAGGTAAGGTTGAGAGAGAGAGAGAGAGAGAGAGAGAGAGAGAGAGAGAGAGAGAGAGAGAGAGAGAGAGAGAGAGAGAGAGAGAGAGAGAGAGAGAGAGAGAGAGAGAGAGAGAGAGAGAGAGAGAGAGAGAGAGAGCTCCAACAAGAGAGCACTAGTGCAAAAAGTTTTCCCTCCCCAAAAAAGAAATTCAATCATTTAGTTAATTAATTTAATTTCATTAGTCTTCTTGTGCTGTTAGACCCTCTTAAACTTAAACTATAAATGTCCTATATGGTATGCACAAGCAAATAGATCAAAATTTTGAATGTTATTAGCAACTAATCACCCTCAAAACCCCTCCTTCTCCCTACCGTTTAGGTTATGCATGGGTTGATAGGTGTAGGACACATTGTTTCATGTGTTTTTCTTGTAAAACCAGTAAAAACTATACTTTAACATAAAGACAAGGTTGAACTGAGGCTTATTTCTCATGCTCTAGCCATGTCATACATCCACAAACATAAAGCATATTTTTTAAAATTTCCCATTTTTAACTATTTTTCTTCATTTAATTAGAAAAAATTCTCATTTATGGGTAACTGGGATTTATCACAATCACTGAGAAATGATTTGTTAGTTTAATGCATAAAATTCAGTGATTTCTGGAGCGATGACGAGCAAAAAAATTTAGGATCTCATGCCCTAGAGCATTCCTCCTGATTCCCATGATCAGAAAAACTCATTTTTTGGCCATGAAAGGATAAGCCGAAAAAATAGCGCTCCCTCCTCCCCAAAAAAGTTTATTTGTGTTTATGGCCCCCTTAATCAAGTTATTAACGCTTAACATTAAAATATCTAGTTCAATCCTCAAGTTTTCACACGGTAGGCAAGTGGATTCGAGATCCATTTGGACAACTGGCTTTGTAATATCATAATCTATGAACTTGGCACCTGCCCCGCACTTTCCGGCTCTCGGATCATGTAGCTCCTTCATAACATGAAACCTTGCGGGGATTGAATGGGGGGTCAAACGGACTCCAATTGACGGACTGAGACTTGCGTTGGGTGCTTGGTATCGAACTCCATCTAAAACTCGAGCTCAATGATCTACAATTGCTTCATTTTGCATGAAAATTTGGTCTTTCACAACCTCTCGGGCTCTTTTTCGCTTCAAAAATGCTCTTTAAAATCCGCTCTCATGCCCACATCATGTGGAAGGTAGGTAGTTCTTTAAGCTAAATTAACAATGTTTTTCCTTATGCATTTTTTCCCAATGCAATGACGTTTTCCTTAATTACCAAGTGCAAGATGATTATGATATGGTGGTGTGACCAATCAAACAAAAATAGACACGACTCTCTGACTCTGAGTTTGGAGCCAAGTGGGGCAAGGTGTACTATAGTGTTAATAAAAAGCTCATCAAGAAAACTCGATGTTTGCTAAGAGTTCCAGATCCCAGCCACAGAGAGAAGTGGTATTAGTAAGTTGCTACCTTTTTGTACCTACCATTGATATGTACTCAAACTACATTGGTCCAAAGTAACAATGTTTTTGTCAATGCAAAATTGTCTCATGCTTGCAGTGCGACTCCAAGACGAGGGGTATATTGAACTAGGAGAGAGTATACACATTGGCATCCTCAAAGCTAAATGAGACATTTCGCATAAGGATATTGAAGGCCATGGAGACTTCCAAGAAGGAAGTTCGAACATTGATGGGCATGCTTAAACGTAGGTTATTCTTGTTCATCTAAATAATGTGCATCGTAAGTCCGAGGATTGGTATAACTTTGATTTGAGTAGATGGAAATGCACCGTTTCAAAGTTGGGTAAGACAAGAGACCTTCTGGGCCATGTTGCAAGATGGTAGAAAGAGATTGCTTTTGAGTTGGGAGGGCTACTATAACATTCGAGTGGAACACAGTTTGTTCTTCCAATACACATAGGAGATAAAGGGAATACATAGAGAGCAAATGTTTCATACTATCTTCCATGATTTCAAGCTAGATGAAGATACAGAATTATAGAAGTCAATGAAGTTGGCAGCATGGATGCTTCTATACAAGTAGTTCATAATATCCTTTTTTAATAGTATGTTTGCGATGCTATCTTGCCAATCCATTCCAGAAATGCAATGGTGACTTTGCAAGTTAGGTCCATGTATGAGCAGATGGAGAGGGGGGCTATATAAAATCTATTGGGAGAACGCGAGGTCTGGGAAAACTTGTAGGATGATTGGTGCATGTATAAGGATTACCAGATAGAGCAAGAGTGGGATGAGGAGGTATATCAAAGATGCCCTATTTTTCTCGACTATCCAGAACGTGAATACCCCTCCAATGAGAAGGGTTTGTACCAAAAATACTCAAGGAAAAACAAACACAAGAGACATAAGAATCCAGAGGCATGGTAAGTAAAATGAGTTTCATTCTTAGGAGTATATTGCACTTTGTTATCTCCTAACAAAGCACCGAGATGGTAAGCTTGCTTTTGCACAAAACTCATGATGTGAAGGCATATAGTTCTTGTTCATCACCAAAGTAATAACAAGAATATTTTTTACTATGCAGAGGGTGGAAGAACTGAAGGACTTAGATTTGAGGTGATAGCAGACGTGGGTCATACGTGTAGAGAGGTAAAGAAACGATACTCATGAATTTCACACATGTCATGATTGGATGACATTAGAGCTTTAAAACATTTTATCATTATACGATGTTAATAATGATGTGTGTCTCTATGTAGGGAAGGAAAGAATGCAAGAACATGGATTAGCCATGTCAAGGGATGTGGCAGCTACCAATAAACAAGCGTGACTCATGTTTTTTTTTCCCTACAATACAATGTCAATAAGAATGGTATGTATTTTTGTAGAGGGGGATGTAATTTTTTATTATCAACCTATAATGTTGGAGGATGTGCCAGTCTCACAGACACTAGTGAACTAGCGTGCCTCAAGAATACTAATGTGAAGATGTGCCAACCACACACATAGGTAAACAAACATGTATCAAGAATGTTATCTATTGTAACATTCAGCAAAAAGAATATGTTACTAATCAAGGAGTCAATGTGCAGATGGCCACACTAAAAGCCCCATGAAAGACCCCTTGGAAGTCGTTGTCTCCCATGCCATTATGATGGCGAAGGTGGATTGGCGTACTATTCTGTGTGACCCATTCGAGATAGAAATGCATTACAAAATGATCAGCCAAGTGAGGCATCCTCTCGATTGTTGGTAAAGGCATTAGAGGAGGTCAACCAGCACAAGATGGTCGAGGTTGACGAGGAAACCAAAAACACAACATGTAATATAATGGTGGTTTGTCTCCTTGAAGATAATGCCATGCATGGATTGGGGGATGGAATTCCATCATTGAGCTCCCATAATGAGGTAGAGTCAATGAATGCCATGCATCTAGCTCATCATGTTCTCAAGGACATAGGGATGTTACTTTTCCTTGCTACAACACACTCCATGGTAGAGCTCATTGAACAGGTTATGGACAATGGACACCAACGAATGGAGTCGGGGTAGAAGTGTTGGGCCTTATGCATGGCATAGGTTGTTCATTGTGTCTGGTTGTTATTGCGAGATGCTTGTTTGTATCATTGGAGGTGAAGAGGTGAGAGCTTTAAAGTCATGATATAGTCATGCTAGATATTATTTAGGTATCACACTTGTTGGCTTTGTTTAGTGAGTGGAATTACTAAAATTAGTATTTCAAGCTTTAAATGTAGGTATATGTGATATATGTTCTTGTATACATGCATTCAAATATCACTTAAAATGGAATCATCCCTCCAGAGTTCACAAAAGATGACATTATTGTGAATAAGTGGGTGCGAGATACATTAGGATTCCCACCACCACTGAGAGGTTAGTATAATATCCAATGTTGCTAAACTATTGCAGAGATGTTTTGTAGACATTTAGTAGATTCCTAATCCGCTATATAAATACCACACGTTGTAGGTGGCATGCAACGTGGTAGGGATTTTTGGAGCTCATTCTTGCAAACGCACACAAAAGAAGGGGACACCATTTTAGATTGCAATGCAAGATGTGGTAACCTTGCATCAGCAGTAGTGCTAAATTCCAATAGACAAATTGCATGTCTATATTGCTTTGCCGAAGATGGAAATATCTAAGAGCAAAGGTAATATGTTTACATAAACTTGTACAATATTTGATTGTAATATAGAGCTCTTTTTTGTCATACCAATACATGGGTGCTCATCATTCCATGTGTGTATATACGGCTACCCCCCACAACCCAAAAATTAATTGCATCTAATATGAATGGGATGCTTCTACATAGGCGGCCAAAGTAGAAGGGATCGTTATTGGTGAAGCCCTTGGAAGTGGGTAGGTATTGAGTGATTTTGTGGCCAAAGCTCGCAATGTTTTGAAGGAAATATCTACATTGTTTGACATTTCTATTTGGAGCTCCATGAAGGAAGACAACTTAAGTGAGCTACTCCAATTGGTTAGAAGTGAATGTGTGAAGTCGTCAAAGCAAGCACTAACCTTTGTATTTCAATATGGACAAGGCAAGTGCAAAGAAACTCCCACAACAACTTCTTCCGGAAGGAGTTACATAAAGCCCCTTTTCTTGAAATGTTTTGATGATATTAATTGGTCGTACTTCATCCTAACAATGACACTATTTGTGGATGATAGCATGGAGAAAATGCAGATGAACCCACCCAATGCCTTTATATGTCCACTCCCATTTGAGGGAAACCCCATGGACGCTGTCCTTTTGGAGCACATGCTTCCCTACTTGACTGAGCTAGTGTGTTTCCATAGTTTAGTCCTAGACTTTGTTAGGGATCATCAATTCTACCCTCTAGCAATGGAACTCAATTAATATTTGATGTTCATGATGAATATATACTTTCAAAATTACTTGATTGTGTTTATTTAAGTGCAATGAAATGAGGATGAGAGGGAAGAGAAGAAAGAGAGAGGAATGTGCAAGTGAAGGAGATTGTGTATAGGCATTCGCTCAATTGCAATACTATAAGATGTGTAAATAAAGCACGTGCAAAATATCTAGGGAAGGGTGAAATGTAGAAGCAACCATGATGTCGTGATGTTATTAGGACACATTGTGAAAATGCATGGAATGCATCATCATTCGACTTCTTTATTGATCTAGAGAGTCAATGTGATTGGAGCCATTAGTACTAGTGTGAGTTGCATGGATTATCCAAAAATACTAGATTTTTGGATAATTTTAGCCTATTTTTGATATTATTTATTGTAAAAAACCAAAAAAGTTAGAAAAAGCTTCTAGATTAGGATGGAATGCAAAAAGCTAGTTGCTTTTTCAGCCAATTATGGGATTTTCACAAGAGGGACAGATTTACGAAATCGCACGCGTCATGATTGTTGAAAACAGGCTAAAAACTGCAAATTGAATTGAAAGAAGGAGTGATCTAGGAGATTCGTGATCAGGTGTTCTTGGATTTTACCCCCCTTTTGGAGCCAACGAAGCCATCAGATTTGGGTTCCGAGCAGCAGAGAAGGAGCTGTAATTTTGATGCATGTTTTGTTCTATGAAGAAGCTCCAGGAGATCTAATGCCTGGAGATTGCTTCTGAGTAGTGCGAAGATTCCAGGTTCTTTCATATTGATTCAATTCATTGTGCTTTGTCTTTGTAGTGTTTACCACTTGGGTATTCTCTATCTTCTCTTCCATCTCCTATCTCTACTTCCTTCTACTTTTGATCCCCAGTGGTTTCGATCTTTTGACAAAAACCCCTTTGACATTGGTGAACCCGACGTGAAAGGTCGTCAGAAGAAGGAAAGACGAGATGGGAGAATCTTCGAATACAATCTTCAGTGATATTTTCCAACAATTGGTGCAAAATATGAATATGCTTATGCAGGTACAACAATAACAACAAGTGATGCAAGCTTCAGCTCAAACAGAAAGTGTTGTGATAAATGCTCTGCAAGCAGTTGAGTGTGAGGTGAAGTTATTCAATGGCAGGAATGTATCTGCATATGTACATACCTATGCTTAGAAGATGGAATTGTTTGGGGTGGCTCAATCTGCATGGAGTCGGTATTTTGTACGTGTTACTGTTCATGAACTGAAAGCACGGGATTATTGCGGAATTGTTAAGAGAATTTGAAAGTCGATTTGAGCAGTTGGATCTTGTAGAAAAACAAGCTCTTGTAAGTCAGAAAATTGAATTGTTTCTACAGGCAGCTGATCCTGAGCTTCAAGAGAAGCTTGATGATTTGCTAGAGGATCAGACTACAGAGACAAGTTTGAAAACAGAGTGGAGACGTGTCAAGGAAGCTGTTACTGCACTTGTGAAGAAGCATAGAAGAAGAGAAAGATTGCATATCTCTAGCTTGCCCACTGTTACAAGCAAGACAGTTGAAGTATCCAGTAAGCCACCTACTTCTGTGGCTAACACTATATTTGTACCTGCTATTGTTCCCTCTGTTAGAGAAGATGTCTTAGATGAATTGGTCAAAGGCATGCGGGATCTTCAATTGAAGGTTGCAAAATTGGATGAAAAAGGACAAGAGGAACGGGGACGGGCAGCAGCCCCTAAGCCTGAAAAAAGATGTATGTGGTGTGACAGTTTGCAGCACGAGAGAAAGGATTGTGCTGCCTATTAGGAGGCCTTGGCACGACAGCTCATCTTTTGGAAAGATGGCAAGATCAATGGATAAGAAACAGGATTGCCTCTTGCTTTGAATTTTGGAAAGGGAGGTATGTAGAAGTTATTGGAAGACTTGCCTGTCGAAAATGCTTATGCGACGGTACATGCTTCTACTTTTGGTCTACAGTTGGATAGAATGCATGGCCAAGTGATGGTTGGTCCAAAGGCTGAAATATGGACACATGCTTTACATGCAGTTGAAAAGAGAAATGTCACTGATAGTGAAATGTCTCATGCAGGGCAAGACATTCGTGGCATAACTGGTTGGGAATCATCGATAGATGCATATTCAGTGTATGAATATTCAGCAAAGGTACAAAACACGGATGTACTTGTGGAAGAAAAACGAAAAAGAGATGAAGATATTGCAAGGACATCTAAAAGAATGACAAGAAGAAGTGTGGATCAGTCTAAAGCTACAAATCAGCCACCTCCCGAGCATGTTATGGAAGAGGTCAGTCAAGAGCAAAAACATGATAACAAACAAGAGGGCAAAAAGAAGGGCAAGCAATCGGGATATAAGTTGCAATTTGACATTGAGACATCCACAAATCTTAAGAAGGTTCTTGAAGAATAGATCTTAAACAGTTGGGTGGAATTTACCTTGGGAGAGGTGCTTGGCATTGCCAAGCAACAATTTCATGATGAAATCATTGACATAACTAAAGGAAGCGCCAGTTTCTTGGTGATACCACTAGTGCATTGTTGCAATTTGAAGAGGAAACTGGTTTGTTGGGTATTGGGGCTGAATATGAGCATGAAGTAAGTACTAGATTGTCTATGCAGGATGCTACT
Source organism: Lygodium microphyllum (assembly GCF_053477565.2). Classification (NCBI taxonomy): domain Eukaryota; kingdom Viridiplantae; phylum Streptophyta; class Polypodiopsida; order Schizaeales; family Lygodiaceae; genus Lygodium; species Lygodium microphyllum. Next base: position 41,810,057 of record NC_141158.1, read on the forward strand.
AATTAGTGGACAGCATGTGGAAAAGAGAAGAAAGTGGCTGAAAATGCATTGTCTTGTAGCAATATGCATGGTGGAGTAAGGCAAATGCAACAATATGGAGAAGAGACTCTAGGATTTATTCCTCGAAGTCACTACACAAGAAATCATTGGGCTAGAGCTACTACTGAAACGGTAGTGAAAATAGGGGAGTGTGAAACTCCTTGTGTTGCTTTACTTGACCATGGGTCTGAGATAAATTTCATTGAGCGTGGATTGTATGAAAATGGTGCATGGCCTATAGACACTGATCATGGTTGGTGAATGAGGGCTGCAAATAATTCTTCAAGGGAGCTCTATGCTGCATGTCCTAATGTAAAAGTGACGATTGGTGATGTACAGGAAGAGCAACACTTCTTTGTGCAAGATAATTCCTCATATGCAGTGATTTTGAGACATACCTATATTACAGGTGTGCATATGGAAACAAATGTGCTTGATGATGGTTTTGCTTATGCAAGAGTCAGAAGAAAGGATGGGAGAAAAGCAGTCCAATTTCTTACTGTTTGTGTTAATCATCCTAGAAATCAGGATACGCTTTGAGAGTCTCCTTTGGTTTCAAATGCAAGGGAATTCAAAGACCTGGATTTTCATTAAGCACTGCTATAATGCGGGGCTACAGTAGTGTTGTTCAGAGGGTGTACTCACCTCTTGATGAAATGAAGCATGTATTTAATATTGGTAATTCTTAGTTAATAGCAAACAGTTCATGTCGGTTTAAGCCTATGGAAGCTATGTGCAGGGCTGAACGCATATCTATGAAACGGGCTACTAAGGAACTTAGAGTATTGGGACCGTTAGCTGAAAATGAAGGCATTTAGGCATGTTTTATGGCTGAATATTAATGACACTATGGCTGAAATTTCAGCAACTATACATGTAGAAAATGAGGCTGAAAACAGAGTGTTGTCAATATGTTCTTTGGACATGTATGATGTTATAGCATCGTTTGCTCAATAGGAAGGATTACAATGGGTTGAAGCACTTGTGGAGACAAAGTATAAGACAGTTGACAAAAAGGTGAAACCAGTTGCTTTGCCACTTCCACCAGAGAGTAAGGGTATGTATGAAAAAGTGTCAAGGCAGCCAAGCTTATGGGATCCTAATGATATAGGTCATCAATTTACATCTGAAACATTATAGGAATTGAAAGTTGGTGCAGAAGGGTTTCTTTTGCCTGTTGAGAGAGACTGTTTTATGCGGATGTTGGCTAGACATGGAAAGGCATTTGCATTTCAGCCAAGTGAAATAGGCTGTGTGGATCCAAATATTGTCTCTCCTATAGTCATATTTACGGTGCCACATGTACCATGGAACTTGCGGCCTATTCCAGTGCCTAAAGCTTACTTGCCAAAGCTGATGGATTTGCTAAATGAAAAGATTCTCATGAAGATCTTGGAGCCTTCTTCAGCCCCGTACTCAAATCATTGGTTTACTGTGCCCAAAAAGAATGGGGCTTTGAGATTTATTCAAGACATACAATAGGTCAATAAAGTAACCATAAGAAATGTGGGTGTCCTGTGGTTGATGAATTTGCAGAGGCTTTTGTAGGCAGAGCGATCTATTCTTTGAGTGATCTTTACTCGGGTTATGATCAGTTTCAGCTTGCAATTGAAAGTAGGGATATCACAACCATGAATACTCCCTTGGGGTTAGTACGGATGTGTACTCTCCCACAGGGAGCAAAAAACTCAGTGGAACACATGACAAATGCTATGAATAGGGTACTCAGGGATTTTATACCACAATTGACTATGCCCTTCTTGGATGTTGTTCCAATCAAAGGGTGTGCATTGGATGAAAATAATGAAGAGATGGATGCACATGGATGCAGACAATTTGTTGCAGACCATATTGTGGATTGTGAGAGGATTTTGACACATCTAGAAGAGGTGCATTTAACTCTTTCTGGACAAAAGTTTGTCGTTGGAGTATGCACCACCAAAAATAGATAGGATTGATAGAATGCAAGATTTATGCACAAATGTATCAGAGGTGAGTAGATTCTTGGGTGCATGTGTGTTCTATTTGATATGGATTCCTCGCTTTGCACATGTAGCCGATGCTCTTTATCAGCTTCTAAGGAAAGGTCAGAAATTTCATTGGAAATGGAAGCATTAGAAAGTAATGAAGAAATTGAAGCAACTCTTAAAATATACTCCTACATTGAGAAAGGCTGACTATTCACATGGAAAGCCTATCATTATTACTATTGATACAAGCCCAATCGGGATTGAATGGGCAATTGGGCAAGATGATGAGGAAGGGCAAAAATATGCAATTCACTTGGGTGCTAAAGTATTGACTGAATGATAGAGAAGATATAAGTTAAAAGAGAATCATGGGGAATTGTGACAGTCCTTAAATGTGATAAGGAGTATTTTATGGGTGCTCATGTAGTCATTGAGACTGATTGTTTGCCAATATTGCGTATGATTACTAGTTGTGCTACTCCGAACATTGCTATGCTCCAGTGGATTGCATACATCAAATCTTTGAACCCTGAATTTCAGCATATTGCAAGAAGAGATAACCCAATGGTAGACATGTTATCTCGAGCAGTTATGAGAATGAAGATGGGATGATGGATGAGGAGGAAGAAGATGACTTTCTTATGGCTGAAAATGATGTTGCAAGAGTGAATTTAGCAATGCAAGGTGTTACTACAACATTAACAGAAGCTTGGATAACAAAGAGGAGACACTTTAGATGGTTTGTATATTGTGTAGAAGTGTTTCTGAAAGACAAATATGTAGGAGAGTGATGGAGAATTGATCAATACCTCATTACATTAACAAAGAGAGATGAATGGTCAAATGAGGAGTTTAAGAAAATCAAGAGGAAAGCGCATGGGGTTTTTTTAAAGGATGGATACTTATGGAAACATGCTAAAAAGAAACAGGATATGCCATTGCGAGTTTTGGGTGACAGAGCTTCACAAGTAAAAGTAATGCAAGAATTTCATGAAAGCTTGTGGGTTGGTCATAGAGGTGTTTGGGATACTTTTACAAAGATCAAAGAAAGATATTGGTGGGAGGGTATATATAAGGATGTTGCTCACTTTGTGGAAACATGTACGACATGTCAAATGTATTCATCTGTGAGACATCGTGATGGATTGCAACCCACATATCCATTGTCTCTTCATTTAGGTGGGTGGTGGATTTGGTCACAATGCCTATAGGTCTTTGGAAAATGAGATATCTTGTGCTTGCTCATGAAGAATTGACTAATTAAGTGGAAGGGATAGCTTTACATACTAAGACAACAAATGTTGTGTGTACTTTTCTCTTGGAAGAGATCTTTTGTCGGTATGGCTGTGTGGGAAAAATTACAGCAGATAGGGGTTAGTTGGATGCAGATGAAGCTCATGATTTCTTTGCACTGTTGGGGATAAAGCTTGCTTTAACTTCATCCTATAACCCTGAAGGAAATGGAAAAAGTGAAAGAGGTCATCCACCTATTGTGAAGGCATTGGAAAAAGCATGTGGAGAGAAGGTAAAAGAGTGGCCACGATTGCTCCCTTATGCTTTGTGGGTCGATAGAACAACTCATAGTGATGCTATAGGATATATGCATGCGGAATTGATGTATGGTCAAAAACCTATTATGCCAATAGAAGAGATGATAGTCACATGGTGTGTGCTACCTTGGGAGGGGGAGTTGAATCGAGAGGAGTTATTAGCCTTACGCATTAGATAGTTGGAAAGAAAGTCAGAAGACATAGAGGTAGCAATCGCAAAGTTAAGGGTAGCTAGGATACAGAACAAGAAATGGTTTGAGAAAAGACATAGATTGAGACCAAGAACCATACAAGATGGGGATTGGGTATTGGTTTATGATAGCAGTTTAGACAACTAGCATAGTGCCATGCGTAAAGATTCCAAAAGATGGTTTGGACCCTATGTGGTAAGACATGTGTTTGACAATGTACAGAACAAGAAATGGTTTGACAAAAGACATAGACTGAGACCAAGAACCATACAAGATGGGGATTGGGTATTGGTTTATGATAGCAGTTTAGACAACTAGCATAGTGCCATGCGTAAAGATTCCAAAAGATGGTTTGGACCCTATGTGGTAAGACATGTGTTTGACAATGTACTTATGCATTAAATGAGCTAGATGGGACATCCATCAAAATTTCGGTAGCAGGAAAAAGAATCAAATTATTCAAAAGGTGAGAGTCTACTGCCTATATGAGTTGCCAGAATTGGAAGAAAATAGTGGTCATGATATAGGGGATAGCCATGAAGATATGGAAGATGAAGAAGCAAATGATATGGTTGCAGAGGATGATGAGGACTCAAAATCCGATGACAACAAGGATTTTGGCACATACCGGAGGATGTGCAAGTTCAGAGGGGGTGGATGTTGTGATGTTATGAGGACACAATGTGAAAAAGCATGGAATGCATCATCATTTGACTTCTTTATTGACCTAGAGAGTCAATGTGATCTGAGCCATTAGTACTAATGTGAGTTGCATGGATTATCCAAAAATACTAGATTTTTGGATAATTTTAGCCTATTTTTGATATTATTCATTTAAAAAATCAAAAAAGTTAGAAAAAGCTTCTAGATTAGCATGGCATGCAAAAATCTAGTTGCTTTTTCAGCCAATTATGGGATTTTCACAAGAGGGACAGATTGACGAAATCGCATGCGTCGCGATCACTGAAAACAGGCTGAAAACTGTAGATTGAACTGAAAGAAGAAGAAGGATTGATCTGGGAGATCCGTGATCAAGTGTCCTAGGGTTTTACCCCTCTTTTGGAGCCAACGGAGCCATCAGATTTGGGTTCCGAGCAATAGAGAAGGAGTTGTAATTTTGATGCACGTTTTGTTCTACGAAGAAGCTCCATGAGATCTAATGCCTGGAGATTGCTTCTGAGTAGTGCGAAGATTCCAGGTTCTTTCAATACATATTGATTCAATTCATTGTGCTTTGTCTTTGTAGTGTTTATCACTTGGGTATTCTCTATCTTCTCTTCCATCTCATATCTCTACTTCCTTCTACTTTTGATTCCCGATGGATTTGACCTTTCAACAAAAACCCCTCCAACATTGGTTCACCAATGCCAAAGGGGGTGGATGTTGTGATGTTATAAGGACACAGTGTGAAAAAGCATGGAATGCATCATCATCCGACTTCTTTATTGATCTAGAGATTCAATGTGATCTGAGCCATTAGTATTATTGTGAGTTGCATGGATTATCCGAAAATACTAGATTTTTGGATAATTTTAGTCTATTTTTTATATTATTTATTGTAAAAAAAATTTAGAAAAAGCTTCTAGATTAGAATGACATGCAAAAAGCTAGTTTCTTTTTCAGCCAATTATGGGATTTTCACAAGAGGGACAGATTGACAAAATTGCATGCGTCGCGATCGCTGAAAATAGGCTGAAAACTGTAGATTGAACTGAAAGAAGAAGAAGATATAATATCAAATCATGCACATAAAAGTTAGAGGTACGTGAATGTATATATTCATGTGGGAGTAACATATTCTTTTCATCATGATATTAACAACTAAAAGTGTCTAAGACAATGGACCTCATGCAAACCCTTGACCCTTGCAAAAATGAGAAGGTTGTGAAAAATAGATGGATAACCCTTGCAATATATATATATATATATATATATATATATATATATATATAGGGGGGGGGAGAAAGAGAGAGATTGCTATTTGAGAGAGAGAGAGAGAGAGAGTGTGTGTGTGTGTGTGTCTGTGTGTGTATGTCTTTGTGATCAAGGATACACTCCACTTTAGATGCAAAAAGCAAGTCGTTGGAATCATTAATTCGGTCTTCTTTGGTCAAAGAAGGGAGTATATGCACCTATATCAAGGGTTCCATGAATGGCATATGAAGGCCAATAGAAGGGGCCTTTTGTGAGATGACATGTAGAGAATAGGGAGGAGATGGATGTCATGCACACGAGCTAGGAGACCTCTGTTTGTGGTGTGAACTAGCATGAAAATCTCTCCATCTCTCAAAGGAAGGAATAGAGACATCATCCTCTGAGTCAGCTGAGAATTGGTGATAAGACATCTTCAAACCTGCAATCTCCCATAAGGCTACATTTGACAGATAAATAATTGTCCACTGTCCCTCCTCTCATGAAAATTTTGAGTTATGCTTACTAATTAGCAAATAACTGATTCATTTATCTTGCATTCACACTATCAACAAGTGCTTGGCTTAAAACAAAAGGCCCAAACAAACTTGAAATTGAAATTTGAAACACAAGCGCATTCTTGGCATGGAAAACTACTATCTTGCCCTCCTGGATGCTATTTTTAGCTTATGAATCATGTAGTTGCTTTATAATACCAAATCTTGCAGCCATTAAATGGACACTTGCATAGGATTTTCGACGTTGAAATGCACCAATGAAAACTCTAGCTCCTCAATCTATATTCAACATATTTTTTGCCAAAAACGTCACATTTATGGCTCTCATGTCACTTTTGCGCTTTAAATTTCACCTTAAAATCAACTCTCATCCCATGAGACCTTAAAAAGTCACTAAACTCATTAGAGAGATACTCTTCATCTCTCAAGCACTTAACTTTAAAGTCTATTTCTATTTCAAAAGCAACCTTGAAAGTTTTGAAGTAATAAATGATTTCCAAGCCTTCTCATTATTAAGGCCACCCAAAGTAGATGAAACCAAATCAATATCATCATGCATTGCATCAATCGCTACCAAAGCATCTACAATGCTCCTCACCTTCAAAACATACTCATTGACATGCATTTTTCCTTTTTTCAAAGTATTCAACTCTTGCTTGAGTTGAATCTTCCATACCTTTGTATTTAATGAAAACATGTTCTAAAAAATTGGCTACATGTGAAGTTTTTGCATTTTTGATATGTCCCAACATAGTATTTTCAACGAGTGCAATTAGCCAAATCCATCACCTTTTTTTCCTTTGCATTTCATTCTTTCCATGTCTTTAATTTATATGTAGTTGTAGGATTACTCAACTTTGGCTCCTTTTCTTCAATTGAAACGAACTCGTAAAGGCCTTTTTCAATAAGGAATTTCATCACATGAAACTTCCATGATGGGTAGTTATTCTTGTCCAACTTCTTAATGATAGGGTTTTCATTGTTCTCTATCATTATCACACAAAAGATATAAAACAACAAGTAAGCCTTTTGCAACCTTTCACAACAAGTGCAGAGTAATATATCCAATAGTCTTTTTTATTAATTGCTTAGCAATATATATAATCTATAACCTGTTTGTAGATAAGAATTATGTTTGCTTCCTAAAAAACACATTAAAACTTACCGATTTGAAATTTGTAATATGTGCACCCACTTTCGGTCAACACAATTGAAATAGTAATACATTGTGCAACTATTGTTCGCAACCTTGTAACTCTAAAATAGGGCTTGAAAACAGCCTCAAATGGCCCAAAAAGCTATGGAAAAGTCCAAAAGGGCTACTAAAAAATATATAATACTCTACTTGCATACCAAATCTCACATCAATCTAAGATTTTCACTCTAGCTTGCTTCGAGTGCCTCCACAAGCACTATCCAAGAGAAAGCCTGGAAGAATAGGAGAGCTTCTTACTCGTTGCTCACTTGCTCAAATATTTGCTTCTTCTCCTTCACTTCAACCTTCAAAACTAGTCTCTCTCAGTGGTGCTGCTATGATAGCATGCCAAGAATTGCATGGTGGGGGGACTTGCTATGCCAAACACACATCATGCACACAAGAGGAAGCTCACTCAAGAACACAAGAAGAGAGATGGATGCCAAAATATTTTATTGTTGGTTTTTTCTTCTTCTTCTTCCTCACACAATACAATGTTATAGATAAGATACAACATAAAGGAAAGTGGCCTACTAAGTCAAAAAATGCATAACTGACTATACTAATTGATTGGCACTATAACTATGTCAGTTTGTAGGTAGGTGCAACAAACTAAATATAATAAGTGATAAGTTAGTGGCCATGTGAGGATCATAATGACCACCAAAGTTCTAAGTGTAGATGTGCAGACCCACCCATCTAGCTAGTCAATCCATCATCAATATCCGCACATGTTGAGCTTGCCATCTCAACACTAGTTATAGCCGATTCTTGCTTATGTATAGTTATGAGCTAAAACCATTGATTGAAATCAAGCTTATGATGCCAGGAGGCATATTTCACGGTGGATTCCGTGCCACGGTGGATTCCGTGAGGTTTATTCCGTAAACTTTGATGACCGGGGCTCATACACAAAGTGGATTCTTTGTGCGAGAAGTTGATGGGGACGCCTGTCCTTTTCAGGCATTTCATTAATTTAGTGTGTACATGGGTGATTCCATAGCGGGTGATTCCGCAAAATGCATATTAAATCAATAAACGTTTATGAGTTTAGAGTGCGCACTCGTAATAAAATAAGGTTAGGATTGATTTCTAACCAGTTCATTTATTTATGTAGCTGAAGACTGCTAGGTATTCACTTTTTTCGGTTTAATTGTATTATTTTACTAATGATTGTGAATGCTTCAGTTGATGTGTAGAGATAGCAGCAGTGGCGGAGGAAAGCATTGGAGGATAGCGAGTATTTGATTTATTACTTATATTTTGATGGGCGCATACCTTAGGCATGGCGCCTATATTTTGTCGCGCCTATTTATTGAGGCGTTGGATATTTATTATTATTTTGTATGCGCATGGGCGCACGATTATGTTATTTGTACTTGGACATTGTATTGGGCATGCCAGACTCTTTGGGCACCGTCCATTAGGTTTATTCCTATTTTGTGCTAAAACAAACTCAAAAGCTAAAAGCTTGCTATTTTGTAATTTGGGCTATTATTTGAGCTTGAAGATGATTAATACATAACATACATGCTTTGTGGAGCGCTCACACAAGGCTTGGGGGGAGATTGCACCCAATTGATCTCTTGTTCATGTTGTGCATGCTTTTTACCTTGAGTTTTGTGCAAAAAGAAGAGTTCTATTGTTCTTGGGGACCTTCCGGCATTCACTACGTGAGCGTACAGCATCCAATCTGCGCACCAATGGTATCAGAGCGAAGCTGAGATCAAGAGCTTTCAATCGCTACCCATCTTGTGCGAAGGTGGAGCTCCTGGAACGATCGAGCTCTACGGTCAATCTCGTCACGAACGGTCGATAAGGGTGGATTCCTGGCGATCAAGAACCTCTGTTTCCATCATCAGATTGTGAAGGACCAGCTTGCAGAGGCGCAGGACCATTCCTACATCCTCTTCTTCAAGTCGTGGAGTTTTAGAGAGATAAGTCTTCTAATCACAAGTTTAAAAGCTTAATAAGCTTAGCTTAAGCTTAAAGAAGCTTTAAGCTTCTAAAAATCTCATCACGAGGTATCTGAATATGTCCGAAATTTACGCCGCCTGAGAAAAAACGGCCCCCCCCAAGGTTTTACGTTTTTACTAAGTAAGCTTAAAAGCTTACTTACCAAAGCTCTAAATGACATAAGCTTCTCAAATTCAGCAAGTTCTGCAAGTCTATCAAGTCGAAGTTTTGCAAGTTACATAAAGCAACCAAGTTCTACAAGTCTAGAACTCTGCAAGTCACATAAGTCTGCAACTCTGCAAGTCAGACAAGTCATCTGAAGTCAAAACTGACTTCTGTTCAAAACTCATAGAAGGGCTGTTCCTCCGCAGAAACTCCGAACTGCAAAGTTGTTCATTGGAAGGTACTCTTCGCATACGCAGGTTTGCTGAAGCATTTTCGACACATGCAGAAGGATAAAACACAGATTTTTCAAAGATTACAAATCCCGCAATAGTTGAAGACGAAGATTGTGAAAGCCACACCCAAAAATATATAAGCCTTGTATACCTGAACTTGAGCTACGCTCATCCCGCTAACTTGATTTTGAGAGTGAGAGAGGTCTTTTGAGTTTTGCAGGATGACGGAACCACATATGGATGATTTAATGGCTGAAGGCGACCTACCTGAACGTACGACGGAGCAAAAGCTGGACTTAATTATGATGCAGTTGGATGAAGAACGACGAGCTAGGCAAGCATTACAAGTTCAATTGGCTAATTTACAAAGATCGACTACCGACAAAGAGAAACCTCAATCTGAAGATCTTATTCGACGTACCATTGACGTGACTCTCGAAGCTCAATCTATCCGCAAGGAAGCAAAGATAAGTAAAAGAAATTTCAAATTCTGTACTTTCAATGGCACTCGAGAGGGAAAAACTGTTCTTGCATTCATTAGTCAGTTTGATGACTACTTTCATGAGGAAACCTATGCAGAAAAAGATAAAATCAAGTGTGTCACTAATCATTTAGTGGATAGAGCATCTCTTTGGTGGACTGTGGTTCGTAAAAGTATAGATTGTCCTGCTACCTGGGAGAATTTCAAGAAGAAGTTTATGTAGAATTTCCTTCCTCCACAATTTCATGAAAAAGCCATAAAGCAATGGGATCTTCTTCAGCAACGGGATCGTGAGCCTATTCCTCAGTACATAGAACGCTTTTGGAATGCATTACTCCAGTTATGCAGGCTTGAAGACGTACCTGAAGCGACACACAAGCGCAAGTATATGTCTGGACTACTTGGGCATTACTACGCTGAAGTTAATATGTTCAAGCCTGCAACTCTTGAAGACGCAATTTCATTAGCTCACGACACTAAAGACAAGCTGCGAGGTAGAGATAGACGTCCACAGCAATTCCAAGCCAATGGTAACTATGGATCTAAGCAATTCAACTCAAATTTTAGAAGATTTAATCAAGGTCGTTTTCCTTCATCATCTTTCCGTAAAAATTGGGCAAAACCACCTGCTTTACCATCCAATACCAATCAAAACCCTAAGCCTATTCCACAGCCAAATCCTACTGTCCCTAGACTTCCTGCCATTGCAAACAATGTAACCAAAGCCAAGCCTATAGTGTGTTATAAATGCCACCAGCCTGGACATCTAGCAGCAAATTACCATTCGAAGAAGCCACCTGCCCATATCAACTACCTTGGAGCAATGGAAGAAGACGAACATGAAGAAATGCATGATTTCACGGAAGATGAGGATGACATTACTACTCCTTCGGATACTTTACTAGGTATGCCAACTCCACATTCTTTATTGACTATGAAATGTTTAGTGCATGGAAAGGAAAAGATTATTTTGCATGATGATGGTAGTACTCATGATTTTATTTCTGCAAAGCTAGTAAAGGAATTGAAATTACAGACTGTACCTACGCATTATCGCATTAAAGCAGCATTCTTAGGCACTATGTATAATGGTACACAGGAAGTGCATGACTTAGAAATTCAAATTGGTGAATACACTGAAAGAAGAAATTTTCTAGTTGTACCACTACAATCCAGTGACATTATTTTAGGTATGCCTTGGCATCATCAACATAATCCAGATATAGATTATTCCACACATTCAATTAATATTAAATTTCAAGAAAAATATATTACATTATATGGTATGCATGCATCTAATGCTTTTCCACTGCTTTCGCATACTCAAGCTAAACGTGCATTACGTAAAAGTAGTAAATCTTATCTCATTTGGGTGAATGAACTACAAGTTAAAGAAAATCATATGCACCCTAGGCATAAAGAATTTCTTGCACATTTTAAAGACCGTTTTGCTGAAGATCTACCACCTGGTTTACCTCCTTCACGTCCAGAAGACCATAAAATAGATTTGATTCCTGGTACACAACCACCTTGCAAAGCACCATATATGCATAACCAGATAGAGCAAAAAGAAATTCAAAGTCAAGTTGAGGAATTACTAGATAGAGGATTGATTAGACCTAGTAGTTCTCCATTTGGTGCACCTATTCTGTTAGTAAAGAAAAAGAATAATACCTATCGTATGTGCATTGACTATCGAGCTTTAAATAAGATCACAGTAAAGAATATGTATCCAATTCCTAGAGTCGATGACCTTATGGATAAACTGCAAGGTTCTGCCATATTTAGTAAAATAGACCTTAAATCTGGTTATCATCAGGTGAGACTAGATAAGTCTGACATATTCAAGACTGCATTTAGGACACAATTCGGTCATTATGAATTTTTAGTGATGCCTTTCGGATTGACTAATGCACCTGCTACATTTAGTAGAATGATGAACCGTATATTTTTGAAATATCAGTATTGTGTTATTGTCTTCTTTGATGATATTTTGGTGTTTAGTCAAAATGAGAAAGAACATTATGAACATTTGTCATTGGTTTTCCAGTTATTAAAAGATAATCAACTGTATGCAAATCCGGAAAAGAGTGAATTCTTTAAAACAGAAATTGAGTATTTAGGTCATATAGTATCATCTGATGGAATTAAAGTTGACCCTAAGAAAATAGATGCAGTATTGAATTGGCCTGTACCTAAAAATGTGCATGAGTTACGATCATTCCTAGGTCTTGCTAGTTTCTATAGGAAGTTTGTGCGTAATTTTTCATTACTTGCTTTACCATTGACTAAACTTCTGAAGAAAGGTATTGTTTATCATTGGTCCGATAATCAACAGAAATCCTTTGACTTATTGAAACATGCATTAACCCATGCCCCTGTCTTACAGTTGCTTGATTTTAATAGACCATTCTTTTTAGTCGTGACTGATGCTAGTGGATCAGGAATAGGAGCCGTACTTATGCAGGATAATCATCCTATAGCCTATTCTAGTTGTAAGCTGAAACCCTCTGAACTGAAATATTCCACATATGACAAAGAATTATTAGCTGTCGTACGAGCCTTAAGACAGTGGAAACACTACTTAATGGGTTCAGAATTTATGATTAAGACCGATCAGCAAAGTATTAGACATTTACTTAGTCAACCTCAAATATCTGATCGACATATCAAATGGGCATCCTTTATTCAAAGTTTTCATCCTATCATTCAATATCAACCCGGTAAAGAAAATGTAGTGGCTGATGCATTAAGTAGAAGACCTGCCATTCATAATATTTATGTTATATCTTTTGATTCTTTGATTGCTACGAAAGATACTTATCATCAGGATATTACTTTTCATGCTGATTGGAATAAATTAGTTCAAAATAACTTGATTCCTATTGATTCATTATCTTATAATGATGGATTTATGTTTTATGAAAAGAGATTATATGTTACAGTTCCATTCCGAACTTTTGTTTTGAATGAGATTCATTGTCCTCCATATCAAGGTCATAGAGGTATCATATCTACTTTACGTACATTAACTGAAGATTTTTATTGGCCGCATATGGACACTAATGTATCTAAATTTGTTTCTGAATGTTTGATTTGTCAAAGAGTTAAGAGACATCATGGTAAACAGTATGGATTACTTATGCCTTTGTCTATTCCATCAAGACCATGGGAACAAATTTCTATGGATTTTATTGCTGGTTTACCTAATACTAAATCTAACCATGATATGATTTGGACAGTAGTAGATAGGTTTAGTAAACAAGCATATTTCATTCCATGTAAGAAAACTGTAACAGCATCACAAGCAGCACAATTGTTTTTGAAAACTGTTTTCACTAACCATGGATTACCAAAAGTTATTATTTCTGATCGTGATTCTAGATTTTGTAACAACTTTTGGATTACTTTGTTTGCTAACCTAGGCACAAAAATTGATTTCTCATCTGCATTTCATCCTGAAACTAATGGACAAACAGAAGCCACTAATAGTACTATACTAGATCTTTTACGTGCTTATACTATTTCTAAACCGCAGACATGGGATACACATTTGCATTTATTACAATTTGCATATAACAATACACCACACACATCTACAAAGAAAGCACCGTTTGAAGTGATTTATGGTTATAGATTGTCTACACCTGTTGCATCTTTGTCAAATAGAATTCAGAGTGCTGGTGATATTGCTAGTATGCATAATACTATTTTTGATGAGGTTAAAGACATGGTTGCCAAAGCCCAGCAATCATATACCAAACAAGCCAATAAGAAAATACAAGCAATGAATTTCAAAGTTGATGACTATGTTTGGTTGAGAATAGAAAAACGTAGATTACAAAGTGTAGATAGACATCCAGTTGTGAAATTAGCACCTAGATTCTATGGACCATTTAGGATCATTCATAAAATTAATGACAATGCATTCAAGTTAGAATTACCACCTCACTGGAAAATTCACAACACATTTCATATTAGTTTATTAAGACCCTTTAGAGGCCAATTACCTGTACACCCTGTTTATGAAAACCCACCTTTGTTAGAGGAAGAGACTGAAATACTTGAACCTGATGCTATCATAGATACTGACTTTATGACCACTAGAACTGGCCGAAGATATTCTAGATATCTAGTTAAATTTAAGAACCATCATGTAGAAGAAGCCCAATGGATGCACGCTAGAGACTTAAATGCTTTCCCCACTTTGTTAGCTCCACATTGAGCTAATAGCAATTGAGGTCAATTGCTATCCACCCCCGAGGGTATGATGCCAGGAGGTATATTTCACGGTGGATTCCGTGAGTTTTTATGGTGGATTCCGTAAACTTTGATGACCGGGGCTCATACACAAAGTGGATTCTTTGTGCAAGAAGTTGATGGGGACGCCTGTCCTTTTCAGGCGTTTCATTAATTTAGTGTGTACATGGGTGATTCCATAGCGGGTGATTCCGCAAAATGCATATTAAATCAATAAACGTTTATGAGTTTAGAGTGCGCACTCGTAATAAAATAAGGTTAGGATTGATTTCTAACCAGTTCATTTATTTATGTAGCTGAAGACTGCTAGGTATTCACTTTTTTTGGTTTAATTGTATTATTTTACTAATGATTGTGAATGCTTCAGTTGATGTGTAGAGATAGCAGCAGTGGCGGAGGAAAGCATTGGAGGATAGCGAGTATTTGATTTATTACTTATATTTTGATGGGCGCATACCTTAGGCATGGCGCCTATATTTTGTCGCGCCTATTTATTGAGGCGTTGGATATTTATTATTATTTTGTATGCGCATGGGCGCACGATTATGTTATTTGTACTTGGACATTGTATTGGGCATGCCAGACTCTTTGGGCACCGTCCATTAGGTTTATTCCTATTTTGTGCTAAAACAAACTCAAAAGCTAAAAGCTTGCTATTTTGTAATTTGGGCTATTATTTGAGCTTGAAGATGATTAATACATAACATACATGCTTTGTGGAGCGCTCACACAAGGCATGGGGGGAGATTGCACCCAATTGGTCTCTTGTTCATGTTGTGCATGCTTTTTACCTTGAGTTTTGTGCAAAAAGTAGAGTTCAATTGTTCTTGGGGACCTTCTGGCATTCACTACGCGAGCGTACAACATCCGATCTGTGCACCAGCTTAAGGGAGTGAAAATGATATCCATAGTTGACTTTCTGCACAATATGCTGGAAAAATTTATGGTTGCAAAGAAAAGCATCAAAATGGCCCATGAATACACTATGTTTTATGCTAGCCAACAAGATACTCCTAGACAGCTCCAAAAGGGCATGTGGGTTTACCTAAAAGTCCTAAAGGACTTTGATTCAATGACTATCAACAAGTACTATAAGTTATCTTCAAGGTGTTGTGGCCCTTTCTAGATTACTAAGAAGATAAGTTGCCTATCCTATAATCTTGATTTATCTCTAAACATCTGAGTTCACCTTATGTTCCATGTGAGTTATTTAAAAGAATGGTTAGGGCAAGTGAACTAATTCTTCCAATTGAGGAAGTCTAGTGGGGTGTATGATACCATTAGATATATTCGACTCAAACCTAAATTAGTTCTTGATCACTAATCCCATTAGACCCTTTACTCGAGGAAGTTACTATATGTATATCCTCTATGTCATGTGCATTTAAGGCCTATTTATAAATATCCTTATATGTGAATTTTTCTTAAATAAAATATAACACCTTTCTATTTTATTTGTAAATAACCCATTTATATTACACCATTCTGTATGTAACAAATGTATAAAAATGGTATTTTAAAATACCTTATTTTGAACCCATGTGAAGCACACATATATTCATGAGTAACTTACCGGAGACCCTTTATCCTAAATATTTGGTCGAGTGGAAGCATTGCTTGGAGGCAAAAGCTACTTAGGAGTCAATACATTCATTGAAGAATAGCTTTTTCCACTTTGTTTCCAAGGATATTGTTGAGGACAACAATCTATCATAAGGGGGGAAGTCTTACATCCTTGGACATCTAGACGAGTGCTAGTAGCATTGGTTGTAGTGGTCATGAAGTGACTTAATATGAATGAACTAGGGACACTTTCAAGGTTAGGGGAGTCATATCCTTCTTATAGGACTCAAGGTCCTGTTGTGCACATTTATTGTGTGATCCCTACTCTTGGACTCTTGGCCCATTGGTTGACATGCTCATACACTAGGATGGTGTGGGACACCAAATCTTGGGATGTAGTTGTGATGAAGAATGCTACTAGCACCTAGATTTAGGGGTGAGCCCATTTGGCTCTATGTTTGGGAGATGATTTTGATATCTTATCCATTTATATTTGTGGATATAGATCGTGTCATGTCTCATGTGCAAGTTGGATCCGAGAAGGCTATTCCACCCACATTATTCCTCTCACAAATAGAGGGATTCCTCATGAAACTATGAAAACATCACTTCCTTTGAAACAAATTATCAAGAAAGTGCACAAGGCTTGAAATATCGCATAGCAAAGAGAGGATCTCAATCCCATGTGTTGGAATAACCTATTTTGATGAAACTTAGATTAAAAAGAGTAGCATATCTTGTTGTACTAGAGTTATAGAGCTACCTAATGAATTCCCAAAGTGGAGAGTAGAAGATTGGATGTTGTGCTGACTCTGTACATGCTATCAACTTGTGCTCCATAGTTGAAATCTTTAGTTTCTATAACAAAGAAGAAAAGAATGGTTGTTTCCAAACTTAGGCTAATCAAATGAAAGAGAGATAGACTCCAAATAGCCAATATCAACTTTCTAAATGTGTAAGTAGTTGCTTCTTAATGATTGATTAATCATAAGTGAGTTGCTTAGTGGACCAAACTTAAGCACTAGGCTTACTTTACAACTTACATGAATTTCTTATTGAGTGAAACTTTTAAATCATAATTTTTTCTAAGTGGCTATGGGCAAGAAATTAAAGAGAGGTGGTTTTGAAGGGCTACTACTAAAGCATACTCCTCTCATACAAAGGGAAATTTTTTTAGTAGATCTTTTTATTATATAAATATATGACATTTTTCAATAAAAGATTATGCTTTAAAAAGTAAATAAAATATGAATATATGAAAAATAAGTCTTTAGCATTATTCTCATGATCAAAATGATAGTTTTTTTCATGAAGAAATGTGCTAATAACATGAGCCTATTTGGGGTTTCTAGATAAACGGAGGTCCTATGATGTCTCTTTTAAGAAACTTTCTTCAAAAAACCCCTTTCACATGTCAAAGAACTAGTTGGTAATACAAAGACAAATTTTCCACAACTTAAACATCCTCGAAAACTTTTTCTACTCCACTTCTTGCCTCATGATGTCCATGCATCAAAGAGACCTTTAGTTAGATAGGCCTCAACGAAAATGGTCATGAATCAAGTTAGCTTCATCTCACAAGATGCATGATGAATAATATGTGGTGAAGGTCCCTTTTCCAACATATCATGTAACCCTCCCATGAATTATCTTAGACAAGGGCACTTATCAAACTTCTCTAATGAATAGTGCTTTGATGAAAAAAGCTTGCATTAATTGAACACGTGACAATCAACAAAGCATCCATCAAATATTTCTATTAAATGTTTAATAAACTCCTTGACTAAAAGAGTGTATCCAATATCACTTGAATTTACATTAATTGGTAAACTCTCATACTTCAATATATGTTTAGTTTACCTCACCATCTTTATTTTCAACCTTATAAATGCCACCTATATTTTCTAAAATTTTTATGTAATTAATAGTTACCTCCAAAATAATATCCCAAATATTTTGATGCACAATGCAATGAATTTATACAAGGCGAGTGATATTTTTTTAAAACTTAGCAACAACTCCTTTATTTCCACCTACTAGGGTACTAGCTCTGCCGAACTGCAAACTTAACAATTTTATTTTCATCTAATTGTGTTTCCTCTAATAGTTTTTCAATGGGTACAAACATGTTGCTAGCTTTTCGAATAGAATTTGAATAAGAAAAATAAGTCTAGAAGGTTTCCCATGTTACCATATTTTGGAAGTGATGTGTGTGAATAGACTTAAGAATGTCAATGTATTTTTCTCCCTCTCTAAGAGGTTCTTTTACCCAACCTTGTATATATCTCTATTCTTTTCTAGGGTATCTTTTGTTATGAAATTTTCTTTATCACAGTATTTTACTAGAACTTACTATGAAAATAAGTTAATTTTATTTGTTGTGGATTTATTTATCAGCTACATGATCCATGACTTATGCATGAGGTGAATGTATGATGCTAGTTGCATTTTTCATGGCTGATAGATAGAAGGATACTAATGTGTTCTAAGTTGTGGTGAGTAGATTATTAAATGGAGTTATACAAAATCATTATTTTGAAATACGCATTTGAAAATTCTATGCCTCATAGAGTGAAAATATTATATTTTGTAAAAGCAAGGACTTTAGGTGCACATATGCACAATAGGTTTATTTTGGATATATTTATTAGAAGGGTTGAAATATTATTTTGATTGTAAGCCTATTTAGAATAGGGTGTGTTAGATTTATTTGCATAAAAGCAAGTCATGCAAGAAAAGTGACAACACATAGAAACAATGCCTAATATTGCAATTTTTTTTAGCAAAATTGTACACAATTGGCACATTGTTACCAACTTTTTACATTAATTTAATGCAAATGAGCTGTTCGTTGTTGCTATTTTTGGAGGATGTGTCTCTACAGTATGGGCTAGGAGATGTTGATACAAGGAAGTTTTTGTACGAGAGAAAGGCGAAGTTTTAGACAAAATTTGATAGATTTCCTTAGTGAATCCCAACCATGACCATCTAAAATTTTCCCATAGGGAATTCTTATCATCTAGAGAAGATAAGATCTTGTCTCCTCTCCCATGATTCCCCTTTTTCCAACACCAAATTTGATTTTTCTTTAGTGAAAAGAGGCAAGTCTAGGAGCTTAGTGGTGGTTCAGCACATCACTTAAGTAACACTTTCATGCCCCTTGTAACCCGCAATGCAAAGCACAATTCATTTGGGGCAATTTCAATGTCAGTAGATTGGTTGCGTAACATCGGGTTCTTTAGGAATGTGCTAGCAATCTTTGGAGCTCTATAGAGAAGTATGGAGCCACTTGAAGATGTGATGTTACTTGCACTTGCTATGCTATTTCTCTATTCACTAATTGGACTCATATGAAGAGATATTTGACAATGAGAAAACTAATAAGTAATTCACATGAAATTCTAGGCTAGCAATTACAGATTTCACATTTCGAAGTAACCCCAAAGGGATCACTTTCTTTTGATCAGCCATATGTAAAACTATATGGGTAGGTTATAGATTCTTCAACCCTAATTCTTGCATTGTTTGTTCTATCATCAAATTGATTGCTGAGCCACCATATAATTGCACTTCATTCAATAAGTGGCCATTAATAGTAGTATCTATAACTGGAGCTCTTAGATCCATAAATAAATATACTATTTTTATGTCCTTAGTTACTTTTCTTTTGGAAGAATTTGTGCTTCCTTTAGAATTATTAATCTCGATCCTCTTCCTTTGACGCGCCGAACTAATTTATGATAAAGCTGCTTTTGACATGTATGTGCTATTTCTAGCAATTGTCAAAGGTTAATGGTCAAATATACTTCTTCTAATGCAACCCAAAGATCATAGGTCTTGTTTACTACTTCTGCCTGCTCTTTTCTTCCTTCCCTAGGAGGAATCAATCTTTCAGGAAAAGGAGCTACTTGCACTTGAATATTAGGATTTGCTAAAGGCACAGGTAACAATGGATGGTCAGAGGAATGTTGTGGAGAATCTGACTCAGGTAACTCTACATTAGGATCAATATTCTTAGATTTATCATTCACTGCTTCTTTTAATTGTAGACTTTCTTCTTCCAAACCTTGCTCCTCTCGTTGCTGCTTTTGCGCTCTAGTAACCACACCAATCATGGGGTGAGCCTTAAAGTTCACCCTACAGGGTATGAATTTAGACCTAACTCCATTCACTTGCCTTGTTGTTTCTACTTCAACTAAATTTGTGGATGAGGTTGAGGGTTCATTAGAAACTTGCTTACCCCTGTCATTAGTTTCGTTATCTTCTCTCTTAGGAAAATTCTCTTCGTGATGCCCTTCGCCACTACACCTCCTACAAAGAGGAGTAAATTCTTGATTTTTATGCGCATTTGGACAATATGTAGCTATTTGACCTTCCTCTTGGCATCCATAACAGATTACCAATCCCCTAGGCCTTTGTTGTCCATTTTGCCCCATTGGATTACAAAAATACCATTATTTCTCCTAAAAGGAGAATTTCTTCATGTGTTTCTATCACTATTGCAATTATTTCGGGGTACTAGGGGTCTACCTTGGGTTGGCAATCCCCTTAGCCTAAAAGGTTGATTAGGTGGTCTGATCGCATAAGACGTATTATTACGATCCATGTGATTGTAATTCGTTTGCATCGAATGAGCTTGTTGTTGCTCTTGACCTATCTTATGACAACAATTTGTATCTAGATGCCTTGTCTTAAGGCAAAAAGTATAGAATGGTGGATGGTCAAGCATTAGTCTTGAAGGCGTCGAACACTCTGTAGCCACATGGCCATACCCATGACACTTACCACACCAGATATTGGATCTAGGTGGGTTTGGAGTTGAGCTACTCGAGGATTGTTGTGCATTAGAAGACTGTGTGGTAATTGAATAAATTTCTTTCAAAGATGCTTGCATTGCACCCATGAATTCCTCCAGATTTCCTAGGGATTTTGCAATAATATCAACTACTTTCGCTTCATCAAGAGGGGACTGAGATTGCAACATAGAAGGCATTCCTGTTTGCATCATATAGGTTGGAATTGAGGTATATGGATTTAAAAGTACACTTGATACATTTGGACTTGCAGTTATTGATGGATTTAAAGGAACAGTCACATAAGACACGTTCTTAGATATCTCACTTGAAGTGCTTGGATATTCCATTCAAGGTTCTTTAAATAAATCCCTTCATCGTTGTCGGCTAAGTTGCACTTCTTTCCATAATCTAGCATGTGTTTTAGCATCTGCCAACGTAGCTGACTGTTGTAGGCTAACATGCTGATGAACTTCAGGATTAAGCCCATCAATAAATTTAGATTTTGCATAGGTTCACCAGGAGTTGGATTCATCTTTCGAATAATTGTCTCCATATGTTCAATGTAATGTTCAACACTTTCGGTTGTTCCTTGGGACAAATAATCCAATTCAAGGGCTAGTCTATCTTGGAAACCTTGTCATCGAAATTTTTCTAAGAATGCTCTTGATAAGGTAGCACAAGTCACTTTATGTTGGGCATCTAGGTTCCTGTATCACCTCGTTGCTTCATATTTTGGTGTTGCAGGGAAAATATGAAGCTTTTGGTCATCATCTACTATCTCATTAGTGACATAGGTCGCCTCAAATCTTTGCAAATGCGCATCGGGATCCTCGTCCCATGATCCCCCAAATTGCGTGAAGTCAGCTAATTTGATTGGGTTGCGAGCCATTGTTTCTCTAAATAATATCTATAACCCTAAATCTTGGGTAGTATCGAACCACACAGGTTCCTTAGGCTCCTTAAATAGTTGGTGCAATCCAAAATTCGCCTCTAAATCCCAATTGAAGGGCGGTTCAATACTCCCTACTGTAGCATTAGCTTTACTCCCCCTACTTCCACTATTTTGTCTACTCCTTTCTCCAATGACACTATTGGTACCTGAGGCTACTTGATCCCATTGATATGAGTTTACTTCACTTCCTTTTGATGGTATTCTATCAAATGATATACTAGGCCTAAAAGGTTCTACGTTTGAGTTAGACACATCATCTATCCCCAGATTCAACAATGCATTCACCCTTTCAAGCCTTTCTAATAGCCAAGCCTTCTGTCGCACCACTCGTTCTCTAGCTCGTTGATCTCTAGCTTCATTTTGTTGTCTCCGTCTCCCCTCTAAATTCAACCACTATTAATGAAATAGCTATTATTGTCATACTCCAAAATTTTGCTGAATAGGTGATATTGGTAACTAATTATTATAATTTATCTAGCCATCCTCAATAGTTACGACACTTGTTCATAGTAGTCCAACTAATCTAATATCGAGAACTCAATAAACGTGCTTATTCTCGCACTTCGTCTCTTAAATCTTCACGGCTAGGTCTCTACACTGAACACTAGGATACTAAGCCTAGGATTTTTATCCCTTAGGGAATTTATTTCAAAACATAGACCCAATGGATCTATCTGCACATCTCCACTTAAATTTATTTTAAATTATCTCCTCTTTGCCTTTATATAATACTTTTCTTTTATTATTTATTAATCAATAAATATTCAAAACAATCAACTAACATTCCACAAACCCATAAACTCTAATTTTCCTTTAATTTTTTTTCCTTGTCCCATATGGTATAACTTAATACTTTGTCAACACTCTTAATTTGCATAAAGTTGGTAACACTATATTTTGTATTAATAGTGTTTCAAAGTAATAACATCAAATTAATTTTCTTTCTCTTTAACCCTAAGAAAATTACATAGAACACCCAAAAACATATTTTTGGTTTTTTCATAAAAGTTCTTATTTTTTTGAGTTAAAAATATGTTTTTATTAATAAATATTGTAATTTTCATCCAAACTAACTATTTTTTATTTTTAAAACATGTTAAATATCTTTTAAAAATTAAAAAAATCCAAAAAACTTTTAGTAGTGTTGAATTCATGAGAAAAATATAATATCTCATAATTATTTAACCAAATATTTTATAAAAATTTATCTATACCATTTTAAAGCATTTTAACTATTTTTATTTTTAAAAAATAGAATTAGACATACCATGCCATGTTCTCGTGATCCCCGTTCATTACAAACCATCCCGTCTCATAAAGTTTTTGTCCTAAAAAACAAGGGATGTAGTCATAGACTGTAAGGGTGTGCTATAGGAAATCAGCCATAACTTTGTGTAAGGAACTCCGAATGGAACAGTTGAGGTGTCCTTACGGAGCCCATGAGATGTACTTTTAGCCCATGTGGGTGGGGTGGGGCTACAATCAGGTCAGGACCAAAACTGTTACAAAATAGAGGGCTGTCCCGGAATTACTAGTGTGTTGTCCCAGATGGTATGGCTAAAGAAAAACAGCCACAACTTCCACTAGGGAACTCCGATCGGGGCAAATAAGGTATTGGCATGGAGCCCTCGGGGTGTACTTTCAGCCCATGTATGGAGGATGGGGCTAAAAATGGACCACGACCAAAACTGATACAAAACAGGTGGCTGTCCAGATGCAGACTACAGCCCAAAACATGTGTCATGGTTAAGTTCCAGCCAATACGGCCTCCTTGAGGTGTGGAAATTCATCCAAAATAGATGTTGGGCTTTAAGAGGCTTCCTCTATTGGTAGGGAGGCCTTGCCATTTGATCAGGTATTCATGTATGGAATGGGTGCAGAGTCGCTTTTCACGTTGCCCAATGACCGCTTTAGAAATGTACTGGATAAGGCCCTCCTCATCTATGGGTGGTAGCTCCTCTACATGATCTTTGGGAGTGCCAATGAAAGGTTTCAATTGGCTCACATGGAAGACATCATTGATCTTAGTAGTGGGAGGGAGTTGGAGACGGTAAGCCAAGTCCTCGACCTTCTTAATGATTTTGTAGGGCCCATAGTAACGGTGTGCCAACTTGTTGCAAGAACCGTCCTTTAGTGTGGCATAACGGGACTTGGGGACCTTGAGGAGTACCAATTCACCCTCTTAAAAGTCAAGGGGTCTTCTTTTTGCATCAGCATGGAGCATCATGTGCTCTTGAGCCCTTTTGAGGTTTACCTTGCATTGTTGAAGTAAAGCTTGCATCCGGTTAAACTCTTCTTTTCCAAGGGGGTTGAGCTTTTCATTAAAGATCACGGTAGGAAGGGGCACCCGATAACCATACAATGCTTCGAAGGGAGAGACTCCAATGCTCGAATTAGTGGAGTTGTTGTAAGAAAATTCAGCCAAGTGCAACCATACGTCCCAAGAATTCTGCACGTCATGACAAAAATGTTGCAAACAAGTTTCAAGCCACTTATTTACTCTCTCGATTTGCCCATCCATTTGGGGATGATAGGCTATAGACGGAGCCAATTTGGTCCCCATGGAGCTAAAAATTGTCTGCCAAAACAGACTCATAAATTTGGTGTCCCGGTCATGTACTATGACGTGGGGTAAGCCATGCAACTTAAAAACATGCTCCATAAACTGAGTGGCAACTTGAGATGCTGTCAACTAGGATTTTGTAGGGATGAAATGGGCTGCTTTAGTAATTCGGTCAACTACCACATATATGCTATCCCAACCCTTCTTGGTTGTAGGTAAACCAGTGATGAAATCCATGGTAATGTGGGTCCATTTTCCTTCGGGGATAGGTAAGGGCTGCAACAATCCACCCGGTTTAAGAGTGCTATCTTTATTTTGTTGACAAGGCACACATCTAGACACAAAGTCTTTAACATCCCGCCATAGGGCTTTCCAATGGAAGCTTTTTGAGACTCGGTCATATGTTTTGTAGACCCCTAAGTGGCCAGCAATCAGTGAAGAATGCATCTCTTCAAGGATCCTTTGGTTGAAAGGAGAGGCATGGGGAATCACAATATGGCCATGGATCCAAATGAGGCCATTGTGGAGCTGATATTGGGAAGTGTCATCCATGACACCTTGCTGTAATTTCTGGAAAAGAGTACTGAATTCAGCATCAAGCAAGTATGCCTCTTGGAGCTCTTCAGTCCAATCATGGTGGAGTTCAGTGATGGATGAAACCTTGCATGCCCACATGCGAGAGAGTGCATCAGCCACTACATTGTCCTTGCCACGGGTGTGGGTAATCTCAAAGTCATAGTTTTGTAGGGTAGCCACCCATCTACATTCTTTGGGAGTGAGGTTGGACTGAGTCAATAAGTATTTGAGCACACGGTGGTCACTTTTCACCTTAAATCTGTTGCCATACAAGTAGTGATGCCACTTTTTGATAGCATGAATGATTGCCAACATCTCCTGATCATAGACATGTAACTCTCTCTCTTTATCATCCAATTTTCAGCTCTCAAATGCTATTACCCCGTGTTCTTGCAGCAAGATTGCACCAATACCCCATCCACTAGCATCACACTGGATGGTAAAATCCTTTGAAAAGTCGGGGTATACGAGGGTGGGGGACTAAAGTGAGCAAGTCTTTCAGCCGCCGCTAAAAACTACGGTCAACAAATTCATCCCATAGGAAAGCCTCTTTTTTCAGCCTGTCTGTTAACAGGGCTGTAATTGTGGCATAATGGCAAGGCCAAGAAAACCACGCAAGGAGGTAGTGGTAGTGGGGGTGGGCCATTCCCAGACACATTGCACTTTCTTAGGATCAGCTTGGATGCCTTTTTCACTAACAATGTATCCCAAGTACTCAACCTCTTTTGCATGAAGGCACACTTGCTTTCTTTGGCAAATAGCCGGTGCTCTCTCAGTACATCAAAAATTTGCCTGACATGCTTCAGATGCTCATGCGTGACTTGCTGTAAATGAGTATATCATCAAAGAATACCAACACAAACTAGAAAAGCCATGGCTACAATATTTTGTTCATTAAGCTTTGAAATGTGGCGGGTGCATTAGTGAGCCCAAATGGCATGACAAAGAAATGGTATAAGCCACGGTTAGTCCGAAAGGCTGTTTTGACTTCATCACCCACTCTCATTCTGATTTGGTGGTAACCGGATCGCAAATCAATCTTGGTGAAGTAGCGTGCTCCCTTGAGTTCATCAAGCAAGTCACCAAATCGAGGGATGGGGTATCTATTTTTGATAGTGATCTTATTGAGATCACGGTAGTCAATGCACAACTGGAAAGATCTGTCCTTTTTCTTAACCAATAGAGCCGGGGAGGCATAAGGGGAAGAGCTAGGCTCTATGAATCCCATCTCAGTGAGCTCCTTGACTTGCTTTGCTACTTCCTCTCTCTCACATTTAGAGAGTTGATATGGGGGTTTATTGATGGGCTTGGCATGGGGCTCCAAGTCAATCTGTTGATCCACTGATCTCTGAGGGGGAAGGTTAGTGGGGGGGTGAAATAGGTCCTCATATTCAACCAAAAGCGCTTTTAGTGCTGCATTTTGCTTCCTCAAGGTGTGTTGGTCATCATTATCCTTATGCAAATGCAAGACAAAGATTTGGGAGCGTTTCTTGAATTCTTTTTTGAGTTGTCTTGCTGTTATAAGCTGAAAATCTGCATTTTCTTTGATTCCCTCCAAGTGTACAAGCTACCCATGCATTACAAACTCCATATACACCTGAGAGAAGTCCATAGAGATTTTTCCCAACTGCTGAAGCCAATCACATCCCAAAACAACATCCATGGGGGCCCATATCAAGGGTAATTAAGTCCACCTTTGCTGTGTAATTTTTAGCCAGAATAAGAGACACTTGTGTGCATACATGGGAGCTCACTTTCTCATTTCCATTGGCCACTTGAACTCGAAGAGGTTGCTGTAATTCAGTGGGAACACATGTCAAACGGCCAAGAGTTGATTTATTCACAAAACTGTGCGTGTTGCCACTATCTATGAGGATGTATACACTCTTGCCATCAATGTTACCATGCACTCGTAGGGTGTTCGCGCTCCTAGAGCCGGTCCATGCATCCATGGAGATTGAGCAAGCTAATGTAGTGGTAAATGAGGGGTGCCAAGGGTCATTCCCAAGCATGTCATCAATGGGGCAGCCACCAGGGTCAAAAGGGAACCCGTCTGGTGAGTCATAAAACTGATCGGTATCAAGATCCTCTTTATATTCAGCATTTTCAGTAAGTGTCATCATGGGAGAGTTGTCATGCAAGTCCTTTTCTAACTTGTCACTATCTTCTAGCACATACATGCTATTAAACTTGACAATGGCATTCTTAAAGGGGCATTTAGATGCATGATCAGTCGTGTACTTATCCCCGCATTTAAAGCACAAGCCTTTGGCTTTTCTATCCTTGACAACTTCAGGAGGAATGAATTTTTGACCGTTAGGACTAAAGCCATTCCTTGTCTTATTTTCAACATACTTTGGGTCACTTTTGGAGGGTGGTGCTATCCCAAAACTGCCATATTTCCTTTCAGCATTAAAAGTGAGGTAAGTAGGGATTTTGGGGCTGCCATTCCCTGCATTTTTGTTACGATAATTATTAGCATATGGGGGTTTCTTGATAGGGTATCTTTGCTGTCCTGCAATGGGCTGCATGCCCTCATTGTGACAGTATTTCCGACCATAGTGTTCGGCCAATTCTATGGCTGCAAACAGGGTGGCTGACTTTTGAGCCATTACATCAGCTGAGAGATGCACATCTAGCCCATAAATGTATTTATGCAATTTGGCCTCATCACTGACTGCCTCAACATATATGGATAGGTTCATAAATTGGTTGGTGTACTCCCTCACCGTGAGATTTCGCTGATCAAACTGATACCATTGTCTAGCCAAGCATTATTTTTCCACCGGGGAGACAAAAACTTGGATCATATGCATCTTGAACTCTTCCCAATCATGAAACTACTGATTTTCTCTTTGAACGAATCTCCACCACGTGTGGGCAAAACCTTCTAAATGAAGGGAGGCAAAAATAATCTTTGCCTCATCGGTACGAGGGTGGATGAGAAAATAGGCTTCCAATTTAGAGGTCCATTCCTCTAGTTTAGCTGGGGATGAGGACTGCCCATTGAATTTAGTAAACACAATCTTGTCACGTAGCTCACTTGGGCCTTACTGCCCGTGAATGCCATGTGCTACATGATGCCCATATATGCCTTGCTGTCCAATCCCTGGCTGTCCAAAATTTCCATGGGGGCCATGCTGCCCTTGCATTACATGAGAACCAAATTGCCCATTAGGACCTTGCTGTCCAAAATGTCCATGCTGCCCATTACCATATGCATGCTGCCCATTGCCATATGCATGCTTCCCATTGCCTTATGCGTGCTGTCCATTGCCATATGCATGCTGCCCATTGCCATATGGATGCTGCCCATTGCCATGTGCATGCTGCCTATTGCCATATGCATGCTGCCCATGCACTCCGTGCATTCCATGCTGCCCATGCACTCCGTGCATTCCATGCTGCCCAAGATTTGCATTGGAGCCATTCCCTTGAGTGTGCAAGTAGCTTCCGTTACGGGGGAGTTGGGGTGCCAAGGATGGGCTTGAAGGATTCGTAATGGGGGAGGGAAGGAGGGGCTCATCATATCGAGTGGAGGGCTCACTCGTCTCATAAGTGCTATGGGAAATGCCATGGGTACCATCGAGACCTTGTGGGCTACGCCCAATCTCCAAGGGGGAGGGCAGTTAGCCTCACGGGGAGGGACATACTCCTTGGGTCGATCCGAGGGGGGGGGGGGGCAATGGCGGGGATGAGGGCACCCATGCGCTCTATGAGTAAGTCCATCTTGGCCATCATCTCAGAATGACGGTGATCTTGGCGGGTTTCCATCTCCCTGTGGCATTGCTCCATCTCTTGATGTCGTTCAGCATGATGGGTCTCATGTTGGCATAAGGTTTGGTTGAGCAGAGATAAGCGGTCTATCTTGGGGGAACCCTCTTCAAACATGTCTTCACAATCCTCCTAGGCTGAGCTAGGATCGTTCATTGAGGCACGGGAGTCCCTTATTTCACATTGAAATTCCTCCTGGGCCTTTGCTTTACCCTTGTGGCCTGCCATCCCAAGTGCAGTCCACCAGGACACTTGTTACAGAAATGACAATATCTTGAGCTAGGAAGCTTCGATCGCCAAACTTTTTGATTCAAATGAAAGCCTCAATCCCCTCTACAAGATTATGTAAAAATATCTCTAACAATGAATGATTAGGGCTTTGATTTAATCACTTTTTGTGGGCTGATTGTGTAGGACTGCTACCTGTCCCACAGTACCTCTAGGCATAAAACTGAGTGTATCTCCCAAATCGTAGGGCTGAATGGGGAGGTTTTTAGTTCAGATCGAAGGGGAGAGCTATAGATCCCATGCTCAATCACACAAGAAGGCTTTGATATAATCAACTTTTGTAGGCTGACTGTGTAGGACTAACTGTTTGCAATACCCTGCAGGGACTCCCTCAAGGAGCATACCTTATCCCAATGGTGAGGGTCTTATCCTAGACATCCAGGGCCTCAATGGTGGTTATTAATGACACATGGATCCATACGTCCTTTGCATCCATAGTTCTATTTCTGAGACCATTTCCATGACTGCATACCCTGCCCTTCTTACATGCATCCACCATACATTACCAAGTGATTCATGACATTACCAATGCATGTAGGGGGCTGTAGATTCAAATGATCAGGGCT
Source organism: Lygodium microphyllum (assembly GCF_053477565.2). Taxonomy (NCBI): domain Eukaryota; kingdom Viridiplantae; phylum Streptophyta; class Polypodiopsida; order Schizaeales; family Lygodiaceae; genus Lygodium; species Lygodium microphyllum. The sequence goes on from NC_141158.1 coordinate 41,839,604, forward strand.
CGGGCTATTCCATCAAATGTACCTACACCTGCAAGAATTCTTGGGCTCTGGATCACTGGGAGGTGGGCAAAGTTCCCCCTAGGCCGGGTTGTGCACCCCTTCAGGGTCTTTGATGGCAAGGGGGGGTCACCCCTCTTTTGTCTTGCCACCTCGCTTGGCATCGGGCTTTTCCCTACCCGGAATATACATGGCACACATTTATTAATTAAACACCTAGCATGAGATGCATTTCAGGAATCAAAATTTTGGGCTTTTCATGAAGTGCATGGAATTGGAATGGGGTATAGGGATAGAGAGCTTATCGGCAGTGACTCACTGCCTACTCACCCTTATACAATGGATTTTTTAATCAATTCTTGGCTCAACCAATTCACAAGAAGCCAAATGGGCTATGGGTAAGCAAAAATATAATCTCAGTGAAGCTTCAGTATGAGTAAAATCCATTCCAATGCCATAAGATCGAAGGGAAATGACTGGGATTAATATTCAGGATGCATTCAATGTCTAGGACTCCTATTATCTACTTGGACTCATACATTCTCTCAAAAAAGTGGATAGGATTCAACAAGCGGCTTAAACGGAGAGAATGAGAGCCAAGAATTGGTTACCTTGAGTCTTTTGGAGAAGAAGGCAGCCACTAATGCCACTTCAGTCCTTCATGAGAGCTCCACTTTGATCCCACATGCTCCATAGCTCCAAAATGGTTGTGCTCTGTCAAGAAAGGGTGAAGTCAAGCTTGGGGAAGGATGGCTCAGGACCTTCCCATGAAGAGCTCTTGCTGAAATTGAAGCTCTACTCCCATAGCCATGGCTACCCACAAGTGCATGTCTTCAAATATTGCTTCTAATATTCTTCTCATGCTTCTTGATGGCTGAAATCTTGAGCTAGGCTTGAAGAGGGACTCCCGGGGACCAAGAAAAGTCCAAAATCTTCAAGATTTCTGAGCTTGATGCTAAGGTTCCATGGCTGCCATGGACTGCACCAGATCAGGGTTTCTTGAAGTGAAAAGGGGATCCCAAGAGCTAAGGAGGAAGCCTTCAATGCTGCCCAAGAGGGTTACCAAGAGCCACGAGTGAGATCAGGGAGGAGAGGAGGGCTGGGGGGGTTGTCCAGCAGGCCATGAAGTAGCCCGTTTTTTGCACCGCAAATTTCGGGGCTGCTCCTGGAGGCTCCAGACAGGGTAGGCCAAGCTTGATGCTACTCTAGATGTTTCTCCAGCTGAAGGGAAAGCACTGGGACCAGCCATTCTTGTTGAGGAAGAGGGGAAGCAAGATTCTTGAGGTTCTTGGTCTGGAGGTTCCATGGCACCTTGGAGGAAGGAGGAGAGAGAAGGTCTTCTTGAAAAGCAACTGAGCTTTTGGCCTTCTCTAACTGTGCTACCCTCCTTTTTGCCCAAAACCCTCAAAAAAACTTGCATGAAAATTAGTGACGACCTGTCAAATTTGTTTGCCCACCTCCAGATGTGTCCATGGTTCTTGGGAAAGCTCCAAGAAAGGCTGCCATAGTCTTCAAGAGGGCTGACAGCCTGCCTGAGTACTCCTGTGTACCTGTGAAAGAGATGTAACTAGAGTTTTCTAACTGTGGAAAACTGTGAGAGCCCTAAATCTATGGGAAAAGAGAAGGATCAAGGACAAAGATATGATACCATTTGTAATGAAAGAGACCTAACTGTCCTAACTAAGGGGAAGGAGAGAGAGAAGGACTGCAGAAGAAGAGGGAGAGGAGAGAGAAAGGCAAGAAGAAGAGAGAGAACGAGGGAAAAAGGAAGAAGAAGAGGAGGAAGAAGAAGAAGCCATGGAAGCTTGAGAAGGTGAAAAGAGAGTTTCTTGATAATTTCTATGATGCCTCAAAATACCCTCTTACACCTTATATACCATCAGCGTGACTGGTATGTTCCCATGCCATGTTCCCGTGATCCCCGTTCATTACAAAGACCCAACTTAACTCACTAAGTTGGATGCCCAGCATACCACCTATCATGACCCATAGAGAACCTAGTTTCAACTGGTCAGGAGTAATCAAAATTCCTTCCAAAAGCATCAAGATCAGGAAATTGATTGACATAGCTGAGTCCATCAAAGGTCATACTTGGTAGTGTAGGAATTTAAGCATGTGTGAAAAATGGAAAGCCCGATTTTGCATAGTGTACATTGAGATGCACTGTTGGTGTATAAGTGTTGCACATTTGTAAATTGTTTGATCAATAAGGAATACACTAAGAGGGATTAACCTAAAAATGAACCCACTAGTAGAAGTACAACCCCAAGAATTAGACAAGGGACCCCAAAAACTAGGGACAAAGACATAGAGGGGATTGAACCATCACATTGTCAAGAAAAGGAAAGGCTCGCCAACATTAGGGATACATCTCTAGCGTGTTAGTTGACCTCATAGACACACTAGTGGGTTAGGAGGCAACTATATGCCAGGCACCAGCTCAAATGAGAACAGTCTAGAACTCGACCTCGACCTTAACATGGCTGAGCACCCTGACGAGATCCGACGACTTGCCACACAATATGACTAGCAGAGACGAGGATAGAGCACCATGGAAGACTAGTGGTTGATATCATAGCCAACCTTGAGGAAGGAGGAGATTGGCAAGGATGGCATGGCAGTGCATTGTAAGTTATAGCCAGAGCAAAGGGCTCAGAGGTTGCATCATGAGAGAGAGCTCAATGAGGTTCACATGATCCTAGCCATATTAGATATGAATAGAATGGGAGGCAATGCCGATAGGGAGAGAGACTTGGAAGCCGATCTTATAGTAAGCAAGCTATTCACCAAAAGATTGCTAGATATTACCAGCACCGAGCAAAGTGGGGCAGCCTTGGTGGCATCATTGCTAGCTAGGAGTCTAAGAGTTGCCCCAAATGCTAGGAGCCAAACGAAAATACCCATAGTTGCAAAGCAACTTGCTAAATACCAGCCAAGGAATGACCCCTATAGCTTCGTCAAGAATTTTGAGCAAGTATGTGAGGCTAATAACCTCATGGACCATGCTCAGCGAGCACATGCATTCGGTCCTTACTTGGGAGACAAGGGACATAGTTGGTTCACCAATCTAGAAAATGTTGAATGTAATAACTTCATCCAGTTGAAGGATCTCTTCATCAAGATATTGTCAGAGGCAGGATACTCCAATAACCTCATTGTTTAGTTGATGAATGTAAGCTAGAAAGACAAAGAGGACATACGAGACTGCGTCACCCATGTGAGGAGTCTCTATAAGAGGATATCTTTGGAGCTAAGTGACCCAATAAGAGAGCAGTCTCTACCATATTCATTAATGGGATCCACAACAAAGAACTCTATAAGGCCCTTGCAAGCAACTCGAACATGCAAAGGGACATGCTTGTGAGAGTCTTTGAGGAAGTCATATGGGTAGATGACTTGCTTAGGGAGAGAAGTTCTTGGACTACTCAACAAAGTAACAATGCAATTAGGAACATCGAAAGACCTGCAACAACTAGTAAATGAGTAGTCTCTAGTGAATAGGAAAAAGGGAAGAGTGTTGACCAGGCCCAAGCTATAACTGATCTAAAAGTGGAGCTGGCTAGACTGCAAGAGTCAATACGAAGACCAGTGCGATCCCATGTGCAGTGTGTTCACTGTGGAGGGAATCACCTACCCTCTAAATGCCCCGATCCCAGATCAAGGCTTTGTGCCAATTGTGGAAGATTCGGGCATGATGCCATGCATAGTCGGTTGCCAAAACGATTGCCTTACCATCAACCTTATAGTCAGCCATACTATCTAGGAGTTAGACAACCATATCTCCCTGTGCCCAACTATTCAAAGCTAGTTGCCATGAGGATAGACATCAACCCTATGGGAATCCCCAGACCTCCAACACCTATTGTGACCCATCCACCACAAGCGATGCTCCAGTGCACTTTGTAGAGGAACCACTAGAGGAAGATTCTTACTTGAACCTGATGAAAGTGAGAGAAGGATTGGAGCCAATAGTGCAGAGAAAAGAGTTCACACACTTTTTTTCATTATTCATAACACATAACTAAAGAGAGTACTTACAACCTAAGGTCACAACAGGACCATTTACACCAAAGACAACTAAGCTAAACACTGACTTATTCAATGTCAACATGTGTACAACTAGACATGCTAAGTGTCGGGTGCATTCATACCAAAGATAGAGAAGCTGAGCTTGAAGTTTAACACTCCCCCTCAAGCTCAAGACAACATCTATACACTAAGCAGTTGTGTGAAAAAACTGAACTTATCTTTATCCAAAGACTTGGTAAAGATATCTGCAACCTGTTCATCAGTCTTCACATGCATGAGATCAACTCTCCCTACAAGAACCATCTCTCTAATGAAGTGGTAGTGTACCTCAATGTGTTTAGTCCTGGCATGGTATACTAGACTCGTAGCCAGGAGTACACTACTAAGATTGTCACATAGCAAAGTCACTAGAGCATCCTCCTGTATATCCAAATCAGCCATAAGCTTGAGCAGCCATGCAATCTCACCTGGTGCCAATGCAGCACCCATGTACTCAGCCTCATTACTCGACAAAGCAACTGTAGGTTGCTTCTTGCTGCTCCAGTTGATCATTCCATTCCCAAGACAAAAACATAGCCACTTGTAGATCTACGGTCATATGAGCATCCTACCCAATCTGCATCTGTGTATCCAACCAGTTTCAAGGGCTTATCTCTCACATAGAACAACCCATAATCTATAGTGCACTTAACATATCTCATAATATGCCTACAACATCCAAATGCGGCTTTCTAGGCTTTTGCATGAACTGGCTTATGAGCCCTACAACATAGATCAAGTCAAGCCTAGTGATGGTCAAGTAGATCAGACTTCCAACCATCTACGTGTACATAGTCACATCCTCAATTTTAGCTCCAGTGCTCATGTCTAGCTTGACATTCTGCTCAAGAGGTGTATCCAATGGCTTGCATTCAACCATGCCATACTTCTTTACCATTTCCATGGCATAGTCCTTCTACATTAGCCATAAACCATTTTCAGCTTTGACCACCTCAATGCCCAAGAAATACTTCAAATCACCTAAGTCTTTCATGTCAAATTCTGATTTCAGCATTTCCATTACATGTTGTATGCCCAAGTCATCATCCCTAGTAATTATCAAATCATCAACATATATGACCAACACTACCAAGCCATTGTCGATATTTTTTGTAAATAGGTTGTGATCAGCCCTGCCAACAATAAATCCCAAGCTTTGCAAGTAGTTATTGATCCTTCCATGCCAGGCTCTCGAAGCCTGCTTCAACTCATACAATGCTTTTTTCAGCTTGCACACATAATGCTGAAAATCAGGGTGAACATACCCTTTGGACTGATCCATGTAGACATCCTTTGCCAAGTCATCGTTAAGAAAGGCATTCTTAACGTCCATCTACTGCAATTACAACCAATGCAATCATTGTGCATATGGTTGTCATCTTGGCAACATGATTGAATGTTTTCTCGTAATCAAGTCCATACTGTTGAGCATACCCCTTAGCAACCAGCCTGGCTTTGTACCTTTCAACACTGCCATTGGACTTGCATTTGATCTGGTAGACCCATTTGCAGCCAATGGTCTTTTTCCCTGCAGGCAGTGGCACAATATCCCATGTTGCATTTTCAGCCAAGGCATCAATTTCCTCATCCATAGCTATGCACCAATGCTCATCTTTCACTACTTCAGCATATGTACATGGTTCTTTAATCTCCATCACCTTTGTCATATAAGCATAGTGCTTTGCAGAGTAACCACTGTAAGTCAGCCTGTCGACATGGTACCTAACTCTCTACGAGTGTCTGAATCGTGGTGCACTGCTCGATTCCCCTATCTCATGAGGCAAAATTACCTGATGTGCCTCGTGCTAGGCGTATAGACAGTCGGAATGCCAAGCTCACTGTCTAAACTACCAACAGAGTCATAGCCTAAAGTCATGATACTAGGTGTCACAAAATCAGATGCATCCTCAAAGGGTTTTTCCTTCAAAGGCTTTTTCCTTCCCTTTGTTGTCCAATACATCATGTCTCCCCCTCATTGACATAATGCCGTCAGTGGATGGTATTACAGTCATCCTCAATCTACCTATCCAAGGAGATAGAGGAGAAGAAACATCTATCACTGTAGGACCTAACAATGCAATACTATGCTGCAAATCAACTATAGACACCTGTGTAGAAGGCATATTAGATGGCAGTGCAGTAGGTGATGCATACCAAGAGACCATCTCATAAAAAATCATATCCTTGCTCAGAAGTGTCTCACGTGTAGAGGGATCATAGCATTTGTATGACTTCTTCTTCTGCGAATATCCAAGAAAGACACACTTATGTGCTTTGGTATCCATCTTCCTCCTCTTCTCATTAGGGATATGCACATAAGCTATGCAACCAAATACCTTCATGTGACTTACATCTGGCTTGTAGCCATTTAGCCACTGAAAAGGTGTCACATCATGGATACTTGTAGTGGGAGTCTTGTTAAGAGTGTACATGGTTGTCATAATAGCTTATGCCCAATAATACAATGGCATACTCTTCTTATTCATCATCGCATGAACAACTTCCATCAACACCCTGTTCTTACGTTCAGCCACTCCATTCTGTTGTGGAGTATAGCTATAGGTAAGCTACCTGCATATGCCATTTTTAGCCACAAAATTGTCAAAAGAATTTGACACATACTCACCACCACAGTCTGATCTCAAGCAAGAGCAGTCAAAAACTCTTTCTCTACTTGCTTCTTAAACTGCTAACAAACAGTCATCACTTCATCTTTTTCCTTCAGTATATAAACCCAAGTATAGCAACTATAATCATCAATAAATGTCACATAGTACATAGAGCCTCCCCCATAGATGTATTATGGCTAGCCCCTAGACATCAGAGTGCACTAACTACAACGGACATGTGCTCTGCCTTACATACTTGACAAATGGCAACCTAGATTGTTTACCAAACTGGCAAGTATTGCAAACATGACCAATGTCAGAATATGCAAACTTGGGTAAGCTTGTAACAAGCTGTTTTTTCTGCATCATTGGCAACCTCTGCAAGTTAACATGCCCCACTCTCTTATACCAAATTTCCAAATCTCTAACAGTGCCAGAACCATGGGTAAACATAGCTGAATTCAGCTCTGGCAAAGTGGCATCCAGAGTAAACATCCTGGCATTCCTGTGATCATGAGCAATCAACTTGCATCCACTGCCAAATTCTTCAATAAAGCACCCATGCTTATTGAGCCTAACCTGCAAGTTTTGCTCGGTCATTTGGTCCACAGACAATAAGTTCTTCGTAATCGATGGGACATGTAGTACATCATGTAAGTGCTTCTTCCTGCCATCATGAATCACAAGATGAACTTTGCATTTATGCTCAATGCTATGCTGCGTGTCATCACATGTGCATACATAGCCATTTCTGTCAGCCACCATGTCAGTGAACCAATCACCGTGAGGGGTCATGTGATTTGATGCCCTTGAATCAATGTACCATACTACATCAGTGGATTTTTCAGCAGCCTTATCTTTCACATATTACATGGCAAACACTCTATCTCTTGAGGCATCATCTGGTTGACTGAATGAAGCAAAGTGTCAATGCTATTTGCCCTTCTGATTGCCTTGATTCTTCCAGCAGTCCTTTACAATATGACCATACTTTCCATAGTAATGACAATCCTTATTCGGATTGTCAGATGGGCACTCCTTGTTGGGGGTAAAGGCGCCTCCACCTAGCTGCCCGTGTATTACTACACTGACAGTACCCGCCACTGCACACTGCAGGTGGCGAACGCCCATCACAATCACTTATTCTTTGTTCTTTTAGTGATAGTTTGAATAAAGGAAGGCCAAGCCACACATTGTGGTTGTTGGAGTTTCCACTTTTGAGTCTCTCACTCTCTTGGTTCTCGCTCTCCATCCGCCATAGCTCTCACCGCCAAGCTTCTTCCTCCTAGGTTCCACTTCCCTTTCAACTGGTACCAGAGCAAAGGCATTGGAGCTTGCCCGACATTCTCTTTAGCTCGGATTTAAAGAGCTTCAACCCGAGCTTCAATGGCAGCCATGGCACCTTCATTTGTAGGTATGTTTTGATCTCCCACCTCCTCCCCGAGCTTCTGGACCTTCAACGGCTTCTTCCCGGGCTGCATCGGAGCCCCCTCAACATTTCCAAGTGCCCACAAGGGCTGTAGAACCCCCAGCCCCCAGGAGTAGCCAATGCAAAATGTGGCACATTTTTAGGGGGTTGGGCTGATCCCCTCCTGGAATTTCCACCTCCTTCCTTGACTTCCCGGCATTGTTTGCAACCTTCCTGATCATCTTTTGACTCCCCGACATTGGATCTTGGCTCACAGTGCCCGATTTGAGTGCTTCCCCCTTTAGCCCTTTGCTGTATACATAGTCCCAGGACTGTCAAAACAGGGCAACACTTAACATTTACTATTTAATGCTTCTTGCCATTGCCCGTTTGATGCCTATTGATGCTCGGTGATGCCCGAATGTTATGGGATGCTATGTCTATGCTTCGGGGCTGATTTGGAGCATATTTGAGCACCTTTTGAGCTTCAGATAATAGTAAATTTCTTGCTATAATACAATGGACTGAAGCTCATTTACTTGGTATATGCATTACTTCATGGATACGATGTGCTTTCTGGAGGTTTGAATGATCATACAAATGTATCTGGAGGTTGTTAAATGCTTCTTCTTGGTTTTGGAATGCTTTTGAGCTTGGATTAAGCTCCAACTTGGTTGTTCTTCACTGGCATTTGGCTTCAGTTGGCTTATTTTGGATTTGTTTACTGCTTGACATTTAGGCTTCTTGCATTTATGCTTTGGTTAGATATGGATGCCACTTGGTTTTCCTATGCTTGACAATTACTTGGAACTTCATCTTCAGATGTATTTGAGCATTTTGGATCTACTGGGCATTACATTTGGTTGTCAGTTACATGCTCTTTGAAAGCTTTTAGGCTTATGCTTTACGGGTCTGAGATAGCTTGGGATTTATGCTCCAGATGTACCCTACTAGGATTTGGCATGTCTGATGCTATGTATTTGATGTATTAGAGCGTTGCTTGCTCTGTTTGCATCTAACTTTACTTCCAGTGGGAGCCTCTTGGTATTTTTGGATGTACATAGAGTCTTATTTACAGATGAGCTTGAGCTTGTGGGATAGTTACATGCATTTGCTCTCTTGAGAGCTTTATGTCTATAGTTTATTTGTAGTGGGCTGATTTGATATGCCTATTGGGGAAGGCACCTATCTCTGTCACAAGTTTGTCAATTTTGTATGCATCTTGGATGGTTATGTATTGAGCTTCTTGCTCTATCAATTATGCTTATGCTTGGTCTCTTCTCTTACCTCGAGACCCATTATATGCATGACTTCTGGAGCTGTGAGATGTCTGTTGCCTGACAGGTTATTGGTTTGACACTTCTTGGTACCTTCTTGCCCCTGGAAACTCACTATTGGATGTATCTTGCTACCTTGCAGTTGCAGTGACATATGTATCAGTGATTGCTTCATTTTGGGACAGTTTTACATACTGCTGTCATTTATTACAACAAGCTGAAATTTGTAGTTTTTGAGCACTTCTATGAGGGTAATGCTTTCTATTTGATGTTATCTTGGTCATATTTGGTGGACATGTGCTTCTCTTGGTGAAATCCACTCTTTTAGCCAATTTTAGCAGTGGTTTTAGTGCATTTTTTGCTAATTATAGCTACTCGCAATTTTACTTTTTTGCATTGATTTGGGAAAATATGGCTGGTCATCTGAAAGACACAACTCTCTTTAATATTGCCAAGTTGGATGGTACTAACTATGGGTATTGGAAGTTCCAAATATGGTAGGTTTTGGTGCAGAAGTTGCAGATTAAACCCTTATGTTTCAAGGGTGTTAAACGTGAGGACATGGATGATGATGTTTGGATGGAAGTTGATGAGCTATGCAAGTCTACCATTATTTTGTCACTCTCAGAAGAGGTCCATCATAATGTTGTTGAAGATGAGAATCAGAGTGCATGGGATTTATGGGAGAAGATTCAAGAGCTCTATGCACAGCAGAGTCCCGCATCACAGATGTATTGGCTGAAGCAGTTAATGGACCTTCGCATGAAGGAGGGGACCTCCCTTTCATCTCAATTCAGTCAGTTTCATGCTATCATGAAGAGTCTATTGTCACAGGGTATTGAGTTCAAAGATAACTTGCACCCATTGTTTCTGCTTGGCACCTTGCTTGAATCATGGAATGTCTTCCGTACTGCCATATGCATGAACAAGCTTGATGGGCTGAAAATCAAAGATGTTGAGAATGCTTTATTGACTAAGGAAATCAACAGGAGAAACAATTATGCTTCCTGCTCTTCACATGCATTGACCGTTAGAGGTGGCAGACATGGCAGGCATGATAATGATCATAAGGGCAAGGATTCTCAGAAGTCGAGGTCCAAGTCACGTGGTCGCAGTAAGTCTTGTGGATGGAAGTATGATCTTACCTATCATTATTGTGGGAAAGCAGGACATATTAGGCCATAGTGCCATAAAATGCGCAATGATAAGTGCAAGGAAAAGGGAAAAGAAAAAGTGCAGGAAAAGTCTTTTGAGCGCAGTATTGTACTTGCAAAGTCCAGTGTGAAGATAGAAGAGGTTAATGTCATGCATGCCATTAATTCAGATGATAATTACATACTTGCAGCTTCTTCATGTGATGTCTTCCAAACTTTTGAGATACATTCTATGTATGCACAATGCTGGCTCTTGGATTTAGGTGCATCCTTTCATGTGATACCCTATAGAGATTGGTTTCATACCTATCGTACCATGTCTGGTTTTGTGCGTCTTGGTGATGACATGTCTCTTGACATTGTGGGCATTGGAGATGTTAGGAGCAATTTCCTTCTGGTAGTTATTTTGTTTTTCATGATGTACGCCATGTACCTGCGTTGACTCGCAGCCTTATGTCAGCTAGACAGCTTGATGATGTAGTGTATTTTGTGTCTTTTGGAGACTATGCATGGAAGATTACTTGTGGTAGGCTTGTACTTGCAAGAGGTGCCAAGTCCGGTAGCCTCTATCCCTTACTTGTATCAGGGATCATGTTTTGTCTGTGGGTTCTATTCCCCATGCATCCCTTTCGCATGCTCGTTTGGGGCATATGTCTCTTAAAGGAATGAAAATGCTCCATGCTTTGCAATATCTTCCGCCTTTTGACTCTTTGCATTTTGATTCTTGTGATCATTTTTTGTATGGCAGGAAGACTAGAAATACACATAAAAAGTCTGGTAAGAAATTCATGGGTGAGCCCTTGTCTCTTGTGCACTCAGATGTATGTGGGCCCATGCATCTGATGTCTTAGACACATTTCAACGTTGGCTTGCATTGGCAGAGAAGCAGTCTGGAAAAAGGCTCAAATGCCCAAGGTCAGATAATGGGGGTGAGTATGTATCACGTGCTTTTGAGCAGTTTTGTGATGATCGGGGTATTAAGCGTCAGTTGATCGCCCCTTACACCCCACCCCAGAATGGTATGATTGAACACATGAATAGGACCATTCAGGAAAGGATTCGTAGCATGCTTAGCTAGGCTAGCTTACCACAGCACTTTTGGACTAAGACAGTTACTATTGCAGTGCATCTCATTAACAGGTCGCCTAGTAGTGGTATTGACTTTTAGGTTGCAGAGGAGGTATGGGTGGGCAAGCCCCCCTCTTATGATCATTTGTGTGTCTTTGGATGTGAGGCATTCTACCATGTGCCTAAGGACAAACGCAATAAGATGGATCCTAAAAGTGTCAAATGCATTTTCATTGGCTATGGAGATGCAGGAGAGATGGGCTATTGTCTATGGGATCCGCAGGTGCGGAAAGTGATCCGCAGCCATGATGTCATCTTTCATGAGGAAAAAATGCATATGCAGCCTGAGAAAGTGGTTGAGGTACGCAGAGTTATCTTTCAGGAGGAGCCACCTGCTCCCTTTCAGCCCGCTCCACGGTCAGCTAGAAACGTGCGGCATCACTTGATGCTCATGAACAAGATGTTAGACATGCTGATGTAAGACACGATGCTAATAAGGCAGTAGAGCTTGGATTGAGGTGTTCTACTAGAGATAGATGACCTCCAGACCATTTTGCGCCCTCTATGGATTATGTACTAGTTACAGATGCATGAGAGCGTCTCACTTATAATGAGGCTATGCACAGGGGTGATTGTCACTCTTGGGAGAGGGATATGTAGTCTGAGCTTGACTCATTGCATAAGAATCAGACTTGGATTTGGTTTCCTTGCCTTAGGGCTAGAAGGATTTGCCATGAAAGTGGGTGTACAAGCTGAAAAGTACCCCTGGACACCCCAAGCCGGCATACAAGGCTCGATTGGTTGCTAAGGATTTTAAGCAGGAACATAGTGTTGACTTTGATGAAGTCTTTTCTCTTGTGGTCAAGATGGCCACCCTACACTTAGTCTTGGCCTTGGTTGCATAGCTTGACCTGGACTTGTACCAAATGGATGTCAAGATGGCCTTTTTACATGGAGACTTGCATGATGAGATTTACATGGAGTAGCCTAAGGGCTTTGCAGACCTTGGCAGGGAACACCTAGTGTGCAAGCTAAAGAAGAGTCTATATGGCTTGAAGCAAGCACCTGGGGAATGGTACCATAATTTTGATGCATTCATGCAGTCACAGGGCTACAGCTGCAGTGCTCTAGATCTGTGCTTGTACACGAAGAAAGCCCGTGACAGTTCTTTACTGATTTTGGTACTCTATGTGGATGACATGCTTTTAGCAGGGATAGCTCATGAGGAGCTAGATGCTCTGAAGGTTCAACTCAAGAAGAGCTTTGAGATGAAAGATCTGGGACATGCCTCTCATATACTTGCTATGCACATTACGCATAATAGATCTCAGGGACTACTCTATCTGTCATAGAGGGAGTACATTCATAAAGTCCTTGAGCGCTTCTGCATGTAGGATGTTAAGCCTATTGGATGTCCATTACCTTCTCATGTGAAGGTTTCATAGGCCGATTGTCCACAAACAGATGAGCAGAGGGTCGAGATGGCCAAGATTCCCTATGCATCAACCGTGGGCAATCTTATGTATGCCATGATAGCCACCCGTCCAGATATTGCTTTTGCAGTTGGGGTTGTAGCATGTTATATAGCTACACCTGGCAAGAAACATTGGGATGCTGTGAAGGGTATCATGAGGTACATGAAGGGCACAACAGATATGTGTCTTTATTATGGCAGCCAGGATACAGGAGTCGTGGGGTACACTGACTTTGATTATGAAGGACATACAGATAGTAGGAAGTCCACTTCTAGCAATGTGTTCACCTATGCTGGAGGGGCTATCTCTTGGACATTGATGGGGCAAAAGTGTATGGCCCTTTCTACTATAGAGGCTGAGTATATTGCAGCCACAGAGGCTTGCAAGGAGGCTATTTGGTTAGGCCGTTTGATTGTAGACCAAGTATGACAGATGCTATACCTACACTGCATTTGGATTCTATGAGTGCCATTCAGTTGGCCAAGAATCCAATCTTCCATGTGAAGATGAAATATATTTAGGTGAGATATCACTTCATTCGCAAGGTCGTTGAGGATAGGTTTGTTGACCTTGTCAAGATTTTGACTGAGCAAAATCCTGCAGACTTTCTCTTGAAGAGCCTCACTACTGAGCACTTTGCCTTCCTCAAGAGATTGATGGACATTGGATGAGATGACGTCTTTTTCCTCATCCTGTTGTACATGTATACATGTTGTACTGTCTTTTCTTTTATTCTCTCTCTCATTGGGGTAGATTCACCTTTAAGTGGGAGGTTGTTGGGGGTAAGGGCGCCTCTGCCTAGCTGCCCGTGTATTACTACACTGACAATACCCGTCACTGCACACTGCAGGTGGCGGGCGCGTGTCACAGTCACTTATTCTTTATTCATTTAGTGACAGTTTGAATAAAGAAAGGCCCACCCACACATTGTGGTTGTTGGAGTTTCCACTTTTGAGTCTCTCACTCTCTTGGCTCTTGCTCTCCATCCGCCATAGCTCTCACCACCAAGCTTCTTCCTCCTGGGTTCCACTTCCTTTTCACTACTGCTGCCAAACAAGAGCCTTTACCACGAGAGCTAGATCTCCCCATACCTTTGAATTTTCCACCCCCTCTTGCATTTGATCCCTGGTGGTTATTATTGACATAGGATGCATTTTGCTAGCCTCCTCTACCGCCAGAACCATAGCCTCTACCACGACTACCATGGCCACGTTAATTGTAATAAAAGATCGCATCCTTGTTTTTTGTATTGCTAGAGCCTGTATCCAAGCCAAGTTTAACCGCCTCATGGATAAGCAATGCAACCAGCTCATTGAAATCTAGCATTTCAACCCACACAAACACATGAGTATCAAAATACTTATACTCTGGACCCAAACCATTCAAAGTCACAGCAACCATGTCTTTATCTTCAACCTGAGTACCAATAGATGCCAGCTGATCCGCAATGGTCTTGATCTCTGTCACGTAGTCATGTATGGACCTGCCCTTTCTCTCCATGTTGTTAAATTTATGCTTTAACTGTATCTTCCTGGCACTTGTAGTGGTACCATAGTACCTGATCAAAATGCCCCATGCATCCTTAGGAGAGCTGCAATTCATTATCTGCATTACCATGGCATCTGATATACATAGGGATAGCCAGTGTGAAACCCTACGTGCTCTCTCTGTCCATGCTCGATGAGCTCGCACCTGGTCTTGTGTCAGATGCCTATCACCTATAGGTAGCTTGGGCTCAGCCTCAGGTCCAGTCACTAGCTCCCAATAGCCTTTCCCTATCAAGAAGTTCTCCATGTGGAACTTCCATATGGCATAATTGTTGCTGTCGAGTTTTTTCCCCACAATCTGGGTAATATTGTATGTCCTCTCAGCATTTGCCATAGTGTAAACCTTGCGTGGCTACCTGTAAACCAAATCTTTTTTATAGTTCAGTTTTAGCCTACAAGTGTATAAAACAATCTGGGTAATATTGTATGTCCTCTCAGCACACCCTCTGCTTAGACAAGCATTGTTTCAGTCCAAAAACAATGGTAAATTCACCTCCTGTTAGCTGGCAATCACTTAGGTATACCAACATGTAATCAAGTAGGCTGTTCATGTATAGACAAGCAGTTTGTAAGCATCAAATGATAGTGACCAGCAACTTCTCTTCCAGCAAAACAATTGAGTGTACGTGCCTCAAATAGCCCCAAGACATCTCTGACAGTTGCTATTACATGCAAGTATCCATACATGTCCCACTAGGCACAGTGCAGTGCAAGTACATCATGTATGGAAGCTAAATATCCTTCCAACTAATAAAAATAGTCAATACTCTACTATAACTAGCAGTACATCAGTCCAAACTTTGGGCATTTAATGCTCACAATATCCCACAACACACCTATAGCTCTAATGGCATGACTCAAGCCTTACGAGTACAAGTGAATGTCAAAATGCTTTAACCTTCAAGTGATAACTACTATACATTCAATTTCAACTTTCAGCTTGTAATTTTCAAATCTGTAAATGCACTCCAAAACTAAAGTTTTAATCCCTTTTGGTCATGCCTAGGTGCACATGGGTGTTGCACATACATTTACCAATCATTCTTGATGATCATATGCATCATTCCAAAGGCATTTGTAGACCAAACAGTGCCATGTAGTAGTGTTGGAGACTTCTGGACAGATTTTAGCTTGTTATTCCCTTCAAAATCTGAGCATTTGACACTCCAAACCCAAGCTCAAAAGCATGAGAGATAACACTTGTACCTTGCCAAGTATGCCTATGCTTCAAAAGAGTTCATTGTACATGTTAGATAGCTTCCAAACTTCAAGAGTATGTTTCCCTAAAAGTTTAGCAACAGGTCTGTCCCTGTTTTCAGATCTGTACATAACTATGTAGCTCAAAAATGAGCTCAATACAAAGCATCAATACCATGGGTTCTTGCATACCTCTTGACAGGTGATTCATCAAGTAGTAGAGCACTATCCACCCTTCCTATGCCTTGGGTTAGACTAGTAGAGTGTAGGTAGCAGCCAGGCTCAAATACGTGATCTGTCTGAAGATATTTTTACCTCAGACCTGCTGGTTGTGAAGATTAGCATCCACTTTACCATGCTCAAACAAGATTCTCCAAGCTTTATATAGCATTGCTCCTCCTTCATGAGCAATAGTGTGCACCATTGGATGATCTAAGCTATCCAATCCTTCCCATAAAAAAACAAGTGCAAAAATTCTAGCTCCACGTCTGTATTAAACTACTCATGTTGAGCATGGATGACATCATACATAGGCTCTAATACATGTTCTTGATCCCTTGAGCAACCCCCAACAAGATAGTTCTAGAGACTCAAACTAAAATGCATACCTTTCACATGAGATCAATGGCAACCTACTTCATCAAGAGACATACTTTTTCTTCAAGCTTCAGGGTCTACTCCACCAATGCCATCCTCCAGAGAGCCCATTCATGGCTCTGATACCATGATGAAAGTGAGAGAAGGGTTGGAGCCAATAGTGCAGAGCAGAGAGCTCACACACTTTTTTTCATTATTCATAACACATAACTAAAGAGAGTACTTACAACCTAAGGTCACAACATGACCATTCACACTAAAGACAACTAAGCCGACTTATTCAATGTCAACATGTGTACATCTAGACATGCTAAGTGTCGGGTGTACAGTCATACCAAAGATAGAGAAGTCGAACTTGAAGTCTAATAGAACCCTTATGTCTCTTATGACAAAGAAGGAAATCCCATATTTGATCCATTATGCTCAACCAAAATACCCCACGGCCTCATAGCCATAGGAGCATGTAGAGGCTATACATACTGATCTAACTTAAACATGTGTTTGTATTGTTTATAGTCCAACCAATCCCTTCCCAACTCCTCATAGAAAGTACCCAAATGTAATGGTGCCCAGCACCTCGTAGCACATACACAAGGAGCACCCCTTGCGTGACTGTCGCAGCCCCATTATGGCTCTCTACACCTCGGGGATTGGCCCCAAGATGCGCCGTTCAAACATAAAGCATATACGACACATATTCCTCTCTTTTAATTGATCATTCCAGGAGATAAAGTATAATCCTCATTGAATAAGTCCCCCAAAGAAAACAGATCACTAACCCTACAGCTCGGGACTTCTCACCCTCTCAATGTAGGTCAATGTTCATAAAAATAGGTGCTATGCATCCATGATATATATTTCTAATACCATGTAATGAATACAATGCAAGAGTGGATTATCCATTGTGCTCAACCATTTTATTTATTCAAAACAACATTGTGATAGTGCACAAACAATTCTCTTCCTACTCTTCATACTAACACATTTGCTTCATTGCAGAGGAAACAACACTAAGTATAAGTCCCAAAAATTTGATGAAATGGGGGGGGGGGGGGGGGGATTTTCAAAATGGTGCAATTAGCAAATGACACCATCTTCATGTTGATTTGATGGATGGAGGGGTTGGGGCTGCATGCATTGGATTGTTACAAGATGCTAAGAATTGATATCAAGTGGTGTAGAGATCAATGGTAGGTCTGACGCCTATCCATGCATTCAATTTCTATGACCCCAAACATGTAATTTAGCAGTATGTCCATTTTATGAAAAAAATGCTTGTTTTTGACCGTTTATGATCCAAATGAAGTGTAGATAGAATGAAATTTCGAATTAACCTTTTTTTTACATGTCTTTGAGGGTTGCAAGTGATAATATGTAGAACCCGTAATTAAATGTGGTTGTTATTAATAATTTCAGATGGGAAAATCGTGTTCTTATGGAATGAAATAAAAGATAATGATGAATCTCAGTAATCCTAATCAGGTTGGATTAGAAAATTAAAAAATAATAATAGTTTATTAAAAAATATAGATAAGAAAAATGGAGAAACATATTTTTAATGCTCTAGAAAAGTACAAAAAATTATGGATGTGTTTGTGGATATATGGTGGGTCTAAGCCATGAGGTTTAGCCTTATGATAGACCCATTTTCATGTTATAGTGTGTAATTTATTACTTTTCAAACAAAAAATTGACATAAAAATGTTCCCTATACTTACCACCGCAAGCATAACATTAAATGATAGGGAGGGGAGATTTAAGAGTGCTGAATATAAGATGAAATTTAATTTTTTTCTTATGCACTTAATATAGAGACCATATTTGTTTTAAAAGTTATAGGGTTCCGTAGCATAAGTATACTCAATGCTATTCCCTATG
Source organism: Lygodium microphyllum (assembly GCF_053477565.2). NCBI lineage: Eukaryota > Viridiplantae > Streptophyta > Polypodiopsida > Schizaeales > Lygodiaceae > Lygodium > Lygodium microphyllum. Next base: position 41,857,879 of record NC_141158.1, read on the forward strand.
CAATGAAGCAAATGCGTTAGTATGAAGAGCATGAAGAGAACTATTTGTGTATTGCCCCAATGCTATTTTGAATAAATAAAATGGTTGAGCATGACGGATCATCCACTCTTGCATTGCATTCATCATATGGTATTGGAAAAATATATCCATGCATAGCACCTATTTCTATGAACGTTGAGAGAGGTGAGAAGTCTCAAGCTATAGGGTTAATGACTATCGCGACCTAAAATGGGCTGCCCGACACTAGCTCTAAGGCACTAACTAGGCCTCTACTACTCACCTAGAACCACCCCACACGGCCTTGTGGCCAGGAGCATCTAAGAACTTTGCATTTATGTGATTTTGTAGTCCAACGAATAATTCTTTCCCTACTCCTCAAAGGGAGTCCCTAAACATGCTAGTATTATACACCACGTGGCACACACACAAGGAGCACCTCTTTGTTGATCACCATGGCTCCACTATGACTCTTCTATACCTCCAGGGTTAGCCTCAAGATGCGGCGTGAATATAAAACACATTCGAAAAAAAGTCTACTCTTTCAATTAAACGATCGAGGACATGATAGATAAACTTCACCAAATAGCTCCCAAGGAATCGAATATCTAGCCCTGCAGCTTGGGATACCTCACACTCTCAATATCGATCATCACTCATACAAACATGTGTTATGTATCCATGATATGATACCATATGGTGCATCAATGCAAGTGTATATATGACCATCGTGCTCGAAAAAAAAAATTCATTGAAAATCAACAATGTGAAAGTGCAAATACAATTCTTTTCATGATTTTCTTTTACTACGATAGTGCTTCGTTGTTGAGGGCTAGTGTCGAGCTTCCTCGTGCTACTAGTCCCTTTAAGTTTTAAACAACCTCAAACTCTATATAATATAAATCATGAAACATTAGAGTTTAACGTACTTTATCACTCAACAACCCCCTATAATTCCCTATAGTTTAAAATTTTGCATGCATTGATAGGTGCAAGGCGTGATTTTTAAATGCATTTTTCTATATTGAAAGTGATAAAAAATCACTCTAATAAAGAGATAGAGCTAAATTGAGCCTAAACCCCATGCTTCAGCTCTATCATACATTCACATGCAAATCTTATTTTTTCTTGTTTTATGATGCAAAAAAGCTAAAATTTTCTATTTTTTCTATTTATTTATGAAAAATTATTGATAATTAATAATTTTCTAGTTTTGATTGAATGAACTTATGGAAAATGTTTTTATTAACATGTTTTAATCCATAGGAATAGCAATTGCACATCAAAAACCAAAAAACCAAATATTTTTCTTGAAATTGCCTAGTCTCAGGTTTTGCGTGTTTAGCATAAAATTATCATATGACTGATTTTTTATGATTCCTTTCACATGACTGATCAAACAAAGTATGGAAATCAATTACAATCATTGCTAACAATTTAAAACAACAATTGATCATAAAATGATAAAATCTATATTTTTCTCATAAAACTACTCATTATGATGTGCGGTTTTCGAACTTGGAGGCATGTTGATGCTCTTTCATGGTCATCCAACCTCAATTCACATCTCTTTCCACTCCAACATCATCGTATGATCAAAACATTCATCTCAGCCCATCCCCCTCTCTTTTACATTGATCCATGAGAACAAACCACAAGAGGAGAGAGGAGAGAGGAGAGCGAAAGACTAAAACTAGATCTTGTTGTAGAATGCATCATTTTTTATCATTTCTGAAGTGATGGAGGGTGAAGAATTGATGCATCTTGCTACTTGATGATTCCATGTATAATATTGATAAGAGAAATTCATTTTTTAATCAATTTAGGGGGTGCTGAAAAAATGGCACTCCCCCCCTCCCCACCCACGTTTTGCAAATTGTGCCCTTTCATATCATAAAGCTTATTTAAGCTTTAAGCTTCAGGTTTAAAAAAAAAAGGTTTAAATTTGTGTGTTCGCACTCTTTGCCAAGTGGGTTTTTTGCTTTTGGAGGGGCAAACGAGACCGGATTTGAGATCCGTTTGGACGGTTGGCTTCATGACATCAAAATCTATAAACCTAGCCGTACTTTTTGGCTCTCAAATCACATGGTTGCTTTATAACGCAAAACCTTATGAGGATTAAATGGGGGGTCAAACAGACTCTAATTGACGAATTCGAGACTTGTGTTGGGGTTCTTGGCATCGAACTCCATCTAGGAAAACTCCAGCTCATCGATCCACGACTGTTTCATTTTGCATTAAAAATTGGTATTTTACGGTGTCTTGGGCTCTTTTTTGCTTTAAAATGTGACCTTTGAAATCTACTCTCATTGTTGGTGACCATGGGATAGGGTGACTTACCACGTCAAATCAAGGCATGAAGATCTTGAAGGGGTAGGCCCAGCATAATCTGATAGAAATCAAGAGTGAGTTACTAACCAACTATTCCAACACAGACTGGCGAAAAGAACCATAAAAAAGGTTATCCTAGTAGTGGCATAAACTACCTACTAACTAAGACAACTCAACTAGGAACTCCTACTAGGTGAGGACTCCTATAGCCTAGTCACCATATGTTTTCTTTAACACATTTTTCCTTCAAAGTTTTCATATTCGGTCGTGTAGAAAGGAGGGATCTAAGCATAGAGTGACCCAAGGAGAACAAGGCATTGGTCTCAGTCCTCACTCAGTACCCAAGAACCTACCAAGCTCTCATGAGATGCAGTACTTAATTATTTTCTATTTTCTCACTTTTATTTTTGTTCAAATCTTCCTTATTTCTTGATTTGGCTAGTTGCTACCCCTAGCAAAACAAGGCATCGACCCTGGGTCTGACTCGTCCCCAGGAACCTACCAGGCCTCCGCAAGGCGACAATCAACTACTCTTGAGAATTTTCTTTCTTTTATTTTCTAGTTTAAGGGGGGTTAGAATCCATTTTTGCACACCTCTGTAATGTTTATCTTTCAAGTATATTTAGATTTTCCTCTTCTTGAGACTTCGATAGGCTTCTTTAGCTGTCTCACACTAATAGTAACTCCTAGAATAGCTGCCTAGTAGTCTAACAAAACAAAGTCACTAGAATTGTCTTCTGAAACATGTCTTTTAATGCCTCACAATGTCTTAACTGGAGGTAGAAAACTACTTAAGTATCCCCCGGATGTACCTAACCAAACTCTAGGACTTCATGTCTTGATTTGCCAGTCCCTGAAAAGAAAATAAACCCTCGTATACACATATAACACTATCAGCTTAAGGAAAAAACTTGGAAAGGTGAGGACACCACCTAGAATGGCCACAAAAAGCTCCCACGCAACAAAGGCTTCCTCTAGGCACACTTCGTCAAACCAATCTGATGCAATCACTAAAATAGAAAACCATTAAACGTACCCCCACCAAACAGACATATGGCTCTCTTGGCCTAAAGGAATATAACAGTTCACAACCAACAAACTGGCCCTCTTGGCCTAATGAAATGATCCACATTACTACTATTCAGTAGCGTATTGCTGAAATAATCCCTTGGTCCTAACATAACTCTACTAAAGCACAAAACCAACCAAGGATAAGGGCTCCTCAGGCCCAACAATAAGTGCATTAGGTTATTGGCTAATCCCCTTGCATAAACAACAAGGGGTGGCTGACAAATATGACGATACACAATCCAATGCATCCATGACAAAATAGAAAGGTGCTTAGTTGCTACCTAACTCATAACCCAAACTAATCGTTGGCAACCAAATAGGACGTGTAAGAAAGAAAGACCCAAAGTAGTCTTGGGCTAATGTTAGAAGGTAATTGTAAGAGATCGCTTGGATCACAATTGAAAAAGACATCTTCAACAAAAGCATAATTGGCTAGGGAATCCACAAAGTGATTCCACTATCGAGAAACTAATTGATAAGTCACTATCTCAAAGACATGCAACATATCTTAGGCTACATGACGGTACATCCTAGGATGGGATCACGCACACTGTAGGTCCCATTCAGTTGATTGACTAACTACAAGTCACCTTTAACCAATAATCGACAAATACTATCACATTGGGCTACATTCAATCCCACAATCAAGGCCATGTATTTTTCCATATTATTAGTATACGAAGGTCCTAAATAGACTCCCATCTTCATGAAAACCCTACGTTGGGGATCTTTAAGGTCCACACCAATGCTCTCATGTTTAGCTAGCCCTCTAGAAGCTCTGTCAAAATACAAAGTATAGACCCAATCTTCATTGATAGGCTATGCCATATTGATCTGCTCACTTGTACTTATGATAATCAAAATCAAGCTAAGAGAGATGATGTATAATAGGTACTATCCCTCCTTTGTCATTGAACTCAGTAGGAATACTAGTCAGAATTCATTGACAATGGTGGAAATAGACCTTAATCTCCCACATGAAATATCCATCTTGCCACTCAATAACCTAATAACCTTTACTCCACTAGATCACTCGACCTTGGTGGTAAAGTGTCTCTAGATACGAATGCTCAAGATAGGGAATGATTCGTTCCATCCGATTGTTTGGGTACCTATTGCAAGTTAAAGCTGAATCATGAAGGACCTGCATAGGCACCAAGCCCAACTTCAACTCTTACACATAGTAAGGCTTCAACTTATTAAAGTTAACTTTATTCTTAAATTGTACCCCCTGCAAATCTACTAGAAGGGCTGTAGAACCATTCTTTCCTAAACGTACAAACTTGTATGGTCCATCCTATTTAGGTTCCAATTCATCAAGAAATGGCTCATGGCGGGCATCATAATACAACACCAACTGACCTTTCACAAATTTATATTTCTTAGCCTGAAGGTCATGAAGGGCTTTCATTCTCTTCCTCCCTACTTCTTGATGTAATAAAGCCTACAATTGAATTTCATCAAGATGTGCAAGAGAAGTATATCTTTCTTGTAACGCCTCTGCTTCTCCCAATGAATGATTGAGAGCAAAATGCACAATAGGAAGCTCTATTTCCAATGGCAAAATGCACTCTTCCCTGTATACTAGCTTGAATGGGGTGTGGCTTGTGGCTCTTTTGAATGTTGTATTGTAAGCTCACACTACCACATATAATTTTTTATCCCAATTGCGCTTACTTTCTGATACTATCATGGATAAAATTCCCACTAAATGTTTATTTGTACTCTCAACTTAGCCATTGGCTTGAGGATTATACACGGTAGTCTTATTGTGCTTAGTCTTTAAAGCTTCCATCAAGTCTATGATAACTTTATTCAAGAAGTGTGTCCCTTGATCAGACACTATCTCCTTGGGTGGACCAAAATGGCAAACAATTTGCTCCATGATGAAACTAGCTATTTCCTTAGCATTATCCTTTATCATTGCTCGAGCTTTAGACCACTTTGTAAAGTAGTCTGTAGCTACAATAATATAATGCTTTTATGTAGTTGATGAAGGGTATATTGGTCCATGTAATGGGAGCTCACGCTCAACTGCCAAGACCCATGGACTGCTTATTGCTTCAAGCATTTCAAGAGAGCACAAATGGCTATCTCTCACTAGCCGATGTGCCTTCAATCCTATGGGGGTGTAGTGAGCTTATTTTACTTTATATACAAAACCCTAAATCCCTTGGGCACCCATCCCCTTTTTTACATGATCCAGCACCTTGCCAAGGTCCTCTTTCTCCATTCCCTTCTAATTGCATTATCCCTTTATCCATGTCTGTTTAGAACTTACAACTTGCACAAGAGGGAGCCTGACACTCTTATAAAATGAATTATATTGCCTCCCATACTTTCCTTCATCTTTGAGAGAACCTCCTTCTTCCTTGACAAGACATCCTTCATCCTTGAGAGAGCCTTTCTAGGACATTTGGTGCTTTCCCACGTTCTTTCTAAGCACTTTGCTAGAATATTCAGTGCTCTTCTTCGTCCTTGAGAGCACCTTGCTAGAATCTTTAGTGTTGTCCTTCATCCTTGAGAGCACCTTGCTAGAATATTCACTCGTCTCCCATGTTTTTTTTGAGCTTGTCTTCTCCTCCACTTTTCGCGCCTTGGTAGAATGAGCTTATTCATTCACTTTTTGACTTGGGCTTCCTTGGTCTTTCTCTACTTCCTTTTGGCTATGTAATCCCCTTGTCTGTGTGACATGTCTTGTAACATTGTAATATTAACCCCCTCCTAGACAAGTGCTAGTCCCATGGCACTTGGGGGTTTAAATTGAGGAAGATTTGGTAGGCGGTTGTGTGTGTTAATGATGATGGGGCATCCAAAGTTGGTGGCTTGCATTATTTGGACTTGTAAAGAAAAGAAGATGCATTGCCTAGGGGTGTATCTATTTTTCGTGTGGTGCCTTGTGCTTGTGCTCGTGGAATTGGGAGTTGGGTCGTGAACCAAGCCTGGGTGTTAATGTCTAATGTGAAAGACCAAGGGCTTGGTGAGGAAGGCTCGGTTGCATGACATGATTATTTGGAAGCAAGCTATACTTGGTGATAGGGGTAACTTAAATGTTGAGTTGGAGAAGACATGGAACCTGTTTAGGACAAATGGTATAAAGAATAATGAAGTGAACTCTAATAAAGAGATACAAATTCTAGGTCATGCAAGCATTCACGTATCATAGGTATGCCACTAGAAACCAATTATTTTGCAAACGACAATTTTAACCACAGTGTTGCCCTCATTTTTGCAAGTGGATGGTTGGAAATCACCTAGATTTTAAAAGACCTTCAAGTCATTGGAAATCTTAGTGGTGCTTGCTTATGCAAGGCGAAGCAAAGTACAAAATTATAAGCAACATGTGCCCTGTTAGGCTCCTAAATAAAGTTTTCTCTTCCAATGACAAAATCATCCAATGTAACTCATGTTTTGAATTAGCACGAGATAATAGCATTCGCAAACTAACCTACATCAAAAATGCATAGAGGAACTTACTAATTTGCATAGGTTTTTGGAGAATAAACATGTAAACTTAATGAAAATGTATGACATGGGAATACAACTCCATTATCCATGTGAAAAAACAAAACCCAGATTAGAATATGTCATTTGTTTGCATTGATTAAATATCACATTTTTTTCCTTGACCAAAAAACTTCCTCGAAAATGAATGCCTTCTCTAATTTCAATAAGCGAAGAGTGAGATGTTTTCATTGACGAGTTTTTAATCTACAACTTAAGCTAAGGATGTGTCACCTTTTTGCACATAATGTCCTTTTTTTCAAAAGCTCTCCTCTTTAACATCAAATTCTAGGTTGCTAGTAGTGAAAGAAAAGTATCCTTATGCAACATGTCAAGCAATTGACTATTAAGTAATACATTCTTAAGTTAGAGTTTGTAAATTCCTTATCGTGATCTTCTTTTTGGGACATATAAAGAGCCATATGCATTCATTATAAAATAGCAAATACTGTGTCACTGTGCTAATGTTTGATGAAGGTTCATACTCAACCTCTCTATTTGTTACCAATGATATTCTTAAGATAAACAAATTGAGGTTTATAAAAAATGATCAATTTTGGAAGCCAATAGAAGTTTACAAGCTCTTCATTGTGACCATCTCTTCCAAAGGTCTTTAGAGGTTTCCTGAACTTGCTTTCACAAGTATACGGTACTCCCACAAAGTCCTCCCTTTATATTTTAGAATGATGTGAGCATATCGCTTTGTATTAAGGTACACTAAAAAAAACATCCACCCACCCACCAACATTTATGTAGACCATTGGACATAAAATAACATTGCCATAATAATGAAACACAAGTAGTCAAATAAGTACATGAACTTAAGCATTGTGGAGGCCTACATTGGCTTGACATTTATATCTAGGACCACATGAGACCCTAAACCGTTTATTATATGCATAGAAAAGCTAGTATATTAATCATGTTTTACTTATTCAAAGCTACAATCCTCTCCTCCCACTTACAAAGACTAATATTTTTGTTGCAACCATGGTGCATTGCATCTACATAATGGCCTAATTCGCTCTACTTCTTTATGTTAATACAATGCCAACCCCATGAAAAGGACACAATTTTTTAGGTGAGAAGTCACTCATCATGTATAAAGAGCTAAATACAAAGGACTTATAGTAGAGGAGGAAATGCATGGTAGTTTTTGAGAACCATCAAGAGTTCTACAAACCCATTGGGTCTCTTGAAGTTGAGAAGAGTATTGCGATTGTAAACTAAATAACTTTTATATGTGTTACATGTAACAAGCCTAAGTAAATCCTATGCATGAAGTGGGAGTAACATGTTGCATAAGGATCAAGAATGGTCTTCTCCTATAGTTATGAAACATGCAATCAACTATATCCACTGAAATGCTGAAACCCCATCAAATTGTACTTTCTATGCTTCCAAGGCATGCAACCATCTATTTTTAGGACATGTTAAAACTAACATAGTATTATTAGTTTCTCGAACAAAAGAGTTCTCAACCTTTTTGTGACATGTTGAGGACCTAGTTCGTGCATAAGGGTGGTGCGGTGAATGTGGCTTAGGGAAATCAGTCAAAGGGGACCTCCCTAGGTATGTCCTACCCTTGATGTGCTCTAAACATTATGTGGGGAATCAAAATAGGCTAGGGGGTTAGGGAAGGATAGGGAAAGAGCCGGCCGACTAAAGCGACTGGATCTTTCTAACTTGAGGACCCCTAGGTGCAGTGTGACTGTGGCCTACATAGAGTGAGATCTTTGGGTTGCTTTCCTTGTGATTTTATTCTTGTGATTTGTTATTTATTTTTATAAAGGGCCATGCAAAAAGGATGGTAAGAGGGCCACGCACATCATTGACCTAGCTATTGCATAGCTATGTTTGTTGGCATTGAGATAAAAGAAGAGTGGAGGGAGGCAGAATTCTTACGAAGTAGGGTCTTGTCTTGATAACCTTCTATTAAGGAGCCATGTCGTGCTACCCCCTTTCAAAACTTGGCCCCATGTTTTCAGTCAGTCTTTGCCTCTCTTCTCCCGTGTGCTCTAGTAGCTCTACTTCTTTGGACCTTGCAATTTGTGGTTGGACATGCAGCCCGTGTCTTAGAGCCCTAGGTGATCTCTAGCTTTCTCCTCAATGATTCAATAGCCTCCTCCTCCTTAGATTGCATGGCTTCCGAGAGAGTGTTGAGGAAGGTTCATAGTTGGGCTTCCAAATTCACTTGCGTGGCCTTTGCCCCTTGCGCTCTACTAACACCCTGTCACCTTTCTGTAAGGGCTAGCGGGCATGCTAAGGGTCACACCCTTCCTTTGCTCCTATCCACCCATTCATCTACTTTTTTCTTCATTTCTTCTAGGCTTTTGTTATGGTTGTAGGCTAATGCCCTTAGCCTCCTCTGATATTCCTAGATTTCTCTTTCCAAGTGTTGTTGCTCTTCAAGCTTTGATGCCATCCTAATGCCATGACCGGTATTGGTCAATAGTCCATGAGAATTGGATTTCCCTATTCATCATATAAGATTTAAGGGTTCACATGGGGCTCCTCATCATTAGGCTAGTGGATTGGAGCGTCGCTCGGTGGATGGGCTATGTAGTTTCCAAGCATCCTAGGTATGGATGTGGGATTGATCTCTATCCTAGGGATGGCTAGCTTTGTATCGTTAGGTGTTGGGAGGGCCAATGGGACTCCTCTTTTGAAGAAATTCAAAGGCCTATTCCCCAGGTAAGGCTGGTCGTAAGGCTATGAATATGGGAGTCTTTGCAGTAGCCTGCAGTGCATGGCATCATGGCCGATGAACCTACCGTAGTTCGGACAAGGTTAGGATCTTGGGTCGTGACACTCAGCTTGAAGGTGATTTCCACTACAATGCACACATTGGAAATGGGACCACATAGGCCTTCTCATCATCTCTTGTAGCGCTTAGCCATCTCTAGCTTTAGTCTGCCAACTCCTGGATCTAATCGACATTCTTTCCTTTGTCTTGGGCGCCTTGGCTGGATCTGTCACCAGTGAATCAGAGTTCTTCCTGAGGTTCCAAGAGCACTGATGTCTCGAGTTGTGGGCGTTGAGCTCCTCTCTTTGAGTAGATCATCCACTCATATGGCTTCTTCGAAGACCCTAGCTGGCACGTCCCTTTGTAGAGTTGAGCTACTCACCAAGGCCTTGTAAAGCTCTTCACTTCGGATTCCACTTATGAACATAGTGGAGACCGCTCATTTGCTAGGTCTCTCTGCGGCTAGGATTCTCTTGGCCGACATGTTGTCTATCAATCACTTTGTGAGAAGTTGACTCAGTGTTTAGTCTACCTCTAGTTCTCTCTCCCTTTCTATGTTTGGTCATGTTCAGTTTCTATTTTGTTGGGTCTAGGACTTCTTGCATTTCTATGTCCTACCGCAATCTCTTAGCCTATTGTTGTGCTGGTTGTATGTTGCTACACCTTGAAAGACTTTCTGCATCTGTTTTCGTTTCTCTTCAACATCCATTAGGATGTCTTCCAATGGCCTGCCATGGTGATCTACCCTGGTTTGTGCACCATATGCATTCACCATCTACTGGATTTTGACAGGGAAATCTCCTAGGTCAAAGCTTTTTGTGTTCACGGCTTATGCTAGACTCTACCATGTCTGCGGCCTCCTACTCCACTAGATTGTTGATGAGATTGATCAAGTTGGGCAGCGTTGCACTCCCAATAGTGTTGCTTCCTCGATGCGTCTAGCCTTTCATGTTGTGTCTATCACTTGGCCCTACCGATCGAGATTGCTTGATCCCTTGTCTAGGTTTGAGTGTCACCTCCTATTGTTGGGTTCATTTTGTTAATTAGGTCTGAGTGTGTTTCTTTTTATTGACAGTCAAACGTCAATTTTAGTTCACTCAATACGTGCATGTTGTTCTTTTGCGTGCACTGTGCAAAATTAGGCTTTCAATTTTTTCGAGTGCATTTCAAGTGTCAAAACAATGTGGGTGCAAACACGAGATAATGAATGTAGCTTCCACACTCTAGTCTAAGTTCTCAATCGAATAGGGCTTTGCACTCAGTCTTGGCCACTCTCTTTGGTCTGGGAAGGGATGAAAGTTGTATCAATCTTGAATAAACCTTCAATGTCACTTCCTTCGGCCAGAATCTTCTTTGGCTCCCCGAAATCCACAATACCTTGCAGCTTTAGTGGCTTCTTCCTAATCTCATAATGGAACTCTTGCAAAGTGGTTAACCACTTTGCTAAATGGTCAGGTGGCTACAACTTATTCAACAACGGTCTAAGTCCTTCCACCTTTGTGAAAAATACCACATTCTCATAGAGAATATAATGCCTAAACTTCTTTGTCGCAAAGACCATTCCAAGGCACAATTTCTCCATGTACATATAGTTGACTTCTGATATCTCCAATTTTCTACTAGCAAAGGCAATTGGATGATACCGTTTTTCTTCCCAAATTTGGGCTAAACAACAACTGATACTATGCACTGTGGCTGTTGAAAATATATAGAAAACTTCACCTCTTCTGGGTGCTTTTAGGATTGGCACTTTCGCTAGTTCTTGTTTCACATCCTCAAAGAATACTTGACATGCTTCATTCCAATCAAATAGATACTTAAAGTATAGGAGGTCCATTAATGGAAATTCTCTTTCTACCAGTGCATTGATAAATCTCTGATAATATCCCACTGATGATGATAGAAAACTGTGTACCTCTTTTGGAGTACATGGAGGGATCATAGTGACTATAACCTTTATATTTTTTGGGTCAATTGCAATACCAGCCGAACTAACCACATGGTCTAGTAAAAATCCATAGGGCACCTCAAAGACACACTTTCATGGATTAAGAGGAATGTAGAACCATCTACATCACTCAAAACATTTCCTTAGAATGACTAGTTGCCTTTCCCTTGTAGTGGTTGTCCCTAGATTATCAATAAATACTTTTAACTCCTTTGGAGAGATGTCACCAAGATTCTTTTCAGCTGTTCATTGCCAAGAACCACATGCATTGCATAACGCAATTGCCATCACATGATATGCAAAAGTAGCAAAGACAGTAATAAACGTCATTTTCAATTTTCTTCCTCTTTGCAATAGCCATTTGGTTATATCTAGCAAAGTAATCCATAAATGAATAAATTTTCCTACCTATTAATTGATCTAAAATTTGATCTATAAATGATAACAGATAATAATCCTTAATGGTCTGCTTATTAAGCTCTCTAAAGTCTACGCAAAGCCGAAACTGATTGTACTTCTTCTTCCTGATAATAACTGGCAAACACCATTCTGTGTGTTGAACCAAAAATATCAGCCCAACTTTTTGTAGTTTTGTCAATTCTTTGAATAACACGTCCCTCAGTTCAAAAGGCATACATCTTACTTTCTGATGCACAGGGCAACTACCTTTATTTAAGGGGATAGTATGAATAGCCAAACTAGGAGGAATGCCTCTTAGCTCATTATAACTCCAAGCAAAAATGTTGCGGAATTCATAAATCAAGGACACATAGTTCTTCCTTTCTTCCAAACTGAGCATGGACCCTAATTTGATTGGCCGTGAATAATTCAGCATGCTAGGATCTAACTCAATTACATCCACATCTCTTATTTTCTCCCAAGCTTCTATTGGCTCATTCAAAGCTATTTGATAGATATCCTTTGTAGTGGATCCCTCATTGGATTCGTCATTTGATGACATCTCACTAGCAAATTGATTGCCTAATATGTCTAACTTTGACAAGGATAAAGGAACTCTCTCACTTCGAGGAGATTCAGGATAGGCATCTACTACTACACGTTTGGCATCTCTACCAATGATCAACCGACCAGCGGGTATATCAACTTGACAGTCTGCTTGTAAAATCCATGGCCTGCCTAGCAATACTTGATAGCTAGTCGCATTGCAAACTTGATGACCCTAAAGCCCATAATGCATTCCACATTGGCAACTATCACATGGATTTTAGTAATGTAACCTTTAAGTTGTCTTAAATTGTCATCAACCATTCAAAAAATCTTGGAGGCATCTTTTTTTATTTCTAATCCCAACCTCTCCATCAATTCTAAACTCATAATGTTGACAGAGAATCCTGTGTCCACAATAGCATGATCTACTAATATTCCATCAACGTATATTGCCACCCTTGGACAATGCTTTACGCACTCCTGGAAATAACTTAATCAATTGCATGAGGTTTACATCTGACTTAACTTTGCAAAGAGAACTTGCTAAATTGAATTCATGATAACTAGCAAGAGCTCACTTTTCTTGCTAGACTATTCTCTCCTTAGGTCTTTGAACTGACTTTGGTGCCTTTTTCTTGGCTTTTTCCTTCTTCTTTGGCAACTACTTATCCTTCTTGAGGTCAACTTTACCATCTACGGCCTTTAGAGGTCTGCCCTCCATATCGGTGTTACGCGAGTGGTGATCAAGAGCAAGCCTCACTCACAACCCGATAACGAGACAATAAGGAGTGTCGGTTGGGGTAGTTGACTTTGTCGGATGCACAACACAATACAAAAATTTAAATATTTTGGCAGACACCACACGAACCACACACGAAAAATAAAATAATAAACAATGCCTCTTGTAGCTCAAGACAATTCAAACCCAAATTCAGGTACAGCATCACAATACCACAACACAACAAAAAAAACCAACAATTTGAAAATAAACAAAGTGAAATATATTCTCGTACCTTGAGCCGATACTCGGAGCTTTGACATCCAAAAGCTCCGACTTTCAAATTGGCATGACAAGAGCTCACTCTAGCATGCGACCCTCCACTCTCCTCTCTCACATAATACAATTGTAAGCAAGGGGAAAGGCCCTCAACTCTCCATTGTCATCTCCTTATATAGTTTTCTATCCACACTCACATACATTAGGCTTTTTTGCTTTCAGCTTTCAGCTTTTGGCTTTTGCTTTTCTACTGCTTTTCACTATTTTCGTTTTTTCTGCTCTATGTCTGTTTGCAACTTTTTTGGATCATAACTTCGTCATTTGAACTCTGAATATAGTTTTTTGGGTACTCAAAACGATTGGAACGCATCTAGTCGACAAGTATGCGCGGGCAGAATTATAAAAATCCATAAAAAATTGGCAAAAATATTGATTTTTGTAAATCACATCATTTTTCTCCATCTTTTATCTTGGATGACTTATTCCCTTCCTAAGCCTATTGTTCTTGTAATTGCACACACTTTCAACACACATGTTCTCTTTTTCTTCAAAAAATACTCGTTGACGATGTAAAACTTACGACTTTTTCCTTTGATCCTTGAGTCTTCAAAATAAATATTCTTTGGATATGAACCTATTTTTTTATGCAGTGTGCCCTAGCAAGAATATGCTATGAAAGAGAACTCATTGCACAACCATACATGATTTGAGAAAACATGCAATGTTGGATCCATGATATGTAACCAATCAATCCATGCTCACACAAAAATAATGTATGCATTTGAAGAATTGTGCCTAGCCTATCTAGATGTGATCGTACGTTATGCAAAATGCAAACATAGTTCCTTGATTATTTAAAATTCCTTATCCTCACCTCTCAACTCTCATAAATAAAATATCAATCTCTGTTCCACCCATCCAAAATCTCACAATCACTCAAGAAATGATGGTCCTCAAGATATTGACCATATATGAACCGTATATGAACAATCCATCTCACAATTGGTGGCGTCCTTCACGATCCTCTAACTCACCCAACCACCTTACATGCTCAACCAGAGATTCCTAACTTTGTGATGAATATCCCAAATGGTGTATGTAAAAAATGTGTATGCTCAATGGCAGGTGCTCTCTCATGTGTGCGTACATCTAAAAGTTACTGCATATAGTGGCAGCAGACCTCATGCTGTGCTAGTGCTTAATGATGGTGCAAAACGTGCTTAATCCCAACCCATGGCACGGAAGTATTTGATAAGAACAGGAGACGACCCCCGAGTGCAGTGCATCAACAAGTGCAACATGAAGTGCTCGTGAACCCATATTCCCTATGATGTGTAAGAGTCTCCGCAAGAAAACATACCATGTTCCACAATGCTCGGTAGCTAATAACAAACTCCTACTTCTACCTGCCCAAAACAATACCAAGCTCGACCAAGGCTATCAAGTTTCACACTCAACAAATCAAACAAAATGACAGAAACAAATCCTAAGCTAGACAAACACAAGAAATCCAACTATGAAACAACAAAACAAATTGTCACGCAAACAACTAAGCTAGCAAAAATCAAACCTAACTACAGTTAGACTAGGGTTTTTCAGTTTTCACAAAAATGCTTGACATTGGGATTAAGGACTTACACCCCCTTATAATCTTGCTTAGGGTTTCCCTTGACATGATTTACCTTGTCTTTATTGGCTTCTTTACCCTTTTGACCTCTCGTAATAACCCGTAGATTAGAAGCTTCAGTACCATTGATACAAGCTGCCTCTATAAGGCTAACTCCACTACCACTAGATAGCTCCTCTACCATATCTTACCCTCTTTATAGTATTTAATTTGGTCCTTCATCTTGCTGAAGATTGTTTCCTTACACTCAATGATTAACCGAACCTGGTTGTTTACTTCCTTGTTGGAGAGAACTAATCTTGCTCCAACAAATACTAGCTAAATGGTCGTGACTTTTCACATATATCGCATTTAACATTTGGAAAATTCCTGGGGAAATGTTGGCTACCATGCTACTTACAACTAAATCTTGAGGGGCCACCCTCTTCAAGGCATCAACTCCCTATCAAATTGTGTTGCTTCTTAAGGAAATTGACATCAATGGCTATCACGCCAGCATAGTGCTTCATCATATCCTTAACTTCACCAATGATATGCGAGGCACTTGACTCATAGCCACAATCATCTACCCATTATTCCATTGGCTAATCACTTGTTGGGGATTAGCTGTTGATTTTGTGGAACAATGGTAGGTTTTATTGCTTGTCCAACATTTAGTGGAGCCATCTGACTAGCCATAAGCATGGTCACATTGGGAGGAGCTGGCAACATAGGCACATTTTGAATCATGCTTCCTCTCCCATTGGGAGTATTCACGAGCATCCCTTGACCTTCATTCACTAGCATTAAAGTATTTCCAAATCCTAAATTCAAATTCTAGTTTGCCCTAGAGGTATAAGCCGCTTGCAATCATGATTCTACCTCCTTTGGTCATGTAATAGTTCTATCAATGTTGGTAAGAGCAACATTACTCAACTGCATTTGAATATTAAAGTCTAACCCATTAAAAAAGTATTGCAATTGAGTAGCAGCTAGAATAGGAATATAGGTTTGCAATTTACGGAATACTTCCTTTAGTTTCTTGGCATAACCATGAACATTCCTGTGAGGTTCTTTTCATGTGACATTAAGAACATGTAGCCAATACTGACCTTCCCTTTTAAGGGCCAATTCTCTTCGAAAGGCCACAAAGAAGAAGTCAATCGTAGTTATGGTTCTAGCTTCTAGGCTATGATCCCTTTTAAGGGTCAACTCTCTTCGAAAGGCCACAAAGAAGAAGTCAATCGTGGTTATGGTTCTAGCTTCTAGGCAATGATCCCATACTACAGCTTATCCTTTCAAAGTCATATTAAAGAACATCATCAAGTGTCCTTCATCTTGAATTCAACTATTAAACATTAACTTTTGAAATTCATTGATATGAGGTTTCGCATCTTCCTATGCTAACCCATTAAAAATGGGTAGAGGAAACCCTAAGGTTAGTAAGTCCAAAATCCCTACTCAGATTGCAATGGGTTGCTCCATGGTGATAACCAGATTGACTAAAGGAGTTTGAATGATCGAGACTATTACTCCACTCGAAGTGGACAGATTGATTGGAAGAGGGGAAATACCAGAACTTCCTCCTCATAACGGACTATGCATCAAGCTATGGTTACTAAGAACCCACCCTTATAAGAATATTGGATACTCCTTTGTGGAGAATATCTTCTAATGATTTCGACATGCCATCTAGCCCTTTCAGCTCTTTCTTGCTTCTAAAGTTTGGCTTGACCGTCTTTTGAATCTATCTCACTGCCTTTTGGCATACACTAATGAATTGGTCCCTATTGACCGAGATTCAGAAACCACAACATATTAGTAGCTCCCGACAAACAAACCATCTATTGGGACCTAAAACGGATCGACACTCACTCTAAGGCACTAGCCAGGGTCCTCTACTACTCACCTAGAACCACCCCACACGGCCTCGTGGCCAAGAGTGTCTAAGAACTTTGCATTTATATGATTTTGTAGTCCAATGAATAATTCTTTCCCTACTTCTAAAAGGGATTTCCTAAACATGCTAGTGTTATACACCACATGGCACACACAGAGGGAGCACCTCTTAGTTGATCATTGCATCTCCACTACAACTCTTCTACACCTCGGGGATTGGCCCTAAGATGTGCTGTGAACATAAAACACATTTGAAACAAAGTCAACTCTTTCAATTAAATGATCTAGGAGATGATAGATAAACCTCACCAAATACCTCCCAATGAATCTAATATCTAGCCCTATGGCTTGGGATACCTCACACTCTCAACGTCCATCATCACTCATATAAAAAAGTGCTATGCATCTAGGATATGATACCATATGGTGCATCAATGCAAGTGTGTATATGACCATTGTGCTCAAACAAATTTATTCATTGAAAATCAACAACATGAAAGTGCGAATACAATTCTTTTCATGATTTTCTTTTACTACAATAGTGCTTCGCTTCTTAAGTCTAGTATCGAGCTTCCTCATGCTACTAGTCCCTTTAAGTTTTAAACAACCTCAAAATCTATATAAAATGCACCATGAAAACATCAGAGTTTAATGTACTTTATCACTTAACAACCCACCTCTCCCTACCGTTTAAAATTTTGCATGCGTTGATAAGTGCAAGGTGTGGGTTTTTATGTGTTTTTATGTATTGAAAGTGTTAAAAACTCACTCTAACAAAGAGATAGGACTAAATTGAGCCTAAACCTCATTATTTAGCTCTATCATACATCCACACACATAAATATTATTTTTTCTTATTTTTATGATGCGATAAATCTATTTTTTTTATTTGTTCTATTTATTTATAGAAGATTACTAATAATTACTAATTTTTTAGTTTAGATTGAATGAACTTATGGCAAATAATTTTCTTAACATGTTTCAATCCATAGAATGACAAATGCACACCAAAAATCCAAAAATCATATATTTTCCTTTAAACTGCCTAGTCTCAGGTTTTGTGTGTTTGGCATAAAATTATTATATGACTGATTTTTTATGATTCTTTCAGCATGATTGATCAAATAGAGTATGGGCAATCAAATACAATCATTGCTAACCATTTAAAATAACAATTGATCATAAAATGATAAAATCTATATTTTTCTCATAAAATTGCTCATTATGACATGCATTTATCAAACTTGGAGGCCCGTTGACGTTCTTCCATGGCCGTTAATGATCTGTCCAACCTTAGTTCATGTATCTTTACAATCTGGCATTATCGTACGATAAAAAACATCCATCTCATCCCATCCCCTCTCTTTTACATTGATCCATGAAAACAAACCACAAGAGGAGAGAGGAGAGAGAAATACTAAAATTAGATATTCTTGTTGAATGCATCATTTTTTATCATTTTTGAAGCGATGGAGGGCGGAGAATTGATGCATCTTGCTGCCTTGATGATTCCATGTATAATACTGATAAGAGAAATCCATTTTTTAATCAATGTAAGGCGACGAAAAAAATTGCTCTCCCCTCCCACGTTTTGCAAATTGTGCCCTTTCATATCATAAAGCTTATTTAAGCTTTAAGCATAAGTTTTAAAAAAACCGGTTCAAATTTGTGTATTCACACTCTTTATCAAGTGATTTTTTTGCTTTTGGAGGGGAAAATGAGCTCGGATTTGAGATTCGTTTAGATGGCTGACTTCGTGATGTCAAAATCTATAAAATTGGCCACCCTCACACACTTTTCAGGATCACATGGTTGCTTCATAATGGAAAACCTTATAGAGATTAAATGTGGGTCAAACAAACTCCGATCAATGAACTGAAAACTTGCATTTGGTACCTAGCATCGAACTCCATCTAGGAAAAATCCAGCTCATTGATCCACAACTATTTTATTTTGCATGAAAACTTGGTCTTTTACAGCCTCTCGGGCTCTTTTTCACTTTAAAATGTAACCTTTAGAATCCGCTCTCAATGATTTACTTCCTTTGGGGGACTTATTTAATGAGGATTATACTTTTATCTTCTGAAAGGATCGATTAAAAGAGAGGACTATGTAGCATATATGCTTTATGTTTGAACGACACATCTTGGGGCCAATCCTTGAGGTGTAGGAGAGCTGTAGTGGGGCTGTAGTAGTTAGTTAAGGGGTGCTCCCTGGGGTGTTTTGGTTGAGCATAGAGGCCTGCTGGCAAGAGCCTTAGAGTCAATGTCGGGCTCATTTTTGGTCCCGACAAGTGGTGCATTTTCCAGGAGCCGCTAATAAGTGGTAGTGTTTGAATCTTGGTCGATAGGGACTAGTTGATTAGTGTATGCCAAAAGGTAGTGAAAAAAATCCAAAAGACCATTAAGCCAATTTTCAGAAGCAAGAAAGAGCTGAAAGGGCTAGACAGTGAGCAAAGATTATTAGGAGGTATTAGCTTCAACATAGAGTAGTCTGATATCCCTATAAGGGAGGGGTCTTAGTAACCCTAGTTCTACGAGTAGTTCTTTAGGAGGAGGAGAAAGCTCTAGTACTTTCCCTCTCCTGATCAGTCAACCCACTCTGAGTGGGGTAATAGTTTCAATAGTTTAGAGACCCATAGAAAATCCAATCATCGTCATGGTGCAACCCATTACAATCCTAGTAGGATGTCGATCTTGCTAGCCTTAGGATTTTCTCTACCCTTTTTTAATGGGTTAGTAGAGGAAAATGTGGAGCTCCACATTAATGAGTTCCAAAATTTAATGTTCAAATGTCAAATTCAAGATGAAGGGCATCTGATGATGTTCTTTAATATGACTTTGAAAGGACGTGATGCCAGGAGGCATATTCCATGGTGGATTCCGTGAGACCATGGTGGATTCCATGAGGTTTTGCAGTGAATTTCGTAAAACTATATTCATTTGTCGGGGCTTGTACACAAGGTGGATTCCTTGTGTGAGAAGTTGACGCAGAAGCCTGTCCTTTTCGGGTCTCATATTAATTTCATGTGCACGTGAGTGATTCCACAGTGGGCGATTCTACAAAATTTAATGGACGTTTATGAGTTTAGAGTGCACTTGTATTATATTCAGGTTAGGACAGTGTTCCAACCTATTTATTCATTTTGTAGTTGAAGAGACTATTAAGTATTCACTTTTTTTTATTTAATTTTATTATTTTCTAACAATTGTGAATGCTTCAGCTAATGTGTAGAGTAGGCAACGGTGGCATTGAGAAGCACTGGGCAATAGTGTGTATTCAAATTACATAGAAGAAATTATCAGACGCGTGTCTTATCATTAAAGACGTGGTATTAATATTTATTTAGGTGCGCTTATTTATTGAAGTGCTTGACAAATATATATTATTTTGTATGCGCATAGGCACATGGTTTAAATGTTTCATTATTGGACATCGTATTTGGGCACAGCCCAACTTTTGGGGCGTCCAACCGCTTTATTCTTTATTTGGACAAAAGCAAACACAAAAGCCAAAGCATGCTAATTGTAAAATTGGGCTATTTTTGAGCTTTGAGATTAATAAATTTATAAATGCATGCCTTGTGAAGCACTCACATAAGGCATGGGGGAAGATTGTACCCAATTTGTCTCTTTTCTTCATGTCGAGCAAATTTATCTTCTTGTTTTATGAGCTTTAGTAGAGTTCTTTTGTTCTTCGAGACCCTCCGGTGGCGCTCGCTCGCTACGTACACATCCAACATCCGATTTGCATACTAGTGGTCTCAGAGTGAAGCTGAGATATCAAGGGCTTCCAATCGCTTACCATCTCGCACGAAGGCAAAGCTCTTGGAACGAATGGGCTCTACAGTCAGAACTGCCAATACCAATGTGTTCTTGGCGGTGAAGAACCCCCTAATGTATTGTTGGATCACGAAGGACCACTCTATGTCGATGGAGGACCACCTCCCAAGCTTCCTTGCAAACTAGTCTTATTGACAGAGAAGAGTTGATTAAGTGTGGGATTATAAGGCTTAATAATCTTTATAATAAAGCTTATCTCTCCAAATTCTAGCGTCGATGGCGGGAGGACATACTACAGGAGGACGTCAATGTCGTCAGACACATGCCGCCATCCTGCCTGCTAGAAAAACGATTGCCTTAAGCTTTTTAAGCTTTACTAAGGCTTAAAAATTTCAAGCTTAAATCTTCTCCTTAGCGGGCATTCACACCGAGCTTACCCCAAACCACTCTCGAAAGCCTCAGCAAGCCCTTGTTCATACCTGCACTCTGATAGAGCCAAATTCCAACAAGCAAATTGTTATACGCAGTCTACACAGACGAAGTATTTGTTGGAAGAAGACCTTTATCAATTAGTGTACCCACAAAAGAAGAAAGATCGTAAAAAGCCATATTTAAAAAAAAAGCAAGCCTTGTAAACCCAAGCTTGAGCTAGCTTTTTTCTCTAACAAGATTTTGAGTGTGTGAGGTTGTTTGAGATTTTGCAGGATGTTCAATCAAACCATGGAAGATTTTATGACCGAAGGTGATTTACCGGAACGAACGATGGAGCAAAAATTGGACCTAATTATGATGCAACTTCAAGAGTAACGAAGAGCACATCAAACTTTGCAAGCTCAAATGGCTACTCTTCAATGATCCACTATCGATCAAGATGGACCGCAACCCGAAGATGTTATATGATCCATGATCGATGCGACACTCGAAGCACAATCTGTTAGGAAAGAAGCCAAGATAAGTAAAAGAAATTTCAAATTCTGTACTTTTAATGGAGTACATGACGGAAAAAATGTTCTTTCTTTTATCAATTAGTTTGATGATTACTTCCATGAAGAAAAATACGCTGAGAAAGGTAAACTCAAATGTGTTACTAATCATTTAGTGGACAGAGCATTGTTATGGTGGACTGTTGTCCGCAAGAGTATTGATTGTCCTACTACTTGGGAGGCTTTTCAAAAGAAAATTTTGTTGAATTTTCTTCCACCTCAATTCCATGAAAAAGCAATCAAATAGTGGGATCTTTTGCAACAAAGAGATTGTGAGCCTATTCTGCAATACACTGAGTGTTTCTGGAATGCCTTATTGCAACTTAGAATGCTTGAAGATATACCTCAGGTGATCCACAAGCACAAGTATATGTCTAGTTTTCTTGGTCACTTCTATGCGAAGGTGAACATGTTTAAGCCAACGACTCTGGAGAATGCGATATCTTTAGCCCATGATGCTGAAGACAAAATTCGTGGATGAGAGAAGCAACCACAACAATTTCCAACTAACGGTAACTTTGGTACAAAGCAATTCAATTCTAACTTTCAAAGATTCAATCAAAATCACTTTGTTCTTTATTTTCGTAAATCTTGGATGTGACCCCTTACTTTACCATCAAACACAAATTCAAATCCTAAGCCATCTTTTCATACCTAAACTCCCAGCCATTACCAATAATGTTTCCAAAGCCAAGCCTATAGTTTACTACAAGTGCCACCAACCTGGCTAGCGGTAAACTGTCAATCCAAAAAGCCAATTGTTCACATCATTCATTATTAATGATGAAATTTCTTGTGCATGGTAAACAAAAGATTATTTTGCATGATGATGGGAGCACACATGATTTTATTTCTATAAAATTGGTCAAAGAATTAAATTTACATACTGTTCCAACTCATTATCGCATAAAAGCTGCATTCTTAGGCACTAGATACAATGGTACACAAGAAGTTCATGATTTAGAAACTAAAATTGGTGATTATGTTGAGCGCATAAATTTCTTGGTTATGCCTTTCCAAGCTAGTGGCATTATTTTAAGAATGCCTTGGCATCACAAATATATTCTCGATATAGATTATTCCACACATTCAATGAAAATTCATTCTAACAGAAAATAAATTCCATTACATGGTACACACACCTTAGATAATTTTCCATTGCTTAGTCACACATAGGGTAAATGTGCATTAAGAAAAGGTAGCAAATCATACTTAGTATGGGTGAATGAAATTGAAGCTAAGGAAAATCAGATCATTCTAGGCATGCACAATTTCTTTTACAATTTAAAGATTGTTTTGCTACTAACTTACCACCTAGTTTACCACCTACATGTCCTGAAGATCATAAAATAGATTTGATTCTTAGTTCTCAACCACCATGTAACGTTATAGACATAATCAAATTGAATAGAAAGAAATCCAAGCCCAAGTTGAAGAATTGTTAACCCGAGGACTCATTAGGCCCAATAGTTTTCCTTTTGGTTCACATGTCCTATTAGTTAAGAAGAAAAATAATACATATAGAATATGCATTGACTATCACGCCCTAAACAAGATCACTGTTAAGAATAGATATCCAATACCTAGGGTAGACGACCTCATGGATAAACTATAAGGGGCCACAATATTTAGCAAGATAGATATCAAATCTAGATATCATCGAGTACAATTGGATACACCTGACATTTTCAAAACTGCATTTAGAACTCAATTTGGTCATTATGAATTCCTTGTTATGCCTTTTGGTTTGACTAATGCACCAGCTACATTCAATCATATGATGAATCACATATTTTTGAAGCATTAGCATTGTGTAATTGTTTTCTTTGATGACATATTGGTTTTCAGTAAGAATGAGAATGAGCATTATGAACATTTATCTTTGATTTTCAAATTATTAAAAGAGAATCAATTATGTGCTAATCCTGAAAAGAGTGAATTTTTCCAAACCCACATTGAATACTTAGGACATATTGTCTCATCTGATGGTATTAAAGTTGATCCTAAAAAGATAGAATCAATTTTGAATTGGAAGATTCCTAAAAATGTGCATGAGTTATGTTCTTTCTGAGGTCTTGCTAGCTTTTACAGAAATTTTGTGAGAAATTTATTATTTATTGTATTACCTTTGACAACATTGTTAAAGAAAGGTATTGTATATAATTGGTTTGATAATCATCAAAAGTGTTTTGATTTACTGAAACATGCTTTCACACATACACCTGTTTTGCAATTACCCGATTTTAATCGATTATTCTTTCTAGTAGTCACTGATGCTATCGAATCAGGAATAGAAGCTGTCCTTATGCAAGACTCACATCCAATAGCCTATTCTAGTTGCAAAATTAAACCCTCTGAACTCAAGTATTCTACCTATGATAAGGAATTGTTAGCTATAATACAAGCCTTACGTCAATGGAAACACTATTAAATGTGATTTGAATTCACGATCAAAACTGACCAACAAAGTATCAAACATCTCCTTAGTCAGCCATAGATCTCTTACCGTCATATCAAATGGGCTACTTTTATTCAAAGTTTTCATCCACTTATCCAATATCAACCCGAAAAAGAAATTTTTGTTATCGATGCCTTAAGTAGAAGACCAAGTATCCATAATATCTTCGTTCTATCTTTTGATTCCCTTATCCCTATGAAAGATACCTATGACCATGACCCCAATTTTCAAGCTGATTGGAATAAATTAGTTACTAATAACTGGATTCCAATTTATTCATTATCTTATTATGATGGATTTATGTTTTATGAGAAAAGGTTGTATGTAACTATTCCATTTAGATCATTTGTATTGCACGAAATTCATTGTCCCCCATATCAAGGCCATAGAGGTATTATTTCTACTTTACGTACATTGGTTGAAGATTTTTACTAGCCACAAATGGAATCTAATGTTTCTAACTTTGTTTCTGAATGTTTAATTTGTTGAAGAGTCAAGAGACACCATGGTAAGTAATATGGTTTGTTAATGCCTTTACCAATTCCTGAATGACCATGGGAACATATTTCAATGTATTTTATAACTGGCTTGCCTAACACCCAAGCTAATCATGATATGATTTGGACTATTGTAGATCAATTTAGCAAACAAGCATATTTTCTTCCATGCAAGAAAACATTAACTGCATCTCAAGCTGCACAATTGTTTTTTAAGACTGTTTTCACTAACCATGGTTTGCCAAAAGTTATTATTTCTGATCATGATTCTAGATTTTGCAATAATTTTTTGACTACTTTGTTTGCTAATTTAGGTACTAAGATTGATTTCTCATTTGCATTTCATCTTGAAACTAATGGGCAAACAGAAGCTACTAACAATACAATATTAGATCTTTTGCATGCATACACAATTTCAAAACCACAAACATGGGATACGCACTTGCATTTACTTCAATTTGCATACAATAATACACCACATACAACTACACATAAAGCACATTTTGAAATCATTTATAGACATAGATTTCCTATACCTGTTGCATTGTGGGAGCTTTCGCTCAACCGCCAAGACCCAGGACCGCTTATTGTTTCAAGCGTTCCAATCCGAGCACTAATGGCTACCTCTCACATAGCCGACGCGCCATCCATATCTACGGGTGTAGTGAGCTTACCTCCATGCCGTTCGAGTTACCTCCTCTCCCGCACACTCCGGTAGCTCCACGATCCAAGTGCAAGCTTCAAGCAAGCTCGATCCTCCCACTCCAAGCTCCAAGCTCCATCACCGCGAGCAAGGTAAGAGAAGAGAAGAGAAGAGAAGAAGAGAGGAGAAGATGGAGAGCTTCTCCACCCCACGGTCCCTCACCCTCACACACTCACTCCCTCACACTCTCACACTCCCTCTCTCAAGCACAAGCTCAAGCAAGCAAGAACAAGAAGAAGAAGAAGAAGAGGAGAGCTACCTTTGGCCACACACAAGAATGAGCTTCTCATTCACTTTTCAACTTTATATACAAAACCCTAAATCCCTTTTGGGCGATCATCCCCTTTTCCCCTTTTTTACATGGCCAGCCATAGCCTCGGCCATAGCCTAGGCCCTTTTTCCCATTATCCTTCTATCTTCCTAGCTTCCTTTCCACCGCTCATCTACATTTACAAATTGCACGGGTGAGGGTGCGCTCCTTGAATTAAACCATGATGAGCTTGCGCTCTTTTACAAAAGTTTTGACTTGCGCTTTTCCTTGTGCGCATTTCTCCCTTATTTAGGACTCTTCTCCTTGTGTGACTTTGTCTTCCATTTCTCTTTGCCTTGGCCTTTGTATTTGTCTTCTGCTTTAGCTTTTCTGGATTTTCCACCTTCGTTCGTTTGAGGGTTAACATTACCCCCTCCTAGACGAGTGCCACTCCCATGGCACCCATCGTCGTAGATAGCAGGCTGTAGCATGCACCGAAGACGTGGGTGACAAGGACACCTGTGGTTTCCATGGAGGAGTGTTGGTGGTGGTGTGGTAGAAGGTCCTGGGGGCCTATTGGTGGCCAAGGTGGCTGGTGCAAGGTTGTTGGAGTTGGTGGTAGGGCTATTCTGTGTTGGGGATTGCATTGATGGTCAACACAAGTGTTGGTTTGTTGGGAATTCTACACATGACGAGTCTTTGCGGGCTTGTCGGATGGTAAGGGATAAGCATTTAGAGTCAGGTGTTGATGAAGAGCGAACGACACTTTCGTTGGAGTCAACACTTGCAATTGAAAACCTCTCATGTGGTCTCTCCCTAAGGGTAGTGCTAGTCGTCTCTATTGTGCACAAGACATAGTGCAATTAGTTTGGGAGACAGGTCGAACTCTAAGCAAGTTGAGAGTATTGTCCTGCACTTGAGGACCCAAACAGTGTATATACTTCGGTGCAGATATTATGTGAGTGCTCGTGCATATTTAAGTATTACTTAGCTAGAAGATTGTTGGCCTTGTTCTTGTATAGCAATGGGTTAGTGAAGCAAGGGCTGAGTTGATGGAAAAAATTGTCGATGAAGACGGGGAGTACACTTGAAGATTGCTTGAGACATCATTATGGTCTTGTCAAGGCAATGTAGCACAATTAAGCTCTATGATGTCTTAGCTGTTGGTAGCTAGTGGCTACTCGTAGTGCTTGAAAAGTATGGTGTACTTTTCCATCGTCTTTCATGCCATGCTTACCACTGTTGAATGTAATGGCATTGAGATGGAGTGCAAAAGAATTGTGCAAGTGGTCCAGGGTGACAGGTCTAACCATAGGCGAGAGGAGCTCCCTAGGTATGTCCTGCCCTTAATGTGCCCTAAACAATTGTGGGGGATGTACAAGGGGCTAGGGGATTAGGGACGGAGCCAACCGACCAATGGTCACTAGACGTACCTAATTTGAGGACCCCTAGGTGTGGTGCTGTGATCGTGTGTGCTTTTTTTTTCTCCTTTTCTTTTCTTTCTTTCTTTCTTTCTTTCTTTCTTTTTTTTTTGTGGAAAAAATGAATACAATCAATGCCATACATTGAGGCTGTTAGCTTTTCATTTGGATTGAGAAATGTTGGGATTCAAAGGCTATGAAGAATTGATATTACAGAGATGATTGTGTCACCAGCCTTGATGCTAGAGGAACTGTTGTTGAGATGGGGAGATACACTTGAGATGTTGCAAACCTCCTTGCGACACACGCGATGTTGGTACAATTGAGGTAACGACTGCCGTGAGCCAACTATAGAGCTTGCCCCAGAAAGGGAGTGTGGCCCATGAATATGCGTTGGGCCATACGATGTGGGTGGTCGGAAAGGGTGATTTTTGCTTTCGGCAGCGTTTTTTGTCGTAGCTCTTTGTGGGGTCAATGGTCTTGCTGTCATCGGGCATTGAACACTTTCGCACAAGGACTTGTATTATCCTGCATCCACTTGTCACTTCGTGAGAGTATATGCTCTCTTGTGTTAAGTGCATCGAACAAATGCAATCATAATAATACATAATTTTTCAGAATTCTATGATGTTCATTGGGATGCCTATTTCATTGCTTGTTAAGGTCGCATATATTAACGAAAAGTAATAGGAATGTGTACAAGTGGGGATCTTGCCCCTTTACTCATCAAAAAACAAAATGTTCTAGCATGCTGACTTGTCGAGCCACTTGTACATCATAGGGATTTAGTCGATAGGTACGAGGCGGGGTGAGTCCGGTTGGCTAGGCGACCGGGGCAGTGCTAGTGCGGGGCTCTCGTGAGGCTGGGCAAGGAAGATGTCGGCCGGGACATGAATGGTGTAGTCCCGGGCTGCTACCGTTTCCAGAATGTCTTTAAAAAATTCATTAAATTCTGCCCTATCCCGGGCCGCCTTGTCACTTCGTGAGCACATGGTGCCCAAGCATGCGTTGGGGGTCTGTGTAACTGGCATTGCCACATTTTGTGTGCCTCTTAGAGCGTTTGCTCCCCTGGCCCACGGATATACCTTTTAAGAGTGGGCACGTAGCGCACTAGCGGAGAGGCATGTGCTGCATGTTCCCGTCGGCTGCGAAGAGCGTTTTTGCAAGCTAGCTGCCCTTGGTTCTCCATGTTTTCCTTGCGGGGGGCCTGTAAGATGCGAATCAAGGATTAGGATTTGTCACATGATAAGACCATTCATATGTAAGGGATTATAGTGCAGATTATCAAGCGCATAGGACGAGAAGGGGAGGGGTGGGGCATGTAGTGCTTGTTGTAGAGAGATGGCCCCCGTGATGTATATTTAGCCTCTTGCCATTAGCAGATCTTGGTTCACGCCGAGTTACCTCGGCTGGCGGTCATGGATTTAGGCAGGGCTCCTCCTCGGAAGGATAGACCGGAAAGGGAAGAAGGTGTATAGAAAGGGACTATACCCTGTCTACACCATCAGAGTTATTGGTCAAGGCTTCCTATGGTGGTAATGTGGGTTGCATGTCCTTCACTTGGAGATGGGGATGGTCACATAACTTTTAAAAGCGTGATGAGAGGGGGACCTGAGGAGCTTAGCCTGTCAAACCCAACTCTTCTCCCTGCGCTTGACTATCATTGCTTGTATGTGTTGATAGTATCTATATAGGGTGACACAAAAATCATTGTTTATATATACATCTACACATACACGAATTCATGTCACCTCACGAGGATAGAAACCAAATGTAGAACTCAGGATTGTATTGGAGTATGGCACACGCATCTAGTATTCATGGCAGCTTACTCAATACCGATAGATATTTTGCCACATCGAGTAGCATGGAACCTTGTCCGAGTCTACTGGCAATATGTAACTCCTCCTCAGTGAGAACCTTATCAAACAGAGTGTTCTCTTGGCTAGCTCTAGCTAAGTCCCCCGAATGGCAGTCAGCACTCGAAGGGAAGTTGGTGCCACATAGGTTGGGTCCCTTTGGGATCGCCATTTGGCCAATCGCTCCTCAAAGACTGTCATGATCTGAGCCCCTAGTTCGGCCATTGCAACGTGATTCTCACACCAACGCTGTTCAAATTGACTTCGGCCCTTTGTTAGTCACTTTAGTTACTCTATGTCTACGAGATTCGATCGGCAGAGCACTTCATTGAACGTGACCGCTAAGCGCAGTTCGTCGGCTTCCTCATCAAAGATGAGTCACATGCGTTCATGTAAGATCTTGTCATAATGTTCGTCAAGATATTCTTGCTCTTCCCACGATAGCGGATAAGGCAAATATTCCTCAAGCTACTCCCTAGGGAATGTGCCCATGTCTGCAAGAACATAGACACGTGCGAATAATTTCAGTTTGGTGTCCCACTCGGTCAAGCACTCTGCAACATCTCTATGTTCTATGAGGGCTTGCTCGGTTGCTATCTCATGCAAAGTTCTAAGGGTTTCCTTAGGCTTTAGCATAGCTGGGGGCTTGGGCCTAGATGAGCAAGATCGGTCAATGCTAGGATTGCTCATGCTCTCGGGGATTGTGCATTTTTCTTGAGGTTTTGCTACTATTTGTCATGGTTCTCCTCGGATGTGACTGGTATAGGCTTGTCACCCTGTTGTGACAGCGTTGTATCCACTCTTGATTGGTCAGCGCGAGTTCTATTGTCGGTGGATTGAGTTTTGAAAGCAACTATTGATGGCAACGGCTGCTTTGATTTTTCAGAGCACACGGATGTGTCTGAGGTTTCACCACTATTAGGAGAGGCATCAGTGGGCTCATTGGTGGATGGACTTGATGCTTTATTCATCAGCTCTCCAGCACTCTTCGTCCCAATGTCCTTGGGGTCCGCAACCACCTGCAACTATTGCTGTTTTCTCTGCTTTCTCCTCTTTTTCTTGGTCAATGCAGGTGCATCTAACAATGACTCAGGACCTTGGACTAGGTCAACCGTTGACGTGCTTGGTTGGGCCTCAACATTCTCTCTCTCTAGTGTGTCCTTATGGGACATATCCGTGGCCTGCTGAATAGCCTTGTCAGGTTGAGTGGTTCGATGTGCCACCTCCTTGACCACATCTTTGAGAGGTTTCTCCTCAGGCCTAGGCTTTAGGTGCTTAGGAAGGGCTGGAGTTGTTAATGAAGTTGGTTGTGACACCTCCTCCACAGGTAGACTACTAAGGACACCGTCCGCAAGGGGTCTTGTCACGGCTAAGGGCTGTGACTGCTGTGATTCCTGATTGAAAGTAGTAGTAGCTAGTTTAGTGGGCTGGCTACCCTTGGTGGATTGCGGTGTCAAGTCCTTAGGGCAATTGGAAGTGGTCGTTGCTCTTAGAGCATTCACTTATGTAGGCCGAGTATCAGTTGAGCTAGCCACCTTAGGTCACATAGGCATATCCTTGGGCCGAGAGCTACAGATGGTGTCATGTCCCACCTCTTGGACATTTGGAAGCTTAGATGGAAATGGAGATTGGGATTGAGCAGCCACCCTTGACGACTGCTGTTGTGCTTGATGTGTCCGTTTGGCAAAAGAGGATGTAGGAGATCTAGGGCTCTTAGGTGGACTTGGCACTGGCTGAATGATTTGCTCAAGGCTATTAGGCGATTGTGCCATTTGTTTTGTTGAGCAATTAGCCATCTCACAAGTAGCGTGGTGCCTCTGGCGCCCCTTATCCTCGTGGGGAATCAAAGGCTCTTTGGGCACTAATGGCTTTTGTGCACGCTCAATGGCTACGTATGACATCTGCTTATTAAGCATGCTAGGTTGAGGCTCCTTCTTTCAAACACTCATGTCTGCTTTCTTGCCTCGAGACTTAGAGTTTCTCTTAGATTTTCTCCTGCGCTTCGTTGCTTTTGATGCACTCTGGCCTTCAGCTACTACTAATAGACGTGGTGTAGTAGGGGATTTTGGCACCCAAATCCATCGGTTGCCTACATAGTACCCAAATAGAGGTGGTGTAGCAGGGGATTTTGGCACCCAAATCCATCGGTTGGCTACATAGTACCCTTGAGTACGTAGCAACGCTTTGGGTATCCATCACGGCGTTGTGCTCACCCTCCATTGATGCCTGCGTCTATAACGCTTGGGCTTCTTTTGGGGTCTTCTACGATATTTGTAAGTCCAAAGCCCATCCTTGGCATTGTCTTTTGACCTTGTTTTTTCAGGCCTGGCCTCACTCGCTGGTTCTCGTTGTTCGGCCTGTGCTTGTATCGGTTTTTCCAACAAGTCCTTGCTCTCGTTAGTAGGTTTGACTATTACATCAGCACCTTCCTTGCCTTTCCCTTAAGGTTTGATGAGGTCGCCCTTGCTAAAGGTTGTGACTATCCTCACACCCGGTAGTGTCAGGTGTATCCTCTGTGCTACATAGTCGGCCTCACACTTGGTCGCCCTTTTGAAGGGTCTTCCTAGGAGGGTTTCCTTCCCGCAGCTATAGCACTATTTGGAGGAACATGAAATAGGATAGGCAAGCTTTCCGTTTCAATTGTCGCAAGGATTTTGCACTTCCCTATGAGTGTTTGTGGGTGTCCCCCATAAGGGCTAAGAGTTGCACCAGTCGGTGTGAGCACTAGTTGGCCTAGTAGGGTCCATGATTCATAGGTCAAGATGTTAAAATCTGCTCCTTCATCAATCAGAGCATCAATAGTATGCTCTCTTTTCGCGGTGAGTTTGACCCTAAGATAAGCAGGTGGTACTATGTCTTCGTCTTTCGGGTCTTGGCTTGTAAATTTAAGCCTTCTGAAAAATGCCCTTGAGTCCCCATTTGCATGACCAGATGTGAATTCTCCACCAATATCTTGGGTTGTCTGTGCAGTGTTGCTTAAGGTACATCTCTCATCAAGAGTGTCATGTCTATTCATCCTTGCATTGATAGCTTGATGATGTTGCATTTTTCTTCGACTAGACGCGATTTGAACACAATGTACATGTGTTCTTGTGGTATGGCCTTTTTGCCCTGGATGGCTAGATTGGCCCGTTGAGGTTCTAGGGTCTCTGTTTCTCTCTGTTCGGGTATATGGGCTTGTGGTTGCTCTTTTACAAGTGAGGATCCATGCTCGTGTAGAGCCATTACTATACTAGGGTCTAATTTGGAAGACCTGTCATGACGCACGTTTTCCCTCCAACTTGCTTGGGGGAGGTGCGGAGGAGGCAGGGCCCCCTCTGCGGGGGTCCGGGGGGGGGGGGGGGGGGGGGGGCAGTCCCCCCCAGCCCGTAGGGCCGTTATGGTAAAAGCCATGCACAATTTGGAGGACTGTTTATAGCCAAATTTTGAACTACGTGCTCTAAATTTTAGCCCGGTAATGGATCTATGATATGGTTTCTTGGTTAATTTCACTGTCTTCAGGTTAAAATTTGAGAAAATCTAAATTCGGCCTAACAGGTCCGAATTGCAGGGTCCGAGTGGGTCACTCGGACGGGCCTAGGTGCATGGGCCGAGGGCCGAATTTGGATGATTAGGACGAATTCGGATGGGCCGAGGGCCGAATGTGGGACGTGATCGAGGGCCGAATTTGAGGCTTGGACGTATCATTCAGGCGGACCGAGGACAAATGTGCCACATGGCAAAAAGCTTTGACTCGGACGGCCGAATGGGTTGCCTCGGACAATCCGAGGCCAACTAGGGTTTGGCCGAGTGGGCTGGGTGGTTCGAGGGCCGAGTCTGGGCCTCGGACCAGACTCGACGTGACTCGGACGCGCCGAACGATGCGCGTGTTTTTGCCAAAGCTCGCAAAATTCGACGTGCAGGGCGCTGGGGGTCTTCCCCCTTGTCGTGCAACTCGAGATTGGTCCTACTACTGTAGGGGGAGGTGTAGAATTACTTGGGCTAGCCGAAGATCTCCCTGATGCCAAGATTGAAGCGGATTTCCTCGCCAAGCTTTCCTCTTCTCTCCTGCTCTCCTGAAACCCTGCAATGCACAATGTGGCCTTTCTTGCCACTTATGGCTCTTATACCCTCTTCCAGGTATGGTATTGGCACCCCCAATAACTCACTTACCGACCTTAGGCATCACAAGTAAGTTTTTTACCACTTTTGCACGATTCTTGCCCTGTTTCTGCCATGTTTTGCAACAATAACCCTAATGCTTATTTTCTTTGTTTTTCTTTGTTTTCTCCTACTCTAATGCATCCAAATCACAAAGTAAATACCTACACTACTCCATCTCACAACATAAATCTCAAGAAAAACAACAAACCTACTTGCCAAGGAGATCGAATACCATCTTCAACCCCCTCGCTTCCTACCTATCTCAAGCACCGGTTCGGGGAAAACCCTACCCCAATGCTCGATTCGAAGCGCGCAAGCGCTCAAGGCTTGAATCCGTTGGTCCCAGCAATGGAACCAAAATGTGGGAGGTTTCGCTCAACCGCCAAGACCCACGGACCGCTTATTGTTTCAAGCGTTCCAAGCCGAGCACTAATGGCTACCTCTCACATAGCCGACGCGCCATCCATATCTACGGGTGTAGTGAGCTTACCTCCATGCCGTTCGAGTTACCTCCTCTCTCGCACACTCCGGTAGCTCCACGATCCAAGTGCAAGCTTCAAGCAAGCTCGATCCTCCCACTCCAAGCTCCAAGCTCCATCACCACGAGCAAGGTAAGAGAAGAGAAGAGAAGAGAAGAAGAGAGGAGAAGATGGAGAGCTTCTCCACCCCACGGTCCCTCACCCTCACACACTCACTCCCTCACACTCTCACACTCCCTCTCTCAAGCACAAGCTCAAGCAAGCAAGAAGAAGAAGAAGAAGAAGAAGAGGAGAGCTACTTTTGGCCACACACAAGAATGAGCTTCTCATTCACTTTTCAACTTTATATACAAAACCCTAAATCCCTTTTGGGCGGTCATCCCCTTTTCCCCTTTTTTACATGGCCGGCCGTAGCCTAGGCCCTTTTTCCCATTATCCTTCTATCTTCCTAGCTTCCTTTCCACCGCTCATCTACATTTACAAATTGCACGGGTGAGGGCCCGGCGCTCCTTGAATTAAACCATGATGAGCTTGCGCTCTTTTACAAAAGTTTTGACTTGCGCTTTTCCTTGTGTGCCTTTCTCCCTTATTTAGGACTCTTCTCCTTGTGTGTCTTTGTATTCCGTTTCTCTTTGCCTTGGCCTTTGTATTTGTCTTCTGCTTTAGCTTTTCCGGATTTTCCACCTTCGTTCGTTTGAGGGTTAACATGCATCATTGTCAAACAAAGTTAAAGGTGCTGATGATATTGCCAATATGCATGCTACTATTTTTACTAAAGTCAAAGATATGATTGCGAAAGCCCATCAATCATATACTAAACAAGCAAACAAGAAAAGAAAAGCCATGAGTTTTAAAGTTGATTATGTTTGGTTACACATTGAAAAGCGAAGATTACAAAGTGTTGAGAAACACCCTGTTGTTAAGTTAGCCCCTAGATTTTATGGACCTTTCAAGATCATTCACAAAATCAAGACAATGCATTTAAATTAGAACTACCCCAACACTAGAAAATCCACAATACTTTTCATATCAGTTTGTTACGATCTTTTAGAGGCCAATTACCTGTTCACCCTGTCTATGAAAACCCTCCTTTGTTAGATGAAGAAACTGAAATCCTTGAACATGAAACTATTCTAGACACTGACTTTATGACCACTGAAACTGGCCATCGATACTCTAGATATTTGGTTAAGTTTAAAAATCATCCTATTGAAGAGGCTCAGTGGATCCACACCCGTGACCTAAGTGCTCACCCCCTCATTGCTCACTCCATATTGAGCTAATATTAATTGAGAACAATTCATATCCCACCCCGGGGATATGATGCCAGGAGGCATATTCCACGGTCAATTCAGTGAGACCACGGTGGATTCCGTGAGGTTTTGCAGTGGATTTTGTAAAACTATATTTATTTGCCGGGGCTAGTACACAAGGTGGATTCCTTGTGCGAGAAGTTGACGGGAACACCTGTCCTTTTCGGGTATCATATTAATTTAATGTGCACTTGGGTGATTCCACAGTGGGTGATTTTGCAAAATACATATTTAAATTAATGGACATTTATGAGTTTAGAGTACACTCGTATTAAATTAAGGTTAGGATAAAGTTCCAACCTATTTATTTATTTTGTAGCTGAAGATTGCTAGGTATTCACTTTTGTCATTTTAATTTTATTATTTTCTAACAATTGTGAATGCTTCAGTTGATGTGTAGAGTAGGTAGCGGTGGCGTTGGGAAGCACTGGGCGATAGTGTGCATTCAAATTACCTAGAAAAAATTATCATTTTTGATGGGCGTGCACCTTATTATTAAAGGTGCACGCCTGGTGCTAATATTTATTTAGGCATGCTTATTTATTGAAGCGCTTGATAAATATTTATTATTTTGTATGTGCATAGGTGCACAGTTTAAATATTTCATTATTGGACATTGTATTTGGGCACAGCCTGACTTGTGGGATGCCCAACCGCTTCATTTTTTATTTGGACAAAAGAAAACACAAAAGAAAAAGCATGCTAATTGTAAAATTGGGCTATTTTTTAGCTTTGAGATGAATAAATTTATAAATGCATGCCTTATGAAGCACTCACACAAGGCATGGTGGAAGATTGTACCCAATTTGTCTCTTTTCTTTATGTCATGCAAATCTATTTTCTTGTTTTATGAGCTTTAGTAGAGTTCTTTTGTTCTTGGAAGCCTTCCAACGCTCATTGCGTACGCATTCAGCGTCCGATTTGCACACTAGGACAAGCTGCAATATGGTATCACAACCTACAAGCTGGAACCATAACTATGATTGATCTATTTTTTACGGCCTTTCGGAGAGAGTTTTTCCTTGAAATAGGAGGTTAGTATTGGCTATGTGTCCTCAATATAATACATCAAGAACCTCATGAGAATGTTCCGTTGGAGATTCCTCTATTTAGCAGCTGTTAAGGGATGTTATTTGAGGGTTTGCTACCCTACGATCATCATCTCCATTTTCATAATTCCACCTTGCATTTGAGTTCAATGTTTTTTCTCTATTATGATATGTTGTCATCATCTATTAATCAGATTGCTATCCTATTCGTACTTTACGAATACTAAAGTCTCCATGTCGTCGTCCTCTTCTACCGCTCCTTGGCCCTCTCAAGAGGCCCAAGAACGCATGATAGATAGTCCTCAAAATGGCCTAAACATAATGTAGATTGGTGGCACAATGATGTAAACTTTGAAGTCATTCAAAAATGCTTTTTGGAAATGATTTGATGGCACTCAATACAGAACGCAGTAAAACGTCATCATTGACGTTAAACGACGCTTTGCCAAAGCTTTTTTAAAGCTGTAATATTTCAAGGTGAAATATTGTTATAAAAGTGACAAGGGACGCAATATTGAGAGGAGGGTGGAAGGCATACGACGAAGAGGAAGTGCTAATCACGACCAAGGAGAGGCGATAAAGGTGCTGAGAATATGATGAAGAGCTTGGTCCCTTATGAAGTCACCTCTTTGGCTACCATTGAATGCGTCTCTGTCAGAGCCATGTTGACACATGCCACTTAACAGCCTCACGCCACAAATTCTCTTATCAAGAAACAAAATTCATTGAAGCGTGATAGATCTATAACTACTGAAAATACCATCTTCAACAACGTTTGGAGGAATTTTTGCATGCTTAACATCACAACCGCCATCCTGTGATTCTATCTCTTCTGCCACCATGTCTTTCCTTGTTGATGTAATTCTCCTAGCCGCCATCAGAGGCCTTTCAGAAAATCTCTTCAACTCCTCCCTTCATCTTGCAATAATCTTTTCCAAAAGTATAATTACCCACTCGGCAATGATCTAGTGAATACTGCTCTTAAAAAGGCATTTCTTATTATATTTGGGTTCAGGGCCTAAATTTGACGATTGTTTTTCCTATCAAGGGCCATTTTGCCTATCAAAACAAGGCTTTTCAACAATGCCCTGTCAAAAAACAAGTCGAAACTCGAATTTTGCCTGTCATCATGACATGCCTAGCCAAAATACCCTTGTCATTTGACATGTCAACATTTACAAGTTGCCTTTAGCAACTTGCAAGTTGCAAGTAGGGAAACTAAGGGAATTGGTGACTCTCGACTCTCAACTCTCGGAGTCTCGAGTACCTAGCAAGTCATGTGACTCGTGAAGATAGAAGATTCTAAATTCTATTTTCTTACTATTATTTTATTTACCTTATCTAACACTAAAACCTAAGATTTGCGAATCGACGGCCAGGATCAAAACCATTGCTCAATCTACCTTGGTCTTGTCTCGACTGTCGACTCTCGGCATTCCAAAATCGTGATTCGTGATTCGTAAGGCCACAGGCCGCAGGCGTAAGCACCTAGCGACGAGCAGGTCCACTGTCCAAGTTCGAACCGTCCAGGCTTCACCGGCCAGCATTGGGCTGCAACTCGCAATGCAATAAACAGTATTGGGCTGCTGCAGCTTGCGGACATTTGCTGTTCGGCGTTCGCTATTTGCTACGAGTCCCCCACGAGAGGTTCTGGAATTTGCAACCCAAGGGCAGAGGCTTTAGAGGGTACGGGACCCGGGTGACGGGAGTCGAGAGCCTCAGCCAAGGGCACTCGGGAGTCGGGAGTGGGCACTGGGCAGAGGCCTCACTGCTCAGGCCGCAGGCTACCAAAGTGGACAGCAACAGGCCGCACTGCGCAGGCTACCAGAGTGGACAGCAGCAACTTGCAAGTTGCAAGCAGGCAGGCCGCAGCAGCGAGTCAGCGTTGAGCGACACAAGCTTGAAGGCTTGAAGCTTTCACTTTATTGTGGGCGGCCACCCCCATCCCACACACACACACAGAAACCCCCCGTCCCACACATAGCAAGTTGCGAGGCTCGAGCCAGCAAACCACCTGGCTATTAGGTGGTAGTCTGAGACTCTGAGCCTTGAGGTCCAGACTCCACAGGCCACGGGCCAATCAAGACACAAGTACAAGGAAGGCAAACCATTGCCTATCTCTTCAATAGCAAGCAACAGTTGTGGGCATTGGGCCTCTCATAACTCAATGGAGGGCTAGGGAGGTGAAGCAGCAAGCCTACTCAACATCGGATTGAGGTGACTCTAATAGGCAAAGGCTCGAGAGTCGAGAGTCCATTGGTTGGCAGCGAGAGTCGAGTTCAACCAAAGAGGTACCTACATATCCCATGCTATTAGTAATGATACAATGGATTTTTTTATTTTATCAACTGATTGATTTATTCTAGGAGTGCCAATAAATAATGATATAAATATGGTTAGGGGAGTCTAGCTTATATTTAAGGGGAAACTTATCTAGTTAATTAGCATGTTGTGGCTTCTTTTAATACATTTGAAAAGAAACAAAAGAGTTGTAGCTTGTAGGTTCCTTTAATCAACTTAAAAGTAGTAAAAGAGTTAGAAACCATCCCTTTCATTGAAGATTTGTTTTAGGATTCTCCTTGTAACTTCATACATGTGTCCTTAAGAGTTGTATCTTAGCCAACTTGAGTGATTGGTGGACAAGCGTCATCTAAAACTTTGTTTCATCTTTTCCAAAGAGAATCTCTTATGAGAAATATTAGCCTTTAACCCATTGGAGACAACCTCTTTTGGACTTGAAAGTATAATGCTTGAAAGCATAATACATCCAACAATTCATGCAATACTTGAAACGTAATGTTATACTCAAAGTATAATATGCATTATGATTCAATCTACCAATGGTGCTTAATAAGCAATACTTGAAACATAATGCTATATTCAAAGTTTAATGTGCATTATGATTCAATGTTTGATGGATGTAAGCATCCTTGATAGTTATTGTGTGACATAGATACTATTGGAGATTTAGTGGGAGGCTTGGGACTTGGAAATCTCTCTCCAATTTACCAACATATATCGACTTGAGCTATTACTTTCAGGTACACATTGATAACCTTCTTTTATTGTTTCACATAACGACCTTTGAAAAGCATGCATATTATACTCATAACATAAGGTACATTACTTTATATTATCTTTTTATGTATTGTAGATAGCTCGACCATGAATCCATCCAAATCTCAAAAGGCTTTGGCGAGGAAAGGAAAGGCTTATCCTTCTATAGCCTCTTTTCTATCAAGAGGTCAAAGTGCTAGTGGAAGGCCAAGGGGTTTTGTATCAGGAGATGCTAATGAAACTATGGGTCAAATGTCAGCACTAAATGCAAATGCTTCTAGAATGCAAGAGGGAATGACTTTAGCAGTGTCAAATGATTCAGAAAACATAAATGTGAATGTGGGAAATGCAACAGAGAGTTCTTCCAATGTTGATGCTTCTAGTAAAAGGTGAAACGAAAGTGGCGACATCAATGGACTCTTTTGCATACATGGGCATACATATGTAAAAATTTATGTAACGAGGAAAGAGTGAAATGCCAATGGTGTCAAGATGCTAGCAAAGTAAATACCTACACACAAGGAGGCTCTCAAAGCATCCAATTGTCGGCTTTGAATGATCATGCTAAGACCTCTAATCACATTAGTGTAGTACGTGCTCGTAATGCCAAGGCAAAGATTGGTAGTGATGGCAAAGGACTTATGGATCATGGATTAGATACCATAGTTCATAGTGAACAAAAGCGGATCATATCATGCATGAAATTGGTATATTTTTGTGTGTGCGAGGACATACCATTGGAAAAATATCCGCAGTTATGCAGGTTGCGAAGGGATCTTTGTACTCCAAATATGCCAGCATCAGATGAGTATGGATCCTATGTAAATCCAGTTTCAGGAAGGGAAATGATGTTGGCTATGAGGGACCATGTTCGAAAGCAAATGTATGTAGAGATGTGTGCTAGTCCTTTCTTTTCATTGCTCATTGATGAGAGCACTGACCGCACTATGGAAAAGCATCTAATTATCTATGTTTCATATATCAAAGATGGAGGTAGAGGACATGCTATTTGTAGATTTGTGCGGTTGTTGCCAGTGGATAATGGAACATCTGAGGCCATGTATGATGCTATAAATGCATTTTTCTTGGAAAGTGGTTTAAACATGCAAAAATTAGTTGCTATTGCAAGTGATGGAGCTTCGGCTATGACAGGACATAGGACAGGAGTTGTGGCACGCTTTCAAGCATCATTGCCACGTGTCATGGGGATTCATTGTATTGCCCATCGACAAGCACTTGCAGCAAAAGATGGATTTGTGACACATCCACATATATTTGCCTTTGTGGATAAGGTTGCAAGCAAAGTATATTCCTGACTAGGAAGATCAACAAAACCGACATATGGAACTTTGGAAAATAATGGATGAGTATGACATTATGGACATGAAAATGTTGCAAATGCATGCAGTTCGGTGGCTCTCAAGGGGCAAGGTGATGGAAAGGTTTGTTGAGATTATGCCTGCTATTCTTGAACAGTGGAAACGACATGAGAAAAAATGGTATAAATATGCTATAACGTTTATGGTACAATTCATCATACACCTTTTAGCAGATGTGCTTGGAGAGTTGAACAAACTCAACTGTGAATTTCAAAGGCAAGAGATGGATGTAACAACGATTGGTGCCCTTATTGATCTAACATTTGAGAAGCTCAATAGGAGATATATCACGTGTGATGATGACCAATTTGGTATTGGTTCAAAGCATCTCTCGGCATTCTTGAAAATGACAAAAAATGGAATGTTGGTTTTTGTAGATGGTAATGGTATATCGTATACACGTGTATTGAAATATGTTGCAATTCCAAAAGTGTCAAAAAAGAAGAAAAAAGGAGCTAAGAATACAAGTGATTCAGAAAAAGAAGATGAGGACTTGGACTTAAACACAATTCCTGAAGGTGATGAAAATGAGACAGGTTCTCTTTCAGAATGCATTGGTGTTGCACGAGCATATGTGCAAAATGTTTTGAATGCTTTGACTAGTAGATTTGAGGATCTACCAGTCTTCAATGCATTCAAGATATTTAATCCTTCTTCATATCCCATGGATGATATTGATCGAGACAAAAGAAGCCAAGAATGGCTGGAAAGACTAATCAACAAAGTTAATGTTGATAGTCAAACAGTTGATATTCCAAGATGCATGAATGAACGAGAGGATTTTGTTGGGATGTTATATTGTGTCGCAAGAAATAGGGGCATGTATGATGCTTGGGAGTTTTGTAGTAGCACAAAGACTTGGTGGGATTTATATCCAGGGATGATGCGTTTATGGCAAACATGCATAGTCATTCCAGCAAGTACAACCTCTTGTGAGCGAGGGTTTTCTAGACAAAATCTTATTAAAAATAACTTGAGATCCAGCTTATGTCTTGACACACTAGATGGGTTGATGCTATTATCCATTGATGCACATGATAGCTCCCAAATCGATTGGAAAGATATTTGGGATATTTGGATGGATGCAAAGAATAGAAGGGCAATGCCACTAGAATGATCAAATGGATGCATCTTCTTATTGCTTGTGCTAGCAATTTTCATGGAGAGTTTTAAATTATTTATTTTATGATGAATGATTGATGGGAACCTATATATGGATGATGAATTGTGGCTCATGTTGGGTTGTTACATTTTGAATCTATTTTCGTATGATAGGTTGTAGCATTTCGAATTGATCTTCTTATGATGGAGTATTGGTAGGTAGTGAAAACTCATTTGTCATATGCGAAGTGGATTGAACATTGATTTTAGGTCCTATGAGCATTCGAATTTATACTTTTAAAACCTTAATTAAAAAAATTTCTATGTCACCCGTCATTCACATTTTTTGTCTGTCATTTGACTAATAAACTTTTTTATGTCACCTGTCATGTGAAAGGAAATTTTAACATTTGCCTATCATTAAAAAAATCTAAGGGACCCGTCAAATTTAGGCCCTGTTTGGGTTCATGTGCGTGAAGCACATTACGGACTGGCTTGTTGATCGTATTTCTTGGAAAAGAAATTGCATTAATTTGTTGGGAATTTGTGTTTCCAGGATGACGGCTATGAGCACATTCTCTGGAATGTTCCGTTTGTGTGCTTTGGAGAAGCCAAGGTTTCTAGGTATGGGAGCACAAATTCAAGTATCAAATAGAGAAGGCTATGTTATTGAATAGCCTACTACTTTCCACCTGGACTGTGCTCTTCTTCTCTTCTCATTTTCCTTATGAACTTCACAAAGGCTCAATGTCTTTCGAACCTTTACATGCATTCTTCTGACAATTATTATTTGCAAAACCATCTCGAACAAAACGGAGCAGTCATGGTATGTTCTCACCTGATCATTTGTATGGTCATGAGGAAGATTAGATGTTCATGTGCCATTGCAAGGAGGTGACAACGTCAGCTTTGTCTCTGAAGATGATGTCTTTTAGGAAGAGGCCTTTCTCTACCTTGGAACCTTTTTACATGGAAGTGCCATATCAACTTTGACAAATACATTTCCAATTTGCTTCTCTTTTCATACTTATCCATATCATTTTATGCTCTCTTGTGACAAAACTTTGAAGTTCCCTTGTGAAGAGATTCGTTGTACTTCTTCTAATCTATCCTTTGTATGCATCAAGAATTCTAAGTATGAGAACATGAGATATGATGTATTGGGAAGATTGAAAGTCTTGAGCTCCTACTTTTTTTAATGCCATCGAACGAATAAGAAACTCAAACATTCTTTTTGCTCCATGAACTTTCCATGAATTGAGTGTTCTTCATCATTCTTTGCTTCCATCTTGCAAAGCATCCATACGGCAAGTGACTTCTCGAACCCTGCGTGGTTTCTCGTGCGACATCTGGTGAACCCGATGTGAAAAACATCGCTTTTGATTGTTGAGATGGGAGAATCTTTGAATACTCCACCCACGTCATCATCAAGTGCTTCTTCCTTTTTGATCGATGAGATGAAGAATTTATTGCAAACTCTTTCTTCGGCTATTATGATGCAGAATCAAGAAATGGAGTTATGTATGTAGCAGCAACAATAGCTGCATCAGCAACAATTTGATCAACAATGATTATTACATCAAGAACAAGAGCATACACATGGAGCAACCAAAGCAATCAAGGCCGTGGTAAGTGAGCATAAATTATTTGATGGCCGAAATTTCTCAGCCTATCTTAAAGCTTGTGAAAGTCATATGCACTTCTTCGGAGTTTCTACCAACGAGTTGACTTTGAAACTCCTTTACCAATTCTTCCTAATCTTCATTGTGGCACATGGCAGAAGGCACTGAAGTGGTTGACACTTCTAAGACCAATGTACCTTTGGCTCTTGGCGTCTCTATATTGACTATTGCTGGCCTCTTTCTT
The DNA here is from genome assembly GCF_053477565.2 of Lygodium microphyllum. Taxonomy (NCBI): domain Eukaryota; kingdom Viridiplantae; phylum Streptophyta; class Polypodiopsida; order Schizaeales; family Lygodiaceae; genus Lygodium; species Lygodium microphyllum. The sequence continues at coordinate 41,901,266 of NC_141158.1, forward strand.
TCTCCAAACTTGGGGCTCGTTAGTTGGATCCAAGCTCAATTTCTTGTACCTTGCTAACGACGTACTACACCCAGGCCATAATATTACTTTTGTTGACCACCCCTTCCATAGTAGTACCTTGTGTTGGGGTGATTATTGGTGTGGCCAAAACTCGTGGGATTGGTTATAGTAGGGCTTTACCCTTGCCTTCCACTATCGGTCTTGGTCCCACTTCTTCAGTTACTGTGCTCATGCTTGGTACGTCCTCTCTTGTTGGGCTCATCATTGCCAATTCCTAAGATTGGGAGGGTTGCTCCACGGATCTTTGAATGGCTAGTGCATTCTCCTCTTCCTCCTATTGTCTCGGTCGTTCTTCCTCTTCTTCTTGCCTCTTTCTACGTGCTTCTTCTAGCCTCTTTTACTCCTCCACCATTTGTAGCTCTTTGTTTTCCTCGACGTGATGGAGCAAGTCCTTCATATGGGGATTTTGAGAGTGATCTTTTTTCTCTCCCCTTGGCTTAAAAACTCTGAGCCTTTCTACTCTTCACTGACTATCCTCTCTCTCAAGGCTTCTTGCAGTTGGGATGGTTGGTCATTCTCCAGTCATTCTCCTTTTCATTAACAATTCTTTCTACGTTGTCCTACTTGATGGCTTTATTCTTCCCCTTATTCTCCTACTGAAAGTGAGATGGTCAGGCTTGCTAGGGTGGGAGAGCAATGCTCCTCACGGATTGGTTATGGCTTTGGGGTCTCCTCTACCACTTCTCTTTCCAGCTCCTCTAGAGCTTCCTAGATAATGGCCATTAACACTCCTCCAAAGCCTATGGTTGCAACCTTGGAGCCAGGTTTTTTCCTCTTGAACTCTACTATGGTAGTCAAAGACTCCCCTCCTGCCACCCTTGGTGTTGTGGCTAGTACCTTTGCCGATGCATGTATTGTCTTTTAGACGTAGACATTCCAAGTCACCTCATCCAGGGCGTTGGCTCCAAGGCTTTCCAATAATGGTACATTGATTCTATTCATAAGGGCATTGTATCTCTTGCTTCTTGGAAAAAGGGTGTGGACAAAATTAGCATGCAGTCGAATGGTGGGGTTTGGAATATCAGCTAGACTAATTCCATCATTAGTGTAGACCTTCTTTTTTCCCATCCCCAGCATTCCGTACACATCCTTCTTTGGCCTCTTCTTTGGCTTCTCTACTAAACCCAATGTCTTCCCCACAATCCCTAGTTTTTATGCCAAAGTGAAGGAAGCAAAAAATGAGGCATCAAGAGGAAAAGTGCAAGGTGGAAAAAATGAAAGGTGCCCTACAAAAGAATGGATCTGGATGAAATCTAAAAGCATGGGAACAACCACCAAGAGTCTAAGATGCAACTTTGGAAGCCGCAAGAAACCAAAAGCAAGAAGGCGAACCTTTAAAATATAAAGGCGTAGCCAAAACCTCTGTAAAAGAGCGTCAGGCTCCCTCTTGTGTAAATTGTAACCATGAATAAGCAGGAAGACCAAGCTAGGGAAGAGAAGAGGATGCATGGAAAAAAGGGCCTAGGCTGGCCATATACAAAAGGGAATAAGGGGATGACCGCCCAGAAGGGATTTTAGGGTTTTGTATATAAAGTTCAAAAATTGAATGGGAGCTCATTCTTTGGTGTGTGGCAAAGTGGACTATTTTTCTTCTCTTCTTCTCTTCTCTTGCTTGCTTATGAGTGCTTGAGGGAGGGAGTGTGAGTGAGTGAGGGTGAGGGATCTTGGAGGTGAAGCCCTTCTCCATCTCCTCTCTTCTTCTTTTATTCTCTTCTCTCATCTCACGTGTGGCTATGGAGGATGGAGCTTCAAGTAAGAGGCTTGAGGATGCTTGAGCTTGCATCATGAATCATGGAGCTACCGAAGTGCTTGAGAGAGGACACAACTCTATCGAGCATCAAGGTAAGCTCACTACACTCAAAGAGGGGGAAAGCGCATCGGTTATGTGAGAGGTAGCCATTAGTGCCTTCTTGAAATGCTTGAACAATAAGCGGTCCGTGGGTCTTGGCGGTTGAGTCACCTCTACATTTTGGTTCCATTGCCGGGACCAACGAATTCAAGCTTGAGCGCTTGTGCACTTCAAATCAAGCATCGAAGTAAGAGTTTCATCCCTGAACTAGAGCTTGAGATAGATAGGAAGTTTTGGGTTTTAATCCGTGCTGCAAGTAAGTATTTTTGGTTTTTGATTATCAATTGAGTAGGAGAAATCAATTAAGTACTTTGCTTTTGATTTTTGTCGCATTTAGAGTAGGATAGGAAGGAGAAATTAGAGTGGGAAGCTTAAAGTTCACTACTGTAAAATAGTCTTGAAGAGGGTAATAACAGGGAAAAATGGGAAAAAAAGAGGGCTCGGATGTCTCGGAGTCATAGGCACAGTGATTGGGAAGGCAAAGGTGCTAACCAACAAAGGTTTAAGGTCTTGAGTGACCGGGGAAGACCTCATTTGCAGTCATGGCTTTGTGTGTGTGTGTGTGAGAGAGAGAGAGAGAGAGAGAGAGAGATTGCAGGTCACAAGACTATGTTGAATCGATCAGAGTGTGTCGGAGCTTTCGAGGAGATTCAGGTATAGAATGCCCTTGGTCTACACCCCTCCTTGATTCTTGGAAGTCCTTGTAAGTGCTAGCAACATTTATTTTTGGGAAAAACATGATCATCACGTTTTCGGTTGGCGGAATCAGACGTCTCCCACAATGTCCAATTTCCAAATCAGACCCAGTCACCAATCCGATTCCCAGAATTGGATGGGGACTTAGACAAACCCATCTGGTCTGATCAGATATGCCCTCCAATTTTGAGAATCAAACCAACTCCAAATCGGGCACACAATCCAATCTGATCAGACACTTGACCTTGTTCGATCGGATGCTCGACCCGTCCTATCACAACAATCGGCCACACCACCTCCATCCGATTCCAAGAATCGGACGAGAAGGAATTGGGAATTGGACACACAACCTTGTCTAATTGGATGCTCGACCCGTTCGATTGCTGCAATCAAACCACAGAATTGGACCTAGTACCTTGCTTGATCGGATGTACATTCAATCAAACCAAGAACCCCCATCTGATTCTGAGAATTAGACGTGTCCCAGTCGAGCCAACTCGAGCTGTTCGATCGGACACACCTTGTCCAATTGTGACAATCGGACCCAACCCTATCCGATTCTTAGAATTGGGCACTGGTAAATCTGACAGATCTTGAGGAAGAAAAAAATTAGGAACTTGACAAACCATGACTAACGAGAAGTGTGACCCACTCTAGAAGAACCCACCGAACACCTCACAGGTAGTTACCAACCTAGAAATCATGGCCGAACTGTCTGGAATCATGTCTCGTGTTGTGGGCTGATTGCAAGACCCCAACTCGACCCTGAACAAGCCAAACAAGATAACGCAGCAAACAAACCTGAGAAGCCGGTGAGAACAGCTAGGAACCGAATGCACGACCCTATCAAGAGAACCTATAGACAAGAGTGCCAGAGCTGCACACACTTTGTTTTCTCACTCACTCTGATTTCCATCACTCAAAGCACATGTGAAAAGAGCTAATAGCCTGTTTTTCGTAGTGCACAGAAAAGAACACATACATGCACACACTCACAAAGTGAGGGTAAGTTGAGGACTAGTTGTAACAAGGAACTCACCCAGACTTAAGAACTTGAAGGAACCCACCAGTAAGAGAAGACCCCAAGATATAGATGGGTGATTGAATCCCCAAAGATAGGCCCAAGCGAAGAAAACGGCCCAAAAGGACGGATGCAACAAGGACAAACACTATCGTGGAAGTGGATCTACCCGGCCTTATCAACTTGGCAGAATAAGAAGCTTTGGACATGGAAGAGAGTAGTTCATGACATAGAAGCAACGAAGAGCTAGACTTGGGCGATTTTCCTAAGACCATCCAAGAGTTAGTGCACAAATATGATGTTCAAACCCGGCTAGAACACCGCAGTAGACCTATGGAGGATGTCATAGTAGACCTCGAGGAAGAGAGGAAACTGGCTCGTAGGGAGTGCTAGCCCTAGCAAGCAAAAATCAATCGGAGAGTGAGAGAGCACTAGAGGGAGACCTCACACTGAGTGAGCTTCTGATGAAGTGACTACTAGATAACACAATAGTAGAGCAAAGCACTACAGTATTAGCAACATCACTGCTAGCAGCGTTGGAGGTTAACCAAGGCTCTAAGAGCCAATCAAAAATCCATGTGGTGGCAAACCAATTGGACAAAAGCAAACAACAATCCAGATAGCTTTGGGGAATAGCTCGAGCAAGTCTGCGAGGCCAATGGCCTTACCAATCCTACTCAACGCTCCCAAGATTTCGAACTATGCTTAGGTAACAAGGGCCCAGACTTGGTACACAAGTTTGGATCCTACAGAGCGTGCCAATTTCAATGGCTTGAAAAATCTCTTCATCAAGAGATTTTTTGAGATTGGGTACTTCGACAACCTGTTGTGCAACTCATGAGCATCAAGTAGAGAGAGAAATGATATTCGAGATTACATAACCCAGGTGAGGAGCCTCTTTAAGAGAATCCATGTGGGCAAGAGACCAACCGAAAGAGTGGTTTCCACGGTATTTGTCAACAGAATACGAAGTGAAGAGCTCTACAAAGCCTTGGTCGATAACTTGAGCTTACAATGAGATGCACTAGGAAGGGTCTTTGAAGAGGCTATTAGAGTAGATGACCAGCTCAAGGATGTTGAGAAATGTGCAATCACATCCACCATAGCCTCTGTGTAAGGAACAAACAAGGCAAAGAAACACATTGCAAATAAAGCCTTAGAATAGGTCATGTATGCATGGTTTATTAAAACCACACTTGGTGAATACCATAGTCACTTTCCACCTTTCTCCACCTACCAATACCACCTACTATAAGCCTATAACAGCCACTCATCCCCACACTCATTCAATTAGTCATTCTTATCAGTTGTACTTGCATTATGCTTGGATAATATCAAATGTTCTTCTTTCTCAATGCTTATGCCTCATTATGATTGTTTATTTGCTCATCAGTGATCCTCCTTAGCATGCATCCTCAATATTTTAACACGGTATCAAAGTGTGTTTCAAGTTATTGAGTCATTAGGCACTGATGATTGAGTCATTCCAATTTGAATTTCTGGCTCCCTCCACTTTCCCATGAATCTCTCACCTACCTCCATAGCTACCCACCTTCAGTGGAGGGCTTGAATCTCTCAAATCAGGCCATTTTAGCTTGTACTTTCTTCTAGGAAACTCTTCCTTTGCTCTAGGCAATCCTCCCTATTACTTCAAAGCCCAACATTGCTGCCTCTCTACTCTAGCATTGCGCCTGTAATAGCTCGCTGTCCAGATTGCGCCATCTGTGATTCGTACTGTTCATTCTGCTTGCAAGCACAACGATGCTGTCCACTACCATAAGGTAATTGAAGCTATACAACTAAGCTATCTCCATCTCAAAGAGTTTCTCAAATGGTTATGTCTACATGCTGCAATCAGCAAAAGATCTGTCACCTATCAAAACCCTAAAGAGAGCAGCCATAGCCATTAATCTCAAAGCTCAAATTTTACTTCATTTTCCTACTTCCTTTGGCTCATTAATGTCATTGACTCTTTGATCTGCTACAATACTGAGTTCTCAACTAATCTACCACTTCAAATAAGCAAGAAGAAGATTCAACATCAAGATCAACATCAAAGTGCTTCAACTACATAGTATCTCTTGATACTACCTAGTGTTGATTAACACTAATCCTCTTGTGTCCTTTGACACACTCAAATTCAACTCTTTTGCTAGACTATTCTCAATTATTTGTTGCTACTCCTACCAACAAAATGGAAAAAGATTCACCCTCATTCCGATTCAACGGTGTCGGATTCTATACATGGCAAACTAGGATCAAACTGATCCTGATGAAGAAAGGCTTGTGGTCAATCACAAGTGGTCAAGAGAAGAAATAAAGGAAGCTGCACTTTCAGTCATATGGGATAAAAATGATGGTAAGGCTCAAGCTATTTTCAAGCTTGAATTTGATGACAACTACATTCATCATGTTGATGATTGTGAAACCTCTCACGTGACATGGGATCGATTAGAAACCTTGTTTGGAGCTCATTCAAAATCCTCCAAATATGGCTTACTGATTGAATTTTTTAGGCTTGACATGAAAAGTAGTATCTCACTTGCAACTCATTTGAATTATATGGGAATCTTGTTGACACAACTTGTAGGAATCAACTTGAAGATGGATGAAGACATTTGCATTGAAGTGCTTCTCAAGAGTCTTCCACCCAAGTTTGATCATGTGTCTACCACATTAATCAACATTCTAAAGCCAAAGCTTGCGGATATCAAAACCTCTCTCCTGGAAGAGGAAAAGAAGATCAAGAGCAAGGGAGAAACAAGCATTCCAAGAGGAGACCAACAACTCCTCTATGTGAAAGGGAAGAAGAGCTGGGAAGAAGAGCTGGGAAGAAGAGCATAGTCTGTGATTTTTGTAAGAAAACTGTATTGTGCCCGGCTGTCCAAGCACGTTATAGCGGCCCATCAAGAAACAAATCTAAGCGTCGCCGCCCGACACTCCCAGGGAATGTTTTGCGGTTTGTCGCCTAGGGTTTCTCGAGTCTGCCTCGCAAATGGGAACATTCCCTGGGAGTTCCGAGTGGTGATGCTTAGACTTGTTTCTCGATGGACCGCTAAAAACTACTTGGACAGCCGATAGGCGGGCCAATCCAAATCACATAGCACTATAATTTTCATCCTTTATCTAGAATAGGATCTTTCAACGCCCTAGACATTGGCTCACCGCAATCCACAACTCCGTTCTAGACTTGACAAGGGGTGTCTAGAGCTCCACTGACCCCAAGCGACCTAAGAGTGAGACACACTTTCGGTGGTTGGCCTTTTCACCACTCAACCTTCAACCCGTGAATCGAGCAGTGCCCTCTCGAGGTAAAACACAGCGTGACCTTGGAGATGATCCACCCATGAAAAATATCATTCCTTAATTAATCCACTTAGGAATCAAACACAATCAAGTCGACCATCCTAATATCATTATTCAGGGAAACATTCCTTTATTTCCCCATGGCTACTTGTCGTTATTGACCCTTGCCATGCCTCTTACCATCAGACACAAGCACTTGGAATAATTACCCAAATCACATCCAACAATTAGTTTAAATGAAAAAGCATTTAGGACTTTATTTGATCAATCATAAAAAACAAAGGTATCCTTTTCCAACCACTGTAAGAATAGTCATGATAACCTTTCCATCGCATGCTTGCTCTCCCCCTTGGGATCAAAGAGTGATTCTATGTAGGAGTTACTTAACATTCCCTTCTTTCGACTAAGGTTTCATTTCCTTAGGCTAAATCACTTATCATGCCTTCCATCAAATGTGCAACCTATGTCATACCAATGGTGTGGTGGAAACACACTTATTATTGTAGCCAGGGGGGGCAAGGGGTGGTAAAATCCTTCGTTCATTTAAGGGGGGTTTTATATAGGACTTGGGGTATATAATTGGAGGAAAAAGAGGTAGTGGGGGGGAACATAGAGTAGTGGTGGTCTCTCCCACCCACAACCTTTTGTTTTTATGGCACAGCAAAAGGACAGTAGGCCCCTAACCTCATCGATATTGCTGTCTTCACCAGTTTCCCCTCCTTTTGCTAGGTCGACTGCAGCTTCCTCTCCCTAGTCGTCATCATGTTGACTTCCCTTGATGTCATCCTTCTCTCATCATTATCGTCACCTTTGCCACTGTCTTTTCCTACCTTTCTTGCGGCGGCTGGGGGAAAGAAAAAAAAATCGATTATTTAAAAATTTGGGGGGCGAGTCTTATGGCAGTGGCGTCAAGCAGGGACATTACATCCTCTCCCCCTTAGAGAACTCAAGATGTGCTCATCTCGGAAAAATTGGGGAAGACAAGCATTAGTGGGGCTTAGGACGTGTGGATTAAGACCCATAATGTGTCCCCTGCACTACTCTAATCACTCATAAACATGCGATCTTTTGAAACAACAACTTATTGTATTAGATCTATCTGAGTCTGGATTACAAGTGAAGAGTTTATTGTAGTTACATCTCATGGATATCCTCTAGGTTTTTCCTAAGTATCTGGTATATTATGGATCATTGGGGCTTGTATAATTTCATTAACTGATGTGCTTCTTGACTCTCCCATCGCTCTTGGGCTACTATTCTCAAGCTAGGAACAAAGAATTCCACTAGCGAAATAGCTTCAGTTCCATAGAATGGAGTCTATCCTGTGGCTATTTTTTAGGCCATTTAATATGCCCATAAACTTGTCATAAGCTTTGTTGAGATATTTGCAATCACACCTACTTTAGTCCCTTTGTGAGAAGCAGTGAGGGCTCAAGACCAGAATCCCATATGCACAGTAGGAGAAAGTACCACCACTCAATTCCTATAAAGTATTGTACTTGCACTCTTTTTCTAATGCAATGATAGTACTCTTTTCTTTCCAGTAAAGTGTCATATCACTGTCAATACACAAGATTGTGTTTATGATTCCAAGTCTCAATCTTGGAACCTAATTCACTTGTGTAACAATTTGTCCTAGTCAGGGTCAATGTCTTCATGAGTTTCTTTTTCCTCTTTCAACCTCCATAGCTTCAGCATCTGCCATGCTCTAAATTCCGCATATTTCACATGGTATCAGAGCTCAGTTGAGCATGACACAACTCTCCTTTCACTCCTCTCAGCTCCTTTCCATATCTTCTCAACTCAGTTTGAGTACTGGACCCTATCTCCAACTTCATTTGCATTCCTACCTTCAATGAAGCTTCCATGGCAGCCATAGACAACAGCACCCTGTCAATTTGAAGCTTTCATATCTCTCTCCACATGCCAAATATCTCTGAACTTCCTTCTGGAGAAGTGTTTCTCTACTTCCAAAGCTCCTTTTTGGCACCTCAATCATTGAGATTGGGAAACTATAGCTTCAGCATTGCCTCTTTTCAGAGTTGCTGCCATAACTGTGTCTGTGGACAACACCTACCTACCTCTGTTGGAGCAGCCATATCTCATCAACCAATCCATATCTCTTCAAGCTTTCTTCTCAAGAGTTTTTCTTCAGGTCAAGGCACAACTTCTTGGCACAAAAATTAAGGAGATTGATGCACACCATGCCCGGCATTTGCATTTTCCCAAATCTAGGTGTAGTTTTGATAGCGACCAATTTGAAGGCTTAGATCTCTCAACTCGAGAATAATGAGTACAAACCCTCTTAAAGGGAGTTAGACCCATTAGTGAGGGTCCTCCATCTCAAAGGGTTTGAGCATATTCAACCTGTGGAGCGCGTGGGAGATCATTTATCAGTTGTTAGTCCCTGTTTTGACAGGATAGCCATAGCCACTTACCTTTAAGCTCATTTTTCCTTCATTTTCTCTCTCCTACCACTTAAACCAAGCCAAGGCCACTCTAATCTGAAGTTTTCAGCAAGTATTCAACCATCAAATCAGCAAGGAGGGAAAGCTATGAAGATCTTTCGAAGATCATCAAGTCAAACTCAAGCAACAAACATCAAATTTCAAACTAGTATCTTTTGATACTTCACTGCCATTGCTTGTGTCTTTTGACACATACAAAGATCAACTCATTCCTGGTTATTCTCAGTCATTTGAAGTTAATTTGTTGCTGGTCTCTCAAGTTGAACATGGGCAAAGATTCTCCAACTGCCCATTTCAAAGGAGTCAGGTTTCATACCTGGCAAACCCACATCAAATTGATCTTGATGAAGAAGGGCCTCTAGGCCATTACCACTGGAAAAGAAAACAAGCCTCGTGATGCGGATCTTGCTATCACTTGGCAAAATAATGATGATAAGGATCATGCCATTATCAAACTGGAGCTAGATGATAGATATATCCATGATGTGGATAACTGTGAGACCTCATAGGATACATGGAAGAGACTTGATACCTTGTTTGGTGCACAATCTAAATCATCAAAGTATAGTCTCCTAATTGAGTTTTTCAGGCTTGAAATGAAGTCCAGCACATCACTTGCCACACATCCAAATTACATGGAATGACGTCTAACCCAACTTGCAGGAATCAACATTAAAATGGAAGAAGATGTTTGCATCGGTGTTCTACTTAAGAGTTTGCCTCCTGAATATAATAATGTATCAACAACTTTAATCAAAATGCCAAATCGTGAACTTGTTGATATCCAGGCATCACTATTAGAGGAGGAAAAGAAGCTAAAAACTAAGGAAGAACCAAGTACCTCTAGAGATGAGCATGCATTATATGTTGGCAACAGGTACAAAGGCAAGAAGGATCAGCTCTTCTGTGACTTCTGCAAAAGGACAGGACACACCGAGAAGTTCTACCATGCCAGAAAGAGGTCCCAAAAGGCCTATCTAGTTGCTGTCAAAGAAGAAGAAGAAAATGGAGCAAAGGAAGAAGAAGAAGTAGAAGAATACCACCAGGAGAAGGACAAACCTCATCAGTCCTTCTATTCAGATAGACTTTTTTAGTTTTGTATTTCCTAGCCCTAATGCCTCAAACATAAACTTGTAAACTCCTCAGTTATCCTTGTATTACAGCCTCTATACACTTTATGAGGTCCCTGCTACAGCCTTTGGATGTCCATCATGTTTGTGGTACCCACACTTAGCCTTTTTTGCGATAGCCTCTGGTGTTTTTGCCATGTTTATGATGTGCCCACACTTTGCAGGTGTTGCTTTCACTAAAGCCTCTATACACTTTGTACTTTTGGTTGTGATTGAGGAGGGGTGTTGAGATATTTGCAATCACACCTACTTTAGTCCCTTTGTGAGAAGCAGTGATGAGGGCTCAGGACCAGAATCCCATATGCACAGTAGGAGAAAGTACCACCACTCAATTCCTATAAAGCATTGTACTTGCACTCTTTTTCTAATGCAATGCTAGTACTCTTTTCTTTCCAGTAAAGTGTCATGTCACTGTCAATACATAAGATTGTGTTTATGAGTCCAAGTCTCAATCTTGGAACCTAATTCACTTGTGTAACAATTTGTCCTAGTCAGGGTCAATGTCTTCATGAGTTTCTTTTTCCTCTTTCAACCTCCATAGCTTCTGCATCTGCCATGCTCTAGATCCTGCGTATTTCACAAGCTTGATGTCCTAGTTACTACGTGAGGTAGAGACGACTTTTGTTAGAATACCCACCAAGATCTTATTCATGGATTTAGCTTGATCATTGGCTTGTAGACAATATGGAGAGGACTTCTTGTGGATTATTAAGAAGGTGAAAAATAAGTGAGCAATCACATCGTTGATGAAGTGTGTGCCTTGGTCACTAATCAACTCTATGGGGCAACCGAATAATAAGATTACTCTCTCCCAAAGAAAGGTGGCCATGGTCTTTGCATCATTTTTGCGAGTTGCTTGAGCTTTTGTCCACTTGGTGAGATAGTTTGTGGCAACAATGGTGTATTTGGTTTGGGAGTATTGAGCTATAGGGCTGATTGGGCCAATGAAGTCAATTCCCCACTTCTTGAATGATTGGCACACAGTCACTGGGGTCTATCAAAAAACACAAATCTAGAGCATGGCAGGAGCTATGGAGGATGGAAGATGAATATACAACTCATGATGACATAGACTTAGATAGACTAACTATTACACAAATGAATTAGGTTCCAAGATAGATTAGCTTGGACTCATGAACACATTCTTGTGTAAGATGGACAATGACACTGACAATGACTCAAATTGATAGTTCCATTACCTTATTATGAGTGTCAACCAAGTACATGCCTTTATACCACTCTTCTCACTGTGCATATGGGATTTTGAACATCTCTTCCTAGAGCATACATTATTTGTCTATCTTCTAGCCTCTTCAAGGCATACATCTAACCTCTATGGGCAAGCATAATTTGCTATTCTCAACACCCCCCCTCAAATGATGAATCTCTACCCTTGCTAGCTTTTCCCCCCCTACATGATGACATGGCCTAGGAGACTAGCTCTTTGGTAGCCTAGTCAAGTTAAGTCTTGAAACTTTACATTTTTGGTAGGGTTTTTACAACATCCACTATGGGAAACAAGATCCACTAAGGGAGATCCACTATGGGAAATTCTTTGTTGTCAGCAACGGAAAGTATCTTCCTCATGCGTCTTTGGAATCCTTTACTTTTCTCGATCTTCTAGGTGTCTTTGATTTTCTTGGACTCCTTGGTCTTCATGCTCTTCATTTTTTACTTGTTTTTCATTATCTTGTACTCTAGTCTTCTTTGATGAGGTCCTTTTGATCTTCTTTCTCAGCGAGTTTGAGATGGATACAAACATGTACATTGATGTAGCTAAATTCAAGCAGTCCACCTCATAACTACATCTTTCACCATCGACAATTTCTTCACCATGACTATGACCTCTCCTATATATCCTTACTTGGGCAAGAGGTGTATTTGGGCAATCACTCAAAAGGATTAGTGGTGCAAAAACAATATGATATAACTTTCCAAAGGGCGATGAATGCCCAAAATTCAAATAGTGTGAATCAAGCTTGATAATACCATCACGAAATGCTGTGTGGAGGAAGGGAATTTTGTGCATACTTATGGAGTAGATCATCTCCAGCCTTGCCAAGTTATATTTCCCAATAGCAAGAACATTCCCACAAGGGTTCTGGGGCTTCATGTCCTCCTTTTTCCTGAACCACAATAGAAGCTCCCTGACTCTTTGAGCAGTACGAGATCGCACTTGCATGACATGAGAGTGGATGGCACACGAGACATAATACTGCATCTTGGCATACAGCTTTGGGAGGGTGTAGCCATCGTAGATGCACGCCTCCTAGACATCTCGAACTGTGGCTTGCTTGATGATGTTCCTAACAAGGAAGCGCTTGACGGCCTTGTCCTTGGGGTAGCAAGGGCTGCAGTTGGAGCACCTGATGGGATTGGTATGACCTCTGTTGTGCTTGTTGCGACCTCCATTTCGACGCTTGACCATCATGGTGGCTCACGAGTGAGTGTGCTGGCACATCTCGCGATAGGGCAATGGCAAATGAATGATAGGATATGCGCGATGGAGTACCGAATAATATGAATGCATAATTTGTGTCCCTTTCAAGATCTATTGAGTACATTGCTAATCATAGACAAATTAGCTAATTGGATAGCCCTACTTTGTAACTGATTTCTAAGATAGGTTTCTCGTAAAATCGAGCTAAGAGAAGTGAAAAGAGAGCTATGCCACGCTCAACTGGGCTCTAATACCATGTCAAAAAACATGGATCTAGAGCATGGCAGGAGCTATGGAGGATGGAAGATGAATATACAACTCATGATGACATAGACTTAGATAGACTAACTGTTACACAAGTAAATTAGGTTCCAAGATAGATTAGCTTGGACTCACAAACACATTCTTGTGTAAGATCAACAATGACACTGATAGTGACTCAAGCTAATAGTTCCATTACCTTATTATGAGTGTCAACCAAGTACATGCCTTTACAGCTTTTTGGATAGTACCACATCTCCTCACTATGCATATGGGATTCTGAACATCTCTTCCTAGAGCATATATTATTTGTATATCTTCTAGCCTCTTCAGGGCATACATCTAACCTCTATGGGCAAGCATCATTTGCTATTCTCAACAGGGTCAACTTTATTTTTTCCTTTACAATTAGGGACTTTAGTCTATTGGCACTTAGCACAATGCTTTACAAACTTAGTTGCATCATGAAATAGCATTGGCTACCACAATTGGGACTAGAGCACCTTGTGTGTGGTAGTGTCTCCTTTGAGGTTCCCTCCAGTTATTCCACCATTTTCTTATTTGAGCACATCATACATTTTGTGCTCGCAAATGCATCTCCTTAAAAGTCCATCCTATCCTACCTAATACAGTTGACCTGCAATCAACTAATAAGGTTGGATATTCAAGATTAGTCTTTTTAATATAGCTTTCTCTATTGGTCATTTCAGTAGCCCATTCTCAATTATGTGGACTATGTTAGTTGCCCAATACGGTGTGAGGTCTTCTCTAAACAATTCTCATTCATTGGACATTTTAAAAAGGTGTCCATCCGGTAGGTTATCATTGATTTCACGTCCAGTGGTCTCTCCTGTGGATGTGTGGGACATATAATCTGCATATAATGTTGTTTGCCCTTGCATACAACCACAGAGAAGTCTGATTCCCTCATGCTACTAGACCCTTTAACTTTTAAAACGTGATCTATATGTAAAGTGTATGGGAAAAAAATCACATTTTGGCTTATATTCAACACTCATAAATCCCCCTCTCCTTATCGTTTAATGTTATGCTTGCAGTGGTAGATGTAGGGAATGTTTTCATATCATTTTCTTGTTTGAAAAGTAATAAATAATGCATTATAGCATAAAAATGGGGCTAAGATGAAGCTAAACCTCATGGCTTGCAGTGGTAGATGTAGGGAATGTTTTCATATCATTTTCTTGTTTGAAAAGTAATAAATCATGCATTATAACATAAAAATGGGGCTAAGATGAAGCTAAACCTCATGGCTTAGATCCACCATACATCCACAAACACATCCATAAATTTTTAGTGCAATCCACCACAAAACCTCACGAAATCCACAGCGGAATAAAAACTCACTGAATCCACCATGGTCTCATGGAATCCACTGTGGAATATGCCTCCTAGCATCATACCCCCAGGGTGGGATAGCAATTGTCCTCAATTGCCATTAGCTTAATGTGGAGCGAGCAGTGAGGGGTAAGCACTTAGGTCGCAAGCGTGCATCCATTGGGCCTCTTCAACAGGATGATTTTTAAACTTAACCAAATATCTAGAGTATCTATGGCCAGTTCTAGTGGTCATAAAATCAATATCCTTAGGTTCAAAGATGTTAGTTTCTTCCTCTAACAAATGAGGGTTTTCATAGACAGGATGGACAGGTAATTGGGTTCTAAAAGGTCATAGCAAATTGATATGAAAAGTATTTTGGATTTTGCAATGTTGGGGTAGTTCTAATTTAAATGCATTGTCATTGATTTTGTGAATTATCTTGAAAGGTCCATAAAATCGAGGGGCTAACTTAACAATAGGGTGTCTCTCAACAATTTGTAATCTTTGCTTTTCAATGCGTAACCAAACATAATCATCAACTTTGAAACTCATAGATTTTCTTTTCTTATTAGCTTGTTTCATGTATGATTGCTGAGCTTTCGCAATCATGTCTTTAACTTCAGTAAAAATAGTAGCATGCATATTGGCAGTATAATCAGCATCTTTAACTTTGTTTGATAATGATGTAATAGGTGTAGGCAATCTATGTCCATAAATGATTTCAAAATGTGCTTTTTGTGTAGCTGTATGTGGTGTATTATTGTATGCAAACCAAAGTAAATGCAAGTGTGTATCTCATGTTTGTGGTTTTGAAATTGTGTATGTACACAAAAGATCTAATATTGTAATGTTAGTAGCTTTTGTTTGACCATTAGTTTCAAGATTGAAATTGTGTATGCACACAAAAGATCTAATATTGTAATGTTAGTAGCTTTTGTTTGCCCAGTAGTTTCAAGATGAAATGCAGATGAGAAATCAATCTTATTACCTAAATTAGCAAACAAAGTAGTCCAAAAATTATTACAAAATCTAGAATCACGATCTGAAATAATAACTTTTGGTTAATCATGGTTAGTGAAAACAGTTCTAAAAAACAATTGAGCAGCTTGAGATGCAGTTAATGTTTTCTTGCATGCAAGGAAATATGCTTATTATAGTCCAAATCATATCATGATTAGCTTGGGTGTTAGGCAAATGGGTGTTAGGCAAACTAGTTATAAAATCCATTGAAATATGTTTCCATGGTCATTCAGAAATTGGTAAAGGCATTAGCAAACCATATTGCTTACCATGGTGTCGCTTAACTCTTTGACAAATTAAACACTCAAATACAAAGTTAGAAAACATTAGATTCTATCTGTGGCTAGTAAAAATCTTCTATTAATGTACGTAAAGTAGAAATAATACCTCTATGGCCTTGATATGGGGGATAGTGAATTTCGTGCAACACAAGTGATCTAAATGGAACAATTACACACAACCTTTTCTCATAAAACATAAATCCATCAAAATAAGACAATGAATCAATTGGAATCCAGTTATTAGCAACTACTTTATTCCAATCAGCTTGAAAACTGGGGTCTTGGTCATAGGTATCTTTCATAGGGATAAGGGAATCAAAAGATATAACAGAGATATTATGGATATTTGGTCTTCTACTTAAGGCATCCGCAACAATATCCTCTTTTCCGGGTTGATATTGGATAAGTGGATGAAAACTTTGAATGAAACCAACCTAATTAATATGATGGTCAAAGATTTGTGGTTGACTAAGGAGATGTTTGATACTTTGTTTGGTCAGTTTTGATCATGAATTCAACTCCCATTATATAGTGTTTCTATTGACGTAAAGCTTGTACTACAACTAGCAATTCCTTATATAGGTAGAATACTTGAGTTCTGATGGTTTAAGTTTGTAGCTAGAATAGGCTATGGGATGTGAATCTTGCATAAGGACAGATTCTATTCTAGATCCACTAGCATCAATGACTACTAGAAAGAATGGTCTATTAAAGTCATGTAATTGAAAAACACGGGTATGGGTTAAAGCATGTTTCAGTAAATCAAAAGACTTTTGCTGATTATCAAACCAATGATATACAATACATTTCTTTAACAATTTTGTCAAAGGCAATGCAAGCAATGAAAAATTTCTCACAAATTTTTTGTAAAAGCTAGCAATACCTAAGAAAGAACGTAATTCATGCACATTGTTGGGGATCAGCCAATTCAAAATTGCTTCTATCTTTTTAGGATCAACTTTAATACCATCAGAAGAAACAATATGTCCTAAATATTCAATTTGGGTTTGGAAAAAATCACTCTTTTCAGGGTTAGCATATAATTGATTCTCTTTCAACAATTTGAAAACCAAAGATAAATGTTCATAATGGTCGTTCTCATTCTTACTGAAAACCAATATGTCATCAAAGAAAACAATTACACAATGTTGATGCTTCAAAAATATGCGATTCATCATACGACTAAATGTGGCTGGTGCATTAGTCAAACCAAAAGGGCATAACAAGGAATTCATAATGACCAAATTGGGTTCTAAGTGCAGTTTTGAAAATGTTAGATGTATCCAATCGTACTTGATGATATCCAGATTTAATATCTATCTTGCTAAATATTGTGTCCCCTTGTAGTTTATCCATGAGATCGTCTACCCTAGGGATCGGATATCTATTCTTGACAGTGATCTTGTTTAGGGCACGATAGTCAATGCACATCCTATAGGTATTATTTTTCTTCTTGATTAACATGACATGTGCACCAAAAGGAGAACTACTGGGCCTAATAATTCCTCGGGTTAACAGTTCTTCAACTTGGGCTTGGATTTCTTTCTGTTCAATTTGATTGTGTCTATAAGGTGCTTTACATGGTGGTTGAGAACCTAGGATTAAGTCTATTTTATGATCTTCAGGACGTGTGGGTGGTAAACTAGGTGGTAAGTCAGCAGCAAAATAATCTTTAAATTGTGAAAGAAATTGTGTGTGCCTAGGATGCATTTGATTTTCCTTAGCTTCAACTTCATCATTCACCCATATTAAGTATGATTTGCTACATTTTCTTAATGCACGTTTAGCCTGTGTGTGACTAAGCAATGGAAAATTATCAAAGGTGTGCGTATCATGTAATGTGATTTGTTTTTTGTTAGAATGAATCTTCATTGAATGTGTGGAATAATCTATATCGGGATTATATTTATGACATTAAGGCATTCCTAAAATAATATCACTAGATTGCAAAGGCACAACCAATAAGTTTCTGCACTCAACATAATCACCAAATTTAATTTCTAAATCATGAATTTCTTGTGTATCATTGTATCTAGTGTCTAAGAATGCAGCTTTTATGCAATAATGAGTTGAAAGAGTATGTAAATTCAATTCTTTAACCAATTTTGCAAAAATAAAATAATGTGTGCTCCCATCATCATGCAAAACAATCTTTTCTTTACCATGCACAAGACATTTCATCGTTAATAATGAATGAGGATTTAGTATACTTGGTAAAATATCTGAAGTAGTACCAATATCATCATCAATTTGGCATTTCTTCATGGTCTTCATCTTCAGTCGCTCCCAAGTAGTTGATGTGAATAGTTGGCTTTTTGGATTGACAATTCACCGCTAGATGTCTAGGTTGGTAGCACTTGTAGCAAACTATAGGCCTTAGCTTTGGAAACATTATTGGTAATGGCTGGAAATTTAGGTATGTTGAGATTTGGTTGGAAAGATGGCTTAGGATTTGAATTTATGTTTGATGGTAAAGCAGGGGGTCATGTCCAGGATTTATAGAAAGAAGAAGGAACAAAGCGATTTTGATTGAATCTTCGAAAGTTAGAATTGAATTACTTTGTACCAAAGTTACTGTTATTTGGAAATTGTTGTGGTCGCTTCTCTCATCCTCAAATTTTGTCTTCAGCATCATGGGCCAAAGAAATCGCATCCTCGAGAGTGGTTGTCTTGAACACATTCACCTCTGCCTAGAAGTGACCAAGCTGCACTTGTGGATCACCTCAGGTATGTCTTCAAGCATTCGAAGTTGCAATAAGGTGTTCCAAAAACGCTCAGTGTATTGCGAAATAGGCTCACAATCTCTTTATTGTAGAAGATCCCACTGTTTGATTGCTTTTTCATGGAATTGAGGTGGAATAAAATTCTGCAAAAAATTCTTTTGAAAAGCCTCCCAAGTAGTAGGATAATCAATACTCTTGCAGACAATAGTCCACCATAACGATGCTCTGTCCACTAAATGGTTAGTGACACATTTGAGTTTATCTTTCTCGGCATATTGTTCTTCATGGAAATAATCATCAAACTGACTGATAAAAGCAAGAACAGTTTTTCGGTCATGTAGCCCATTAAAAGTACAAAATTTGAAATTTCTTTTACTTATCTTGGCTTCTTTCCTGATAGACTGTGCTTTGAGTGTTGCATCGATCGTACGTCGTATAACATCTTTGGGTTGTGGTCCATCTTGATCGACAATAGATCGTTGAAGAGTAGCTAGTTGAGCTTGCAAAGTTTGTTGTGCTCTTCGTTCCTCTTGAAGTTGCATCATAACTAGGTTCAATTTTTGCTCCACCGTTAGTCCTGATAAATCACCTTCGGCCATAAAATCATGATATTTTGATCGGATATCCTGTAAAATTTCAAAGAACCTCACACACTCAAAATCTTGTTAGCGGGATGAGCATAGCTCAAGGTTGGGTTTACAAGGCTTGCTTCTTCTTTTTTAAATATGACTTTTTGTGATCTTTCTTGTTTTTACGAGTACAGAAATTGATGAAGGCATTCTTCCAACGAATACTTCGTGCGTGTAGACTGCGTATAGCAATCTGCTTTCTGGAAATTGTCTCTGTTGTCAGAGTGCAGGTACGAACAAGGGATTGTTGGAGTTGTAAAATCGGTTTGGGGTTGGTTCAATGTGAATAGCCACTATGGGAAAGATTGAAAATTGGAATTTTAGCCTCAGTAAAACTTATAAGCTTTAAGCTTTATAAAAAACTTTATGTTTTTTAGGAAATTCAACAGGACAGCGGCATCAGTTTGACGACGTCGACAGCCGTGAGTACATACTCCCGCCGTCGACATTGGAATTTGAGGAGTTAAGCCTTTTAAGCTTTATAATCCAATTGACTAATGAAAGTTTCCGCTTCACTGAGAAAAAAAAATGTCTTGATAAAGAAGCTTCCCGGGTGGTCCTCTATCGCGACAAAGAGTGGTCCTTCACGATCCAACAGCACAGTAGGGGGTTTTTCACTACCAGGAACACACTGGTATTGACGGTTCCTGACTATAGAGCCCGTTTGTTCCAAGAGCTTCGCCTTCACATGAGATGGTAAGCGATTGGAAGCCCTTGATCTCAGCTTCGCTCTAATACCACTGGTGTGTAAATCGAATGCTGGATGCATACGTACCAAGCGCTAGAACGTTCCCAAGAACAAAGAACTCTACTAAAACTCATAAAAAGCAAGAAGAGAGTTTGCACGACATGAGGCAAAAAGACAAATTGGGTATAATCTCCCCCCATGGCTTGTGTGAGCACTTCACGAGGCATGTATTTATAAATTTATTCATCTCAAAGGAAAAAAATAGCCCAATTTTATAATTAGCATGCTTTAGCTTTTGTGTTTGCTTTTGTCCAAATAAAGAATAAAGCGATTGGGCGGCCCAAAAGTCATACGATGCCCAAATACAATGTCCCATAATGAAATATTTAAACCGTGTGTCCATGTGCATACAAAATAATAAATATTTGTCAAGCGCTTCAATAAATAAGCGTGCCCAGATAAATATTAATGCCACGTCTTTAATGATAAGACCCATCAAAAATGATAATTTCTTCTAGATAATTTGAATACATGCTATCACCTAGTGCTTTCCAACGCCATCGCTGCCTGCTCTGCACATCAACTTAAGCATTCACAATTATTAGAAAATAATAAAATTAAATAGACAAAAGTGAATACCTAGCAGTCTTCAGCTACAAAATAAATAAATAGGTTCAAACTTTATCCTAACCTTAATTTAATACGAATGCACTATAAATTCATAAACTTCCATTAATTTAAATATGTATTTTGCAGAATCACCCGCTATGGAGTCACCCACGTGCACATTAAATTGATATGATGCCCAAAAAGGACAAGCGTCCCCATCAACTTCTCGCACAAGGAATCCACCTTCTGTACAAGGCCCCGACAAATAAATATAATTTTATGGAATCCACCGCAAAAGCTCACAGAATCCACCGTGGAATAAAAAACTCACAAAATCCATCGTGATCTCACAGAATCCACCGTGGAATATGCTTCCTGGCATCAAAAGAAAAAAACCAATATAACTTATACACATCCCTCCTTGCAGTAGTATTGACATTCAATAAGACGTTCCATTCCAAGGAGAAAAGAGGGCTCCTAGCCCTAAACTAGATGTATCAGATTATGATCCATGCCTCTTGCATATACAACAAGAGGTGTATGCATAAAATGTCATTTGACCACCCTATGGGTCCAAGATAACAATGGTAAATGTATTTGGGCTACTCTTTGCATTACCCACACTAAACATTGCCTGCCATACAAGGCATGTTGTTCTGATAAAAGTCCCCATAATTGACCAAGTCTTATCTCATCATCAATTGAGACATCTAAACAAGGATCACAGTTGAAAAAGAGGTATTCTTCATAAGCATTATTTGTTAATGAATCGGCAAACTTATTCCAATATCGTGGAACGAGCTGAAGAGACACTCTCTTAAACTCATCAATCAAGTTCATAGCGGCACGATAATACATACAAAGAATGGGATTTTGTATTGTGTACAACCCATTCAATTGATTCAAAACCAACTGGGAATCCCCTTTTACTAATAATTGACGAATACCACCTTTCTTAGCAATATTCAGTCCCATAATCAGGGCTTTATATTCTGCCATATTATTAGTAAATCTCACCCCAATGTAGGTACCTACTTTCATCGTAATTTTATGTAAGGGATATCTGATGACTACTCCAATACTCCCTTTCTTATTGGGACCCCTAGATGCTTCATCAAAATATAATGTATATGTCCAACACATTGAACTTTTTGGATAAACAATTGTTTTAAACATTCGATTGTAACTTATGTCAATAAGATTTTATATGAAAAAGTAATACTCCTTATGCAAGGCTTTCATGTGTTTCAGCATGGCATTTATGTTGTTCATAAAGAAATATCTTGAAGATAGTTGTGGTTAGTATGGATTCTATTCCAAAGCTTGTGATGATGCTAAAATATAATATAATTCAATTTTGTTCCAACACATAGTAATAAAGTTTCTTCATGGACAAAGATGGTTTGTGCTTAACCTCTACACACACACACACACACACAAAGGGAATTACTATGCATAGATAGGTCTAAGTATGCAAATCATGATTTGAGGCCATCCTTTCATATTTTGCCATCAAATGAAAGAATTTCTAGCATTTCACTCATTAGGTGCGAAGTGCCTCATATTTTATGTGCGAAACATGTAGTTTCTTCTTTTGTGAGTAAGGGGAAGTGATCGTGCAGTAGACCATGCTCACAAAATTGCAAATAAAATGAGGCAAAGCCTCATGAGCTTTGCAAGTTTGCAAACTACACAACACATAGTTAGCAAATCTAGCCAGTAATGCTAGTTAGACTAGCAAGTACATATTATTGCGGCAAGTCTCTTTCAAATTTTGAAAGGTTAGGAGGGGTTTGGGCTTGAAGCCCAAGAGGCTTTGGGAGTTTTAAAGGTTCAAGAGGGTTTGGGAGATTTGGAGACCCCCTGAAGCTACATCCCAAACAATTAAGTATATATTATATGTTTGTAGGATGTTGTTCATTGTTATCATGCACAATATACCTACATTTTGAGGCTTAAACTAAATAAGTGAAAGGTACTTCAAAAAACTCATCGTCACATGAAATATTAGGTAGCCCATCAAATTTAGATCTAAAAATTCAACTTGAAATTATAGGTCCATGTTAGTTTCAATGTGCTAGAGTGAGTCAACTGCAACATGGAGGTCTGAAATTTGTCCCAAGACAATTGAGCTAGTATGATAGTTAGATCCATGCCAACATGGGTTGATAAAAGTCAACCGAGTTTCATGCTACCACCTTAGTTCTAGATGGTCACCTTAGGTGTCAAAACTCGCACACACTCTACCATCCATGAATGGATATCATTAAAAGAACATTGACATTGATTGTAGATTTGTTGCACAATCTCAAAGTAGAGATGAATCAATGTCATCAGAAGAGCATTGAATGTAGATTTGAGTTAGTAATAAAAGGTACATTTAGGTTCCTTTGAATCCAATGGCAATGCAGCAGGAGCATTTTCAACTATTGTTGCCTTATCTCAAATCAACAACATTGGCCACAAAACTTTTTGGTCCCAGCTTTATTGTAAGACTCTTGCACTAGGCCTTAGAAGATCCATGGCAAGACCACAAGATGCGAGCAGACGACTAAATTGAAGTTGACAATAGAAAACTTGGAAAAAAAAAGGGATTTCTATAGGTTATTTGGTCTCTTTTGGTGATTCCTCAACAGAAGATTACCTGTGGGAATCTTGTAATTGCGCATGGTACTAAGTCTAATACCTTCTATCCCACCCTTGCTTGTATTTGGGTCAATTGACCATGCTTTGGCCATTGCTGTGATTCCACATTTATCTCTTTGGCATCATTGCCTTGGGCACATGTCTTTGAAAGGAATGAAAATGTTTACCAATTTGCAATATCTTTCACCCCTAGACTATAAGTGTTTTAAGTCTTTTGATCATTTTTTATATGGCATGCAAACACATAGTATGCAAAATAAGTTTGGGGCATGAAGCACATGAGTGAGCCTTTGGCTCCTATTCATTCGGATGTATGTGATCCCATGACTTGTTAGTCTCTAGGTGGTGCAAAGTATTTTGTCACATTCATTAATGATTACTCACATATTAGGCTTACCCTATTAAGCAAAAATCAAATGTCTTGTTTACCTTTTAGCATTGGCTGACTCTTATTAGAATCACATTTTGGGTATAGACTAAAATGCCTAAGGTTAGATAATGGGGGTGAGTATGTCTTGAAAGCATTTGAACAATTTTGCGATGAACAGGGTATTAAGCATCAACTGATTGCCCCTTACACCCCTCGCCAGAATGGTATTGTCGAATGTAGCATGAACAATACAATTCAAGAGAGATTCGGTTGTATGCTTAGCCAAGTAGCCTTACCACAACACTTTTGGGATGAGGCAGTTACTATAGTGCACTTGATTAAAGGTCCCCTTGTACTACTCTCATACTACTATTGATTGCTAGGTTGCAAAAGAGCTATGGACTGGGAAACCTCTATCATCATATTCTCATTCGTGCATCTTTAGTTATAAGGCATTCTGCCATGTTCCCAAGAATAAGCACAGTAAGCCAGATCATAAGTCTGTGAAATGCATCTTTCTTGGTAATGGGAATGCATGTGATATGGGCTATTGCCTATGGGATCCGCATGCTTGTAGGGTTCTTTGTAGCCATGTTTTTCCTATTGTGCAAGATTCGCATGGTTTGAGATGCCGTACTAGAGTTAGATGTTAGCCTGAGTACTTTGTGTCCTCCATGGATTGTGTTATGGTAACAGATGTAAGTGAGCCTCTCTCCTATGATGATGCTATGAAAAGAGATGATAGTCACTCATGTGACAGTGCTATGCAATCAAATTTCGACTCTTTACATAAAGACTATACATGGGATTTGGTTCCTTTGCCTAGTGGCAAGAAGGCATTGCCATGCAAGTGGGTATATAGTTGAAAAGTATTACTGCAGGCACCAAGCCCACTTAGAAGGATAGATTGGTAGCTAAGGGTTTTAAGCAGGAACATGGTATTGACTTTGATGAAGTCTTTTCTCTTGTGGTTAAGATGACAACCCTACACTTGGTATCAGCATTGGTTGCTCTAGACCTTTAGCAAATGGATGTAAAGATGGCTTTTCTACATGGGGACTTGCATGATGAGATTTATATGCATCAACCTAAGGGCCTTGAGGAAAAAGGTAGGGAACACCTAGTGTGCAAGTTGAGAAAGAGCCTTTATGGCCTTAAGTAGGCACCTAGGGAATGATACCACAAGTTTGATGCTTTTGTGTTCACAAGAATATAGCTATAGTATTATGGATCTGTGTTTATACATGAAAAAGGCTCATGATGGCAGCCTTATGATTTTAGTACTCTATGTAGATGATATGCTTATTGCTGGAAGAGCTCATGGTGAGCTGGATGCCTTGAAAACCCAGCTCAAGAAGAGCTTTGAGATGAAGAACATGGGACATGCCTCACATATTGTTGGGATATGCCTCACATGTGATCATTCTAAGGGGCTCCTTTATCTATCATACACAAAAGGAGTATATCCAAAAAGTCCTTGAGCGATTTCATATGCAGGATGGTAAGCCTATTGGCTTTCCTCTACCTTCTCATGCGAAGGTTAGTAAAGCTGATCATCCACAATCAGATGAGCAAAGGGCTGAGATGGCCAAGATCCCTTATGCATCCACAGTGGGTAGTTTGACATATGCCATGATAGCCGCTCATCCTAACATAGCATTTGCAATGGGAGTTGTGGCATGCTATATAGCTACACCTAGCGGATGGTATTGGGATGTTGTGAAGGGTATCATGAGGTACCTAAAGGATACAACAGATATGTGCATATATTATGGTGGCCAAGATGTAGGAGTCATGGGATACATTGACTCTGATTATGCAGAACATGCAAACAATAGAAAGTCCACCTCTAACTATGTCTTCACTTTTGCTAGAGGTGCCGTTTCTTAGATGTCTAGGGTACAAAAATGCATAGCCCTCTCTACTATCGAGGCTGGGTATGTTGCATCCACTATTGAGGCTTGCAAGGAGACCCTATGGTTAGAGACCAAAGATATGGTGGCAAACCTTGATATTCTTAATGTGATCCCTACATTGCACATGGATTTTATGAGTGCTATTTGATTGGCTAAGAATCTGGTCTTCCATGCAAAGATAAAGCACATTAAGGTGTGTTGCCACTTCATTCAAGAGGTCATCAAGGATGAGTCTATTAACCTTGTCAAGATCTCAATTGACCAGAATCCTAAGGATTTTCTCATGAAAAGTCTCTCACCAAAGCATTTTTCCTTCCTTAAGTGGTTGATGGGTGTTGGATGAGATGATGTCTATTTCTCATCCTATTGTTCTATATGTATATGTTGTATTTTTTTTTTCTTTTCACTCCTCTCGAGGCACATTTGCCTCTAAGTGGGAGGTTGTTGGGGGTAAAGGCACATGTGCCTAGCCGCCCATGTATTAGTTACACTAACAATACTCACACACCTATATACTATAGATGTGGTAGGTGCCCATCATTGTCACTTCATTCTTCATTCTTTCAATGACATTTGAATAAGGTCGTGTCACACATTGTGACTATTGGAGTTCTCACATCTTGTGTCTCTTGCTCTTGCTCTCTTGCTCCTTCCACCATAACTTTTGCTTTCGCTCATAGACTTTCACTCAAGGGTCACTCCCTTCAAAGAATTTTGCAAAAACAAACTTCACTATAATGAATAGAGTATGATCTAACTCAAAACATTGTATGAAAACATGGGTATTACAAACTAGTTGTCACAAGGATAACAACCAAATAAAATGCAAATCTGAATTGGCACTTTGGATTCACATGTGAGATATTCCATGACTTAGCACAATGCATATTATATGGATGATATAATATATAAGTTACATGGATCGTAGCCAAATGGAATGAAGATCCAAATGGATACATATGACCAACACTGTAGATTATATTTAAACCTCGACTTTATAATAGATCCATGTTGGCTAATATAAAGCAAATTTTCATCATAGCAATTTAGTGGATTGAGAGCTATGTGCTTTATTTAAACCTTGGACAATACTTGCATGTTGTAGAAACAGAGCACTTCAATAAAAATAGAAATAAATAATCATTCATACAAATTCTCACAACACAAAAGAGAGAAATTTTACTTAATAAGATAGAATATCTACACTGCTTTCTATTGATTACTGCAATAATAATAAATGATTCTAAAGTTATGATCATTAAAAACTATTGAAAACAATATATGTGAGAAAACAATGACTAAATTTTTTGAATCTTGAATCCCTCTTAAAACACTGGATTGTAAAATCATGATCATCAAAACCCATAGAAAATGATAGATAAAGGAAAATATCAATTCTAATTAATAAAAAATAACTAATAAAATGCATAATTTTGGTACCACAAAGTAGGAAAAAGCTACAAAATAGAAGATTGAATCTTTTCTATCTCGTATTGATTGCTACAACAACAATTGATCTTAAAGTTGGAACCAATATCAAAACCTAATGAGAAGATAGCAAAAAAGGATGGAGAGAGAGAGAGAGAGAGAGAGAGAGAGAGAGAGAGAGAGAGAGAGAGAGAGAGAGAGAGAGAGAGAGAGAGAGAGAGAGAGAGAATGTGTGTGTGATAAAGCAATGAGCACCTATGCAATCTTGCCCAAATTAATCTATAAAAAGATAGTAGCAAGAGTTAGAATTGATATAAAGTTATATTGAAAAAACAATAGAAAAGAGGATAGAGATACTCAAAATTTATGCACTATTCATCGCCCCCCTTTTTTAAAAAATCTCCCATTATGTCTTTTTTAATTAAACACCCAAGATTTGGAAAGAGAATATTTATATTCCATGGATGTCAACATCCAGCCTTCCTGTTGGACAATTTGAAAGGCGGGCTCTTTAAATTATTATCAGATTTAGGGTCATAAGAATGCAAATACATAGCTTGGAGTGGTAGAAGCTTGAGAGAGCACAACTCAAAGTGTATTGAGAAATATCAATAGACTAGACTAAGTATGCCCTAAAGTGAATAGGCATATATACAAGATTGGGGGGAAAAGTGCCTCAATGGTCCTAGTTGTGTTCACACACATCACTACTAACATATGATAACAAATCCACCTTGAGAGTGATACGATGAACAAGAGCTAGCACTCATATATAGGGAAGTGGTAAGCCTAGTGGATTGGATCAACCTATAGAGAAGTAAGGCCAAAGCTTTGTAGAAAGCTTTAAACTTCTCATGAGGCAAAGCCTTTGTGAAAAGGTCTAATGGAAGATTGTTTTGTGTTGGTATATAGGCCAAGCTAATCTCTCCTACAGAGAGTTTCTCCTTGATGTAATGATAGTGAACCTCAATGTGCTTAATATGGGCATGGAGTATTGAATTCCATGCAACTGTCAATGTGCTCTAACTATAAGTGAAGATTGTACTTAGCTTCACAACTACAAGTGGCCATAGTGGGCTACTTCTTACTCAACCATGAGATGCCAAGCATGAAGCGAAAACCACTTGTGGATATATGAGTATCATAGCAACCAACCAAGTTAGAATCTAAACAATCATGTAAATTTAGTAATCACCTATCCCCCCTTGGGATAAAATAATCCTAGGTGGGAAGTACCAATCTAGTACCAAATCATCTATCAATGCTTAATACCTAGGCTATGCATAAACTTACTCATATCTGAGATTGCAAACGAAATGTCACGACTTGCAATACATATATATATATCAAGCATCCAAAAGATATTGATAAAGAAAGACATCAAAGAAACTCTAGCATCATGAAGGGTTAACTTCAAAACTTATCACCATAAAAATAGCAATAGGCTTGCAGCCCTCAAGACCAAATCTCTACAATAATGTCTCCACATAAATTGTTTGACATAAATCCATACATCCATTACACTACTTAAATTGAATTCCCAAATAATGATGTAATAGGTCCAAATTTGACATGTCAAGATCTGAATTTAACTTAGTCTTAAATTGAGTATTATGTGTCTTATTAAGACTAGTGATGAGTAGCATATTATCAACGTAAACCACGATGATCAGAGGCAAATGATCCTCATGTCTAACATATAAGGTTCTCTCAATTGGACTATTATGAGAACCACATTTAATCAAGTATGTATGCATCTTCTCATACTAAAACCAAGGTGCTTGCTTTAAGCCATACAAAGTCTTTTTCAATATGCATACTTTGTTTTCTTGGCCCTTCTACACAAAGCCATAAGGCTGAAAAACATACACTTTCTCATGTAAATCACCATGCAGAAATATACTTTTCATGTCCAACTGATGTATATTCCAACCATTGAGTTGCTAATGCACAGATGCTATGAATGGTCGTAATACAACAAGTGGAAGCAAAGGTGTAATCAAAATCAATGCCCTTCTATTGAGAATAACCGTTGGGCCAAAATCCTAGCTTTATAGCGATCAACCCTACCATTTGGTTTGCACTTTAACTTATAAATCTACTTGGTGCAAATGGCCTTATTTCTAGGAGGTAAGTACCGAGTACCATTTTTTATAAGCAAGAACCAAGTATTATTCACATATGCACCATGAATGAGCTTATCTATATTATCATGAGAAACTTGCATAGGTTGAAAAACTACCTTGTTTGGTACTGCATGTGATTGCACACCACTAAAAATACACAACAAAGCAACATAGATATCCTATGAGTGTACACTTGTCTCTTTCATACATAAACGTAAAACTTTGGACTCAACCTTTAAACCATACATCCATGTATGCTAGAATAGTCATCAATAAGGCCACAAAGTATAAGTAGTTGCCAAATCATATTGTTTGCATTTAAACCATACATCCAGTCATCAATAAGGCCACAAAGTATAAGCAGTTGCCAAAAGATATTGTTTGCATTGGACCATAAACATCATTGTGTACAAGTTGCAATTTATGAATAGCTCTCATTGAACCACCTTTTGGAAATAAACAAGGCTACATTTTGCCCTATATGTAACCTTCTAAAATGTATGAGTAGGCAATGAAGATACCATATTAGATTTTTGCAGCTATAGCAAACTAGCAAAAATCAGATGACTAAAATATGTATACTAAAATTTGCATCTGAAATAGCCTATGAATTTGCAACTATCCATGCCACATCTTCCACACATTTACCAAAATGGCTAAGCTTATAGAGTCCATGACATAGTGAACTAGATGCAACAATTGCATTTCCATAAGAGAAATCATGAACTATACATCTATCATCAACAAACTTTATGATCAAGCAAGACTTAGCTAGTGCAAAAATTGACCCCAAATTCTTTTTTATCTTTGGTACATACAAAGCATCTATAAGTGTGAAAATACTGCCATTCACAATAGTAGTCAAAACAAATTTTTCAACTCCTTTAACAAGATAAAATGAGTTATTGGCACATGTCACAATACTACCCTTAGGGAGACAAGTTTAAGAGAAGTGAATAGACTATGTAGAGAAATATGCTTCGTGGCACCATTGTCAATCCGCTATAGTCATGCAAAGAAACATCGTCACAACATTGTGCACTAAATGCCTACTCTATATTTTACGTAACATTTGTAAATTTTGACTTAGAAGGAGAGGCATCAACAACAATCATACTAGCCTCTTTTGTAGAGCCAATTTAGAACAATAATTAATGATATGATCTTTTGCCTTACAATACTTGCAAAATTTACGACTCTCTTTTTTTCTTTTCATCCTTATCAACTTTCTTTGTCTCAATAGCACTTGCAAATTTCTTCTTATTGGGAGAGGAGAAAAGGATGCATTTCCTTTACCTTTCTAATTAGTCACAAAAGCTTCATCTATAACACACATAATGGACCTATTTTTCCTAGATTATTCTTCCTGAAAAAAAATAGAAACCAACTCATTAAATGACAAAGAATTTGTATTTCCTAAGAGTAGAT
Source organism: Lygodium microphyllum (assembly GCF_053477565.2). Taxonomy (NCBI): domain Eukaryota; kingdom Viridiplantae; phylum Streptophyta; class Polypodiopsida; order Schizaeales; family Lygodiaceae; genus Lygodium; species Lygodium microphyllum. The sequence goes on from NC_141158.1 coordinate 41,931,699, forward strand.
GCAAAACTCTAATAAAAATCATAAAGATCATTGAGAACAGACTGAACAAGTGAACTATCTAGCAAAATCTCATCTATAGCAATCAATTGCTCCATAAGATCTTTGACCTTTTTCAAAAACTGTCCATGGAGTCACCTTCATCCGTATATTCACTCTCTAATTGGTTACTCAAGCAAGTGATACAAGCCTCATTTCTTCCAAATATGCAAGTATATCCCAAGTATCCTTAGCTGTCTTACATAAGTGAATATGTGAGATTCTGGTACATTTAATAGACAATGCAATCAAAGCATGAGCATCTACATCTTAGCCATCCCAAAAAATCTACTCATGAGTACATGGTGATGGCACTCTAGCGTTAGTTGGACAAAAACCTACAATATCTTGAACAACATCTATTTCATTGTTTCTCCTACACTTGTAGCTTTCAAAATAGCAAGAAGATGTCTTTTAATGCCATGTACAATGTTCCAAAGCCCCTGTGCAACCAATACATGACATATCATATAATCCCACAGGGGATACCTGGTTCCATCCAACTTGTCCTCAACAGTTAGCAGAAGGAATATATCATTGTTTCCAACCATGGCCATTGACAGCAATTGATGCAACTATTGCCAATATTTATAGAGGAAAACATGCATAAAATCAACTTGTGCTATGAAGGATAGTATAAATGAGACTATAAGGACTCTTACTTGTTGAATTGATTAATGTAAAAAATTCTCACAAAAGGACAAAATCACATGCATACTATTGGCAATATTACTAAGCGAGGCTAAAATAAACTCAAATAAAAATATGATGACACCTAGCCTTAAAGTACTATCCCACAATATATGTCAACCTTAGAATGTTCATCAAATCTCATTCCAAGCTGAGGTAATCAAGAGGAGGATATTGATGACTCTACCCAAGAGATCGAAGCCCAATCTAATACCCATTGTTGGATTTAGGATTGTAGGAATTCAAGTACATAGCTTGACGAGTAAGAAGCTTGAGAGAGCACAACTGAAAGTGTATTGAGAGGTATCAATAGAGAAGAGTTACTAGACTAAGTATGCCCTAAGTGAATGGGCATATATACAAGGCTAGGGATAAAAACCTCACAAAGAGGAAAAAAAGTACATCATGGTCCTAAGTGTGTTCAAACATACCACTACCAAAACATGGTAACAACTATAATATTTTTAAGGGCCCATTTTTTAGTTCATTTTTTCTTAATGCATAGTCAAAAAAAAAAAAAAACATTCTACAAACATACCACAGTCCTGAAATAGGATCTATATTTGAAGGTCATCATCACTACCACTAGACCCTTAGATGATGATATTAAGAATATAAGTCAAAAGTAGCATTAGCAACATCTACCCTTCTATATGATTTCAGCCAAGAGCTAAAAATACTAAACTATGGGTAGGCAAGAGATGATTTAATGGAGCATCTCAAACTTTCTAGCTATGGCCACTAGGAGTCAAAAGAAATGGAAATTTGAATACCTATCTTTTTAGGAGAACCCTTGACATCAAGCGATGAACTACCCATGAACTAGAAAAGGCTACTCATGATGATTGACTAGGACCATTAGGGATGACATCTCCACCACCAACTTTTGATGACACTTAGGGAGCCAAGTCACCCTTAAAAAGATTTGATGAGGAGCCACACCCTAAACCACACACTTTTAAAGGAGTTTAGTGGTATGAAGAAGGGTCAAAGACATCTACATATGCCCAAGTATTATCAGATGATTAAAACCATAAGGGCTCAACTACAAAAGGTGCTTGAGTTTCCACTACCAATTGAGTTGCCTATAATAGAGAAATAAAGAGAGGTTTTCAAGGGAGCTAAAGGATTGTTCTAAATCAATACAAGTTATAAGAGTAGTCAAATCCAACAAAAATTCAAATGACATGCCCTATAATGACTTTGTTAGCATATCTAAGATGATAATTGGTCCAAGTGAACACTCTTTTCTTAGTAGTTGGATTTCTAAATATATTGAATATGTTGCATAAAAAGAAGCTATTTGATAATGATTTGCACACTAAAAAATGTCAAGATTGTGGGAGAGAAGGAAGGAGTCTCACTTGTAGCTTTCTTGCTTGCACAATGGGGGAATACACACAAGGGTGGAGGCTGAAAACAGTTTTTCTCTTCTTAGTTGTGTAAGCCAAAAAGAACTCTAGTACATAGAAATAGAAGAACCCTATATATGGGTCTCAAACCAAACTCAACTAACTAAGGTGGCATACTAATTGAGCCACGAACTAGAGTAGATAAGGATAGCTGTCATCTAGCTATTATTCATGGGCGGTGTACCAACCGCATTTGCAACTGACAAGTCGGTGACATAAATGCGCAACGGTCACCCTGGCATATCACGAGTGGAGCTCGATATCTCAACACTCCCCCTCGAGCTCAATTCCAATTCCTGCACACCAAGCAGGTCTCTGAACTTGCGTAGCTTCTCTGTGCCCAATGCCTTCGTAAATATGTCAGCTACCTGATCCTCTGTGCTGACATAAACTAGATCAATAAGACCTAGTAAAACCCTCTCCCGCACATAGTGATAATGCACCTCAATGTGCTTTGTTCTAGCATGATAGACTGGGTTATTTGCCAAGTGTATACTACTCATGTTGTCACAATAAATGACAACTGGCCCATCTATAGGCTGATGCATATCATAAAGTAGCTTATGCAACCAAGCTACCTCACATGCAGCCATTGCTGCACCCCTGTACTCAACCTTTGTGCTCGACAAGGCAACTGTAGGCGGTTTCTTGCTGCTCCAAGTGACTATAGCACTCCCAAAAGAGAACACATATCCACTGGTAGATCATCTATTAGAAATACTACCAGCCGAATCAGCATCAGTGTATCCATGCAACTGTATCTGAACCCCAGTCTCATAAAATAGTCCATACTGCAATGTGGACTTCACATATCTAAGTATACGTCTAGCTGCATCCAAATGTGGTTTCCTTAGAGCCTGCATAAACCGACTTACCAATCCAATAGCATAGCTCAAATCTAGCCTGCTCCAAAGGAACTGAAATAGGCTTACAGCCTGTCATCCCATATTTGGACAGCATATCCAATCCATACTGCCTCGGCAAGAGCCATATCCCACTTGGTGATCTAATCACCTCAATGCCCAAGAAATAACGCAGCTCTCCCAAATCCTTCATCTCAAACTTTTGCTTCAATAGCATTTTCACATGAAGGATATCTTCATCACTATCACCTGTGATAATCAAATCATCAACATAAATGACAAGCAGAATAATACCTTTCTCTGTTTTTCTCACATAAAGTGAGAAATCTACCTTGGAAATCTGAAAGCCAATAGTGACAAGATACTGTCCTATCTTGTCAGACCATGCTCTAGATGCTTGCTTCAAGCCATACAAGGCTTTCTTCAACCTGCAAACAAACTCAGGATGAACAGCATGCACATAACCTGGTGGTTGCTCCATATAGACCTCTTCTTGCAAATCACCATGCAAGAAGACATTCTTTACATCCATCTGATGTAAAGACCATCCCTTTGATGCAACCATAGCAATGACTGCTCTTATGGTTGCCATCCTTGCAACCGAACTGAATGTTTCTTCATAGTCAATGCCATATGTTTGTGCATACCCCTTGACTACTAATCTTGCCTTATCTCTGTTCACAGAACCATCTGCGTTGTGCTTCACCTTATAAACCCACTTACAGCCAATTGCATTATTATCTTTAGGCAAAGGTACCAACTCCCATGTAGCATTTTCTTCCAAGGCATCCATTTCTTCATCCATGGCTTTCTCCCATTTTTCTTTTCCCATGGCTTGCTCAAAAGAAGTGGGTTCTGGTTCCTGTATCACTTTGACTATATGTGCATAGTGAATGGCTGTAAATCCATCATATTTCAACCTATCCACTGGATACCTAGCTCTGGTAGACCTACGCAAAGTAGGCTCACTCCTAGGTACTCTCAAAACATCCCTGGTCTTCCTTGCTCCAGGTGTAACAATAGAAGGAATACCCAACTCATCATCAATGCTCTGTTCTGAGCCACTGGATTCACCATCCACATAAGAGTGACCTGCATTCACATCAAACATGGGCTAATCTACCTTCTCTTTTCCTTTTCGTGATACCTGTATACCACTATCTAGATTGCTTTGAGAAGATTCTCCTGATCTCAATCTACCTGTCCATGGTGAAGAATGTGAACCACTGCTAGAGGACGCTCCAGGTCCACTAATATCTTGTTAGTGCTGCTGTGAATTCTGTGCAGCATTACCATTTTGTGCATCTACATTATCAATCACATTTACTGGTTTATACCAGCTACTCATCTCATCAAAAACAACCTCTGCTCACTGTAAACTTACGAGTAGAAGGGTTATAGCATCTATACCCTTTTTGCTGCAAAGAGTAACCAATAAAGATGCACTTCTCAGCTTTTGGATCCAACTTGGATCTCAACTCATCTAGCACATGAACATAGGCAATGCAACCAAAAATTTTCAAATGAGAAATATCTGGTTTCCTACCAGTATACCTCTCCTCTGGAGTCATCCCATGTATTGATGCAGTGGGAGTCCTATTCATTATGTAGACTGCTGTAGCAACTGCCTCAGCCCAATAAAAATCTGGCAGGTCTTTTTCATTGAGCATGGCACGAGATACCTCTCCAATATGCCTGTTTTTCCTTTCTGCAATTCCATTTTGTTGTGGGGTATGACTGCTTGCTGCTTTATGCCATGCTCCTGCAGGAACCTTGCAAACTCATTTGAGAGGTACTCTCCCCCTCCATCTGACCTTAGGCATTTTATTTGCAGGCCTATTTCTTTTTCAACCATAGCTTTAAGAGTTTTGAAATGCCCAAAAACTTCACTTTTCTTTTTCATAAAATACACCCAAACTTTTCTGCTATAGTCATCAATAAAAGTGATAAAATAATGACAGCCTCCAAGAGATGCAGCTTTAGTAGTCCACACATCAGAGTGGATTAATTCCAATGGCTTACTCTCTTGAACATGTCTAGAAAATGGTTTCTTTGCCTGTTTTCCAAACTGACAGGCTTCACATACCTTATGCATTTCTGCAACCTTGAATTTAGGCAATCTTGCAACAATATTTTGGGCCTGCATTGATTTAAGTCACTGTACATTAACATGACCAATGCGTTTATGCCAGATATCAATATCTGCGACTACACCGGTCCCATGTGCAAACATTGCTGCACTCAATTCAGGCATGTCTACATCCAATGTAAACATTCTCCCCTTCTTCTTTCCTTTTGCTATCAAGCGACCTTTATTTTTCATATCCTCAACAAAGCATCCATGAGGATTAAATCTGACCTGCAAGCCCTGCTCAACCATTTGACCAATAGAAACCAGATTCTTGGTGATATTCGGGACACGAAATACATCTGACGGGTATTTCTTTTTCCCATCCTGCATAGACAGAGGAAATTTTCCAATCTGCACAATAGGATGTGCAGTATCATCACCAGTCTCCACAAATCCTGGTTTTTCCATTTTTCTTGCATCCTGCATCCATTCTGCATGACCTGTCATGTGGTTTGATGCACCTAAGTCAACATACCACACTTCGTTGCTTTCTTCTGCACTTGTCACAGAATTGTTCATGTGCTGCACCATAAACAAATGCTCATTTCTGTCATCACCTTGTCTACTAGAAGATGCATAATTTCCTTGTTGCAATTTTCCATTCATGATGTCATTCTACTTTTTATAGCAGTCTTTAGCCATATGACCCATTTTACCACAGTAGTAGCATTCAACATTGCTATTTGCATTTTGGCCTCTTTGCCATCCACCATGACCTCTTTGGCTTCCCCTGCCTCTAGAGTTACCACGTCCTCCTCCATAGGACTGGTTTTCTTGAGTCTGCTGCATATTCTGATTTCTACCACGGCCTCCAGATCAGCCTCCTCTACCTCTACCTCTGCCTCTACCTCTTCCAGCATTTGAGTAGAAGACAGTTTCTTTTGAAGTTCCTCCTGAAGAAGGTGCACCACCATTTCTCTGCTCCTCAGAAATTAGAAGAGCAATCAACTCCTCAAAATCAGGAAATCTTTCACGAACTGAAATGGATGTCCGAAACTATGCATAATCCTTTCCTAGACCATTCAAGGTCACAGAAACTAAATCATCATCTTCCACTGGCGACCCAATGGAAGCAAGTGCATCTGCAATCTTCTTCACCTTCATGTGGTAGTCATTGATGCTCATACTTTCTCTTTGCACATTATGCAACTCTTGTTTGAGCTGCATTTTCCTGGCTTGCGTATTTGTGCTATATATTTTTGACAAAGTATCCCATGCCTCCTTTGGCGTACTTGCATCCTGAATATGCACAATCATAGAGTTTGAAATACTGATAGACAGTTAGTACATAACTTTCCTGGCTCTCTCATGCCATGCTTTAAATGCCTACATTTGCTGTTGATTAGGAACATCAGGAAGAACTGGTTCTTCTTCATTTCCTGCAACAAATTCCCAATATCCTTTTCCCATAAGGAAATTCATCATTCTAAACTTCCATGCTTGGAAGTTGTTCTTGTCAAGCTTTTCAGTTACAATCTGTGAAAGAGAATCAGATGCCATTACAGAACACTGCAAAAAATTCTGTCACTGCAAAAAACACAGCTTCACCCTCACAAGGGCAAATCTGCAAAACTGGCGAAAGTGGTATTTGACCACACAGTCACTTCCTAGTGACGATTTTGCATAAACAGGAAACAAGGATGATTCTGTAACTCCCAATGTCTCTGCACACAAGCATACGATGCAATTTCTGTGGTAACTTTTCACCGATGTGTAGAACAGTGGTCGCACAGCATAAAACAGGGCCTTTTCCTGAGTGCGTGTAGAAAACTTCCGCCTCCAAAACAGGCCCCGAAATGGCCTCAAACCAAAAAAACAGAGCAACCAAGGGCTGAAGCCTTTCCCCGCAGCATATACTGCCCTCTTGCTACACCGCGAAGAGCGTCTCAATCTGAGACAATGCACTCTTGCACTTTCCGGCTGTGCTACCTGCAGAGACTTGCTCCCAAAACAGAAAAATGAAAGCAACACTGGTCCTCTTACCAGAACACCACAAACTTGGCTTGCGTTCTTGAGCTCCTTACCATGAACAAGGCTCTGATACCATGTCAAGATTGTGGGAGAGAAGGAAGGAGTCTCACTTGTAGCTTTCTTGCTTGCACAATGGGGGAATACACACAAGGGTGGAGGCTGAAAACAATTTTTCTCTTCTTAGTTGTGTAAGCCAAAAAGAACTCTAGTACATAGAAATTGAAGAACCCTATATATGGGTCTCAAACCAAACTCAACTAACTAAGGTGGCATACTAACTGAGCCATGAACTAGAGTAGATAAGGATAGCTGTCATCTAGCTATTATTCATGGGCGGTGTACCAACCGCATCTGCAACTGACAAGTCGATGACATAAATGCACAACGGTCACCCTGGCATATCACGAGTGGAGCTCGATATCTCAACAAAAAAATCATGCTTCTTCACTTTGCCAAGACATCAATGAGGGTGTTCATTGGAGTCATTGATTGGGACATGTCAATAGAGTTTAGTACACACATGACATATCCTCCTCAACCAATAAACCAATCATTGAATTAAACAATATGACAACATAAATTTTGCAAACGTGTAGCTTAAAATGTTTCTCAACAAATTCCCGCTTTGATGTAAAGTAAGAAAATTGTTCTATTGGTTTCATTGTACATAGACTCCTTTCCCTAGATTTACCATATTAGAGTAGCAATGAATGAATCTTTGAAGATCGAGTAGATAGACTTTGTAGCTTAGCCATGAATAGAGATGATTTGTGCAAATGTCTCGACATTGAGAAATTTATTAGCCACGTAGTAGAATACGCCCATGTATTTCAACTCCATGAATATAGTGGTCTCTACTCTGACAATGATGTACGAAGAATTCTCATGAATACAAATGATGGTTGATCATAATTTGAATGAATAAATATTAATATTGATCATGATTTGAATACAATAAGTATTAATACGGACCATGATGTAAATTTTCATTTCAGTCATGTGCTTTGTTTCTAGTCATATATGAGTTAGTTGCATTGCAATCATGTAATTCGCAATCCAACTATTTTTGTGAGCCAATTGTTTGCATTGTTTCTATCATTTATGAGTTAAGCATTTTTTATTGTCAATAGCTGCAATGCAGAATAATTAAATTCTTGAAGCATGGATTATGTTGCATAATAATGGGGATGATATGCTTAAGTGCACATGAAATATTGCGATATTGATGAGGAAATTCTAGACATTCAATGCTTGAGTGTATATGAATGATGTTATAAGACAACTGCAACATATAAGAATTATGAGACTGATGAAAAAATTCTAGACATTCAATGCTTGAGTATATATGAATAATGTTACAAAACAACTGCAACATATAATAATTATGAGACTGATGAAAAAATTCTAGACATTCAATGCTTGAGTATATATGAATAATGTTACGAAACAACTGCAACATATAAGAATTATGAGACTGATGAAAAAATTCAAGACATTCAATGCTTGAGTATATATGAGTAATGTTACAAAACAACTACAACATATAAAAATTATGATCACAAAATAATAGAATGCTTAATCATGAGGCATGTCAATTTATGCAATAGTGATTGCATCCTCTATGTCATTTGAGGCACACCTAGGAATCCCCATTCTTTTTTATGTTTATACCTTTACTATGTCAAGTTCTCATGCATTGACCACAAAATGCAATGTCATAGTAGATACACAAGAGGGCACATAAAGCGGTAGGTAATTACTCGCTTGGAGTAGTCATGTATACACACAAAGAGCGCTCCAAGTTGGGAACCAATTATCATTTAGTGCATAATCTTGTATATCCACTACATCATTGCATTTGTAGCTTTAAGCCTCTTGCATTATTTCTTTTTGTGAATAATGCCTCCTAATTTTATAATCATAATTTTAAGCTCATTCTTTTGAGTTTTAAACCTTAAACATTTTAAGTTTCATCATTTTTAGTTTTTTCATATTGATAAATAGGTCTCCTTAAATAATAAGTTCATCAAGTAAAATGGTCGCTATTCTTTAGGTTTTCCCATACCCCTAATAAGTAGGTTTACTTGAAGAATAAATTTATCAAGCAAAGCTATTGTTATTCCTCTAAGTTTTCCCCTACCCCCTAAACAAGTCTACTTGAAGAATCTATTCATCAAGTAAAAGTATTATTATTTCTATTTTAAAGAATATAATTTAAAGTTTATAATTTAATTAAAAGATTAACTTTAACATAAATTTTATTTTGCCCAAACTTCATCTTTAAACTATTAAGCTACCTTTAATTTATTTAACTAAACTTTAATTTGAATTTATTTTATTTAATTATTTAAATAATTATACTTTTTCTTAAGATTTTAAGTTTTATAGAGACTATACAGACATGGCATGAAAGACATGACATAAGAATTACACATTTTTATAGGGGAATATTCTTTTCATGAAAGATTTTTTGATTTCTTTCATACGAAATACCTTTTTCATACAAAACATATTTCAACAAAATAATGGTTTGTGTGAAAGAATTTTGTTGATGATGAATCATTGTATTAGACTCCCTATTTTTGAGGGTCAGCGTATAATAGTCTTATATTCTTGTATTCATACTAATGCAACCTAGCTCAAACATTATAAAGCCATATTTTGCCCACAAATATGCTCACTAAACTCAAAGGTGATCCTCTTTTGGAGTTGGGTGCAACTGCATGGAAACAAGCAAGGTGTAATGTTTTTTAATAGGTGAAGGAGATGGCAATTGAGAGATATTGTTGACACTTGTAATGTAAGTTTGTAACTTTGATTCAATGTTTTACCTTTTTGACTTACAGGTAACATGGGTATCTCCTCCTCAAACTATTCTACTGATTTGTCTATAGAGTTGGTATAAGGCACTCCATTTTGTGACTCTATTGGTTGTATTAAGATTGTTGGACTATTCGATGAAATTAATACCATTTGTACAAACTTTCTTGATCTAAACTTGTCATCATCTTCTTCAAGCAACAACTTTATGTTCACACATACATACACACACACGCACGCGTGCACACACATGCACACATGCGTGCATGCACATTTATGCTAATTATGTCAATAAAATGTTTTGAATATATAATAGATAAAGCATTAAGATATTAATGTTAATTATTGAGAGAGAGAGAGAGAGAGAGAGAGAGAGAGAGAGAGAGAGAGAGAGAGAGAGAGAGAGAGAGAGAGAGAGAGAGAGAGAGAGAGAGAGAGAGTCACATTTTGGTGCACCTTGAAGGCATTGGATATGATTGATTACACAATTTAACAACTCAAATTTTACAAAATCTTTTTAGAAGGGCCATGTAAAAAAAACCTATAAAGTGGTGGTTAATTATGGCTAAACTCCCTTCCTCCCTCCCACCCACCCAAAAAAAAGAACAAATTAGATCCTCCTAACCATTACTATAGCATGTCCTTTCAAGTAGTACTCACAAAGTACTAAATATTTCATGTTAGTACTAAATATTTCATATGTACAAAAAATACCAACGCATACGAGGAGTTTGTATCACTTTATTAAGAATATGTGTGCTTTTTGCTCTGTATCAACATATTTAGACATTGTAGATCAAGGGACTTCAACATACATATATGTGCAAACATAACATAAATAAAACACTTTGGGTATATTTAACATTACTTTTATTAAATCACTCAATGAATATAAAATTTATTCACAATATAATTCCATACAAATCCACAAAAGCAATCATGATGGGTTCCACATCTAAGGTATGAAAATGACAAGCTAATCAAGGTTCAAATTTGACGGGATCTCTAATCAAAGAAAATGATAGACAACATCTTTACTAGGACATGATTTGATACGTTCCAAATCCTTTTACTTATTTTGGTAAGCAAATAGCCAGAAACAAGCATGACACAATCAAATCTAGGCCTTGAAGCTAAATAGCTTGATATTTGTTTGGAGAGGTTGATGATATGACCTTTTACATATTGAGCAATGTTGCCCTAATGTTGTCCAATACTAGGCAACATTTGGTAGCCATGATCTTCTACAATCTCTCATCATTGAAGGGCTTTTGCCTATGGGTTGGCAAATGTGGAATCTCAACAGTAATTTCAAGACCATAACCACTACCTCTAACACCAATAAGCTTTAAGGGATCACAAATGGTCCGATGAGCTAGAAAATGATGTATGTTGAAGCATGAGTTGGAAACTTTGAAAGTGGCAAATTGTAGTAATCAAATCTCAAATTGGCTATCTTTATTAAAGCATCAAACTTTCATGCAGTGATGTGCTTTTTGTTGTGATCTCTTTCACCAATGCCTTTGTGTTCTTGTTCTTGCTTTGTGTCTATACCCGCAAATCGGTTCTCATATTGACATATTCATTTTTTAATGTCGCAAGCTTATTCAAAACAATTTTCAAACATTTAAGGTGACTTCAAATATAGATTTTGGAATTTTAGACCTTGAGGTGTGTCCTTGGGGACCCATGATAAATTCCTAACTAATTGAAAGCAATGAAACCACTTTGTGCAACTTTGACAATGGACTTGGGCACTTTGCTATCATTCTCTTGACCAATAAAATTTAAAATATATAAGGCAAACTTGCCAATAACTTGTTTAAACGCCTTGGAGGAGAGGAAATAGATATTGCACCATGATTCTTATGTGCTAAGTCTTTTTCTCGCTTGTGTATGAACTATGCTAAGTACCTATGAAGGGATTCATCCTACCTCAAGTGTGAAGATTTTTCCTCCTTTACAAAAAGTATACAAATAGATCACTTGTTCTGTTACTAAATGTGCCAATTAAAGAATATATATTTTCCCTTAGTGAAAATAAATAAGCACATGACATGAAAATGACTAGATTGCAGAGTGTGTTTTCTTTTATCAGAGAGGCAAACATATGTGGCTATGAAATTAACATGCGCAGAGGAGACAGAATGACTCACGCAAGTCTATAGTCTCATTGTATTGTCTACATAGAAGGAGGGAGAACGGCCTTGCTTCTTCAGAAGAGCCTTCTATACATAAGAGAGAGATTGGCCTTGTGAAAAGAGACACTTCTTGGCGGGGCAAATCTAGCTATGCCATGTAGTGTGAACTTTAGTGGGTTAACCAAGTATCTCCATTTTGAGAAGTACTTGAAGTTCCACGCCTCGTAGCTCAGAGTTTTTGTCACCTACCCACACGCCAATAACTACAACTATCATGACTTGTGCATGTCTAATCGACGTGCGTGTGACCTGGGCCTTATTGTGAAAAATCCTTTGTGATTACATTAATTTCATCTTATCTGTGATGGCCATGCTCCTTCGTATTCCTCGACCCAGCTAAATTTCATCTGTGCATTTGGCATGCTATCAAGAAGAGGAAGAAATCCTGGCATTGAAGGAGATGACAGTCCTGTCGATTCTGTAGGTGCAGATATGGCGGGGAGGCCTCTGTACTATCAAGATATGGCGGAGAGGCTTCTGTACCATGCATATGGAACAGTCCATGCACTGGATGGTCTTATTTTAAACAAACCTGCCATTTCACAAGGCCACAACATGAGGAACAATCGGCTGCCGCTGTAACGGCGATGGACCTTCTATGGAAGGAGGGGTACCTCAGAGATCCCGGGAAATGGCCGGATTGCAGCAACGGCACGGTGGGTACTCCTCCATGCAGCAACCGTGGATTTGCAGACTTCAAGCACAAAACGGCTCATGAGGAGCTCACAATCCCAGGAGTACTGCAACATCAAGTAAATGGTAGAGAGTTCCGTTCTCGGCAGTCAAAAGCAACTTCATCAGGACGATGCCACAGCTTTTGTGGCCTCATTGAAGGCTTGTGTCAAGCAAAAGGACCTAAGCCAAGGCATAAGACTACATTCTGTTATTCTTGAGGCCGGGTTGCTTGGAATGAATGATTATATTGCAACTGGTCTGATCGATATGTATGCTAAGTGTGGTGCACTTGCGAAAGCGCAAGACGTGTTGGATGAGCTTCCAGTTCGCAGTGTAGGCTCCTGGAATGCCCTAATCACAGGGTATGCCCAACAGGGGCATGGTCAGGAAGCACTGAAATGTTTTGATCAGATGCAACAGCAGGGTTTCTCTCCAGATGCAATCACTTTTACCTGTGTCTTGAAAGCCTGCAGTAACATAGGAGCAACTGAGAAGGGTGAACAAATTCATGCTGAGATTGTTAGACGGAGGTTGTTAGAAAAAGATACTATTCTTGCTACTTCATTGGTGGATATGTATGCCAAATGTGGCATGCTTGCAAAAGCACGACACGTGCTTAATGAACTTCCAGTTCAGGAAGCGTTCTCTTGGAATGCGCTCATTGCAGGGTATGCTCAACATGGCCATGGCCATGAAGCATTGAACTGTTTCCGACAGATGCAATGCCAAGGCCTTTCTCCAACCCATATCACCTTTACATGCATTGTAAAAGCTTGCAGCAGCATAAAGGCAGTTGATAGTAAGATTGAAGAAATACATGCTCAGGTTGTTGGACAAGGTTGGCTTAAAAAAAATCCTATCCTTGGCACTGCATTGGTGGATATTTATGCCAAATATGGTGCACTTGCAAAAGCACAAGAAGCCTTTGATGAGCTTCCAGTTCAGGATGTGGTCTCCTGGAATGCACTCATTGCAGGGTACACTAAACGCGAGTATGGTTATGAAGCAATCAACTGTTTTGAGCAGATGCGACACCAGGGCCTTTCTCCAAATGCTGCCACCTTTATCTCTATCTTAAAAGCCTGCAGCTGTGTAAGAGCAGGTGATAAGGGAGAAGAAGTACATGCTGAGGTTGTCAGACAGGGGCTATTAGAAAAAAATATAAATCTCTGCACTGCACTGGTGGATATGTATGCCAAGTGTGGTGCACTTAAAAAAGCACAAGAAGTGTTTGACAAGCTTTCGGTTCCGGATGTGGCCGCCTGGAACGCGCTCATTGCAGGATATGCTGAACATGGGCAGGGCCATGAAGCACTAAACTGTTTTGAATGGATGCAACAGAAGGGCCTCTCTCCTGATGCCATCACCTTTACCTGCATTTTGAAAGCATGTGGCAGTCTCAGAGCAACTGAAAAGGGAGAAGCAATACATACCGAGGTTGCTAGACTGGGATTGCTTGGAACAAATGCCATTCTTAGCACTGCATTGGTGGATATGTATGCCAAATGTGGCAAGCTTGACAAAGCTCGGGAAGTGTTTGACAAGCTTCCATATCAGCGTGTAGTAACTTGGAATGCCCTAATAACAGGGTATGTCCAACACGGGCATGGTCATGAAGCTCTGAACTGTTTTGAGCAGATGCAACAGCAGGGCCTGTCTCCAAATGCTATCACCTTTACGTGCATCTTGAAAGCCTGTGGCACTGTAGGAGCCGCGGAGAAGGGAAAAGATATACATGTCGAGGTTGTCAGACGAGGGTTGCTTAAATATAACACCATTCTGGGCACTGCATTGGTGGACATGTATGCCCAATTCGGCACACTGGAGAAAGCACAAGAAGTTTTTGATGAGCTTCCAGTTCAGGATGTGGTCTCTTGGAACGTGCTTATGGCGGGTTATGCCCAGCTTGGAAAGGCCAAAACCGTTTTCAGCTTCTTCGACAAAATGATAGGTGAAGGTATATGGCCAGATCCTGTCACCTTCATTGTTTTGCTTAACACATGCAGTCACTCAGGTCTTGTGGATGAGGGTCAAATGTACTTTAAGACTATGAGCACAAGGTATAGTGTTGTACAAACTTTAGATCACCATGTTTGCATGGTAGATCTCTATGCGCGTGCAGGGTACTTTGACAAGGCAATTAGAATGATAGAAGAGATGCCACCATCTGGTTCTTCTGATTATATTCTATTGTGGCTTGCCCTGCTGGGTGCATGCCGAAAATGGGGAAATGTGAGGCTTGGAAGGTTGGCCTTTGAACATGTTATTCAACTTGATGAAAATGATGGTGCAGCATACGTCTTAATGAGTAGTATATATGCTGCTGCTAGTATGTGGGAGGAGGCAGACAGGGTTGAAGCTATGAGAGTGAAAAACAAGGCAATGAAGTTGCCAGGATGTTGTTGGTGGACAGATGCCATTGGAAAAATCCATTCATTTGCTGCTGGGGATACTAGTCATCCTCAAAGCAAAAGTATCCATGGAAAGCTAAAAGATATTAGTGAAAGAATGTTACGGGAAGGGTATCCCTTACGTTTGAATTCGGTATCAGAAGACATTTCAACTGATGCAAAGGACAATATGCTATGCAGGCATAGCGAGAAGTTGGCCGTTGCCTGTGCCCTCATCAATACAACTAAGGGGACATCTATACATGTTACAAAGAACACACAGGCTTGCAGTGATTGCCATCTTGTAACTTCACTTATATCAAAGTGGGAGAAGCGCAAAATTGTGGTCAAAGATACAAATCGCTTCCATATTTTTGAGGATGGAAAATGTTCTTGTGGAGAATATTGCTGATGAAAGTACAACTGAGTGATCTTACTTGAAAAGACGAGTGTGCACCATGGTGACACAGAAAAATTGAGGTGGTTGCTTCAAACCATCGTGTCATTCATATCAGAGATGGTAATGCTGCAGCATACATGACCAATAACTGTCTCGAGAAGCCCTAGGTTTGCTTGCCTTGCAGTTCTATGGAATCATTGTGGAAATAACTGAAGGTTGACTGTCACAAGACCACAGTAGATCTCCTCAGCTCCAGCGTGCCTCTAACGTACATATGAAGGTAAGCTTCAAGACTCCCCTTGGAACCGAATGGATGCAGAAATACATAAAGGTTATGAGACCTCCATATTTATTACCATCAAACATGTCAGTCAATAACTTGTGGCTCAACTCTGCTACTCCTCACCTTGGGTGCTTGTGGCAACTGTCAAGGTATGAAATTGATGAAACTGGCCTTGCGTAACCCATTGTAATAGAGTCACCACACTGGTGCCCCTTTGGATCCTGAGCAAGCAGACTCTGCGATCGTTGGATCTTCTCCTCTGACCTCCACTTTGTTATCTGGATCCAAAAGAAGGCTGCGCTTGTATGTGACAACGAAGACTGCAGAGAGATGCTTAGAAAGTAAGATCCTCTCCTTGCAATCTCTTGGATCTTCAAGAATAGGTGAATACAAATCTTTAACAGCCTAGATGAAAACCCTTTTCCGTATGGAGAACCAAGGACTCCTGAACCAATCATTGGAAGGCATGGCGTCTCAAGGTGAGGCCCAAAAATTCCAAACTTCCCCATTGGTATCTCTCATACCAAATGTATATACTGGTGATATAAGCCTTCAAAGGAGTAACCAAACAATGAATAATGACATGCTCTCAGAAATTAAATGCATGTAACAAATACAATTTAAATAGGTGGAGTAATGTCCATCAATTCAAGCTTATACAGCATTCAAGCTACATCACAATTTATCACGCACAATAAAACAAGAATTGTCCTACCTTACCTGAAAATAAGTTTTATGTGGCCGTCGTCCTACTGTGCATAAAGTGAAGTTTTCTATGGCAGCAGCATCTAGAAAGTGATTCATCATTTACAATTCGAATACAGCAATAAAGTATTCATTATCAATCCAAATTTACGAATATACACAAGTGTCTTCTCTTTGCAGAACAGTTTTTTACACCAAATGAAAGCAAACATTATGGAGAAAATTGTGTACAAATGATTTACAATTAGAGCATACTGTATGTTAACACCTTTGTATTCCCATTCTGTCCATTAATTCCCGACTTTTCCCTCTTCAATGGTAAGTTCTAACAGGATTCATAGTTAGTTTCAAATCATTCCTTCTTACTTACAGAGCATTACCCTTAAAGGTTGTGATAATCCGCAACCTAACCAATGTGCCTTGAGAGGCAAACTCAAAGCATGAATATTGGGATTTGTAAATGCACGAGATGCAAATCACACGTAATTAAAATCAATGGGCCTTAAAAGAAGATGAAATAATAACTCAATAACAGCAAACACGGTAAGATCTTCAATTTAGCTAATCTCCAAGCTTGCTTAGCTTGCAAGCTATCCTTCTCCATTCACTTGAAAAAGGTCCTCTCTTTAAAAGAACCTTTGGAATAACATGGCATCAGGGGCTTGTTTCTGCAATTTCTCTACATGACCTTCCATAACTCCCCGATTTCTTAAGCTTAAGTCTCTGTCATGACCAAGATACCTCCCTTAAACATTTGTGACCATATAAATGTTGACACCGTAAAAGCTGTAGCATAAGTATGCTGCTTGTAGTGTACATCAATTTATTACAAATACAGCAACTGCTTTCCCTGGTGCAAGAAGAAAGATGTATAATTTGTGAGGCTCACATATATAAAACAGGAGGCTTGGCCCTTCATGGCACATGAGTGAGGGTACCTGTGAATGCATTCAGGAAAACTGTAAAACGGTCTTGGTTTGACATAAAATAGAAGGGCATGTCCATGGACGTATGTCA
Organism: Lygodium microphyllum; assembly: GCF_053477565.2. Lineage (NCBI taxonomy): Eukaryota > Viridiplantae > Streptophyta > Polypodiopsida > Schizaeales > Lygodiaceae > Lygodium > Lygodium microphyllum. The sequence goes on from NC_141158.1 coordinate 41,949,293, forward strand.
ATCATTGGTGCAACACATTCAAAGTATTTGAGACATATATGATCGAGATCTTAGTTGACAATGGCTGATAAATAGCAAAAACTGAACAATTTTACTACGATTTAGAATAAATATTCCTGCTTGCCAAGGTCTGGCCTGAGAGCTACAACATTGCCTCGTTTGTTTTAAAATGGTGGTGCTTATAAACACTAAGGTGCAGAAGGTGGGAACTCATGGCCAAATGGTTGCCAACTCCTATGCAACTCAGGGAAAAGGCAAGATACCAGATCTTCAATCCATTGCTCAGGCTTCTGCATTGGATATGCACAAAGAGAGCGATGCTCGGTGTGCCAGCCATTGCTCGCTGCTCCCAAGGGAATCCAGAAGGTTGAAACGAAGCTGCCAATGAGAGCTCCATGCCAAAGGGATACTGATCTTTCTTTTGTTGGGCTGTATTTCTATTCTAAGGGTCGTGTTCCAATGGATGAAAGAGTTTTCTGAATGGTTTCTCTGTACCTATCAGGCCCATTGTAGCCTGGTCTACCTTTGCTTTGTTGGCGAAGGCGTCTATCAGGTCTTGTTTGGATCACAGGCGGAGACGAATTGGATTCTTTCATGCTATGTTGCGTTTAGTGGCAACTTGGTCCATAGCTTGCCATGGTCTGTGCCACTTCCTCTCCCGAGAGATGCTCCTATCGGAGTGTCCTGCCTCGGCATCCTTCTCCTATGTACATTGCATTTAAGCACAATTGCGTGCAATTGCATTGGCGTTGGGTAAGGTCTTAATATAACGTCCCCCTTTGTCCTCTAATCCCAACTTCCAAGGGAGAAAGGAGAGCGTGTATGCTTTGGGAAAGTAGGTTCAAACTCCTCCAGGTGCTGGAGATCCAAGGTAAGCAAGGGCAACATTAGAGGACAACACTAGGTTAATTGGACAACATTTCAGCGCAAAAGCCGAATCCCTCTTCAATTCCTTTCCTTCTCTTTATATCTCTTCCCATGTTACATGAAGAAAGATTTAATGAAATAGGTTGTTAAGTGCCGCAGCTGTTTAACCATGTCATCAATCCAAGGCTTGGTGTTTAGCCCAATCCTACACAACCATGTGGCACTCTTGGGCAATCATGTGTGTGGTCCTCTAAAGCAGCCACTTGTAGGCAACCGCGTGTGTGGTTCTTTGGGGCCACAACACATCCCCACGAAAAAGGAAAGATTATCTGAGTGTGGTGTGGGTAAGTGGAATTTGTTTGTGAAATCTGTTAACCTTTATGCCTTGATTTTTGTTGTTTCTTGCCTAATTTGAGGAGCACCTTTTGCGCTTTGTTCTTAGTGCTACATCTTAATATTTTTTCGTTTTGACATCTCTTTGCTTTCTTCCCTACTTTGGAGTTGCTTGCAATTGGTCTCTTTTGTTACTTGTGAGATCCACTCAATGCATGATGGTTATGCCTATGGAATGTATCTCAGTTGTTTGACACATTGATTCTTTGACAATTCTTGGTGCTAGTCGCATATTCACACTCATTGCTAGTTGGAGCTATTCCTTGGCAATTGCACCTTGTCTTATATTAGTGATTGTCCCTCTTTGACATTGATTTCTTATTGATGTACTTCATCTTCAACATGCTGTAATTGCAATTTACTACACTATTTATGCAAGCAATCATCTTCATTTGACAGTTCTTTGCATTGAGTTTATGGACAGTTCATTACTTAGTCAGTACCCCTTGTTTTCAGCTTGATTTGATAGTGATTTTAGGGTTGTTTGCAGTAATTACAACAGCCTATTTTGATAGTTTGTGCACTTGTTTGCCTTCATTATGGCTAGTGGCTCAATTGATAGTGCTATCTTTAACATTGGCAAGTTAGATGGCACTAACACGATAGCTACTAGAAGACCCAAATTTTGGCAAGTTTTAGTATAGAAAATATAGCTTGAGCCCTTGAACCATGAGGGTGTTAAGCCCAAATTTATTGATGCAAATGATTAGATTGAATTAGATGAGCTATGTCAGTCCACCATCATATTATCCCTCTCTAAGTAGGTGTTTTATAATGTTATCTCTGATGGCACTCCACATGTGATTATGGGGAAAGATTCGCAATGTCTATGACAAACATAGCCCCACTTCTCAGATATATTGGATGACGCAACTCATAGACCTTCTCATGAAGGAGGGCACTTCTATGTTAGCCCACTTAAATGAGTTTCATTCCGTTATCAATCATTTGTCTTTGCAAAGGGATTGAATTTAAAGACACTCTTCTTCCCTTATTTCTCTTAGTTACATTGCCTAAATCATGGGATATCTTTCGCATTGCTATATGTGCCAACATACCTACTGATGGGTTATAGTTGTAGGATGTAGAGGGTGCACTCTTGGACTAAAGAGGCTGACAAAAAGAATGTTGATGCTTCCTCCACCTCTCATGGTTTGATAGTTAGAGGCAATAATGGTAGGGGTAGTATAAGTGTCGTGGCAGAGACTCTCAGCAGTCTCACGCTCTCAATCACGTGGACAGTCTTGCAATAAATCCCGTGGTCATAAGTCCTCATTAACTTGTTATTACTATGGGCAAGTAGGGCATATTTGACTGTAGTTCCATAAGATGCACAAGGACAAGTGTAAAAAAAAGGGCGAGGATAAAACACATGACAAAAATAATGATTGCAGCATTGGCAAGTCTAGTGTTAAGATTGAAGAGATCAATATTGTGTAGATTAATTTTGATGATGATTTCATACTTGCAGATTCTTCTCTTGATACTTCACATCTAACTGATGCTTTGTTAGGGTATACTCAGTGTTGGTTGATAGATTCAGGGGCTTCTTTTCATGTGACCCCCTCATAGAGAGTCATTTCACTTCTATCATAGCATTATGCAATGCTTCATATTCAATCAACTCTTGCAAAGGAAATGGAGTGCAAAACTTGCAGTCTTGCTCTTCTTACAAAGGGATTATAGTATTGATCTTGCAATTCCGTAATTCTTGTAGCGAAACACTGGCTTGTTCTTCAAATCGAGCAATGCAATGACTTGAAATATTATATTGCATGTTAAAAACATTGGTCTCCTAAACAAATACATCCAAAGATGGTGCATTGTGCACTACAAGTAGTGGTACTTCTTCAAGTTTTGGCAAAGTTCCTTCATTGAAATCCAACTTAGTAGCTACATTATCTTCCCTTAGCATCAATAAGAGAACCAGGAAAATCATGCACAATGACATCTTCATTGCAACAACCATAATATTCAAACTTATAATCCATGAAAACATCATCTTCTTGCATACATACTTGATCTTCTTGATCACCAATTTGATCATCTTCATTGTGTTCATAAACTGTTGGCTTGTTTTCTTCTTGATTAAAGTTGATTGAAGATTGATTATGACAGTTTGCAAAATACCAAAATATGGAAAATACCTTGAGATTATTGATGCAAAGTGTGTGATGAACCACTCTCCCATTCGCAAATTGCTCTGTTGGGTTTGGGGCACTTGAGGATCCTTGGCTTCTTTGGCTCTTGTCCTCTCTCGCTCCCTTTACCTCAATCTTTGGCAAAACCATGGGTAAAGAGAACTAATCATCATCATCACTTGAACTTGAATTGGAATCAAAAAATCGAAACCCAAAACATCTCCCTTGAGATTTTTAAGTATTGTAAGCAATCTCCCAATATGCTTAACACTTGAACAAGACCCGACTTTCTTGCCTTCATGATCATCATCCCATTCATTAGCATCACGAAGAATATCCTCAAAAGAATCCAACTTCTCCCTTGCTTCATCCATATTCAAACTTGAAGCCTTCCTTGCCTGCTGATGAAAACCTCTTGCGGATACCATTAAACTCATTGCACAAATCAAACATGTAGAAATACTTATAGGATTTTCCATCTTCACAAAACCCATGAACATAAAAACAACACTTTGAAGTATGTCCAGACTCAAAGCAAAATTTGCACCACTTCTTCTTCTCCTTTGATTTACCCATTGCAATTGATCTGACTGAGGTTTTGAACTTCAGAACTGAAAATGAAACCTGAATGCTCTCTTGTTAACCCTTTGTAGGCTTTCTATAGTAGTAGGTAAAAGATAGGGCTTTCTCTTTTTCTCACTACATTTAGTTGGAGTTTGTTACATAGATGGAATTCTTGCAATAGTTCTTGCATTTTGAAATATCTCTATGAACAATCTGTCTCTATTTTCACCCAAGATTGAAAATCTTCATGCTTCTCCTCCTGCAATTTTCCTATGAAATATATCATCCTATTGCAAGTAATATAGCACTGCTTCAGGTAGTTGTCATTGCTTCAGGCAGTTGCCATCATTGCTTCAGCAGTAGTCATTGCTTCATGCAGTTTGCCACTGTTTCAGGCCTTGACAAAAATTTCAGATTTGGGAAATTCTTCTTCATATAGAAACTCTGCCTCATGAAGAATTTTGTTTTATACAGGAATTCATACAGGAACTTTGCTTTATGCAAGAACTCTGCTTTATGTAGGAACCTCTGCTTCATGCAGAAAAATCAAATTGCTGGCCTCAACTTTTGTCATTTTTAATAGTGTTTTAACATAGAGATACATGGATGCAATGACATGCTATATAACTAGAAAACCCTTTGAACTCCATACGACAAATTTGTTTTTCGTCAATAAAATGAAGTCATTTTTTCTGGTACCATTTGAAGTCATTTTGTTGTTAAACTTCCACAGCAGAGATTCAAAAAGGCATGGTAGGATCACCAAAGTGTTGCTACCCTAATCTATACAAAATGCATACTAGGACAAATAGTGCCACATGTGGGGAAAATACCTAATCTTATATATGTGAGGCATAGAACATAAATAACATGCTAAGAATAAGACATGAACACAATGAATAATGGCGCGCGAACTGTCAAATTTGCTATGTAATAATGAGAATCCATTATTTACAGGTCATGAACATTAGAGATAACCCAAAAACGAGAACAATACTAGTTTTCCTTATCATGCCATGTTTTTACAATTGCCTACAAACTGCACTTGATGAGGTATCCATTTCATGAGGCATTTAAGGGATGCCTCACATATAGAACTAATATGACTAAGGTCAAACCATGCTAAGGGCATTTTACATGAAGTGTGAAACCATGACTAAAATACATGTCCTTGAAAGGAATGAACATTCTTACTCGTTTGCAGTATCTTTTTCCCCTTGACTATAAGTGCTTTGAGTCTTGTGATCATTGTTTATATGGTAGACAGACATGTAATATGCATAAAAAGTCTAGTATGATACACATGGGTGAGTCATTGGCTCTTCTTCCTTCAGATGTATGTGGTCCCATGCCGCCCTCCAACTCATTAGGTGGTGCAAAGTACTTCATTACTTTCATTGATGAATATATGTATAAGGTCTATGCATTTTCCATAAAGCAGAAACTAGATGTCTTGGCTACATTTCAACGTTGGGTTACTTTAGTTGAGAACCACTCTGAGTACAACCTAAAATGCCTATGGTCAGATAATGAGGGTGAGTATGTTGCTATAGCCTTTGAGAAATTTTATGATGAGTAGGGTATTACGCACCAATTGACTGCCCCGTATACCCCACCCCAGAATGGTATGTTTGAGTGCATGAATGGGACAATTGAGGAGTGAGTTCATAATATGCTTAGCTAGGTAGGCTTGCCACAATATTTTTGGATTGAGACAGTTATTACTGTTGTACATTTGATAAATCAATCCCCATTTATTGCTATTAACCATCAATTGTAGAGGAGGTATGGTTTGGGAAACCTCCCTCATATGCTCATTTGCATGTCTTTGCTTGTGAGGCTTTTTGCCATGTACCCAAGGACAAGTGCAATAAGCTAGATCCTAATGCTAAGAAATGCATCTTTCTTGGTTATGGGGATGCAGGCAAGATGGGCTATTATCTATGGGATCAGTAGGCTCAAAAGGTTATCTGTAGTAGCCATGATGCTATTTTCCATGATGACAAAATGCATAAGCAATCTGAGCATGTCGTTGAGGTACATAGGGTGATATTTTAGGAGGAGCATCTTGTTAATATGCAACCCCCTAGACAGTCTATAATAGCCATTGATGCCCCTGTGGCCCAGGTCCCTAATGCTCCACATGATGTACATGCCCCACAGCCAGCTTTGAGGCAGTCTACTAGAGATAGACGAAAACCTGTGCAATTTGAGGCCTCTATTGATTATGTTATGGTAATAGATGATGGTGATCCTTTTACTTATAATAAGGCCATGCACAGAGGTGATAGTCACTCTTGGGAGAGGGACAAATCATATGTAGTATTTGGTTCCCTTACTTAATGGCAAGCGTGCTTTGCGTCGTGCAAGCTGGTGTACAAGTTGAAAAGTATCCCTAGACATCCCAAGTTGATAGGATACAAGGCCAGATTGGTTGCTAAGGGCTTCAATCAAGAACATGGTGTGGACTTTGATCAAGTGTATTTTCCTATTGTGAAGATGACTACTCTACGCTTGGTACTGGTTTTGGTTGCTCAGCTTGACTTGGATCTTTATCACATGGATGTCAAGACACCTTTTCTTCATGGGGGCTTGCATGGTGAAATTTATATGGGGCAGTCTAAGGGCAGTTTGGAAAATAAGTAGACTACATTCTTACCTACTTGGAAAGAAGTGCACAATATAAATTGACCATCAATCCATAATTTCAATGATGCAGAAAGCCATGATTTCAATAATTTCAATGTTTGTTTCCCATCAATCCATAATTTCAATGATCCATAATTTCTATGTCTACAAGGTATCATTTCATAATCAAGTACACAAATCATAGCAAAAATGTCATAGTGGATAGCCTTTCATGCATTCTAGAAATACAAAACACTCAAACATGGAATATATCAAGTGATAAAAACATACTAGTAACATTACAAGAAAATGATTTAAAAATATCTATAATAATTGATAGCATAATGAAGAAAACAATAGACACAAACACAAGAAATTACCAAATAAAGTATAACTTGCTATATCATATAGAAAAGGATCAAGAACCACACTTTTGTGTGCCATCTTCCCTCGTCACAATGTATATGGATTACTATCATATAAACCCAATATTCAAACATCTCGAATTTCATACAACCAATAGTAGCAACAACACCATTTGAGATAGTTGGATGGGACCTAATTGGTACATTCCCAAAAACCATGACAGGAAACAAACATATTGTGGTGTTGATAAATAATTTGACAAGGTGATGCAAAACATAAGCCTCACCCAATTGCATAGCAACAAGTATAGCCACATAGTTCCTACTACAAAAAGTCATCCTACAACACTCATATGCCAGGATCATAATTTCAAGTCAAGGAAAACAATTTACTAGTGAAGTGATGGAGATATTTGCAAAAAGCATGGGCATAAAGAAAGTATTTACAATTTCTTATCATGCGCAAACCAATGGGCTCACAGAAAGATTGAATAAAACACTAAAACAAATGTTAAAAGTAAACATGAAGAGTATTGATGTAGCCCACACTTCTCACGTACTTATAGTTAGAGGTAGAAATGGTAACAATAATCATGGTAGAGAGTCACAACCCAACAGGAGCAAGTTTCAATCTCATGGGCAATTGATAGTAAGTCTTGTGGTTGTAAGTCCTCTTTGATATGCCATTATTGTGGGTAGAAGGGTCACATTAGGCCAAAATGCCATGCATAATGATATGTGCAATCAGAAAGGCAAGGGGAGAGTGTAGGAAAATGCTAAGTCTGTTGAGATTATACCTAAGTCTAATGTGACGATAGAGGAGATAAATGCCTTTGGAGTACAATTTTGATGATTACGTTCTTGTTGCCCCATCACGTAATACTATTCAATTGATTGATGCACCATCTTCTTACTCTCAATGTTAGCTTCTTGATTCGAGGGCTTCATTTCGTATTGCCCCACATCACGATTGGTTTCATAGCTACTATACTGGTATAGGTTCTATCAGACTGGGAGATGACCCTACATTGGATATCATTATCATGGACAATGTTAGATTGCAATTTGGTACTGGTGCTCCTTTTATGCTTTATAATGTACATCATGTTTTGGCTTTGACCAAAATCCTTATTTCAATTGGACATTTGAATGATGAGGTACCATGTAGTTTTTGATGATTCTTCATGGAAGGTCACCCGTGGCAGTCTTGTTTTTGCTAGAGGTTCCAAGGTTGGCAGCCTCTACCCTTTGCTTGTTTTTGGGTTTGTTGACCATATTCGATCTTCCACATGTATCACTATGGTATCATTATCTTAGATACATGCCTCTAAAATGAATTAAAATTTTGATTATTCTTGTTTTTATTCATGTGATCATTGTTTGTATGGCAACAAGCAGGCTTGTAACTCATATAAGAAGTCTGATTCTACGAGTATGGTGAGCCTTTGGCTCCTCTGCATTCAGATATTTGTGTTCCCATGCCTTGTTAGTCCTTGGGTGCCATAAAGTACTTTTTTAGATTCATAGATGATTATTTGTATAAGGTGAGCCTATTCCATTGAGCATAATTAAGATGCTTTGCTTACATTTTAGCACTTTCTTGCCAGGTTGAGAACCAATTTGGGTATAGGTTGAAATGACTATAGTCTAATAATGGGGATGAATATCTTTCTAAGGCTTTTGGGTAGATTTGTGATGAGAGGGGTATTAAGCATCGGTTGATCGCCTTGTACATCCCATCCTAGAATAGTGTTGCATAGCACATGAACATGACTATATATGAAAGAGTCCATAGTATGCTTAGTCAAGCAAGCTTACTGCAACAAAAAATTGCCATACATCTCATTATATATCCCCGTCCATTGCTCTTGGGTAGAGTTGCAAAGGAGGTATGGTCTAGTAGACCTCTCTTGTATGACTACTTGCGAGTCTTTAGATGTGAGACATTCTACCATATTTCCAAAGATAAGTACAATAAGTTGGGTTCAATCCATAAAATGCATCTTTCTTGGATCTCTGAATGCAAGTGAGATGGAACCATCATCTTTGGGATCCACAAGCTCAAAAGGTTATCCATAGCCATGATGTTATTTTCCATGAGGAGAAGATACATATGAGACCCGAGTAGGTGATTGAGGTATGTAGGATGATCTTTCAAGAGGAGTCTCCTTTTATAGTTGTCATTGCTATCACTAGCAATTGCCGAGACCCTATGGACCTCTTATCAAGTGAATTATTTCAAGAAAGTGGCAATGGCTACCCTTGGGTAAGTTACTCATGAATATATATGTGCATCATGTGGGTTCAAAATAAGGTATTTTTAAAATACAAATTTTATACATTATTTATATACATAAGGGTATAATATAAAGGGGTTATTTACAGATTGAATAGAAAATGATTATGTTTTATTTAGAAAAAAATATAGATATGGATATTTATAAATATGGCTTGAACGCACGTGATGTAGAGGATATACATATAGTAACTTCCATGAGTGGCTACCTCTCACATAGCCGTGCATGCTTTTGCACAAGGACGTAGTGACTTACCATTAGATCCAATCATTATAGTCCTCTTCCTTGAATCCTTCGATAGCTCCACGATTCAAGAAACTAGCTCAAATAAGCTCCATCTCCATGCTCCAAGCTCCAACCTCCATAGCTGTGTGGGTGAGAGAAGAGAAAGGAATAATGAGAAGAAGAAAATATGGGAAGAAGAGCTTCTCGACGGTCCTTCACTCTCATACACTCATGCTCTCCCTCTCTCATGCATAAAAATGAAGCAAGAGCAAGACCAAGAAGAGAGCTAGTTTGCACACACACCAAGGTTGAGCGTATCCATTCACTTTTTGACTTTCATACATGCCCTTCTCCCCTTGGGTGTCCAACCCATTTGCATGACTAGTCATCTAGCCTTGGTCCTATTTCCACTCTTTTTCTATTCTTTACTATTCCCATGGCTCCTTTTTATGTGCCTTTTCATTTACAACTTGCATAGGAGGGAGTCTGGTGCTCTTTTAAAAGGGACTAAAATGCACTTTATCTCTTGTGCATTTTGTTCTCAATTTTAAAAATTTTCATGTGCTTCTTGGTCTTCTTTTTCCATCAAGCTGTCCTCTAATGCTCCTTCTTAAGTATTCTTTGTACCTTGTGTCATTTTGTGCCTTGCGTTGTTCTGAGGGTTAACATTAACCCCCTCCTAGTTGAGTACCAATCCCATGGTACTAGATGGTATGGATTGGAGAGTTGAGGGTGGTTTGGAAAATGGTACTTGGGGCTTTTGGAAAATTGATCATGTAGGATAAGCTGGTGACATATGATCGAAGATTGCTGGTAGTATTAAAGATATGTTGATTGATTGAAGAGGGTCTTTGGAGTAAAATATGCATGTAAGACAGAATATGTACACTACTTAAGGGGAGTGTCTGCCTTATTGTGTAGTGCATTGTGAAGTGGTGGTGGAACTAGGAGATAGGTCGAAAGCTTGAGGTGTTGTCCCATACTTGAGGACCTAGTTCGTGGAAGGGAAAGGTGTTGTGCATGATTTAGGGAGACACGTCTATCACAATGTCCTACCCTTGATGTGCCCTAAGGGCATGAAGTGGGGAGGGATTAGGGATTTAATGGTCCCTGTTGGGGGTAAAGGCGCCTCCGCCGTGTCGCCCCGTGTATTACTACACTGACAGTACCCGCCACTGCACACTGCAGGTGGCGGGTGCCCGTCATGTCACTTTATTCTTTATTCTTTTAGTGACAGTTTGAATAAAGAAAGGCCCGGTCACACATTGTGACCATTGGAGTTCCCATTTCTTGTCTCTCTCTTTCTTGCTCTTGCTCTCCCGCCATAGCTCGCGTGCAGGCTTCGATCCTTCTCACCTTTCAACTGGTATCAGAGCTTGGCATTCTCTTGCTTGAGCTCGACTCGGTGCTTCCCGACCTTCGCATCGACTCGCTTCATGCATTGGGTCTCCATCCCGGCAGCCATAGCCGACCTCTCAAGCTCCCGACTCTCCCCGGCTTCCCGAGCTCCATCCCGGCCTTCTTGAGCTTCATCAGGGCCTTGCCCTTGAGGTATTGCTTCAGCATTTGCAGGCATTTTGAGTGTATTCTCAGTTTGAAACAGGGAAGGAACAAAGGGCAGCCACTCTTCTTGAGCTCCATAGCTCATATCTTCCCTCCCCTTTGCATTGGGCCTTCATGGCTTGGTATGTGCCTACCTTGGGCCATCATTGAGCTCCCCCACACTCGACATTCAGCCACGTTGATCAGCAGCCATTTTCCAGCAACTCATGTTGATTTCAGCGCACCTATTCAGCCCTCCCCTCCTCACTGTTGAAGCTGCAGCCACTTGATCTTCATCAAGCCCTTGTGTGTGGCCTATTGGGGCTTATTTTGGAGCCCCCCAACCATCATAACTCCACGTGATTGGCGGCAGCACTCCAGGCCTCAACATGCTGAATATGGTGCCCATTTTCAAACTTTGACCTCCACGTTTTACAGCTGAATGCTTTGTTGCTCATGGAGCACTCATCATTGGCCTATTTGGAGGGCATTTGAGCCATTTTTGGATGTCATTTTGATGCTTTGGCTTGACATTGAGGTTGGGAGCTGATCATTCTCAGTTTTGAAATTGTCATTCACTGCATAACAGTGCTGGAAACAGGGCAGCACCCCTGACACTGACATTTGTTGCTTATGCCTCATTCCATTGGAGCTATTTGATGCCTGTATGAGGTCTACTTCCTACCCGGATGCATTGGGGATGTATGCATTTAGTACCTACCGATACTGGATGTATGCTTTGAGCTTTGGCATGATGTCTCTGACATTTGGGGACGACTTGGAGCATATGTATGAGATTATGGGATGCTTTTGAGCTTCGCATTAGCTCCGTCTTCACTGGCATTTGGACCGACTTGGCATGCTCGTGGACCGCCTATGCCTCATGTCTCTGCTTGACAGTTAGGCTTTTGCATTACATACTTTGGTTTGTGAGATATGCTATTTGAGCATTCCCGGCTTACTTGATCACTGATCTTGGTTGTTATTTGGATGTCATTGAGTTGACCGAGAGCTTATTTGGGCTTATGTATTGCTTCATGGTTAATACGACCAGTGCTTCATGTATGTCATGCTCTCTTGGATGCGCTTGATGCATTGACAGGGTCACTTATCACTGGTGCTTTCTCTTGGGTTGTTTGAGCTTCTGAGCTCGCTTTGTACGTCTTTTGTGCCAGTGGGAGCATTTTACATGCTTGCTTGACCTTTGACAGTTGCATGCTATTGGAGCACTTACATGTATTTGGAGCAGTTTATGTCTTGAGCAGCTACATACGCATTGAGACTTTGGGATCATCCTCCGATATTTATGGATATGCATTGATGTACTCTTGGTTCACAGGATGCTTATGAGCTGAGTTTCATATTTGGATCTTTCTCTTTGAGCAGACACCTATTTGTGTCAGGTTTTGGCAGTTACAGGAACACTTTGCCTAGAGTGTCTGGGGGTGTGCCTTTCACTGGCAGATGTTATTTTGACATGCTTCGGTGTTGACTCATGTTCTTTTCACTGTCATTGGCCTTGCTTATGTCCGTTTCATGCCGGCTTTAGACCTAGCATTGTTTGCTTGACATTGGATCCTATTTTGGGACAGTTTGCTCTCTAGACTGCATACCTGCAATTTATTACAGCAAGCAGTTATTGGTGGACTGAGGTGTACTTTTCATGCTGAAATATCCTGATTTGGTGTACCGCACCTAGTACTAAGTGGGCAGCATCTTTTGGCACACTTTTCTTGCCATTTGGAGCTCATTTCAGTGGATTTTGGGCATTTTCTGCAGTAAAACAGCCAGCAGTTTTACATTGTCTGTGCATTTCCAGCCTGCATTATGGCATCCTCTTCGACTAATAATGCCATATTTAACATCACAAAGTTGGATGGTACCGACTACTCTTATTGGAAGAGTCAAATTTGGCAGGTCTTGGTGCAGAAATCTCAGATTAAGCCACTTCGGTTGAGTGGGGAGCAGCCTGAAACTATGGACAATGACGACTGGCTTGAACTTGATGAGCTATGCAAGTCCACGATTGTATTGTCTCTCACTGAACAGGTACATTATAATGTATTTGAGGAAGCACAGAGTGCATGGGATCTATGGAATAAGATCAAGAATCTTTATGATAAGAAAAGTCCGGCGAGTCAGATGTACTGGTTGAAGCAGCTTATGGATCTGCGCATGAAGGATAATGCAACTATGTCTGCTCACTTGAGCCAGTTCCATGCTATACTGAAGAACCTGACTTCGCAGGATATCACCTTTGGAGAGGAAGTAACTCCTCTTTTCTTGCTTGGGACTCTAAATGAGTCATGGGATGTATTCCACACTGCTCTTTGTGCCTCTAGTGCTACTCTAAAATTGGCAGATGTTGAGAGTGCTCTTCTTCAGGAAGAGGTGAATCGCAAAAACTTGGATGCCTCTCGTGGTAGTCATGCTTTGACAGTTAAAGACAGGAATGACAGGTATGACCGTGGTAATGGCCAAGGCCGTGACTCGCAGAAGGATCGGTCTAAATCTCGTGGCAAGTCGCGTAGTAAGTCGCGTGGGCGCAATGCAAATGTCACTTGTCATCATTGTGGGAAAAAGGGCCATATTAGACCATAGTGTCATGAGTTGCGCAATGAGAAGCGCAAGGATAAGGGGAAAGATAAAGTGCAGGAGAAGTCCTCTGATCGTAGCATAGTACCTGCGAAGTCCAGCGTCAAGATTGAGGAAATTAATGTCACGCAGACTGAGGAGTCCGATGGTGGTGATGAGTTTATACTTGCAGCTAGTTCTTCTGATGCTTCACACTTGACTGAGACATCTAGTATGTATGCACAGTGCTGGTTATTGGATTCCGGAGCATTCTTCCATGTGACGCCTTACCGTGAGTGGTTCCACTCTTACCGCACTATATCTGGTTCAGTCAGACTTGGAGACGACAGGTCTCTTGACATTGTGGGCATGGGTGATATTCAGTTGCAGTTTTCCACTAGCAGTTCATTTTTGCTTAGGGATGTACGTCATGTACCTGCACTTACGTGCAGTCTTATGTCTGCAGGACAGCTGGATGATGCAGGATTTCATGTATGTTTTGGGGATTCTGCCTGGAAGATTACTTGTGGCAGACTTGTGCTTGCTAGAGGCGCCAAGGCTAGCAACCTCTATCCTCTTGTTGTATCTGGGTCCTCAGTTGACCATGTTTTGGCAGTGGGTTCTATCCCACATGTATCACTTTGGCATGCTCGTTTAGGGCACATGTCTTTGAAGGGAATGAAAATGTTATCTGGTTTGCAGTATCTTCTGCCTTTGGATTATGCATGTTTTGACTCGTGTGATCACTGTCTTTATGGTAAGCAGAATAGGTCTATGCATAAGCAATCGGGTAGGCCATGCATGAGTGAGCCCTTGGCATTGGTGCATTCCGATGTTTGTGGGCCTATGCCTTGCATGTCTATGGGTGGCGCGAAGTACTTCGTTACCTTCATTGATGATTTTTCTAGGAAAGTGTGGGCTTATCCCATAAAGCAGAAGTCCGATGTCTTGGCAGTTTTTCAGAGATGGCTTGCTCTTGTTGAGAACCAGACTGGGTATAGGCTGAAATGCCTTAGGACAGATAATGGGGGAGAATATGTCTCGCATGCTTTTGAGCAGTTTTGTGATGACAGGGGTATTAAGCGTCAGTTGACCGCCCCTTACACCCCACCCCAGAATGGTTTGGCTGAGCACATGAACAAGACTATTCAGGAGCGTGTGCGCTCTATGCTTAGCCATGTAGGCCTACCCCAGAGTTTTTGGGCTGAGGCAGTTAGTACGGCAGTGCATGTCATAAACCGATCACTTCCAGTGGATTGGATTTCTAGGTTGCAGAGGAAGTTTGGGCTGGTAAGCCACCCTCTTATCCGCATCTCCGTGTCTTTGGATGTGAGGCATTCTGCCATGTGCCCAAGGACAAGAGGAGTAAATTGGATCCAAAGAGCATTAAATGCATATTCCTTGGCTATGGTGAGTTAGGAGAGATGGGCTATCGCCTATGGGATCCGCAGGCGCGGAAAATAGTACGCAGCCATGATGTCGTCTTCCATGAAGACAAGATGCATAGGCAGCTTGAGAAGGTGGTTGAGATCCACAGAGTGATCTTTCAGGAGGAGCCTAGAGCTCCAGCACAGCCAGTAGTACAGCCTGCAGCAGTTCCTCCACAGGGCCAGGGTGTTGGATAGGCAGTTAGACAGTCAGCATAGCCTGCGGTGAGACGGTCTGCTAGAGACAGACATCCACCTGACAGATTTCAGCCCTCTATGCATTATGTTTTGGTTACAAATGCAGGAGAGCCTTTCACTTATGATGAGGCTATGCGCAGGGGTGACAGTCACTCCTGGGAGAGGGCTATGCAGTCTGAGATAGACTCCCTACATAAGAATGAGACTTGGGATTTGGTTGCCTTGCCTAAGGGCAAGAAGGCTTTGCCATGCAAGCGGGTGTACAAGCTGAAAAGTACCCCTGGACACCCCAAGCCGGCATACAAGGCTAGATTGGTAGCAAAGGGTTTTAAGCAGGAACATGGTGTGGACTTTGATGAGGTCTTCTCTCCTGTGGTTAAGATGACCACCCTGCGCTTAGTCTTGGCTTTGGTTGCACAGCTTGACTTAGATCTATATCAGATGGATGTCAAGACGGCTTTTCTACATGGGGACTTGCATGATGAGATCTATATGGATCAGTCTAAGGGCTTTGCAGAACCTGGCAGGGAGCACCTAGTGTGCAAGTTGAAGAAGAGCTTGTATGGCTTGAAGCAGGCACCTAGGGAATGGTATCATAAGTTTGATGCCTTTATGCAGTCACAGGGCTACAGCAGGAGTGCTATGGATCCGTGTCTTTACACGAAGAAAGCCCGTGATGGCAGTTTGCTTATCTTGGTACTCTATGTTGATGATATGCTGATAGTAGGGAAAGCTCATGATGAGCTAGATGCTCTTAAATCTCAGCTGAAGAAGAGCTTTGAGATGAAGGATTTGGGACAGGCCTCACATATACTTGGGATGCGCATTAAGCGCGATAGGCATCAGGGGCTTTTGTATCTCTCACAGCGGGAGTACATTCATAAAGTCCTTGAGCGCTTCCGCATGCAGGACGTAAAGCCTATTGGCTGTCCATTACCTTCTTATGTGAAGGTATCACAGGCCGATTGTCCGCAGATAAATGAGCAGAGGGCCGAGATGGTCAAGATCCCTTATGCTTCAGCCGTGGGCAGTTTGATGTATGCCATGATAGCCACTCGTCCAGATATTGCGCATGCAGTTGGTGTTGTGGCATGCTATATGGCTACACCTGGCAGCAGACATTGGGATGCCGTGAAGGGTATCATGAGGTACCTGAAGGGCACAGCAGATATGTGTATTTGCTATGGTAGCCATGATACAGGGGTCGTGGGGTACACTGACTCCGATTATGCAGGACATGCAGATAGTAGGAAGTCCACTTCTGGCTATGTATTCACCTATGCTGGAGGGGCTGTCTCTTGGATGTCCAGGGTTCAGAAGTGTATGGCTTTGTCTACCACTGAGGCCGAGTATGTTGCAGCCACTGAGGCTTGCAAGGAGGCCATATGGTTAGGCCGTCTAGTTGCTGACCTTGGGATTGATGCTACACCTACACTGCATTCGGATTCTATGAGTGCCATTCAGTTGGCTAAGAATCTGGTCTTCCATGCGAAGACGAAACACATTGAGGTGAGGTATCACTTCATACGTGGTGTCGTGGAGGACAGGTCTGTTGACCTTGTCAAGATCTCCACTGACGAGAATCCTGCAGATCTGCTCATGAAGAGCCTCACTACTGAGCACTTTGCCTTCCTCAGGAGGTTGATGGGCGTTGGATGAGATGTCGCCTTTCCTCATCCCTTGTACCTATGTACATTTGTACTGTCTTTTCTTTTTTCTTTTCTCTCTCACTAGGGCAGATTCGCCTTTAAGTGTGAGGTTGTTGGGGGTAAAGGTGCCTCCGCCGTGCCGCCCCGTGTATTACTACACTGACAGTACCCGCCACTGCACACTGCAGGTGGTGGGTGCCCGTCACGTCACTTTATTCTTTATTCTTTTAGTGACAGTTTGAATAAAGGAAGGCCCGGTCACACATTGTGACCGTTGGAGTTCCCATTTCTTGTCTCTCTCTTTCTTGCTCTTGCTCTCCCGCCATAGCTCGCGTGCAAGCTTCGATTCTTCTCACCTTTCAGTCCCTAGATGCAATGTTCATGGCACTCATACATTACAAATGAGAAAAAAATGTTTTTCTTTTCTTTTTATCTCTTTCTCTCTTTCTTTCTTCCTTCCTTTTTTTTGAATAAATTACAAGGGATGATACTAACTTGCATCTCATTCTCCTACATGGGCAGAGCTAGGTGGGGGTTTAAGTGACCTACTTAGGAAGGACCAAATAAGCATATAGCCTTTTAAGTTAACCCTCACATTTAGAGGTGTAGTGGAAAAAAGTGGGTGGTTGCACCTTGTGAACTAACTATCACTCATGTCCTCTAGGAAGTTCATACAAAAAGATGGCAATAAGGTAGCTCTCATCATGAGCCTAGTCATAGCACAACTATCTATGTCTACATTTATATAAAAAAAGAGGGGTGGTAGTCACTGTTTCTCTATTGTGGACTTTTGCTTAAGAAGTAATTTTAGGAGACATGGATAGTTACAAGTGGTGATAAATGCCAGATTTGGACATGAAGAGAGGATGTGTGCAATAGATGGGCGAATATTATTTTCAGTGAAGCTCATGCACTCCTCAGGGGTTGCGGCATTGACATTGTAAATTCGAGGGAAATCATACCTTCCATGCACCTTTGGATCAAAATCTACTTCTTATCTCCTTGGGTAGGGTATCTAGGTCAGATTATCCCTTTCATATGGCAATGTGTTGCAAAAGGTCATCCATGTATCTGTACTGCCATCCTAGATGTTTCTCCTCCACTTTGGCTAGGATTCATAGCCCTTGAATACTCTAGGTTCATCCATCACTTTATCCTCCCAATATCTATAAGGTTCCCTCTACCACAACATTGGCTACCTTGCCCTTTCCTCTAGTCATCTTTTGCCTAGCCACATTGAAAGCTTGATCACCTTCTCCACCACCCTTGGTGACAATACTCAATCAAGTGATCAAGGGTAGAAGAAGGTGAATTTTAATGGATTGCAATAGCTTTCATATTGCTTCCATAGGGATAGTTCTCATGCTTAGTTGAATGGTAAGCATTCTTCATGTTGAGGGGTAGGGGATTCAAGCACCTGGTTGAGGCTTGGAACTAAGATTTATCTATGATAGCTCTACCAACTCCCTCCTTTTGCATCTCATTTCCACAATTCTCTCTGGGGTAGTGGGGTCTTCATCACATACTTTTGCTTGTGATTCTATTTGTGGGGGTGGGCTTGGCACATTAGGCTACTCTTCCTCATCATTCTCTTGCTCAAAATTGGGCCCTTCTTCAAGATTTGGCTCTATAGGCTCTAAGTTGTGTAGGGGTGCTCCTTTTTGTTGCTCTTGTTTCCCAAATCCTAGTAGGTTAATTGCTCTTGCCTAGACAACCTTGCCTTGCTCAAATGTTCCCTTTTCTCTTCTATGCTTAGGCTTGTGTTGGCTTTGGGTGTCTTTTCATGGAGGCCATATCTTAATGCTCTCCTTGTGAGTTCTAATTTCCTTTTGATCCCTTCAATTGTCTCTTCTCTTTCTGTCTGAGTGACATTCATCATTGCGTCCAAGAAAGCCTCCTACTATGCTAGCATCCCTATCTCTATTGGTTTTGCTTTTCCTTCAGCCACTAAGCACTCACTTTCTCATAGCATCTTTGATTCTAGTCTCGTTTCTTTTTGCCCACCCCTCAGCTTTCTCTCTTATCTATTCTAGACATTGATTTTTCTCTCGTGAGAGGATTGTTACCAGCTGCACTTACTCTTTCCATATTGCAAGCATCTTTTCTTTGTCTTCGCCCTAGCATTCCACTTACTCTTTTAGGATCCCCTACTCATGTAGTGCTACGTGGAGTTGATTATGTAGCTCTGCCATCTTATTCATTGGCTCTTTATCTTTGTGCATCTTTATATTTTGCAGCTCTTCTCTCAATTCATCCCTTTGCCGCTTCAACTCCTTATTTTCTAACTCCAAACATTTGTTTTCCTTGGAGTTTAAGGTACATAATTGCTCTAAAGCCATGTGGCTTTCCCTTTCTTCTTCATACATGTCCTGCAAATTTTCTTCACCTTGTCTTGCCTTCAAGGTCTCTTTCAACGCTATCACTTCCTTGGTGTATATCGTCATTTGCCTTGTTTTTTCCAGTTAGAAGGTTGCAAAAGCATCATTTTCTGCTTCTAACTCGACAAGCATAGCTTTTCTCTTCTCATTCATTCTCTCACACTAGCTCTAGAGCTATTTTACTAGCTCATCATACTCCTCTATGTTGCACACTACCAATGGCACCGAAGTGGTTGATACCTCAAGGCATGGCACCTTAGGTCCTTGGTGGGATTCTCCATCGGTTTTTGCTGTTAGTCTCTTGGCTCCTACCATTGGGGTCCCTTCTAATGTTGTTGGTGCTAGCTCATGCACTTTGCCCAGTAGGTATTGCACCCATGCCATCATGTTACTTTTATTGACCACTATTTTTGTGGCTCCTTGTGTTGGGGTGGTTGTGGAAGCCATGATTGATGGTATTACATGCATGAAGGCCTTTGCCTTACCTTCTACCATTAGCCTTTGTTTGGCCTCCTCTCTATCGGCAACACTTATACTAGGCACATCTTCATGTGACCCGAGGGGTCCACTAGGCTTTACCGTATGGTACCACGTGAGTGTAAGGGAGGGGGGTTATATAAGGGAAGAAAGGTACATTTTATAAGGTAAGGTCCCTTAAATAGGGGGTAGATAAGGGGTATTTTCATAAATTTCTTGCATGCAGGTGACTTCTCCTTATTACTACTAGTGAATCCCCCGTGTCATGTGACAGGCTCATCATGCTAGTTCTTGGGCTTGAGAGGTCTATTCTATTGATCTTTTGATGGTCGAAATGGCCACCTAATCCTCCACCTTCTCCCATCTTAACCTTTCTTCCTCCTCTTGTCTCTTTTTACATTCCTCTTTGAGTTTCCTTCACTCTCCTTTATCCCTATGCAAATCTATGCTTTCTTCATTGGTGGATGTGGTCTTCCTGATGGGAATCCTCATCATGATTCTTAGTCTCTCCCTAGCTGGATGGTGCTAAGCCTTTCTCACCTTGATTTTACTGAGTGTTCTCTCACTGGAGGTTCCTTGTTGTTGAGTTTGGTGGTGAGATTCCCTCCTCTTAGCCGGTTGCTCCGCCTCGTTGAACTTTATTAGCTTCTTCTTTCCCAAGGTTCCCTGTAGAGAAAGAGGTGGGAGGGCTCAATGGAATGGGTGAGTGATGTTCATGGATTGGTGATTGTTTTGGTGTTTCCTCCCCTTCCTCTTCTCTATCCATCTCCCCCATGGCCTCTTATATTAGGGCTATTAGCACTCTTCCAAAACCCATGTTCGATGCCTTGGATGCAATGCTTTCTCCTTTCTGACTCAGCCTTTATCCATTGGAGATTCTCCACCCGTGTCTGATGCCAGGAGGCATATTCCACGGTGGATTCCGTGAGGTTTTGCGATGGATTCTGTAAAATTTTATTACCGGGGCTCATATACAAAGTGGATTCTTTGTGCGAGAAGTCGATGGGGATGCCTATCCTTTTCGGGCATTTTGTTAATTTTATGTGTACATGGGTGATTCCATAGCGGTCGATTCTGCAAAATACATATTTAAATTAATAAACGTTTATGAGTTTAGAGTGCGCACTCGTGATAAATTAAGGTTAGGATTGATTTCTAACCAATTTATTTATGTAGCTGAAGACTGCTAGGTATTCACTTTTGTCAGTTTAATTATATTCAATAACTTTAGTCCATAACCATGTCAAACAATGCATATGGTTCCTAGAGCATGTATATGCTTCAACAAGTTCTCCTGAGCATGCCAAGAAGCTCAAGGCTCTTGAGTAGAATCAAGTGTATGCTGTATATACCCTGATTACATCAGGTCTTCACTATTTTCAGATCTGTGGTCAACTGTCACAGCTCATAGATGAGCTCTACATCATGGGTTAGCATTCCAGAACAATAAACCATCTTTCAATGATGATTTAGCAAGCATTTAAGTGCTCCATTCCCTTCCAATGTGCTTATCCAGCCAGCATATGCAGATCAGCAAACTGGCGTAGTTTGCGTGGATAGATCTGGGCTTCTCCTTCTTCACACTAATGATCACTTCAATGTATATCCACTCAATGATGATCAACCAAGCCTTTACAAGGCTCCAAACAAGTCCTAACACTCTCCTTCAAGTATAATGAAGATGCATTCAATACATACCTCTGCAGAAACAATGACAATCAGTCCTTTTACACATTAGGTCTTTTTCCTTCAATCTCCAGGTCTTCTTCCATAATGCTATTCTCCACAGAGCCCAGTCATGGGTGCTCTGATACCATGTAGAGATTCAGAGAGGCAGACAGAGTGAAGAGCAAGCATGCTCTCATCTTCTTCATTCATTCATTCATTCATTCTCACTTAACCACACACATAGAGTAAGTGTATACAATAGTACTGAGGTCCGTAGGACCATTCACACTGGGTCTAAGACCACCAACTTATTTAATGTCACACACTTCTGATACAGCTGGACACGGCTACTGTGAGTCATACATACTAACATGAGAATAGTATGAACTTGATATGCTAACAAGAAGCACACAAGGTGTGGCAACACCGGTTGTGGAAACCCCCAACAGACGCTCGGGCACCAGGTGCTCAAACGCAGAAAGGGCAGCTTGAGATAAGGAATAATTCGATGCATTGTTCAAAAGCATTTTGGAAACGGTTGCGGCCAGAGACTACACCATTCAGGTCCCAACTCACACAAGCCATCCTGCCATAACTTTTTGTATTTTGATGATTAAAGGGGTAGGCTCCCCACTTGTACACACTTCCCTTACCTATTGCTAATATATGCCACGTCTTTAACAAGCACTGGAATAGGTATCACAATCAGCATCATAGGATTTTGAAAAAGTTATATCTTGACATGATTGCATTTGTTCGTTGTACTTGACGCATGCGACTTGCATATACTCTCATGAAGTGACAAGTGGATGCAGGATGACACAGGTCTTCGTGAAAACGTGTTCAATGCCCAAGTCACTGCTAGACCACCAACCTCACAAAGAACCGTGACAAAGCCACGCTGTCGAACACGAAAAATCACCCTTGCCAGTGCCCACGTCGCACGAACCAAAGCATAGTCTATTGAGATATCGAGCTCCACTCGTGATACGCCAGGGTGACCGTTGTGTATTTATGTCACCGACTTGTCATTTGCAGACACGGTTGGTACACCGCCCATGAATAATAGGTACATGATATCTATCCTTATCTACTCTAGTTCGTGGCTCAGTTAGTATGCCACTTTAGTTAGTTGAGTTTGGTTTGAGACCCATATATAGGGTTCTTCTATTTCTTTGTACTTGAGTTCTTTTGGCTTACACAACTAAGAAGAGGAAAACTATTTTCAGCCTCCATCCTTGTGTGTATTCCCCCATTGTGCAAGCAAGAAAGCTTCAAGTGAGACTCCTTCCTTCTCTCCCACAATCTTGACATGGTATCAGAGCCTTGTTCGTGGTAAGGAGCTCAAGAAAGAAAGCCAAGCTCGCGGTGTTCTGGTAAGAGGAGCAGTGTTGCTTTCATTTTCTGTTTTGGGAGCAGATCTCTGCAGGTAGCACAACCGGAAAGTGCAAGAGTGCATTGTCTCAGGTTGAGACGCCCTTCGCGGTGAAGCAAGAGGGCAGTATATGCTGCGGGAAAGGGATTTAGCCCTTGGCGACCTTGTTTTTTTGATTTGAGGCCATTTCGGGGCCTGTTTTGGAGGCGTAAGTTTTCTGCACGCACTCAGGAAAAGGCCCAGTTTTATGCTGTGTGACCACTGTTCTACAGGTCGGTGAAAAGTTACCACAAAAATTGCATCGTATGCTTGTGTGCAGAGACATTGGGAGTTACAGAATCATCCTTGGTTCCTGTTTATGCAAAATCATCACTAGGAAGTGACTGTGTGGTCAAATACCACTTTCGTCAGTTTTGCATATTTGCCCTTGTGAGGCTGAAGCTGTGTTCTTTGCAGTGACAGAATTTTTTGCAGTGTTCTGTAATGGCGTCTGATTCTCTTTCACAGATTGTCACTGAAAAGCTTGACAAGAACAACTTCCAAGCATGGAAGTTTAGAATGACAAATTTTCTTATGGGAAAAGGATATTGGGAATTTGTTGCAGGAAATGAAGAAGAACCAGTTCTTCCTGATGTTCCCAATCAACAGCAAATGCAGGCATTCAAAACATGGCATGAGAGAGCCAGGAAAGTTATGTATTGGCTGTCTATCAGTATTTCAGACTCTATGATTGTGCATATTCAGGATGCAAGTACGCCAAAGGAGACATGGGATACTTTGTCAAAAATGTATAGCACAAATACGCAAGCCAGGAAAATGCAGCTCAAGCAAGAGTTGCATAATGTGCAAAGAGAAAGTATGAGCATCAACGACTACCACATGAAGGTGAAGAAGATTGCAGATGCACTTGCTTCCATTGGGTCGCCAGTGGAAGATGATGATTTAGTTTCCGTGACCTTGAATGGTCTAGGAAAGGATTATGCACAGTTCCGAACATCCATTTCCGTCCGTGAAAGATTTCCTGATTTTGAGGAGTTGATTGCTCTTCTAATTTCTGAGGAGCAGAGAAATGGTGGTGCATCTTCTTCAGGAGGAAATTCAAAAGAAGTTGTCTTCTACTCAAATGCTGGAAGAGGTAGAGGCAGAGGTAGAGGAGGCCGATTTGGAGGCCGTGGCAGAAATCGGAATATGCAGCAAACTCAAGAAAACCAGTCCTATGGAGGAGGACATGGTAACTCTAGAGGCAGGGGGAGCCAAAGAGGTCGTGGTGGATGGCAAAGAGGCCAAAATGCAAACAGTAATGTTGAATGCTACTACTGTGGTAAAATAGGTCATATGGCTAAAGACTGCTATAAAAAGCAGAATGACATCATGAATGGAAAACTGCAACAAGGGAATTATGCATCTTCTAGTAGACAGGGTGATGACAGAAATGAGCACTTGTTTATGGTGCAGCACATGAACAATTCTGTGACAAGTGCAGAAGAAAGCAATGATGTATGGTATGTTGACTCAGGTGCATCAAACCACATGACAGGTCATGCAGAATGGATGGAGGATGTAAGAAAAATGGAAAAACCAGGATTTGTGGAGACTGGTGATGATACTGCACATCCTATTGTGCAGATTGGAAAAATTCCATTGTCTATGCAGGATGGGAAAAAGAAATACATGTCCGATGTATTTCATGTCCTGAATATCACCAAGAATCTGGTTTCTGTTGGTCAAATGGTTGAGCAGGGCTTGCAGGTCAGATTTAATCCTCATGGATGCTTTGTTGAGGATATGAAAAATAAAGGTCGCTTGATAGCAAAAGGAAAGAAGAAGGGCAGAATGTTTACATTGGATGTAGACATGTCTGAATTGAGTGCAACAATGTTTGCGCATGGGACCGATATAGTTGCAGATATTGATATCTGGCATAAACGCATTGGTCATGTTAATGTACAGCGACTTAAATCAATGCAGGCCCAAAATATTGTTGCAGGTTTGCCAAAATTCAAGGTTGCAGAAATGCATAAGGTATGTGAAGCCTGTCAGTTTGGAAAACAGGCAAGGAAACCATTTCCTAGACATGTTCAAGAGAGTAAGAAGCCATTGGAATTAATCCACTCTGATGTGTGGACAACTAAAGCTGCATCTCTTGGAGGCTGTCATTATTTTGTCAGTTTTATTGATGACTATAGCAGAAAAGTTTGGGTGTATTTTATGAAAAAGAAAAGTGAAGTTTTTGGGCATTTCAAAACTCTTAAAGCGATGGTTGAAAAAGAAACAGGCCTACAGATAAAATGCCTAAGGTCAGATGGAGGGGGAGAGTACCTCTCAAATGAGTTTGCAAGGTTCCTACAGGAGCATGGCATAAAGCAACAATATTCATGCAGCCATACCCCACAACAAAATGGAATTGCAGAAAGGAAAAACAGGCATATTGGAGAGGTATCTCGTGCCATGCTCAATGAAAAAGACTTGCCAGATTTTGATTGGGCTGAAGCAGTTGCTACAGCAGTATACATAATGAACAGGACTCCCACTGCAGCTATACATGGAATGACTCCAGAGGAGAGGTATACTGGTAGGAAACGAGATATTTCTCATTTGAAAATTTTTGGTTGCATTGCCTATGTACATGTGCCAGATGAGTTGAGATCCAAGTTGGATCCAAAAGCTGAGAAGTGCATCTTTATTGGTTACTCTCTGCAGCAAAAAGGGTATATATGCTATAACCCTTCTACTCGTAAGTTTACAGTGAGCAGAGATGTTGTTTTTGATGAGATGAGTAGCTGGTATAAACCAGTAAATGTGATTGATGATGTAGATGCACAAAATGGTAATGCTGCACAGAATTCACAGCAGCAGTCACAAAATATTAGTGGACCTGGAGCGTCCTCTAGCAGTGGTTCACATTCTTCGCCATGGATAGGCAGATTGAGATCAGGAGAATCTTCTCAAAGTAATGCAGATAGTGGTATGCAAGTATCACGAAAAGGAAAAGAGAAGGTTGATCAGCCCATGTTTGATGTGAATGCAGGTCACTCTTATGTGGATGGTGAATCCAGTGGCTCAGAACAGAGCATTGATGATGAGTTGGGTATTCCTTCTATTGTTACACCTGGAGTAAGGAAGACCAGGGATGTTTTGAGAGCACCTGGGAGTGAACCTACTTTGCGCAAGTCTACGAGAGCTAGGTATCCTGTGGATAGGCTGAAATATGATGGATTTACAGCCATTCACTATGCATATATGGTCAAAGTGATACAGGAACCAGAACCCACTTCTTTTGAGCAAGCCATGGGAAAAGGAAAATGGGAGAAAGCCATGGATGAAGAAATGGATGCCTTGGAAGCAAATGCTACATGGGAATTGGTACCTTTGCCTAAAGGTAAAAATGCAATTGGTTGTGAGTGGGTTTATAAGGTGAAGCACAATGCAGATGGTTCTGTGAACAGATACAAGGGAAGATTAGTAGTCAAGGGGTATGCACAAACATATGGCATTGACTATGAAGAAACATTCAGTCCGGTTGCAAGGATGGCAACCGTAAGAGCAGTCATTGCTATGGCTGCATCAAAGGGATGGTCTTTACATCAGATGGATGTAAAGAATGCCTTCTTGCATGGTGATTTGCAAGAAGAGGTCTATATGGAGTAGCCACCAGGTTATGTGCATGTTGTTCATCCTGAGTTTGTTTGCAGGTTGAAGAAAGCCTTGTATGGCTTGAAGCAAGCACCTAGAGCATGGTCTGACAAGATAGGACAGTATCTTGTCACTATTGGCTTTCAAATTTCCAAGGCAGATTTCTCACTTTATGTGAGAAAAACAGAGAAAGGTATTATGCTACTTGTCATTTATGTTGATGATTTGATTATGACAGGTGACAGTGATGAAGATATCCTTCATGTGAAAATGCTATTGAAGCAGAAGTTTGAGATGAAGGATTTGGGAGAGCTGCGTTATTTCTTGGGCATTGAGGTGATTAGATCACCAAGTGGGATACAACTCTTGCAGAGGCAGTATGGATTGGACATGCTGTCCAAATATGGGATGACAGGCTGTAAGCCTATTTCAGTTCCTTTGGAGCAGAATGTGAAGCTGAGCACAGATGCAGGTGAGCTTCTAGAAGACCCTACTATGTACAGACGCATAGTAGGAAGTTTGATTTATATGACTATTACCAGGCCAGATTTGAGCTATGCTATTGGATTGGTAAGTCAGTTTATGCAGGCTCCAAGGAAACCACATTTGGATGCGGCTAGACGCATACTCAGGTATGTGAAGTCCACATTGCAGTATGGACTATTTTATGAGACTAGGGTTCAGATACAGTTGCATGGATACACTGATTCTGATTGGGCTGGTAGTATCTATGATAGACGATCTACCAGTGGATATGTGTTCTCTTTTGGGAGTGCTGCAGTCACTTGGAGCAGCAAGAAACAGCCTACAGTTGCCTTGTCGAGCACAGAGGCTGAGTACAGGGGTGCAACAATGGCTGCATGTGAGGTAGCTTGGTTGCATAAGCTACTTTATGATATGCATCAGTCTATAGATGGGCCAGTTGTCATTTATTGTGACAACATGAGTAGTATACACTTGGCAAATAACCCAGTCTATCATGCTAGAACAAAGCACATTGAGGTGCATTATCACTATGTGCGAGAGAGGGTTTTACTAGGTCTTATTGATCTAGTTTATGTCAGCACAGAGGATCAGGTAGCTGACATATTCACAAAGGCATTGGGCACAGAGAAGCTGCGCAAGTTTAGAGACCTGCTTGGTGTGCAGGAATTGGGATTGAGCTCGAGGGGGAGTGTTGAGATATCGAGCTCCACTCGTGGTACGCCAGGGTGACCGTTGTGTATTTATGTCACCGACTTGTCAGTTGCAGACGCGGTTGGTACACCGCCCATGAATAATATCTACATGATAGCTATCCTTATCTACTCTAGTTCGTGGCTCAGTTAGTATGCCACTTTAGTTAGTTGAGTTTGGTTTGAGACCCATATATAGGGTTCTTCTATTTCTTTGTAGTTGAGTTCTTTTGGCTTACACAACTAAGAAGAGGAAAACTGTTTTCAGCCTCCACCCTTGTGTGTATTCCCCCATTGTGCAAGCAAGAAAGCTTCAAGTGAGACTCCTTCCTTCTCTCCCACAATCTTGACATAGTCATGGGCTACGCTCTCTTCCTGGGGCAAGCTCTACAGTGGGCTCGCAACGGTTGTTACCTCAATTGTACCAACATCACGTGTCACAAAGAGGTTTGCAGTATCTCAAGTGTATCTCCCCATCTCAACAACTGCTTCTCTAACAACGAGGCTAGGGCACAATCATCACTGTAATATCCATTTCCTGAGCCTTTGAAGCTTGACATTTCCATACCCATTGAAAGGCTGATAGCCTCAACATATTGCAATGGTTGTACTCAGGCAAAGTCAACAAAAAAAAGGGAGAAGAAAGAAAAAAAGAAAGAAACAAAAAAGTAGAAGAAAAAGAAACAAAAAAGAAAACATAAAAAAAAGAACGAAATGATAAGAAGCACCCACGATCATAGAAAAACACCTAGGGGTCCTCAAATTAGGTGCATCCAGTGACCTTGGTCGGCTGGCTCCGTCCCTAGTCCCCTAGCCCCCTAGCATCACCCACAATAGTTCAGGGCACAACAAGGGCAGGACATACCTAGGGAGCTTGTCTCGCCTTTGGTTAGACCTGTCACCCTGACCCACTCACACGATTCTCTCTTGCACTCTGCCTGAATACCATTGCAATCAATTCTGGTAAGACTGCATGAATGGCCATGAAAAGTACACTGTCCTCATCACACATGTCCAATAGCTACCCGCTACCGATAGTGCAGTGTCCCTGTGTTCAATTATGTTATATCATGCAATCACAATGCAAAGGATGTCGCATACACCTTCACATGTACTTCTTCTCAACATGGACAACTTTGCTTCATCCACATTTTTATGAGAAACCAACCCGTGGTATTCTAGCTACGTAATATCTAAGTATGCACGAGCACTCACATAATATCTGTACTAAAATATATACATAGTTTGGGTCCTCAAGTGCAGGACAATACTCAGCTTGCTTAGAGTTCAACCTGTCTCCCAAACTAATTAAACTATGTCTTGTGTACGATAGAGAGGACTAGCACTACCCCTAGGAAGAGACCACCTA
Source organism: Lygodium microphyllum (assembly GCF_053477565.2). Lineage (NCBI taxonomy): Eukaryota > Viridiplantae > Streptophyta > Polypodiopsida > Schizaeales > Lygodiaceae > Lygodium > Lygodium microphyllum. The sequence goes on from NC_141158.1 coordinate 41,978,238, forward strand.
TGAGAGGTTTTCAATTGCAGACATTGAAGACTCCAACGAAGGTGTCGTTCGCTCTTCATCGACACTCAACTCTGAATTCCTATCCTTTATCATCCTGCAAGCGCGCCAAGAATCGTCATGTGCAGAACCCCCAACAAACTGCCATTGGTACTCCATCAATGCAATCCCCACAAAGAATAGCCCTACCACTAGCCACCTAAACCACCAATGTGCCCCCAAAGACCTTCCTCCCCACCACTACGAACATTCCACCATGGCAACCACCACAGACATCCTTGCCACCCACGTCCTCGGTGGATGCTAAATCCTGCTACCTACGATGGTGAGTGCCATGGGACTGGCACTCGTCTAGGAGGGGCATAATGTTAACCCTCAAACAAACAAATGTGGAAAATCCGAAAAAGCTAAAGCAGAAGACAAAGACAAAGGCCAAGGAAAAGAGAAACGGAAGACAAAGATGCACAAGGAGAAAAGTCCTAAATAAGGGAGAAAGGCGCGTAAGGAAAAGCACAAGTCAATACTTTAGTAAAAGAGCGCAAGCGCATCATAGTTTAATTCAAGGAGCACTAGGCTCTCACCCGTGCAATTTGTAAATGTAGACGGGCGGTGGAAAGGAAGCTAGGAAGATAGAAGGACAATAGGAAAAAGGGCCTAGGCTATGGTTGGCCATGTAAAAAAGGGGAAAAGGGAATGAACGCTCAAAAGAGATTTAGGGTTTTGTATATAAAGTTGAAAAGTGAATGAGAAGCTCATTCTTGTGTGTGGCCAAAAGTAGCTCTCTTCTTCTTCTTCTTCTTCTTGCTTGCTTGAGCTTGTGCTTGAGAGAGGGAGTGTGAGAGTGTGAGGGAGTGAGTATGTGAGGGTGAGGGACCGGGGAGGAGAAGCTCTCCATCTTCTCCTCTCTTCTTCTCTTCTCTTCTCTTCTCTTGTCTTGCTCATGGCGATGGAGCTTGGAGCGTGGAGCTTGAGGATGGAGCTTACTTGAAGCTTGCACTTGGATCGTGGAGCTACCGGAGTGCGCGGGAGAGGAGGTAACTCGATCGGCATGGAGGTAATCTCACTACACCCGTAGATATGGATGGCGTGTCGGCTATGTGAGAGGTAGCCATTAGTGCTCGACTTGGAACACTTGAAACAATAAGCGGTCCGAGGGTCTTGGCGGTTGAGCAAAAGCTCCCACAAGAGCTAGAGGCACATCACAGATCCATCACTGGGATGAAACTTAGAGCAAGTAGTTCAAAATTTGGCTATAAACTATCCTCCAAATTGCGCATAGTGTTTACCATAATGGCCCTGCAGGCCGGGGGGACTGCCCCCCCAAACCCCCGCAGAGGGGGCTCTGCCCCCTCCGCACCTCCCCCAAGTAGATTGGAGAGAAAGCGCGTGCCATGACAGGTCCTCCAAATTAGACCCTAGTGTAGTAATGGCTCTACACGAGCATGGATCCTCACTTATAAAAGAGCAACCAAAAGCCCATACCCGAACAGAGAGAAACAAAGACCCTAGAACATCAATGGGCCAAACTAGCCATCAAGGGCAAAAAGGCCACACCATGAGAACACAAAGACATTGTGTTCAGACCATGTCTAGTCAGAGCAAAATGCAACATCAACAAGCTACGAATGCGAAGATGACTAGACATGGCACTCTTGATGAGAGATGTACCTTGAGCAGCACTGCACAGATGACCCAAGACATCGGTGGAGAATCCACATCTGGTCGTGTAGTTGGGGACTCAAGGGCATCTGTCAAAAGGCTTAAATTTACAAGCCAAGACCCAGAAGATGAAGACATAGTACCACCTGCTTATCTTAGGGTCAAACTCACCGCGAACAGAGAGCATAATATCGATGCTCTGATTGATGAAGGAGCAGATTTTAATATCTTAACCTATGAATCATGGACCCTACTAGGCCAACCAGAGCTCACATCGACTAGTGCAACTCTTAGCCCTTATGGGGGACACCCACAAGCACTCATAGGGAAGTGCAAAATCCTTACGACAATTGGAACGGAAAGCTTGCCTATCCTATTTCATGTGCCTCCAAATAGTGCTAGCTACGGGAAAGAAACCCTCCTAGGAAGGCCCTTCAAAAGGGCGACCAAGTGTAAGGCTGACTATGTAGCACAGGGGATACACCTGACGCTACCGGGTGTGAGGATAGTCACAACCTTTAGCAAGGGTGACCTCATCGAACCTCGAGGGAAAGGCAAAGAAGGTGCTGGCATAACAGTCAAGCCTACTAATGAGAGCAAGGACTTGTTGGAAAATTTGATACAAGCACAGGTCGAACAACGAGAACCAGTGAGTGAGGCCATGCCTGAAACAAGAAGGTCAAGAGACAATGCCAAGGACGGGCTTGGGACTTATAAATATCATAGAAGACCCCAAAATAAGCCCAAGCCTTATAGACAAAGGCATCGATGGAGGGTCAGCACAACGCCGCGATGGATATCCAAAGCGTTGCTACGTGCTCAAGGGTATTACACAGGTAACCGATGGATTTGGATACCAAAACCCCTTGCTAAACCACCTCTATCAGCTGAAAGCCAGATTGCACCAAAAGCAATGAGGCACAGGAGGAAACCTGAGAGAAACTCCAAGTCTCGAGACAAGAAACAAAACATGAGCGTTCAAAAGAAAGAGCCAAGGCCTAGCATGCTTAATAAGCATAGATCATATGTAACCATTGAGCGCACACAAATACCATTAGTGCTCAAGGAGCTTTTGACTTCCCAAGAGGATAATGAGCACCAGAGGCACAACGCTGCTCGTGAGAAGGCTGATTGTTCAACAAAGCAAATAGCACAATCATTTAATAGCCTCGAGAAAATCATTCAGCTAGTGCCAAGTCCACTAAGAGTCCTAGATCTCCTACATCCTCTTTTTCCAAACGGACTCATGAAGCACTACAGCAGTTGTCAAAGGCGACTCCTCAATTCCAATCTCTATCTCTATCTAAGCTTCCAAATTTCCAAGAGGTGGGACATGACACCATCCGTAGCTCTCAACCCAAGGATATGCCTGAGCAACCTAATGTGACTAGATCAACTCATGCTCGATCTACACAGATGAATGCTCAAAGGGCAACAAAAGACATGACCACTTCCGATCGCCATAGGGACTTGACACCGCAATCCAGCAAGGGTAGCTAGCCCATGGGACTAGCCACTGCTACTTCCCATCAGGGATCACAATAGTCACAGCCCTTGGCCGTGACAATGCCCCTGGTGGAATGTGTCCTTAGTAGTTTACTTGTGGAGGAGGTGTCACAGCCAACTTCCTTGACAACTCCAGCAAAGTGCCTAAAGCCTAGGCTAGAGGAGTTAAACACAAGGGAATTGGCTGAAGAGCTAGATTCTCCAAAAAGGGAGGCAGTTGTGCCCTCACAACCTGGCGAGGCTATTCAGCAGGCCACAGCTATGTTCCATAAGGACACGCTAGAGAAAGAGAATGCTGAGGCTCCAAGCACATCAATGGTTGACCTGGTCCAGGGTCTTGAGTCATTGAGAGATACAGCTACACTAACTAGGAAAAAGAGGAGAAAACAACAAAAACAACAGCAGTTGCAGGTGGTTGTGGACCCCAAGAACATTGAGACGAAGAGCGTTAGAGAGCTGAGGAATAAAGCATTGAGTCCATCCACCAGTGCACCAATTGATGCCTCTCCTAATAGCGGTGAAACCTCAGACACATCCGTGTACTCTGAAAAATCAAAGCAATCGTTACCATCAATGGCTGCTTGCAACAGTCTATCCACAAACAATAGAACTCAAATTGACCAATTAAGAGTGGATAAAACGTTGTCACAACAGGGTGACAAATTTATACCAGTCATATCCAAGGAGAACCATGACACAATGACAAAGGCTCAAGAGAAACATGAAAACCCCAAGAGTATAAGAAATCCTAGCATTGGCCAAACTTGCTCATCTAGGCCTGAGCCCCCAGCTACGCTAAAGCCCAGGCAAACTCCTAGAACCTTGCATGAGATGGCAACCGAACAAGCCCTTGTTGAACATAGAAGTGTCACAGAGTGCTTAACTGAGTTGGATGCTAAGCTCAAAGTGTTCGCATGTGTCTATGTCCTAGAAGACATGGGCGCATTCCCTAAAGAGCAGCTCGAAGAATACTTGCCATTCCCCTTATCTTGGGAAGAGCAAGAACATCTTGACGAGCACTATAACAGGCTCCTGTATGAATGCATGCGACTCATCTCTGACGAGGAAGCCAATGAACTGCGCTTAACTATCACATTCAATGACGTGCTCTTCCGACCAAATCTCTTAGAGATAGAGCAACTAAAGCGAATCTATCAGAGGGTTGAAGTCAATTTAAACAACGTTGGTGTGAAAACCACATTGCAATGGCTAAACTAGGAGCCCAGATCATGACAGTCTCAGAGGAGTGATTGGCCAAATGGCGGTCTCAATGAGACCCAACCTATGTGGCACCAACTTCCCTTCGAGTGCTGACTACCATTTGGGGTACGGACTTAGCTGAAACTAGCCAAGAGAACTCTCTGTCTGATAAGGTTCTCACTGAGGAGGAGTTACATGTTGCCAGTAGACTCGGACAAGGTTCCATGCTACTCGATGCTGCAAAATATCTATCGGTATTGAGTAAGCTGCCACGAGTACTAGATGCCTGTGCCACGCTCCAGTACAATCCGAAGTTCTACAATTGGCTTTTATCCTCATGAAGTGACATGGATTCATGGATATGCATATAAATAAACAATGACTTTTGTGACCCTGTCAACACATACAAGCAATAATAGTCAAGCGCAGGGAGAAGAGTTGGGGTCAACAGGCTAAGCTCCTCAGGTCCTCCTCTCACCACACATTTAGAAGTTGTGTGACCATTTCCACCTCTGGACAGAGGGCATGCAACCCTCATTACCACCATAGGAAGTCCTGACCAACATCTCTGATGGTGTAGACAGGGTACCGTCCCTTTCTATACACCTTTCCCTCTTTCCGGTCTATCCTTTCAAGGATGAGCCCTGCCCCACTCCATGACCACCAGTCTGCGTAACTTAGCATGAGCCAAGATCTGCTAATGGTTGGAGGCTAAATGAACATCATCATGGGGGCCATCCCTCTACAACAAACACTGCATGCCTCACCCCTCCACTTCTCATCATATGCGCTTGATAACCCACACCATAATCCCTTCCATGCGAATGGTTTTATCCTATATCAAGGCATAATCCTTGGTTTGCATTTTGCGGGTCCCCCTATGAGGAAGACATGGAGCACCTAGGGTAGCTGGCTTGCAAAGAAGCTCTCTGCTGTCGAAGGGAACATGCAGCACAAGCTTCTTCCGTCGGTGCGCTACATGCCTACCCTTAAAAGGTATGCAAAGAAATGAGGTCCCAAGCGACACCACCCCGGACATAGGCCCAAGGGAGTAGAAGCTCAAAGAAGCACACAAGGTGTGACAACACCGGTTGTGCAAGCCCCCAATAGATGCTCGGGCATCAGGTGCTCAAAGGCAGAAAGGATAGCTCGAGACAAGAAAGAATTCGATGCATTGTTCAAAAGCATTTTGGAAATGGTGGTAGCCAGAGACTACACCATTCAGGTCCCAGCCGACATCTTCCCTGCCCAACCTCGCAGGAGCCCCTCACTAGCAGAGCCTCCGTCGCATGACCACCCGGACTCACCCCACCTCGTGCAAATCGAGTAGCCCCTACGATATACAAGCAAATTAACAAGCCATCCTGCCATAACTTTTTGTCTTTTGATGATTAAAGGGGCAGACTCCCCACTTGTACATACTTCCCTTGTCTATTGCTAATATATGCCACGTCTTTAACAAGCACTGGAATAGGCATCGCAATCAGCATCATAGGATTTTGAAAAAGTTATATCTTGACATGATTGCATTTGTTCATTGTACTTGACGCATGCGACTTGCATATACTCTCATGAAGTGACAAGTGGATGCAAGATGACACATGTCTTCGTGCAAACGTGTTCAATGCCCAAGTCACTGACCAGCAACCTTACAAAGAACTGCGACAAAGCCACGCTGCCAAACGCGAAAAATCACCCTTGCGAGTGCCCACATCGCACGAACCAAAGCATAGTCATGGGCTACGCTCTCTTCCTAGGTCAAACTCTATAGTGCGCTCACATGACGGTTGTTACCTCAATTGTACCAACATCGCATGTCGCAAAGAGGTTTGCAGTATCTCAAGTATATCTCCCTATCTCAACAACTGCTTCTTTAACAACGAGGCTAGGGCATAATCATCACTGTAATATCCATTTCTTGAGCCTTCGAAGCTTGACATTTCCCAACCCATTGAAAGGCTAATAGCCTCAACATGTTGCAATGGTTGTACTTAGGCAAGTCAAAAAAAAAGAAAGAAAGAAAGAAAGAAAAAAGCATAAGACAAAAGAAACAAAAAAGAAAAAATAGAAAAAGGAAAAAAGAAAAAAGAAAAAAAAAGAAAAGAATGAAACGATAAGAAGCACTCACGATCATAGCACATCACCTAGGGGTCCTCAAATTAGGTGCGTTTAGTGACCTTGGTTGGCTGGCTCCATCCCTAGTCCCCTAGCCCCCTAGCATCACCCACAATAGTTCACGGCACATCAAGGGTAGGACATACCTAGGACGTTTGTCTCGCCTATGGTTAGACCTGTCATCCTGACCCATTCACACGATTCCCTCTTGCACTCTGCTTTACCATTGCAATCAATTGTGGTAAGCATTGCATGTGTGGCCATGAAAAGCACACTGTCCTCATCACATAGGTCCAATGGCTACCAACTACCGATAGTGTAGTGTCCCTATGTTCAATCATGTTACGTCATGCAGTCACAATGCAAAGGATGTCGCCTACACCTTCACATGTACTTCTTCTCAACATGGACAACTTTGCTTCATCCACACATCGTTATGAGAAACCAGCTCATGGTCTTCTACCTACGTAATATCTAAGTATGCACGAGCACTCGCATAATATCTGCACCGAAGTATATACACAGTTTGGGTCCTCAAGTGCAGGACAATACTCTCAGCTTGCTTAGATCAACCTGTCTCCCAAGCTAATTAAACTATGTCTTGTGCACGATAGAGAAGACTAGCACTACCCCTAGGGAGAGACCACCTATGAGAGGTTTCCAATCGCGGGTATTGAAGACTCCAATAAAAATATTGTTTGCTCTTCATCGACACTCAACTCTGAATTCCTATCCTTATCCCCTTGCAAGCCCGGCAAGAATCATCATGTGCAGAATCCCCAACAAACTGCCACTTGCACTCCATCAATGCAACCTCCCCAAAGAACAGCCCTACTACCACCGCCAATAGCCCTACCACCAGCCATCTAAACCACCAACGTGCCTCCAACGACCTTCCTCCCCACCACTACCAACACTCCTCCATGACTACCATAGACGTCCTTGCCACCCATGTCTTCGATGCATGCTAAAGCTTGCTACCTACGATGGTGAGTGCCATGGGACTGGCACTCGTCTAGGAGGGGGGTAATGTTAACCTCAAACGAACAAATGTGGAAAATCTGGAAAAGCTAAAGCAGAAGACAAAGGCTAAGGCAAAGTGACACGGAAGATAAAGACGCACAAGGAGAAAAGTCCTAAATAAGGAAGAAAGGCGCGTAAGAAAAAGCGCAAGTCAATACTTTTGAAAAAGAGCGCAAGCGCATCATGGTTTAATTCAAGGAGCACTGTGCAATGTGTAAATGTAGATGGGTGGTGAAAAGGAAGCTAGGAAGATAGAAGGACAATGGGAAAAAGGGCCTGGGCCATGGCCGGCCATGTAAAAAAGGGGATAAGGGGATGACCGCCCAAAAGGGATTTAGGATTTTGTATATAAAGTTGAAAAGTGAATGAGAAGCCCATTCTTGTGTGGCCAAAAGTAGCTCTCCTCTTCTTCTTCTTCTTCTTCTTCTTCTTGCTTGCTTGCTTGCTTGAGCTTGTGCTTGAGAGAGGGAGTGTGAGAGTGTGAGGGAGTGAGTGTGTGAGGGTGAGGGATCGGGGAGGAGTCTCCATCTTCTCCTCTCTTCTTCTCTTCTCTTCTCTTCTCTTGTCTTGCTCGCGGCAATGGAGCTTGGAGCGTGGAGCTTGAGGATGGAGCTTGCTTGAAGCTTGCACTTGGATCGTGGAGCTACCGGAGTGTGCGGGAGAGGAGGTGATTCCATCGGCATGGAGGTAAGCTCACTACACCCGTAGATATGGATGGCGCATTGGCTATGTGAGAGGTAGCCATTAGTGCTTGGCTTGGAACGCTTGAAATAATAAGCGGTCTGAGGGTCTTTGCGGTTGAGCGAAAGCTCCCACGATGGTCATGCATTGGCAATTTCTCGATTTGTTAGTGCATTCTAAACTATTTTTAGCTTTATGTGTGGGGACTCATCTCTATGCATGATTCATTATGAGTTCTTCCATGCAAATGACCCATTTCCCATTCCAATATTCTCAGTACCTCTAACACCTTCCCTAAGGCATATCTTCTGTTGATCTTGTCTTTTCATGTATCTTGAATTGTGCTTGTGCATACATTTAATTTATATTGCATGTTTTGTTTACGTTCCTTGTCACAATAGATTTTGGCTTTGATCTCAAAACCTTGTTGTCTTTAATTGACATTTTTTATTTTTACCTCACTATGAAATAAGCTCATGAGCTTCATGTATTTACTCTACTTTGTTTTTCCTTCTGGTTTCATGTAAACACTTGTCTTTCACTCAAAAAGTGGGTTTTGACCATATAGCCTTGCTTGTCTTTTGAATTGACCAATTTTTATTTTTTTAGAACTTTGTTCCAAGTTATAGCTTTTTCCATATTAATTTTTGAAGCCCTTCATATGTTTTTTTGGGGTTTTGTGTATTTTCCATACGAACACTCTTACTTTGAACCTAAAGCAAGTTTTGACATTATGGTCTCATTCATTCCTTTGAATTGTACATTTTTTCTTTTTATAGTATTGCATTTCGAGTTCCAAGGTCAATGATATTAATTCTCATAATTAATTGTGTGTTTGTCTCTAGCATTACATGAACACCCATTTTTCTTCATTATCTATGGCTTTGTTCATTTCCCTTTCCCAATTTTTCCCATTGTTCCGCCCTAGATCAGACAATGCTTTTTCTTTCCTTGTGATCTATGCTTTATCTATTTACAAAACCCCAAATTTGGGACCTCCCCAGGATCCCATTACAATCTTGCAACTGCCCAGCTAGGGGAGGAATCCTACTTCTCCTTCCTTTTAGTTTCCTAGCTAAAAAACAAAAATATTAATGAATTATATTTTCAAAAACAAAAAACTCATCATTGTAACTACCCATCGATCCCTCCCTACTTGTTCACTTCTCTCTCCTACCCCTTCTTTCTTTCTATCTTCTTCTTTCTCTCACCTTTCTCTCCCTCTCTCTCTTCACGATACTCTCTCTCTCTCTCTCCCCCTTGCATCCTCCCTCCATTTTCTTCTTCTTTTCTCCCACTTCTTCTTCTTCTCTATTTTACTTCTCCCACCTTCTTCTCCCCCTATCCCACCCCCAAGATATTTCCCCTTCTCTCCCTCCACCATCTCCTCCCTCTTCCCTCACACCTTCTCCTCTCCCTTTCCTACTATCTTGTTCTCCTCCTCCTTCTATCCATCTGCTCCCTCTCACTACTACTATCTTGTGTATTTCCCTATTCTGGTGGCAATGTATCCTCCTTCGACATTGATACATGCTGCTTGTCCCATCAACTCATCCCTCGTTGTTGCCCACAACACCGTGCCTTCTTCACCTCTATTTCCTTCTCCCCCTCCCCCTTTGTAGAGGCAAGCTCAAGCTCAACTACCAAGACCCACAGACCGCGCTTATTGTTCAAGAGTTTCAAGAGAGCACTAATGGCTACCTCTCAAATATCCGATGCGCTATCCCTCTCTACAAGTGTAGTGAGCTTACCTTGATGGCCGATTGAGTTGTTTCCTCTCTCAAGCACTCCGATGATAGCTCTATGATTCTTGATGCAAGCTCAAGCATCCTCAAGCCTCCACCTCCAAGCTCCATCCTCTATAGCCGCATGCAAGATAAGAGAAGAGAAAAGAAGAGAAGAAGAAGAGAGGAGATGGTGGAGAGCTTATCTCCTTGATCCCTCACCCTCACACACTCACTCCCTCACACTCTCACACTCCCTCTCTCAAGCACACAAAGCAAGCAAAGAGAAGAGAAGAAGAAGAAGAGTTTCTTGTTGCCATACACCAAAGAATGAGCTCTCATTCACTTTTTGACCTTTATGTACATGCCCTAAAATTCCATGGGCATCCATCCCCTTTTTACATGGCCCCTAGGCTATTTTTTTTCATTGTCCTCCTATCTTCCTAACTTCCTTCCTACTGCCCATCTACCTTTACAATTTGCACAGGTGAGAGCTTGGCGCTCTTAAAATAAATCATGGTGTGCCTTGCACTCTTTTACAAAAGTATTGACTTGCACTTTTTTTTTGCGCCTTTCTCCTTGATTTAGAACTTTTCTGTGCTTCTTGTGTTTCCATATTTTTCTTGTCATGCCTTCGTCTTCCGTTTCACTTTTTGCCTTGGCCTTGTCTTCTGCTTAGATTTTCTGGATTTTTCACCTTGTTCATCTGAGAAGTTAGCATTACCCCTTCCTAAACAAGTGCCAGTCCCATGGCACTGATGAGGAGTGGTTGGAAGGGATGATGGGTGTGGCTAGATGGCTTTTTTGAGTTTGTATACAAGCCTTGGTTGAGGGTGTATTGGAGGGATTTATGCCTTTAAAATTGAATATCGTATTGGATGGATCCCTGCATGAAGAGAGGCAGATGTGCGGATCAATCTTTGAAATTGAAGATAAAGTTGGACGGATCCATCGATTGGCCCTCCGTGGGGCTGCCTTCTCCTGCGATGTTCCAAATGAGCTTCTTCATTCACTTTTTGACTGGGTTTTTCTTGATTTGCCTCTACCTTGTTTTGCCTTGATGGGGACATGCCACGTAAGATAGGGAGAATGATGGGGCCTCTAGAGCTGGTGGTTGGGGCCTTTGTTTGTACCTAGAAAGAAAAGAAGGTGCACTACTTGGGGGTGTTTCTACCCTATTGTGGAGTGCATGGTGCATGTGCTTGTGGAAATGGGAGATGGGTTAACCTTGGGCAAGCTCTTGGTGGTGTCCCACAGTTGAGGACCCAGTTTGTGCACAAAGGAGGTGCGGTGCAAGGGTCTTAGGGTGACAGGTCTAACCACATGCAAGAATTACATTCCTAGGTATGTCCTGCCCTTGAGGTGTCCTAAGCATGTGTCATGGGGAATCAAAAGGGCTAGGTGGTTAGACATAGAGCCAGCCGAGCGAGGCCACCAGACGCACCTAACTTGAGACCCCTAGGTGTAGTGACTGTGATCAACGTGCACCTTGTGGTGTCTTGTGTGTTATCTCTTCCCATTTCTCTCTCTCTCTCTCTCTCTCTCTCTCTTTTTAAAAATGAATAGAGCCTTGACTTTGGTGGGGTAGTACAAGATAGAGGATTTATTCTTTGGGTTCTTGAGTGTAGGATGGGGAGGTAGGGGGCTTTAATGAATTACTGAGGAAGTGCCTACTTAGTATATACCCTTTTTGGCCTATTTTAACATGCAAAGGGATGATGGAAAAAAATAGATGGCTATAGTTGGTGAAATGGATGTCATTCATATCCTCAAGGAGAGCCATGCAAAATGATGGGAGTAAAGCAGCACACAGCATTAGCCGAGTCATGGCGCATCCATCTATTTCTGCATTTTTATTAAAGAAGAGCAGTAGAAGATGGTACTCTGCTAGTGCGGGGGGTTTCTTGAGGAGGGTCCTAAGTAATTTAATATAATTACATGTTGTTACAAAGGCAGGGTCTAGGCAGGAGGAGAATTCCATCAAGAAATGGGCCATGGAGTCCCATAGATCTTGTTCTAAGAAGGCAAGTGCTTTCTCCAGTTTCGTGGGATTTGATGGGACCAAAAATGGGATGGCACTAGTAGCTGGACCCTAGTGCATACAACAGACACCTCCACCACCACCCGACCTCACGGGCCAGGAGTGTCTGTAATAACTAAATGCACACTAGATACATCTAATATTGCATTTGTAGCTGAATAAGAGTCCAATGGCAAACCCCTCAAAGAGGTATCCCACACATATTGGTAATAAGTGCCACATATCACAGACATAGGAGGCACCCCATCGGTTGATTGCTATGACCCCACTGTAGCTCTCCTACATCTTGGGGATTGGCCCCTTGATGCATTGCTTTTACATATAAACACATTCGCACAAGACTCCTCTCTTTTTTAGCGAGATCCAAGAGATATCATGTTTCCTCACTAATAATCTCCCCAAAGAAATGAACGGCTAACCTACGGCAAGGGGAATCTCACCCTCTCAAGCGTGGGTCAACTATAATTCAAAAAATTTCTATGCATTTCGAGGATTTGATACCACATGTATGATCAATGCAATAGTGCATTTCTCATCGTGCACAAACAGTTATGTTTTGAAATTAGTCTATGTGCTAATATGCAAACAGTCTTTCCATGAATTCCAACTAATACGTATATACTTTGTTGCAAGAATCTAGCACCAAGGCAAACCTTGTGCTATTAGATCCCTAATTTCCAAATAGGCCATTTCCTAAATGCTATGTATAGAAAAAACAATCCGAATTTGTATTATTTCAGCCCTCAAACTGTTGTGCACAAAATCCTACTCCCCCTCACCATTTAAGTTTTGCTTCGTTGCATAGATGTATAGAGGTTATTTTGTCATGGTTTAGTGTATAAAAAGCAACAAATTACACACTATGACAAAAAAATAGGGCAAACTGAGGCCAAACCTCATGCTTTGCCGTACCATACATCCACAACCACTTATTATATTTTTTCGTAGTTTTCTAAGGTATATTTCTATTTTTTCTCTTATTTTTTCCTATTTTCTCTATTTTTCCAATAAAAAAATTGATATATTTTTAGAGATATGGCTCTTGATTCTTAGAATAGCAGAAATGTAGATTTTATTAGCATTTTATCCCATGTGTATTGGTTTATCCCACCCAAAAACACAAAAAATCCCATTTTTCTCTTAAAAACCATGTTTTACGGATTTCTAAAAATTATTTCCAATATTTTGACTTTATATTTTTTGATTTTTTCATCTTGCAAGCATAGAACAAATAGTAAACAACATGTCTACCAATTTTCACTCCATAAGAACAACATTGGCTTAATCAAATATAAAAAACAAGCAATTTTCCTTTGTAAAATAGAATTACTAGTTTTTTTTCCTTCTTTGCAAGTTTTAGAATCTGATGTGGGACTATAGATCAGCCCTCATTCAAGGTTCAGCCCACCTCCAAACAGCCAACTCTAACCCTACATTGATTCGGGAGTGATCCGGTACCATGCCGGACAAGCATCCTTCAACCGATCTTCATTCTTCTTCATGTGCATGAATTGCCTCTTAAGGGGAGAGAGAGGGAGGAGAGAGAAAGACTAAAAATGAGATTTTTAAATCCTCCATTAAAATGGGCAAGCTTGCAGCCATCATGTTCCTCTCCCTACCTTGATGGAGAATCTCCCTCTCTCTCTCCAAACGGGTTTGAATCGGAGAGGCATCGAGCAAAAATGAGGAGACACATTGACGCTTTCCTCTATTCGACAGTTTTTGCATTAGTTTCAAGGCTTTTATTAAGCCTAAGGTTTAAAACATTAAAATAACAGGTTCATCTTTTTATGTTCACACTATCTCACAAGTGGATTTTTCAATTTTGAGGGGGCAAACGATGTCGGAATTGAGATCTGTCTGGACGGGTGGCTTTGTGATGTTGAAACCTACAAAACTGGGCCCCATCATGCTCTTCCCAGCTTCCAGATCCAGTAGCCACTTCACAACCCTGAACCTTGTGGGGATTAAATGGGGGGTCAAACGGGCTTGGATCGACAAACCGAGACTTGCGTTGGATTCTTGACGTTGAAATGTATCTAGGAAAACTCCAGCTTGGCCATCAGCCATCGTTTGATTTTTCATAAAAATTGACTCTTTAACACCTCTCGGGCACTTTTCGGCTCTTCAATGCTTCAACAATGGGTCCAAATCGGGTCCTAAAATCCAGCTCTCATTGGTGATCAGGGGATAGGGTGACTCAACCCGTCGAATCCCATGAATGAATCTACACATAAACACAACCACAAAGAGCATCAAGCTGATACAAAATAGATACACAACAAAATACATCACAGCTCTCACCCTACCCCTTGACAAAACCAAGGCATGAAATCCACAAGGAGTAGGCCTAGCACAAATTGATAAGAGGCTAGAGCTAGTCACTAACCTGTTATTCTAACACAGCCAAGCTAAAAAGAACTATCAAAGAGGGAATCCTAAGTGGTGGTCTAAACTACCTACCTAACTAAGGACAACTCAACGAGGAGCTCGTGTGAAGAGGCCAGGAATCCTATAGCCTGATCAAGCAATATTTACTTTTAGCACATTGTCCTTTTATGCCTTTATTTTCCATACTCGAGCATGTAAAAAGGAGAGAGCTGAGCGTAGTGACCCAAGGAGAACAAGGCATTGGCCCTTAAGTCCTGTCTCAGTACCCAAGAACCTACCAAGCCCTCGCGAGGCGACACTTAATCCTTTTCTAACACTCACTTTTATTTTTGCTCCAACCTTCTTTTATTTTTATTTTTCCAACTAGATGCCACCCCTAGGAATACAAGGCAATGGCCCTGGGTCTGACTCATCCCCAGGAACCTACTAGGCCTTTGCAAGGTGATGATCAACTGCTCAAAATTTTTCTATCTTTCCTTTTCTATATTTTATAGGGGTTAGAATCCCTTTTTACACACCTTCATAATTCATAGATTTTCTCTCAGATATTTAGGGTTGTGCTTCTTTTGGGTATTTTTAGTAGGCTTCTCTAACTGCCTCACACTAATAGGACCTCCTAGATCAGCCGCCTAGTAGGTCAGCAAAACAGTGTCACTAGAACTCCCATCGAAAATATAATTTTGAGTGCTTGAAAATGCCTTTGCAGGAGGCAATGACTACTCAGACCTCCCATAGACATATCGACCTAAAACCTGGGACTTCATGCCTTGATCGCTTGTCCCTAATCAAATAAGAAGAAAGCACCCTCATATATGTATCATTATTTGATTAAGGCAAAAAAAACTGGAAATGGAATGAAACCACCTGGAATGGCCACAAGAAGCTCCTCTGTAGCAAAAGCTCCCTCCATCGACTTCATCAACCTGTATGATGCAATCACTAAAACAACAAACCATTAAACATATCTGCACCAAATAGACATAGGGCCCTCTTGGCCTAAAGGAATAGCACATTTGTATTGCAAACTAACTGACCCTCTTGGCTTAAAATGGATAGGTCATTCTAATCCATGCAATACATGGCATATACATCACATCCTATCAAACTAACCAAGATATCAAGCATAGCATACAATAGGACGGCTAGCCCCATGCTACTCATGCCACACAACTTAAGGCTTGATCTTGGGGATTTTGTAAATCCACTAGCCCAAGCCTTTCTACTGATATAATCTCAATATGGACTATCCTTCCTTGGGTACCATTGGCTAGGATATCATGGGACTCACATGTCCCACATTTATTGTCATCCAAATGAACTGGTCGTTCAAGCAGCTTAGAGGCTCCTTTGGCACAAAAAATCACAACTTGGTGCTCATTCAAACCTTCCCTATTTGGATTTTGACATAAGTCAGTGTTGCAACCCAAACTAGGTAGGGTTTCAATCCGAGACCCATCACATAATTGTATCTCAGGGCAGTCCCTATTGTTAGAGGTAGCATTATGGCCTTTTATCACACCTACGTGGAAATCCATCAAAGCATGTCCACATGCAATTCCTGGCCCTTCATCTGGCACACCAACCATACATTTAGAAATTTTGGGTCTCCAAACCCATCTCATATTCATTTTCATATGCTTAGATTGCCTCATTTTGCCACATTGGTCCAATGGACTCAAAGCAGACTTATTGCTATAGCCAGATAGCCTCACATCCTTATGACTTCCATCGAGCGGCAGGTGGACCTTGGTCATGCTGCATCTTCTTCATATGAGATGTCTTCCCTTTCCTTTGTCCACTCTGCAACTACTTATCCATAGGAACCATGCTTTTACTAAAAAGAATAGCATCTACTCGAAAGCATGATTCAACACTAAATTGAAAAGGCTTCTCAAGAGCCTTACTAGCTACACAACTAAAACCACCCATAGCACACTTATCCATACTCGTAGGCTCGATGGTTCTATCAATGCCGCCATCACAACTACCTCTCATGGGAGCATTACAAGCCTTGATGGGACTTACTCGGCTTGGAATCTTTTTATCTCCATGGGGTATATTATCCCTACTATTTCCATTTTCTGCTTGGAGATTTTGGCTACCAAGGTTCCCCTCATAGACTGGCTTGGTATCAACAAGCGAGCTATCTCCTTATAGAAATGGTTGGAAGCTAGGATGCACTTGTAGTGAGAGGGAAAAACTCCAAAAGTTTCCCCAACATCTATGAATATGTCCCTCATAATCAATGGCATGCATCTTTGCTTCCCTTAACGACTTAGGATTCCACATTCCCACTTGGATTTGCATCTTAATCTCTAATCCACTCAAAAAGAGATCACATAGCACATCACCTGGCAATGCAGTAGCTCTTCTTGGCCAAAGCCTCAGAATATCATCAAAGGCTCTAGCATATTCTTTAACAGGAGGATAGGACTCTTTCTTAATCTGCATCAGCTGCCCTAAAACTTGGGTCATAGACACCTTCTTCTCATATTCATCTAAAAATTGATCACTCAACTCCTCAAAGGATTTAATAGACCCCCTTGGAAGGCTCCAGTACCATTTTCTAGCCTCTCCCTTTGGGGTACTTGAGAATACAAGCATTCGATGAATATCATCATACCCACTTGCAAGGAAAGTTAGGCCGTATTCTCATAAATGCACCATCAGATCCTCATTAACCAACCCATGAAACACTAGGAGACCCCTATAAGGAGGAGGACATTTAGTCCTTTCCTTTGGGATTAGCACTAGGCCATTAAAATCCTTGTATTCCTCTTGACCTAGTACCAACGTATTAGGGTCTTTAATTTCGTCCACTTCCACCTTTACTGGCGTTGAAAGTTCATTGCCTCCATGAACTTCCCTTTCTGGCAACTCATAAAGTGGTTTAGGGAGGCATATAGCTCCTAGCATATCATTTTGATCCTTTCTTAGAGGATCTTCCATATTTTACCCCTTCCTAGGCAATTCCATGATGGCTTTATCTAGGAGCTTCTACCCCTCATCAAAACTAAACTTATCCTTAGCACTTAGGACCTAGGGACCATGCCTTTTAAGCAACGACTTTCCCTTTACAGCTAGGGCTTCTAACATCCTTGTGATACCTAAAATTTTGGCACAATGCCCCACCACATGGGATGTTTCATCCATAACTGCACTCCACTATATGCCGAGTTTTTCCCATGGCAATACGGCTTTAGCATAATCACTTGTTGATGCCATGACCACCATAGCTTCCAACATACTTGTTCCATGCCCTCTAGGTTGATGGATGGTTATACATGATTTCTCTTGGATAGAGACCACTCCAAGGCAAACCTCGGCCCATGCCATTGCATTAGAGGACGGGGTAACCACTAACTGGTTACTCTTCTTAACCTTACTTGTCAAGGTCTCTTGTATGCCATGGAGAAACCAATCTATGGAGAGAGATGATCAAATGCATCCCCCCCTTCTTTTTCCCCTCTATCCCCTCCTTAAATTTAATTTCAATATAGGAAATTAAGAGGGGTCTACCTCTAATGTATACGCTTAAGTGTCCCCTTCCAAAAACCCCCCTTCCTTACACTCACATGATACCATACAACATCTATAGTGAACCCCCCGGGCTTTACGTACTACAACGGAGAAGTCAAATTCTAAAAGTAGAAGTAGACATTTAGCGATGCGTCCTGTAGCACATAGTTTATTAACAAGATATAATAGGGCTTGATGGTCAACAAAGAAGATAAATGGCATAGTCAAAAGATAATTCAAAATTTTATTTACAGCAAATACCATGGCCAACCCCTCTCTCTTCATTGTTGAGTGATTCATTTTGGTCTAAGTGAGTTGTCTGCTAGCAAATCTCACTGGGTAGTCTAGGTTGTGTTCAGCAAGTTGGCACAGCACAGATCCTATGGTGAATTTTGAAGTGTCAATGTACACATGGAACATGAGTGTCCAATCTGGGGCTCGTAGAATTGGTGCTGTGGGTCAGAGCCTTTTTCAATTCCTCATACACACATTAGCATTCCTCAGCCCATTTGAATATGATCAGCAACTTGTATAGAGGTCTAGCAATCAATGCATAGTTCAACACAAGTCGTTGGTAATACCCTATATGTCCCAAGAAGAACTAAATGCCCTTGTAATCAGTTGGGGGTGGAAGGTCGACGATGACCCTGATCTTCGAGAAATCTGTGGCAATGCCATTCTTTGATACCACAGTCCTAGGATGCATCCATGCTTTACCCAAAATGGCACTTCAAGGGGTTCAATGAGAGGCGATACAGCCTAAAACATTAAAAGACCGCTTAGATTCTTTCTATATGTTCTCTCCAAGTAGATTGAACACACAAGTCATCCACAAAGACCTCTAACTCCTTCCTAAGCGTGTCCTTGAATATAGTGCACATGAGTTGTTGGAAGGTAGCTGGTGCATTAGTCAACCCAAAGGGTACGACTATGTAGGCAAAGATGCCCCATTCAGTGGCAAACGCAGTTGTGTGCCTATCATTAGGATGCACTTGCACCTAATTGTATCTAGAGAAGCCATCTAGGAAACTGTAGGCCTCCTTGCTAGCTACTCTCTCAAGCATGTTCTTGATATACTGCAATGGATAGTTATCTCTCTTTGTTGCCACATTTTCCTTCTTGTAGTTGACACACACTCTAATCTTTTCATTATTCTTTAACACAATGACTATGGATGAAACCCAGTCTATGTGTTCAATTTCTTAGATGAATCCCCCTCTTATTAGCTTATCAATTTCTTCCTTGATGTCATGGGTATGCTTTGGATTAATGGGATATGGTCGTTACTTGATCGGTGTCATGGGTATGTTGTGAGTCACCACACTTGGATCTAACCCTTTGAGCTCTTCTAGGGACCAAGCAAAGACATCTATATACTCTCACAAGAGAGTAATGAGACTTTCTTCACCTTGCTCAGCCAAGTCATCGGCTATAAAGACAGGTCGTGGGGTGTCCCCTTCCTTGGCTGAATTGACCTCTTTGACCTTGGTGGGTCCCTTGAGTGATTGGTTTGCTTGCTTGCCCCTGTCCTTTGGCTCCCAGCAAAATCACCACCCTATCTCCCATTTTGAACCTTGTGAATTGCTTTAGAAGGTATTGTAGTTTTTGCTACTCTTCTAACTGTGTTTCTTGAGGCTGCTTCCATCGTTTCTCCATTAACCATCGGTGTCTTAGGTGGACGAGTAGGACCCCCATGGTACGTCTAGTCTTGGGGGGTTGGGGTATTTTAGGATCACTATCTGAGCTGACTTCTGACTCAGAATAAAAGTCTCTATCTTTGCTAGAAGAGGGGGTCTCTCTTGGTGGTCATAGCTCAAAAGGTGAGTCCGTTCGCAGTAGTGGTGCATCACTTGGTTGGGCTAGGCCTGCCTGCTTGTAGTCGAGTGTGCTTGTGTGCTCCAACCAAGTTCGATCACTCTTCTTGTATCTGACTCCTTTCTCTACTCTAAGGGCACTTTGCTTATGTGGTCTAGAGTCTACTCGTATTTGTTTGATTATACGCCCCCCAGTGTTGTATTCTATAGTATCAATTTCCCTTTTGCTCTCATCACTGAAGGAACAACAATCCTCGTATTCATTGTCAAAGCTGTCTTTGTCCAATTTCTCATCATCCTCCAGATTCTAATATATCTCCTCTTGCTGGTGGAGGATTAAAGCCCAATTGTACCTCAAGTTTAAATCATGCACCTTGGACCATCGCCATTCAGGCTCGTCTAAGAGATCTTGGAGAAGTTCAACTTTTCTATCAGATATCCTTCGATCTCCAGGAGCTCTCCGTGGGGATTTTATTTTTGCGAGCTTTCATTTTCGTTCTTTTGTAATCGATTCTTTTTTTTCATGCTTTTTTGTGCAATGTACCGAATCTACATATAAATATCTCTATGCAATATAACCCCACATGGAAGTATCCTAGGTCATGCATGATTTGGATGCATACATTCATAGCATGATTACTAATTCATAATCATACAAACTATAGACATGAAGTGGCACAAAAAAGAAGAACCAATTCTTCGCTATTACTAAAAGAGTATGACTCTTTGCACTTACATGAACACACATCAAGAAAACAAAACCAACATGGTATATTCTCAACATAACCAACCAAAAACTAGTAAAACATACATACCATATAATCACTAGGTACACTCTCTTAAGCACAAATTAAATATTCTAATGCATGCAATCTCTTAGGTAGAGTCTCCTTTGTGCTAGCAAACATTTTTCAACATAATAATCTCTTAGTTAGTATCCCACTTTGATCAATAGGACTCTCTAGAAACATTGTACTGTCCTCCAGGCAAGAATGTCTCTCATGGGTGGTCCAAAACAATGGGTCCATTGAGAGGAGATACTCATGGTTGATGCTCGAGTAATGATGGCTTGAATACACCAAAGGTAAGGATGTAGGATACATTGAGAGAGAGAGGGAGGGGGGAGTGGGTGGGGTGAAAGCATGCATGTTTGCGAATCACTCTATGCGTTCCATGTAGGGTAAGAGGTGGATTTGTAGATTCATGAATTTTAGTATAGACTATATAAATTAATCCTATACTAGCGTTCCTTGCATGTTTCACATGTGCGGAAAGCAAGGTGTGAGGGATACAACTTTACTTCCCTATCACACTACATTGTCTCCCCTCACTTTGTCCACCATACATTGTGTTTCACTTTTCTCAACTTCACTCTCCTCACCATAGATTGTATTGCCTTGGCATAAGAGCAAGGTAATAGGTGCCTAGGTCTCTCTCTCTCTCTCTCTCTCTCTCTCTCTCTCTCTCGTGAGAGAGAGGTGTAACATTTATGTTGGTACATTTGATGTTCGAGGGGGAAGGTTGGGATCCAAAAATTGGAATGTGTTTTGAGACTAACTTGGATGAGAGTTTACTTCTATCACCATTTCAAAGTATTGGTGTTGCTGCTACTGGTATTAGGTATGAGACAAAGTTGAGCAAGACTAAATCTTGGAGACTTTGGCAACTTCCTTGAATGGTCACCCTAAGAGCAATCCGACAATTTAGGAACAATGTGGTCTATGGTAGACCTAAGAAGTTTACAACTCTTTTGAAAGAATTTGCGGGCATCAAACCTCTTATTTGGTCCATCATAGATCTAAGAAGTTCAGAGCTCTTTCTAAAGGATTTGAGGTTATCAAGGAAAATTTATCCCCCTTTTAAAAAGCTTAAGTCCAAGAGGCTTAAATTCATGATGACATTCAAAATATATATTAATATATCTATTAGCCCCTTTTCATTAAAAAATAAATCTCAAGCAAGAGATTATTTGGTGCAACTCAAAATGCATGAGATTGTAGATTCATTTATGTCAATCCTGAGAATGTCACAAAAAAACTGTGTAGTTCTTAAACATTTCTCATTGAGTTTTATTACTATAACCTATACAGTTTTCAACCATCGATTCCTTAGTTTCATTGAGATGTCACACACACACACACACACACACACACACACACACACACACACACACACACACACACACACACACACACACACACACACACACACACACACACACACACACACACACACACACACACACACACACACACACACACACACACACACACACACACACACACACACACACACACACACACACACACACACACACACACACACACACACACACACACACACACACACACACACACACACACACATCATATTGCTTGTATTTGATCTTGTGTATCTACTATTTTAGATCAATTTTCAAACATATTTGGCAAATGACACTAATACAACATTTTTCTCACATTACACAATCACATTAGTCTCTAACTATGAGTCACTCATTTTGAGCACACGATCAATGAAGAGAGCGAGTCTGATAGTTTAGTTTTTTACTTCATAGCATCAATGGGACTAAGGCAATTACAACAATAGCAGTAGTCGGAGGCCAACAGGGCAAGTGAGGGAATGATGTGATACAAAACAATTGATCATGGCATTGCATATGTTGTCCTCCATGGATCAACTAGGAATTGCTCTACCTTACACTGCATATCTAGCCATTTTCAAGGTGTTTAGCAAGCCTAATGCCCTTATTTATACCAACTATGCTTATTTTCATTTTTTCTTACATATACTAGAGCTCACAAGCATCGTAGGATAGCACTTGGTGCTAAACCTAGCTCACTCTGGTGCTCTTGAGGATGCATATCATGTGTTTTTGTCCCTGCCCGATCAAATTTTTTTTTCATGGATAGCCATGATATCTGGCTAGAGTGACTATGGTCAAGGTCGAGAAGCACTGCAAATGTATCACTCTATGGAAGTTTGTGGTGTGGTGCCAAACAAATACACTTACGTTAGTTTGTTTAAAGTATGTTTAACTTTGTTGGACTTGCAAGAAGCCTAGTATCTATTTTATTGATGTGGAGATGTAGGACCTTTCTGATAAAGTTTTTATTGGAAGTAGCTTAGTGATTTTTTATTCCAAATGTGGAAGCCTTATGGAAGCTGAGGTAGTGTTTGACTACTTAGTGGAGCAGAATGTGGTATCATGGAATGCAATGATATCATCATATTTTGAACATGATGGAGAAGTGAATGATTTGCTATTGTTTAGATGAGGTAATGGATTTGGATCAACAAGCCTTTTTTATGACGATCCAAGTATGTGGTACTCTTGCAAAGAAGGCTCAAAGTTCCATTTGTGAGCACCGATTGAACTTTGTCATGTGTATCGAAATTGAAAGGCTTTACATGGCGATGCCCAAAAGAGTGGATTTACAAATTTCTTTGTTTGTACTAAACTTTTAAACATGTACAACAAGTACAAAACATTCTAGAGGTAGAGAATATGTTTTATAGATTGTCAAAATGCAGTGTTGTGTCATGGAATATAATCCTCTCTGCATATTATGAGTAAGGCCAACAATAAAATGTGTTTACCGTAGCACAGAGGAGCGGGAAATGGAAAAAAGGAAATAGCAAAAGACGCAGGACAAAAGGAAGAAAAAGGTGCCTTAATTGGTAACCAGACCCTGAAAAAATTAAAAGCACGGGCACGACCCTCAGGAAGTCTTAGAGTAGCCCAAGGAAAGTAAAAGAGTAAAAAGCGCACCATGAAGTGTGAAAGCGCTCCCGAATCCTTGTAAAAGAGCGCCAGAAGAGAACTCCATGGAAGCTCTCACAAGGAAGCTTGGAAAGAGGAAAGAGAAGCCTATTTTAGAAAGTAACAATAGTTTAACTCTTCTAAATCTTGTTTATAAACTCTAGTTAAGTCCAAGAACCTTCAAAATGGCCCCAAACTGACCACGAACCACTAAAATAACCTTGAATCCTCCATTATTCCTTTAGGCCTTTTTCAAGATCCTCAAATTTAATCATGACTTACTGTAGAGAACCTTAACTACTCATGGTTTTGATTGTGTCAAGGAAGAAGCTCTCCATCTTCTCTCTTCATCTTTCCCTCCTCTCTTCTCTTCTCTTGTCTCGCGCGTGGCTATGGAGGATGAAGCTCATGGGAGAGGGATTGAGGTTGCTTGAGCTTGCCTCAAGGATCGTGGAGCTATCGGTGTGCAAGAAAGAGGAGGGTACTCGATCGAGCATCAAGGTAAGCTCACTACACCCGTAAGGTAGGCATTGTGCGTCGGCTATGTGAGATGTAGCCATGGCCGCTCGGTTCGAAACACTTGAGCAATAAGTGGTCCGTAGGTCTCGGGGTAGAGCTTGTAGCTCCCCTTCATTTTGGTTCCATTGCCGGGACAGACGGAATTGAGCCTTGAGCGCCGGCGCATCAAATCGAGCATAGAAGTAGGGTTTGCAGCCCAAACCGGTGCTCGAGATAGCTAGGAGATTTAGGAGGTTTTAATCCGTGAAACAAGTAAGTGTTTTGGTTTGTTGGAAGCATTAGTGTAGGACTACCATTCTGCATCTCTGTTTTGCATTTTGGTTGCACTAGATTAAGGTTAGATTAGGTTAAGAAAAGAGAAAACAGAAGGTTTTGGCTGTTGCTGGAAACAGGGAAACAGGGGACCAGATTCAAATTTTTGGGTAAAACAGGGAAAAGGGAACTGGCTTTAAGGTTTTGTAGTGCTAGGAAAGGACCTTAAGAGGCTTGGGAGGCCATGGCAAACCTCATTTCACTAGTTAGCTTTGTGAGAGAGAGAGAGAGAGAGAGAGAGAGAGCTTCTGGTTGCCAAGAAGAGGGAGCGCTATCATGATTCTGGGTGCCATCGATTTGTGCTACTCTAGGTGAGTCTGGTGCTTCTTAGTAGTGCCCTAATCATATCTGAAAAGTATCTTGTGATTGTGTGTAGCAGGCGTCAAGTGGGATTGAAACGCGTCGAAATTGCGCCTGTCGCCAGACGCAGTCAGACCAGGTCTCAGTGGTCCCAGAATCGGACCACCCAAGTCCTGGAGTCGGACCGTCTGATTCCAAGAATCGGACCGTTCGACTGAGGGAGTCGGACTACGTGCTAGTCGGACCATCCAACATTCGGATCGAACCAAACAATTTTAGAATCGGACCCCACTATCGGATTGGACAGTCCTATCGGATGTGCCATGTGGCACTCGGACCGCCCATCATAGTCGGACCATCAGACTTTAGGAATCGAACCTGACCTATCCTACTGCTGGACTCGGATCACTCCATCCGAATGCAAGAATCGGACCGTCCGAGTGCAAGAATCGGACCGTCCGACTGCAAGAGTCGGACCAGCCCTGTCCGATTCCCAGAATCGGACAGTCCGATTCTGGGAATCGGACCATCTTGCCAGAAGGAAAAATAATGATCTTTAGTTAACCTTGCCCACAGACCTGACCCATAGGACACAACCCTGAACACCCCCAAGACCCAGTTTGACCATTAGAACCTTAGAGACCAATCGAACTTAGAGTAGAATAGAAAAAACAACACAGACCTTCAGAAAGACTATAGAATAGCTGGGAACCGAGCTTAGAACTCAAATTAGGCTAAGAATGTGGAGAGAAACAGAGTGGAGTTTGCATTAAACGCTTTCTGCATCAGCACTTCACTCTTGTGTTCCACTAAGTTTGCACTGCAAGAAAAGAGAAAAGCATGTTTTCGCACCAAGCACCATGAAAGCACTAAGCATAATGCGTGAATAAGGATTGCAGCTGCTTTTAAATAACAAGGAATACATCAGGATATCTAATAATATTAAGGAACCCACTAGTAGGAGAAGACCCCAAGACTTAGATAGGTGCCTGAGTGCCCTACTAGTAGGACCTGGAGAAGACACGAAGACACGGAAAGCAACAATATAGAGGATTGGATGTTGCCGTCGGAGCTGCTTGGATTTATTGACAACCTCGTGGAGCTGGAAGCAGAAACAATGTCGGGATCAAGAGGCAAACGAGGAGAGGACCAATTAGACTTAGGAGAATTTCCAACCTCAGTCCAGGAACTAGTCCACAACTACAATCTACTCACTAGGACCGTGATCCAGGGAAGACCTGTAGAGGAAGTGGTAGCAAACCTGGAAGAAGAGAGAAGAGGAATCAAGAGAGCACTAGAAGGCATAATTGCCTATAACCATGAGCAAAGGGCTAGAAAGCTACAGCAAGATGTAGATATGTACGAGGCTAGACGAGTGCTAGACCTAGCTGGAGTGGCCAAATCTGGACCAAATGTAGAGAGGGAATGGGCAGCAGAGGCTGACATGACATTGAGCGAACTGGTAGCAAAGCGACTCTTGGACAATACGTCCATTGAATAGAGTGCTACTGCCCTAGCCATCGCGCTACTATCGGGATTGGGAGTCACGCAAGGGGCTAAAGGGCAGGCTAGAATCCCCATCGTAGCAAAACAACTAGCTAGATACGAACCTAGCAGTGACCCGTACAACTTCATGGAGTAGTTCGAGCAAGTATGTGAGGCAAACGGTCTTACAGACCCTGCGCAGCGAGCTCAACCTTTCAACCTGTGCTTAGGCGATAAGGGGAGGACCTGGTATTCTAGTCTAGATGACACAGAATGTACGAACTTTGTTCGCCTTAAGGGCCTCTTCATCAAGAGGTTTTCGGAGGCAGGGTATTCGGATAACCTCATCATTAGGTTGATGAATATCAGTCAAAGGGAGAAGGAAGACGTTAGGGATTACATCACTCAGGTGCGTAGCCTCTACAAGAGAATCCCTACCAATGAGCGACCTACCGAGAGGATAGTGTCTATAATGTTCATGAACGGGATTCGGAGAGAGGAGCTCTACAATGCTTTGGCCAGTAACTCCACCTTGCAACGAGATGTGCTAGCTAGAGTTTTCGAGGAGGCAATATGCGTAGATGGTCAACTCAAGGAACACAACATGAGGACTACCAACTGAGAGAGTGCAAGCCAGAGAGACCCTGAGAGATCAACTACTTCAGGGGAAAAAGCAACTGCTAGTGTGTAGGATAATGGAAAGAGTGTAGACCATGACCAGGGGATGGCAGAAATGAGAATGGAGATTGCACGGTTGCAAGAGTTGGTAAGGAAGCCTGTGAGATCGCATGTACAATGTATATATTACGGTGGCAATCACCTCCCAATTGAGTGCCAAGATTCTAGATCTCGGCCGTGCTCAAATTGCGGTAGATTCGGGCATGATGCAGTGCATTGATGAATGCCGAGGAGATTCCCATACGCGCAGCAGTACAACCCTCCATACTTAGGTAATAGGCCACCCAATTTCTTTGGGAGGGGAGCCCTGTTAGCTCTCCCAACACCAACTGACTCAAGACCTGCCGTACCTAGGCTAGAGATGAACCCAACTGGTATACCCAGACCACCAAGGCCTTTTGTAGCCCACCCATCTAGCAAAGCTCATGTTCACTTTGTGGAGGAGCCTAATGAGGAAGAAACATATGTCAACCCGTACATATCCTATGATGAGGAAGGCAACCCAGTCCTGATGGACTATCGACCGGTGCCGGTGATGGCTTTAGGAAGAGGAAGAGGCAGAGGCTTTGGAGGGCAAGCCAAGATCCAGTCACATGCTGGACTTGCGGCCACCCAGGCCACATTTCATCACGCTGCCCAGAACGAGAACAAGCTAACAAGGACAAAGCGGATCTCCGATGCACAGAGTGTGGAATCACACATCTATTTCCTGACTGTCCTAGGCGGAAGCCATCAACCAGCTCTGCCAACATGCCATCAATGCCTTTGGGGCTTTTTGGAGTGGAAACCTTTGACATTGAGGATACACCCATCCCACTACTTGTTATGATGCGAGCTCAAACAAAACAAGCAGGGATCTCTTTGCCAGGGCCAAGTAACCTTGACGCAACCTCAATAGGAAAGAAAAGCCGGAGGAGACGAAAAAAGAGAACTGATGCAAAGATAACTCTTAAAACCGAGGAAGCAACTACATTAGTAACGGGAAAGAGGGTCACAGACGCAGAGGCGGAGACCTTAGCTCCTAAGACAATCGAGCTAGGGAGTGCCAAGGTAGGGGAATATCCCCATCCCAAACGACAGCTCGAGGCTATAGCTAAGGTCAAGGAGTGGGTCAAGGACGCCCAAAAGCACCTCAAGGATGCTGAACCCATATTAGAAGATCTTATTGACGATTTCTCTAGCGTGAGCACACCAGTCTCACCTTCAAAACCACAAGCTGCAAGCATACTTGCACCACTAGGGGCAACTCAACAGTAAGGCCAAGGGGAAACTTGCCAGGGCAGACAGAATGCATGGCCTAGAAATGCTAGCCTCAGGGGAAGACAAGAGCCCAATAGCCTCCTCACAACCTTGTTGTCTACTCCAGTAACTCTAAGCTTGGAAGACCTGCTTAGGTAGAATCATTCCTTATGGCAGGAGTTAAAAGACTTGATGGAGGGACACACAGGACTTGCGGGTGCTGATCCGCAAGATCATGATGCGATTACACAGATCCCAAGTCTAACTCTACACTCAACTCCTAAGTCTTTGCACATCAATGCTTTTTGGGAAGGCATTGAAATACATGCAGTTTTACCCGTCCTAGCCTTAGGAGATATGATGCGAAAAGGAATTGTAGACACAGGCGCAGGTGTCAGTGTACTAAGCCATGCAGTCTTAGAGGCATGGGGAAACCCTCCTGTAGAGACTGCCAGGTTTAACGTCACGTTAGCAAATGGAATGAAGGTAAGACCATTCGGGGTCTTAAAGAATTGGCCAATAAAGATTGTCGGTGTGCAATTTTCCTAAACTTCATTGTCATGAAGGGAGTGGATTACGACATACTATTAGGCTGACCTTGGATGAGGAATGCGCGTGTCATTGAGGACTGGGGCAATGGTTTGATTTTCCTAGGGAATAGAACTAGTGCAGTAAGAGTAGAGATGGAAACTTGGAAGATAACCCCTGTTGACCTAGATGCCATCTCAGCTATGCTGAAAGGTGATACTCAAACGATCAAACCCTATGGATCACTCACTAAATATATTCCTTGCCCTGAGGATGAGAGGGATTGGATGCACATTTTGGCAACCATTGACCTACCATTATTGGATGAGGAAGAACTATATCGGCAGGCTGCTAAAGCCACAACCATGCCAATTGAGGAGCCAATTGTGCCACTCTGCATGATGACAGGAAGCTCACTCAACCCAGGCAAACCAGCCTCCTTCCATATCCCCAACAACAAACTAGAGCTTCAGGAAATCGTAGATATCTGACCAATAAACTGGAAGGCAACTTGGCTGCTAACTTAAAACCTCTACGTGATCTATTAGCTAAGCCAGAATGGAAATGGACCAAGGTCCACAACCTGAATTTGTTATATAATTGGGCTTTAGTTACTGATGACAAGGAGACTGGAAAGGAAAGCTTAGGTGATGATGAGTAGTCAGAAGGACAGAACTCTGATGATGAGGAGTATGAGGACTCGCTCTACGGGAGAGGAGAGTGAAGAAGAGATAGATACAATAGAGTACGACACGGAAGGAAAAGCGATAGAACAAATCAGGGCAGACTCGAGGCCTAGGAGAGGAAGGACCAGTCATAACAAAAAAGGAGTCATGCGAATGGAGTGTGATAGATCCTGGCTAGAACACATAGGAGCCGTGGATTACGAGCAAGCCGGAGTGGCACGACCATGGGTAATCTCAGTGCTCAAGACGGATGCACCTACTGAACTATGACCCCCCGGGAAAACACCTTCCTCAAGTGAGGGATGCGAGTTTAACTCAGAGTCGGAAGTCAGCACTGAGAGTGATCTCAAGATACCACAATCTTCTAAAGTCAAATGCACCAAGGGAGACTTGCCAGTCCACCTAAGGCGCAGGAGGCTAAAGGAGGAGGCTAGGAAGCAAGCAAAGGACTCAGAAGCAGAAAGGCAAAAGAAACCACAGGATCTACCCAAATAGTTTACAAAATTTAAAAAGGGTGACAGAGTGGTGATTCTGCTAGGTGCGAAAAGACAAGGCCAAACTAGTGAACCGATTGAGGGACCCGCCAAAGTCAAGGAAGTTAACTTGGCTAGGGAAGGTGAAAAGCCAAGACCTGTATTCATTGCAGATGACTTATCGGAGGATGAGGAGACCAAACTTGCACTCTTGCAAGAGTACATTGACGTTTTTGCCTGGACATTGGATGAAGAACTTAAGGGAGTCGACCCTAGGGTTGTGACTCATAATATCCCAATGGTCCCTGATTCAGTGCCAATGAAACAACGACCTTACCCCATGAATCCCAAACACGCCCATGCAGTAAAAGAGGAGATTGATAAACTCATGAGGGCAGGATTCATCTATGAGATCGAGCATGTTGAGATATCGAGCTCCACTCGTGATACGCCAGGGTGACCGTTGTGTATTTATGTCACCGACTTGTCAGTTGCAGACGCGGTTGGTACACTGCCCATGAATAATAGCTACATGATAGCTATCCTTATCTACTCTAGTTCGTGGCTCAGTTAGTATGCCACCTTAGCTAGTTGAGTTTGGTTTGAGACCCATATCTAGGGTTCTTCTATTTCTTTGTACTTGAGTTCTTTTTGGCTTCCACAACTAAGAAGAGGAAAACTATTTTTTTCAGTCTCCACCCTTGTGTGTATTCCCCCATTGTGCAAGCAAGAAAGCCTCAAGTGAGACTCCTTCCTTCTCTCCCACAATCTTGACATGGTATCAGAGCCTTGTTCGTGGTAAGGAGCTCAAGAAAGCAAGCCAAGCTCGCGGTATTCTGGTAAGAGGAGCAGTGTTGCTTTCATTTTCTGTTTTGGGAGCAGATCTCTGCAGGTAGCACAGCCGAAAATTGCAAGAGTGCATTGTCTCAGGTTGAGACGCCCTTCGCGGTGAAGCAAGAGGGCAGTATATGCTGCGGGAGAGGCCTTTAGCCCTTGGCGACCTTGTTTTTTTGATTTGAGGCCATTTCGGGGCCCGTTTTGGAGGCGGAAGTTTTCTGCACGCACTCAGGAAAAGGCCCAGTTTTATGCTGTGCGACCACTGTTCTACAGGTCGGTGAAAAGTTACTGTAGAAATTGCATTGTATGCCTGTGCACAGAGACATTGGGAGTTACAGAATCATCCATGTTGCCTGTTCATGCAAAATCATCACTAGGAAGTGACTGTGTGGTCAAATACCACTTTCGCCAGTTTTGCAGATTTTCCCTTGTGAGGGTGAAGCTGTGGTTTTTGCAGTGATAGAATTTTTTGCAGTCTTCTATAATGGCATCTGATTCTCTTTCACAGATTGTCACTAAAAAGCTTGACAAGAACAACTTCCAAGCATGGAAGTTTAGAATGACAAATTTCCTTATGGGAAAAGGATATTGGGAATTTGTTGCAGGAAATGAAGAAGAACCAGTTCTTCCTGATGTTCCCGATCAACAGCAAATGCAGGCATTCAAAACATGGCATGAGAGAGCCAGGAAAGTTATGTATTGGCTGTCTATCAGTATTTCAGACTCTATGATTGTGCATATTCAGGATGCAAGTATGCCAAAGGAGGCATGGGATACTTTGTCAAAAATGTATAGCACAAATACACAAGCCAGGAAAATGCAGCTCAAGCAAGAGTTGCATAATGTGCAAAGAGAAAGTATGAGCATCAACGACTACCACATGAAGGTGAAGAAGATTGCAGATGCACTTGCTTCCATTGGGTCGCCAGTGGAAGATGATGATTTAGTTTCCGTGACCTTAAATGGTCTAGGAAAGGATTATGCACAGTTCCGAACATCCATTTCCGTCCGTGAAAAATTTCCTGATTTTGAGGAGTTGATTGCTCTTCTAATTTCTGAGGAGCAGAGAAATGGTGGTGCATCTTCTTCAGGAGGAACTTCAAAAGAAGCTGTCTTCTACTCAAATGCTGGAAGAGGTAGAGACAGAGGTAGAGGAGGCCGATTTGGAGGCCGTGGCAGAAATCAGAATATGCAACAAACTCAAGAAAACCAGTCCTATGGAGGAGGACGTGGTAACTCTAGAGGCAGGGGGAGCCAAAGAGGTCGTGGTGGATGGCAAAGAGGTCAAAATGCAAACAGTAATGTTGAATGCTACTACTGTGGTAAAATGGGTCATATGGCTAAAGATTGCTATAAAAAGCAGAATGACATCATGAATGGAAAACTGCAACAAGGAAATTATGCATCTTCTAGTAGACAGGGTGATGACAGAAATGAGCATTTGTTCATGGTGCAGCACATGAACAATTCTGTGACAAGTGCAGAAGAAAGTAATGATGTATGGTATGTTGACTCAAGTGCATCAAACCACATGACAGGTCATGCAGAATAGATGGAGGATGCAAGGAAGATGGAAAAACCAGGATTTGTGGAGACTGGTGATGATACTGCACATCCTATTGTGCAGATTGGAAAAATTCCATTGTCTATGCAGGATGGGAAAAAGAAATACCTGTCCGATGTATTTCATGTCCCGAATATCACCAAGAATCTGGTTTCTGTTGGTCAAATGGTTGAGCAGGGCTTGCATGTCAGATTAAATCCTCATGGATGCTTTGTTGAGGATATGAAAAATAAAGGTCGCTTGATAGCAAAAGGAAGGAAGAAGGGCAGAATGTTTACATTGGATGCATACATGCCTGAATTGAGTGCAGCAATGTTTGCACATGGGACCGGTGTAGTTGCAGATATTGATATCTGGCATAAACGCATTGGTCATGTTAATGCACAGCGACTTAAATCAATGCACGCCCAAAATATTGTTGCAGAATTGCCTAAATTCAAGGTTGCAGAAATGCATAAGGTATGTGAAGCCTGTCAGTTTGGAAAACAGGCAAGGAAACCATTTCCTAGACATGTTCAAGAAAGTAAGAAGCCATTGGAATTAATCCACTCTGATGTGTGGACTACTAAAGCTGCATCTCTTGGAGGCTGTCATTATTTTGTCAGTTTTATTGATGACTATAGCAGAAAAGTTTGGGTGTATTTTATGAAAAAGAAAAGTGAAGTTTTTGGGCATTTCAAAACTCTTAAAGCTATGGTTGAAAAAGAAACAGGCCTGCAAATAAAATGCCTAAGGTCAGATGGAGGGGGAGAGTACCTCTCAAATGAGTTTGCAAGGTTCCTGCAGGAGCATGGTATAAAGCAGTAATATTCATGCAGTCATACCCCACAACAAAATGGAATTGCAGAAAGGAAAAACAGGCATATTGGAGAGGTATCTCGTGCCATGCTCAATGAAAAAGACCTACCAGATTTTTATTGGGCTGAAGCAGTTGCTACAACAGTCTATATAATGAACAGGACTCCCACTGCAGCAATACATGGGGTGACTCCAGAGGAGAGGTATACTGGTAGGAAACCAGATATTTCTCATTTGAAAATTTTTGGTTGCATTGCCTATGTACATGTGCCAGATGAGTTGAGATCCAAGTTGGATCCAAAAGTTGAGAAGTGCATCTTTATTGGTTACTCTCTGCAGCAAAAAGGGTATAGATGCTATAACCCTTCTACTCGTAAGTTTACAGTGAGCAGAGATGTTGTTTTTGATGAGATGAGTAGCTGGTATAAACCAATAAATGTGATTGATGATGAAGATGCACAAAATGGTAATGCTGCACAGAATTCACAACAGCAGTCACAAAATATTAGGGGACCTGGAGCATCCTCTAGCAGTGGTTCACATTCTTCGCCATGGACAGGCAGATTGAGATCAGGAGAATCTTCTCAAAGCAATACAGATAGTGGTATGCAGGTATCACGAAAAGGAAAAGAGAAGGTTGATCAGCCCATGTTTGATGTGAATGCAGGTCACTCTTATGTGGATGGTGAATCCAGTGGCTCAGAACAGAGCATTGATGATGAGTTGGGTATTCCTTCTATTGTTACACCTGGAGTAAGGAAGACCAGGGATGTTTTGAGAGCACCTGGGAGTGAACCTACTTTGCGCAGGTCTTCGAGAGCTAGGTATCCTGTGGATAGGCTGAAATATGATGGATTTACAGCCATTCACTATGCATATATGGTTAAAGTGATACAGGAACCAGAACCCACTTCTTTTGAGGAAGCCATGGGAAATTAAAAATGGGAGAAAGCCATGGATGAAGAAATGGATGCCTTGGAAGCAAATGCTACATGGGAATTGGTACCTTTGCCTAAAGGTAAAAATGCAATTGGTTGTAAGTGGGTTTATAAGGTGAAGCACAATGCAGATGGTTCTGTGAATAGATACAAGGCAAGATTAGTAGTCAAGGGGTATGCACAAACATATGGCATTGACTATGAAGAAACATTCAGTCCAGTTGCAAGGATGGCAACCGTAAGAGCAGTCATTGCTATGGCTGCATCAAAGGGATGGTCTTTACATCAAATGGATGTAAAGAATGCCTTCTTGCATGGTGATTTGCAAGAAGAGGTCTATATGGAGCAGCCACCAGGTTATGTGCATGCTATTCATCCTGAGTTTGTTTGCAGGTTGAAGAAAGCCTTGTATGGCTTGAAGCAAGCACCTAGAGCATGGTCTGACAAGATAGGACAGTATCTTGTCACTATTGGCTTTCAGATTTCCAAGGCAGATTTCTCACTTTATGTGAGAAAAACAGAGAAAGGTATTATGCTACTTGTCATTTATGTTGATGATTTGATTATGACAGGTGACAGTGATGAAGATATCCTTCATGTGAAAATGCTATTGAAGCAGAAGTTTGAGATGAAGGATTTGGGAGAGCTGCGTTATTTCTTGGGCATTGAGGTGATTAGATCACCAAGTGGGATACAGGTCTTGCAGAGGCAGTATGGATTGGACATGCTGTCCAAATATGGGATGACAGGCTGTAAGCCTATTTCAGTTCCTTTGGAGCAGAATGTGAAGCTGAGCACAGATGCAGGTGAGCTTCTAGAAGACCCTACTATGTACAGACGCATAGTAGGAAGTTTGATTTATATGACTATTACCAGGCCAGATTTGAGCTATGCTGTTGGATTGGTAAGTCAGTTTATGCAGGCTCCAAGGAAACCACATTTGGATGCGGCTAGACGCATACTCAGGTATGTGAAGTCCACATTGCAGTATGGACTATTTTATGAGACTGGGGTTCAGATACAGTTGCATGGATACACTGATGCTGATTGGGCTGGTAGTATTTCTGATAGACGATCTACCAGTGGATATGTGTTCTCTTTTGGGAGTGCTGCAGTCACTTGGAGCAGCAAAAAACAGCCTACAGTTGCCTTGTCGAGCACAGAGGGTGAGTACAGGGGTGCAGCAATGGCTGCATGTGAGGTAGCTTGGTTGCATAAGCTACTTTATGATATGCATCAGTCTACAGATGGACCAGTTGTCATTTATTGTGACAACATGAGTAGTATACACTTGGCAAATAACCCAGTCTATCATGCTAGAACAAAGCACATTGAGGTACATTATCACTATGTGCGAGAGAGGGTTTTACTAGGTCTTATTGATCTAGTTTATGTCAGCATAGAGGATCAGGTAGCTGACATATTCACGAAGGCATTGGGCGCAGAGAAGCTGCGCAAGTTTAGAGACCTACTTGGTGTGCAGGAATTGGGATTGAGCTTGAGGGGGAGTGTTGAGATATCGAGCTCCACTTGTGATACGCCAGGGTGACCGTTGTGTATTTATGTCACCGACTTGTCAGTTGCAGACGCGGTTGGTACACCGCCCATGAATAATAGCTACATGATAGCTATCCTTATCTACTCTAGTTCGTGGCTCAGTTAGTATGCCACCTTAGTTAGTTGAGTTTGGTTTGAGACCCATATCTAGGGTTCTTCTATTTCTTTGTACTTGAGTTCTTTTTGGCTTCCACAACTAAGAAGAGGAAAACTATTTTTTTCAGCCTCCACCCTTGTGTGTATTCCCCCATTGTGCAAGCAAGAAAGCTTCAAGTGAGACTCCTTCCTTCTCTCCCACAATCTTGACAGAGCACAGGGACTGGGTATCACCTATCGTGATTGTCATGAAGAAAAATGGAAAAAACAGAGTGTGCATGAACTACAAGAAAGTGAATGCCGCTACAAAGAGGGATAACTATCCTTTACCTTACACCGAGCACATGCTTGAGAGGGTAGCAGGTAAAGAAGCCTACAATTTTTTGGATGGTTTCTCGGGCTATAATCAAGTGCAAGTGCACCCCGATGACAGGCACAAGAGTGCCTTTGCCACGGAATGGGGTGTATTCGCCTACATTGTCATGCCTTTTGGGCTGATGAACACAGCTGCGACTTTTCAACACCTAATGTGCACTATCTTTAAGGACATGCTTAGGTGCGAACTGGAAGTGTTTGTAGACGACTTATGCGTACACTCTAGTTAGGCCAAAAACTTAGAGAAATTGAGAGCCGTTTTTGAAAGGTGTAGGTTGTACCACCTCTCGTTGAACCCCTTAAAGTGCCAGTTCTGGGTGAAACATGGATGCATCTTAGGGCACGTAGTGTCAAGGAACGGCATTGCCACTGACTTTTCTAAAGTCAGAGTCATTGTTGACTTACCGCCACCCGATAACTACAAGGGAGTTCAGTGCTTCTTAGGAAACATTGGATATTATCAACGCTTTGTACTAAATTACGCACTAATTACTAGAGCATTGTACAAGTTGTTGATAGTGTTCGAGTGGACTGAGGAATGCCAACGCTCATATGAGGAGTTGAAAAAGGCTCTTACTACTGCACTAATCTTACGAGCCCCAGACTGGAACATAACCTTTCATGTACACATAGACGCCTCTAAGTTCGCTATTGGAGCCGTGCTATGCCAGCCTGGTGAACATAACTTAGATTACCCAGTGAGTTTTGCCAGTAGGCAGCTCAGAGAGACCGAGATGAACTATTCCACGACAGAAAGGGAGGGGTTGGCCATGGTATTTGCGGTAAAGAAATTTAGGCATTACCTGTTGGCCACTCCCTTTGTCTTCTTTGTTGACCATCAAGCCTTGCTATATCTTGTGAACAAGCCTTGTGCTACGGGACGCATAGCTAGATGGTTACTCCTTCTACTGGAGTTTGACTTCTCTATGGTTGTACGCAAAGGAAAGCAGCATTACATGGCTGACCACATGTCCCGCATACCCACAGGAGAAGCTGCTAGACAAGGCATACCTGACGATTTACCGGATGCTCATCTCTTTAACCTGTCTAGCGAGAGAGAATTGTTTAAAGATGATCTGACGCCGTATTGGGCCGATGATATAATGCAAGTGCTAGAGAGCGGCCTACCTGAGAGACCCATTGAGAAGGCCAGGCTGAGAAGACTTATCCTGAAAATTTAGCCATACCAACTGATAGCCGGCCAACTCTACAGGTTGGGACAAGATGGTTTATTGTGTAGATGCGTATGTGAGCACGAGATGCACGATGCATTGAAAGAAGCACATGGCGGAATCGCTGGAGGACACTTTAGCGGGGATACAATAGCCCGAAAGGTGCTACAATCCCAATTATGGTGGCCCACACTTTTCCGCAATGCAGCTAAATTCGTAAAGCACTGCGATGAGTGCCAAAGGACCAAAGTGCATGTGCAGAAAGACAAGATGGAGTTGACCCCTGTCATAGCCCAAAAACCCTTTGAAAAATGGGGCATCGATTTTATTGGACCTATCAGTCTTGCGGCACAATATTCCCAAGCTCGCTACATCATAGTGGCAACCGATTATCTAACAAAGTGGGTAGAGGCACGAGCCACGAGGAAGAATGATGCTAGAACCACTGCAAAGTTCTTGTGGGAGCAGGTCATTTCACAGTTTGGCTGTCCAATCAAACTTGTAAGCGACCAAGGCACGCACTTCATTAATGAGGTGATTTCCCACCTGCTCTCTACCTTCCTAATAATTCATCGGAAGTCCTCTCCCTATTATCCCTAGGCTAATGGCCAAGCCGAATCCACGAATAAAATCTTAATCAACGTGCTTACAAAGGTAGTGTCTACTTCAAGAAGTGACTGGGACAACAAGCTAATGGCTCCTGGTGGGCCTATCGCACAGCTTATAAAACGACTGTAGGACAGATGCCTTTTAGGCTGACGTACGGAACTGAAGCCATTTTAACCTTAGAATTCTTCATCCCTAGCTTAAGGATAGCAGTCTAGGAGTGTTGGGAGGGAAGAGAGGCTTGGACCAATCACTTAGTGGAGTTAGAGCGCCTAACGGAGACCTGACTCCTCGCCACTCACTCTCTAATTTGTGAGAAGACTCGACAAAAGATGTGGTTTGACAAGCATGTCAAACAGCGAGACTTTGAACAAGGGGACCTTGTTCTGCTATACTCTGTAAAAGGACATAAACAGAAGATGAAGTTTCGGGGGCTAGGGCCTTTCAGAGTACACATGATTGGTAGAACAGGGAATGTTGAGTTAGAGACACTTGAAGGCGAAGGAATAGGCTTTTTTAATGGCAGCCGCATAAAGAAGTACTATCCTCCTTTCCATCCATTACATGAGCCACCCATGCTAGAACCCCCAATGAACGTTTGCATGGCTACTATAACCGACCTTACAGATCAGGACGAAGAAGCAGTGGCACCGGCGTATCTATGAATCACAGTCACAGCAGGAGCGACATATTCTTTCGATGCCTTGATTGATAAAGGTACCGACTACAACATCTTGACGCATGACCATTGGACACGCATTGGTCAACCGAAACTACAGCCCACTAATGCTAAACTCACCCCATTTAGGGGTAATGCTTATTCACTCCTAGGGAAGTGCAAGGTAGTTGTTTCTATTGAGTCTAAAAGTTTACCAGCTTTCTTCCATGTGTTGCCTGACAGTAAAGGAGCCGGTAATATGTCACTATTAGGTCGTACTTTCAAGAAGCAAACGAAGTGGAATGTGGATTACAACCTAAACTGCATTCATCTTGCTATAGGCAATGTGCGTA
The DNA here is from genome assembly GCF_053477565.2 of Lygodium microphyllum. Lineage (NCBI taxonomy): Eukaryota > Viridiplantae > Streptophyta > Polypodiopsida > Schizaeales > Lygodiaceae > Lygodium > Lygodium microphyllum. The sequence goes on from NC_141158.1 coordinate 42,016,845, forward strand.
TAGTGACGACTTTCAGCAAGGGCTGTCCTGACTCCTCCACCATTACAAAGCCACCGGTAGAAACCCCTATGACCACGCTTTAGCCCAAGTCTAAATAGAAGAAAACTAAGGCCTCATGCCAGGCTCTCGACCCTAGGCCCAAACCCACCAAGAGTGCTCACAAGGCCAAGGAGTCCAAGCTTATATGGGTGCCAAAACGGCAAAGACCACATCCGAGTAGACCACCCAAACGTGATTCTAAATGCCAAATAATCAGCCATCACGGCCTAAGAGGCAGTCTAGACGCTATCGATGTAGACACACAACCATGCCGCGATGGATCCCCAAAGATCTCTTGTGAGCACAAGGATACTATGAGGGCAACCCCTGGATTTGGGTGCCTAAAAATGGCAAGTTTAAAAGCTCAGGGAGGCTTGCACACATGGTGCCCAGGGCATAGTCAGCAAACCATTTCCCGCTGTGGCTAGTAAGCCCCAGCTCATCTATCGACCAAAGCAAACACCACAAGCCTTAGACTTACCTAATCCAGAGAACTTAAATACCCCCATGACTGCTCACTCAGAGCCCATCACAACTCCCATGCCCCTAGAGCTTCCTATAGCACCTCAAAGTGCTTCGAAGGGTAAAGCCACACCTGTGACACCAATGATGGAGTCACCACTATCCAGTCCATTTGCACCATTCCCACCAGCAGGTCTTAAACCTTCCTACGCGATACAACCTTTCCTTTCCTTGGCTAAAGACCTCGCCGCAACTTTTGGGGATGACTTAGTAACGTGCATCAAGATGTTGGACAAAACTTTCACTACATTTGCTAGAAGTTATGAGAGGCTAGACCTAGGTCTTCTTGACAAAACACTTGCTTCAGATGTTCGTGCATTACCATGCACTTGGGAAGAATATGAACTTATGACCGGTAAATTTCCCAAAATTGCAGCTGAACTGATAGCAAACGATGAAACCTCAAAGGAGCAAGCTGCCCTCAGAAGACTAATCACTTCATATTGTAAGCCTCCTCGTTCTGTTCCTGAGCACGAGTTGCAAGAGCTCACGCAGATGGCAAGCTCGCCTTCCACGTTCTTGCAGCAGTGGTTTGCTCTGAGAATCCAATGGGAGAAAAAAGGTTGCCGGATAATGATCAATGCTGAGCAACGCAGGGCAGTTAAAACCATCGAATATGACCCTACTTATGTGGCACCTATCTCGTTTAGGGTTTTGGCCATCACCCACAACCAGCATTTAGACGACCATGTGCTCACTCACCCTTACATTGACCAATTCCTTACGGAAGAGGAATTACATGTTGCAAGCCGCCTTAATACTAAAGATCTCTTTCACGATGTCTTGACCTACATCTCCCAAGCCTCCATCCAACCATCTGCTCTTGATTGTCATGCCTAACTCGAATACAATCCAAGCTTCTATGATTGGTTATTGGCTAAGTAAGTCAATTCACGAAAAACAGCATTTGCCTCGTACTTCCTGTGCTAATCCTAGGAAGGATTTCTTGAAAGATCCAAGACGGGGGGGAGCAATGTGAGCAAGAGCAGAGCAAAATGAGAGTCAGCAAAATGAGAGTCATGCTATCTAGCAGAATGTTATGATTAATTGAGTTTCAATGGAAGATACTGCAAAGGGAAAACAATAGCAATTGCTGCTGTGAGTCTATCTCTAAGATTCAAGCCTCTAAGCAAGTATACCAATTTTTGACACATACAATTTTCTCTCAAAATTGAGTTTTGTTATAAATAAGCCGATTTTTAAGCATTAATGTTGGCATGGTGTGTTGACAGGTAACCACCATGGCAGGACAAGACAAAGGGGGCAAACTCCCATTTTTTGAAGAAGAGATGACCAAGTTCGGCATCAGCGTCGAGACATGAGGATTCAGTCAATTCACCTTCAAGCACACGCTGAACCTGGATGAGGTCATCTTGGAGGAACCTGCAGTCAAAGAATTGGTGGATAGATGCCACCTCCACAAGTATGTGGAAAAGGTGGGGCAGGCCGTGGATTATGGCATGTGTGCTGAATTTCTGAGGAACTTTGACAAGGGCAGGGACTGTGGCACTGTCACAGTGAGGACAGGGGAGCAGGAAAGAAGAGTTGAAGTGCCCCTCAATGTGGCAATCGTAGAGAAGGCCTTGGGGCTCGTACCCAAGAAAGAGAGGCGGTCGAGAAGGGATGTTTACGCCATGCTAGGGGTAAAGAAAGAAGAGGTGCACACAGTGGATGGAATCAGCTTGGCTGACATCCTGGATCCAACAGTGAAGGTGCAAGCGAAGATGATCCACACACTCTTCTTGGGCCAAAGGTACAACGCATTGATGAACAGGTTCTGGGTCCCGTTGTTAGAAAGCATCACAGTAGGAGTCCCTGAGGAGGTAGACTGGAATGGGTTCATGCACGCAGGAGGAGAATCCCCTGCCTCAACAGCACGCTCCACAAGGAAGAAACCTGCCTCAAAGGCGGCCACAATTAGATATGGTGGTGTTTTGACAGCCATCATAAATGAAGCAATGAAGGATACTGGAGTCATGGAAGAGCAAGCTACACATCAAAGCCCACCTCACCACGAAGGAGAAGAATCAAGTGAAAGAACGATAAGTGACAAGGGAGAACAGGAGGTGCCGCCTACACAAGCAAACAAACCAGAAGGACAAAAGAAAGGGGACAGGAGACAGAAGGAAAGGAAAGAGGAATTAAGCAAAGAAGAACGAGCTGAAATCAAGAGGGCTCAAAGAGAGTCTAGGAGGGCTGAGGAAGAAAGAAGGAGGAAAGAGGAGGAAGAGCTTGCAAAGATAAGAGAAGAATCAAAGAAGGCAGAAGAGGACAGGAAAAGAAGGGTGGAAGAAGAAGCTGAAGAGCAGAGACTGAAGGAGCTGGCCGAGTTGGCTAAGGCTACATGAAGATCTATGGAAGAGACCCACGGGGGTGGAGAGCTCGAACCAGTGAGCCCCCGTCATAAAGCCGAAGCTAGTTCAAGTGTGGAAGTAGCTCCAGTGGCTGTAGGCAAGGGCAAGTCCCTACTACATCCACTTCCTTCCTCTTTTGTGACTGCAACGACTGAAACCACGACTACAACCACCAGACAACCCACACCTCCCCTTGGCACGACATAGCTAATTAACATGATGCAAATGCTAGTGAGAAAAGTGGCCGAGATCGTGCCAGAAACTGGATTGAAAAGGCCCACTGCCGCAGATGCAGAGTCACGGCAAGACCCTAAAAGACAAAGGCTGGAGGCATCAACCACCACACCCCATACTCCCATGCCTGCCAACACTGACTATGACACATATGTGGCTGAGTTACTGGCACAACTAGACAAGGTGAAGGAAGAGAAGAAAGTGGCCTTGATGGAGCTAGAAAAAGAAAAAGAAACGTCAAATACTCTTAGGCTAAAGTCTCAAGGTAGGGAGCCGACTGATGAAGAGAAATGAAGGCCCTGCAGGACCAACTAGTAGCAAAAGCAAAGGAAGCCCAGGACAATGAAAGCTACCTTAGACAAAGGCTGGAAGATGAAGAGCAGAACCTGGTGGCAAAGCAAAGGAGTCTAAAGCTACTAGTGCAGCAATACAATGATCTACAACAAAAGGTCGCTCAAGTGGAAACGCTAAGATAGAAGGTTCAGGAAGGCGAAGCCAGTACACCACAAGAACATACCATGGAGCTCCGTTTGTGGCAGGAGCTAGAAGAACAAAATAGATTAATAAGTGAAATCGAGTTTCTGAAGAGTGAAGGGCCAGGAGTCTTAGCAACAGAAGCAAAACGGCTACAAGATGAAGCGCAAACATTACAAGATGTGTTGGAGACCTCCCAGGAAGATGTAGAGGCCCTCATGGCTATGGCTTTCAATCAAAAAAGGCTATTCCTTGCTGAGATCCAAAGCCAAGAGCAGTTGGTGCAGGAAAAATCAGAAGTACTGGCCGAGGTGCAACAAAGGCTCAGCATTGTAGATCAAGCCAAAGGGATTGCTGAAGAGCAGCTGGCTCAGAAGTTAAGAGAAAGAAACCAGTTGTGGTTTTTAACAAATGAGCAGCAACAGGTAGTGACCACCCTGCGAGCCAATTGGAGGAAGAGAGAAAAAGGATGGAAGAAAGAGCTATGGATTGGGAAAGGAATAATTTTGATAGGGTGAGAGACTTGACCGAACGCTTGGCAGTGGTGCTGAATGCGAAAGGGTGCTTGCAGAAGCCAGGGTTGAAGCTGCCGAAATAACTACTAAAACACAGTGGCAGGCCTTTCTCAACACGGTACTCCATGTCACACAAGCTGAGGGCGATGATCCAGTGGAAAAGGTGAAAAGAAAGTTGGAGCTGACCACCCGAGCTCTAAGATATGGTCTTCAAGAGCGGGAGCTCCCAACGAGTACAGGGATCACTAAGGAGCAACAATTCCACTACTTACGCTGTATGGGCCTTTCCACTGTTGAGCTCAAGGAGCTAGGTTTTGAGGAGCATGAACAGCCACACCACCACCACCGCCAGTCATCCCATCTGTGGTTGAGCGACATGTCGAAGAGGGTCCAGATTTCGAGCAAGGTGATGAAGAAGAGAAATACCCTTGTGAGGGTGAAGCTGTGTTTTTTGCAGTGACAGAATTTTTGCAGTATTCTGTAATGGCGTCTGATTCTCTTTCACAGATTGTAACTGAAAAGCTTGACAAGAACAACTTCCAAGCATGGAAGTTTAGAATGACGAATTTCCTTATGGGAAAAGGATATTGGGAATTTGTTGCAGGAAATGAAGAAGAACCAGTTCTTCCTGATGTTCCCAATCAACAACAAATGCAGGCATTCAAAGCATGGCATGAGAGAGCCAGGAAAGTTATGTACTGGCTGTCTATCAATATTTCAGACTCTATGATTGTGCATATTCAGGATGCAAGTACGCCAAAGGAGACATGGGATACTTTGTCAAAAATGTATAGCACAAATACGCAAGCCAGGAAAATGCAGCTCAAGCAAGAGTTGCATAATGTGCAAAGAGAAAGTATGAGTATCAATGACTACCACATGAAGGTGAAGAAGATTGCAGATGCACTTGCTTCCATTGGGTCGCCAGTGGAAGATGATGATTTAGTTTCTATGACCTTGAATGGTCTAGGAAAGGATTATGCATAGTTTCGGACATCCATTTCAGTTCGTGAAAGATTTCCTGATTTTGAGGAGTTGATTGCTCTTCTAATTTTTGAGGAGCAGAGAAATGGTGGTGCATCTTCTTCAGGAGGAACTTCAAAAGAAACTGTCTTCTACTCAAATGCTGGAAGAGGTAGAGGCAGAGGTAGAGGAGGTCGATTTGGAGGCCATGGTAGAAATCAAAATATGCAGCAAACTCAAGAAAACCAGTACTATGGAGGAGGACGTGGTAACTCTAGAGGCAGGGGGAGCCAAAGAGGTCGTGGTGGATGGCAAAGAGGCCAAAATGCAAACAGTAATGTTGAATGCTACTACTGTGGTAAAATGGGTCATATGGCTAAAGACTGGTATAAAAAGCAGAATGACATCATGAATGGGAAATTGCAACAAGGGAATTATGCATCTTCTAGTAGACAGGGTGATGACAGAAATGAGATTTTGTTTATGGTGCATCACATGAACAATTCTGTGACAAGTGCAGAAGAAAGCAACGATGTATGGCATGTTGACTCAGGTGCATCAAACCACATGATAGGTCATGCAGAATGGATGGAGGATGCAAGGAAAATGGAAAAACCAGGATTTGTGGAGATTGGTGATGATACTGCACATCCTATTATGCAGATTGGAAAATTTCCTTTGTCTATGCAGGATGGGAAAAAGAAATACCTGTCTGATGTATTTCATGTCCCGAATATCACCAAGAATCTGGTTTCTGTTGGTCAAATGGTTGAGCAGGGCTTGCAGGTCAGATTTAATCCTCATGGATGCTTTGTTGAGGATATGAAAAATAAAGGTCACTTGATAGCAAAAGGAAAGAAGAAGGGCAGAATGTTTACATTGGATGCAGACATGTCTGAATTGAGTGTAGCAATGTTTGCACATGGGACCGGTGTAGTTGCAGATATTGATATCTGGCATAAACGCATTGGTCATGTTAATGTACAACGACTTAAATCAATGCAGGCCCAAAATATTGTTGCAGGATTGCCAAAATTCAAGGTTGTAGAAATGCATAAGGTATGTGAAGCCTGTCAGTTTGGAAAACAGGCAAGGAAACCATTTCCTAGACATGTTCAAGAGAGTAAGAAGCCATTGGAATTAATCCACTCTGATGTGTGGACTACTAAAACTGCATCTCTTGGAGGCTGTCATTATTTTGTCAGTTTTATTGATGACTATAGCAGAAAAGTTTGGGTGTATTTTATGAAAAAGAAAAGTGAAGTTTTTGGGCATTTCAAAACTCTTAAAGCTATGGTTAAAAATGAAATAGACCTGCAAATAAAATGCCTAAGGTCAGATGGAGGGGGAGAGTACCTCTCAAATGAGTTTGCAAGGTTCTTGCAGGAGCATGGCATAAAGCAGCAATATTCATGCAGTCATACCCCACAACAAAATGGAATTGCAGAAAGGAAAAACAGGCATATTGGAGAGGTATCTCATGCCATGCTCAATGAAAAAGACCTGCCAGATTTTTATTGGGCTGAAGTAGTTGCTACAGCAGTCTACATAATGATCAGGACTCCCACTGTAGCAATACATGGCATGACTCAAGAGGAGAGGTATACTGGTAGGAAACCAGATATTTCTCATTTGAAAATTTTTGGTTACATTGCCTATGTACATGTGCCAGATGAGTTGAGATCCAAGTTGGATCCAAAAGCTGAGAAGTGCATCTTTATTGGTTACTCTCTGCAGCAAAAAGGGTATAGATGGTATAACCCTTCTACTCGTAAGTTTATAGTGAGCAGAGATATCGTTTTTGATGAGATGAGTAGCTGGTATACACCAATAAATGTGATTGATGATGTAGATGCACAAAATGGTAATGCTGCACAGAAGTCACAGCAGCAGTCACAAAATATTAGTGGACCTAGAGCGTCCTCTAGGAGTGGTTCACATTCTTCGCCATGGACAGGCAAATTGAGATCAGGAGAATCTTCTCAAAGCAATGCAGATAGTGGTATGCAGGTATCACGAAAAGGAAAAGAGAAGGTTGATCAGCCCATGTTTGATGTGAATGCAGGTCACTCTTATGTGGATGATGAATCCAGTGGCTCAGAACAGAGCATTGATGATGAGTTGGGTATTCCTTCTATTGTTACACCTGGAGTAAGGAAGACTAGGGATGTTTTGAGAGCACCTGGGAGTGAACCTACTTTGCGCAGGTCTACGAGATCTAGGTATCCTGTGGATAGGCTGAAATATGATGGATTTACAGCCATTCACTATGCATATATGGTCAAAGTGATACAGGAACCAGAACCCACTTCTTTTGAGCAAGCCATGGGAAAAGGAAAATGGGAGAAAGCCATGGATGAAGAAATGGATGCCTTGGAAGCAAATGCTACATGGGAATTGGTACCTTTGCCTAAAGGTAAGAATGCAATTGACTGCATTGACTATGAAGAAACATTCAGTCCGGTTGCAAGGATGGCAACCGTAAGAGCAGTCATTGCTATGGCTGCATCAAAGGGATGGTCTTTACATCAAATGGATGTAAAGAATGCCTTCTTGCATGGTGATTTGCAAGAAGAGGTATATATGGAGCAGCCACCAGGTTATGTGCATACTGTTCATCCTGAATTTGTTTGCAGGTTGAAGAAAGCCTTGTATGGCTTGAAGCAAGCACCTAGAGCATGGTCTGACAAGATAGGACAGTATCTTGTCACTATTGGCTTTCAGATTTCCAAGGCAGATTTCTCACTTTATGTGAGAAAAATAGAGAAAGGTATTATGCTACTTGTCATTTATGTTGATGATTTGATTATGACAGGTGACAGTGATGAAGATATCCTTCATGTGAAAATGCTATTGAAGCAGAAGTTTGAGATGAAGGATTTGGGAGAGCTGCATTATTTCTTGGGCTTTGAGGTGATTAGATCACCAAGTGGGATACAGGTCTTGCAGAGGCAGTATGGATTGGACATGCTGTCCAAATATGGGATGACAGGCTATAAGCCTATTTCAGTTCCTTTGGAGCAGAATGTGAAGCTGAGCGCAGATGTAGGTGAGCTTCTGGAAGACCCTACTATGTACAGACGCATAGTAGGAAGCTTGATTTATATGACTATTACCAGGCCAGATTTGAACTATGTTTTTGGATTGGTAAGTCAGTTTATGCAGGCTCCAAGGAAACCACATTTGGATGCGGCTAGACGCATACTCAGGTATGTGAAGTCCACATTGCAGTATGGACTATTTTATGAGACTGGGGTTCAGATACAATTGCATGGATACACTGATGCTGATTGGGCTGGTAGCATTTCTGATAGACGATCTACCAGTGGATATGTGTTCTCTTTTGGGAGTGCTGCAGTCACTTGGAGGAGCAAGAAACAGCCTACAGTTGCCTTGTCGAGCACAGAGGCCGAGTACAGGGGTGTAGCAATGGCTGCATGTGAGGTAGCTTGGTTGCATAAGCTACTTTATGATATGCATCAGCCTACAGCTGGGCCAGTTGTCATTTATTGTGACAACATGAGTAGTATACACTTGGCAAATAATCCAGTCTATCATGCTAGAACAAAGCACATTGAGGTGCACTATCACTATGTGTGGGGGAGGGTTTTACTAGGTCTTATTGATTTAGTTTATGTCAGCACAGAGGATCAGGTAGCTGACATATTCACGAAGGCATTGGGCGCAAAGAAGCTGCGCAAGTTCAGAGACCTGCTTGGTGTGCAGGAATTGGGATTGAGCTTGAGGGGGAGTGTTGAGATATCGAGCTCCACTCGTGATACGCCAGGGTGACAGTTGTATTTTTATGTCACTGACTTGTCAGTTGCAGATGCGGTTGGTACACCGCCCATGAATAATAGCTACATGACAGCTATCCTTATCTATTCTAGTTTGTGGCTCAGTTAGTATGCCACCTTAATTAGTTGAGTTTGGTTTGAGACCCATATATAGGGTTCTTCTATTTCTTTGTATAAGTGTTCTTTTTTGGCTTACACAACTAAGAAGAGGAAAATTGTTTTCAGCCTCCACCTGTATTCCCCCATTGTGCAAGCAAGAAAGCTACAAGTGAGACTCCTTCCTTCTCTCCCACAATCTTGACAAAGAGTAGGGGATCTTCTTGCCTTCTCTTGTTTCTTGCTTCTTACTTGTGCTTGAGAGAGGGATTGAGAGAGTGTGAGGGAGTGATTGTGTGAGAGTGAGGGATCTTGGAGAAGAATCTCTCCATCTTCTCTCTTCATCTTCCCCTCCTCTCTTCTCTTCTCTTGTCTCGCACGTAGCTATGGAGGATGAAGCTCATGGGATAGGGATTGAGGTTGCTTGAGCTTGCCTCAAGGATGGTGGAGCTACCGGTGTGCAAGAAAGAGGAGGGTACTCGATCGAGCATCAAGGTAAGCTCACTACACCCGTAAGGTAGGCATTGCACGTCGGCTATGTGAGAGGTAGCCATGGCCGCTCGGTTCGAAACACTTGAGCAATAAGTGGTCCGTAGGTCTCGGGGTAGAGCTTGTAGCTCACCTTCAAAATGATTTGCCATTTTATAGACAAATGCAAGAGGAGGGGGTGATCATAACTTAAGAGATAGTCACAATTACATTTTCTCAACACACAAATGAATAAGCTATTGGAGTAAGAATTCACAACATCCTATGCCAAAATGGGATTTAGTCAGGTCCAACTATTATGCAATGCCTCAATCTTCTATCTCTTACAATACACTACCTTGAGCTTGAATGAATACACTTAATATTGGAATCAATACATAAGCTACGACAGTCATGAGAATAGTTAGGGAAGATGCATGTAAGATCATAGACTATATCTAGGCCCATAAGTTTATATAAGATCAAGCTTATGACATATATAGATACTTTAACACCATCCCATGAGGGTAGCATCTTCCCATACCATGAACTATTGTATTTTGAGTACCAAAAACTCATTATCCACATGCATGAGCTACATATAAGCTCTGAAACCTACATAAGTTGTCAAATCTACACCATTAGAGCATAAGTAAGTCATCCATCAACATTAGATGAGAAGCACAACCAAAAGATATGCTAGGTGAATCAGAAGCCATATCAATCAGAATCAAAAGATATTTGTTTTTTCTTCTCTCTTTTTTCTCATATCATTAATATTAACAATAACAATCATGGAATGATTATGATTGCCCATAATTATTGCAAATTTTTAGGCCACTCGTTTCTTTCATTTATCTTTTTTGCTCTTACCATTGAGAACACTAATTATGACCTGGTTATGATCACCTACATCACCTTAGACCTTGCAAGGCATTGGGCTGGTCACTTCTCTCTTTTCCCTCATAGAAAATATGAATGTTTCTTTCCCCTTTCTTTATCTATGTGACTACTAAGAAGGCTTGTACATGCACATATGCTTTCAATTTTCCAAAGTTACTGAGATTCATTTTCCAAAGAACACTAATCTTCATACTTCCTCTCTTGCTAATTGATCTAAGGTTCTTCGAAATTTCCATGGGAAGTCCCAAAATAGTAGAATATCTATATATTTAGGCCTAATCAAGCATTCATAATCTAAATAACACTTCAAAATAGATCCGACATCACCCTCTCCTCAAAAATCAGTATCTAAATAACACTTCAAAAAAAGTGGGGGGTGGCAGCCGCCCCATCGTCCGCACGCACGCAGACGATGGGGGGGCTGCCACCTCCCTTTTTTCTTGGCGTGTGGTGCTTCTTGGGTCCATAGGGTAGTAGGGTCGTGTGGAGACTCTTGGGTTTGTAGGGTAGTAGGTAAGCAATGATTGAACAATACGGAAGCGCAACGTAAGGAATGAGCAATGAGCAATGCACAAAGATCAAAACCCATCGTGAACACAATGCGCAACATAAGGAATATAAAACTATTTGACAAACCTTGTAAAAAAATGAGCACCACAATCGTGAAATCTCCCTCATTGTCTGCGCGTGCCAACGATCCTGTAGCTTGATGATCATGATGAGGAGGATTTGTGGCTTGAAAACTTGCATTTGACCTAAGAGAGAGAGAGAAGGAATATAAAACGATTCAACAAACGTTGTAAAAAAATGAGCACCACAATTGTGGAAGCTCCCTCATTACCTGCATGTGTGCGGATGATCCTGTAGCTTGATGATCATGATGAGGAGGATTTGTGGCTTGATGACTTGCATTTGACCTAAGAGAGAGAGTGTGTGTGTTTGTGTGTGTGAGTGAGTGAGAGACACACACACACAAAGGCTCAAAGGCTGAGTTGAGGCTTGGATACTTCACAGATACATTCTTACAAATATGGTGTTTCACTTACTAGTAAGGACATTGTCAAGAGTTAGCACATCACACCATCAACCTCTTTTAGCTAGAACCCAAACATGTATGGTACCAACACACCAACACACCAACAACAAGGCAACCAATAACACTTTAGGAAACCCATATCTCATCTTGATCACCTAGCCAACCAACCCAAGAAATTGAAAAGGGCACCACCCTTGAATATTGGCAAGGGACCAAACCTAAATCAATATGGATTCACAAGACAATGCATACAAATGAGGCAAGGTTTATGGTTTCCCTTCCTTATTTTACAATAGAATTTTACATCATTTTGATCATCATGGCAAGGTAAGATACATGATACATACTCTTATCTACATGGACTTCATTTACATCAATAGTTTTGGTCTACATTGAAGGAAACATGCATATGCTATAGTGTTACACATGATCCTTATAGTTATCATTAAGAGAGGAATCCAAATAGAGAAAGAAAACTAAAACAAAACAAAACCCATCCATGTAGCTCCTTGAAGATACAAAGGTAGAATTGATCAATAGCTTCCAATCTTTAAGAGCATTGTTTGGTTTATCACGAACATGGTAAGGTCTCCAAAAGTGATTGCCATAGTAGCTTGAGTTTTTGTCTTCATAGTACTTTGGCACATTTTCTCCCTTAGTGGGTTCGATGCTCCAAAAACCTTTATGAATCTAGAAGGGAAAGAAGGATAAGGACAGCCCATGCCCATTTTCATCGTGGTTGGAAAGAGAAAATGGGTGCTTATGTGCCAAGGGTTTGTGTTAACCTTACGAGGTTCTTATGTGCCTATGAATAGTTTTGGGGCTATTGTGCAGCTACATGCATGTTATTGGCTAAGTCTTAGGGAAGGCATGCTCCTAAACTAATGCTAATGGGAATAGTCTAAGGTAAGTGGCCAAGGTCTATGGGTGTGGCTAGGATTAGAAATAGGTGAATGGAGTTTGGTCAATTATTTTGAGTTGTGGGATGGTTGTAGTGTTGGAGTACGTGTGGTTAAGTGCCTAGAACTTATCAAGTATGGAGGTCATCCACTTAAACTAAGAATAGGATGTGCAGCTTGTAAGGATGATAGCTAAACCTAATGTAGTTCCTACCATGTAGGTTAATAGCCAAGTGCACGGTGCTTATTTCTACTTGCACCTAGGTGTGGTGGCTCATGGCAACAGTAGCTAACCCAAGGGTTTGATGACATTTGGAATGTACATCCTTGAACTGGATTGTGTGTGCATCCACCCTAAGTGCACTTATGCAAAGAGTGTTAATGTGCCTATGAAAGTCAAGAGTGGCATCTAACCATGTGACTTAAAAAAAAGTGGATGTGAGTCTACACACTAATAGGTTTCCCTATGCAAGGGATCAGTGTGTGCATTATGTTATGATTGAGCATGCTAGGGATTTTTACCATTTTAAGAGAAAGGCTAGCTACTTCTATTTTAGCATTCTTGAATGCATTGTACCCTTGGATTTTGGTGTGGATTTCACTTTTTCTTTTTATCTCATTTTCTTTTGGCTTAAGTATAATACTACATTTAAATGAATGTCTTTATATCTCTGACATTTTGGATTCATCTCGAGAGGAAATCAACACAATTGTAACTAGTGCACCTAGTGGGAGCAAGTCAATTCAAGTGTGTGTTGATGGAGAATCTCATTGAATGGAGGTAGATGTCAAAGAATTGGAGGTGCATAAGAGAAGGTCTTTGGAGAAAGCTATTGATGTACTACATGTTGATAGTCAAAATGAAGAAATACCATTTTAGATAGAAAATTAGTTATTGATTGGATTAAGAGAAGCCTAGGAGCTAGTTGAATAAAGAAGCTATTGGATATGTATAAACTCCTAGTCTAAGTTGATGAACTTCCTATTTTATATAATGGTACTATGTGTTTTGAGCTACTAGCTAGATTTGGAAAAAAGAAATGGATGGTTGGAATGGAACAAAAGTTTGATAGTCTAGTTTAGACCAGGCCTTCACAATCAAACATGGCCATACAGTTTATTGTGCACTTGCGCTATTGTTTAGGTAGTCTCAAGTGTCACAAGGTAACATGCCTGTATTATGCAAATAAAAAAAGATATAATGACACTTATTTTCATGGCCACGTGGATAGACAAGTGAGAAAGGGGTACCGTGTAGCTAAAGGCAACATAAGCATTACTTGTCACTATTGTCAAAAAGTTGTGTCTTGCATTGCATTTTGTAATTGCATGATCTAATATGTCCTACCATTGGATGATAGCATGATGTGTTTGGCTATACATGTTGGAGAGCATTCATAATGTCCAACAAGGAACACGAAGGGAAACTATTGAGAAAGAATGAAAGCTTGTAATCATAGTATTGAAGATTGAGAAGTGAGGTCCTTTTGTAAAGTTCAAATGTTGGTTTCCTAGTTAGTGAGGAGCAGATTTCCAAGTTAGAGAGGAGCTAAGGACAAATGTTATTTTTTTAAAATGTCTACAAAATGTCCTACTTCAAGGGTGGATTTAGTTAATTGCATGCAATGTATAGGCACAAGGGATCTAGAAATGCTTGGGTGCACTTTGATTACACTCACCATATAAATGGTTGGGCAACAATGTTGTGCTTAGTATAAAATCCTTGGTGAGTATCCCTTAGGCTTCTTTGATTAGTACTATCATGTAGATAATATCTTTTCCTATGAACTAATTTGTAATTGTTTATATTATGAGACCATTACAAGTAATAGAAATATGTGAGATAAGGGAGGATTGTGAATCTCAAGTGTTGTTTTGGAAGACTCTAAACAATATCATGGAACAATGTAGGCATGACCCTCTCGACTTTGTTGGATGAGGTAGGTGCAAATTAGTTGGCTATAAGGATAGTGTATAATGAGGGGCCTCAAAATGTAATGGAAGGGAGAGAGTTGTCTTATCTTTTTCATTGGGAGTAAAGCGTACAGAAATACACCAAGAAATTAGTTCCTTCAAATAGGTAGAGATATCATATAGCCTTGTGCAAATCATGGAGGCATGCAAGGATGACTCAACAAGCTACTTATTAGGAAAATGTAATTGAAAATTGGTGGGTTAGCCATGTGACTTTGTAAAACATGAAACCCTTACAAAGATGGTTAAAATGGTGGGAGCAACCAATTGCATATTGGGGAGGCATCGAATTGGATGTAAATTTGTGTCCTGGAATCTCATGTTATGCATTTGATGTATGCATTTACATAACATAAAATACTAGACCTCTATACAAGCTAACATAAGTCCCTAGGATCATTCTCAAATCCCAAGTATTAACCTCTCTAAGAGTGTCCATGCTAGTTGGTTATCCAGTGAGGGTGGAAAGAGGAAGATATTGCTGTATGATGTATGTGTCATAGATGTTTTAATTATGGTTAGATGGAAGAGAGATATATCCATGATGAGGAGGAGGATGAAGAGATACTAGTGAAGCTCTTTGCAAGTGGAGTAAATGCACCAAATGCATGAACATCAACCTATGTAGAAGAGGTAGAAGTGGCATGGGAGGAGTGGACTTTATGAAGGATGCCACCTAATTATGTGAGAAAGTGTTATGGTGTGGAGAGTAGAAAGAGTCATACCACCAAATTACAAAGTTGGTGAGTGGAGCTAGTCATGCCATGCTTTTGGTTTGAGAGAGCCAATAAGGACAAGGCCATTGTACAATCGACATGGTTTGGTAATCATGACATCAGGCATACAAACGATGTGTAGAAGAAAGTGATAGTATCACCAATTGTTCCATCTTTGTGGCTAGTTGATACATTGAAGAACAAATATATCAAAGGAAGAGTGTAGTAGCTTAAAAGAGGCTAGTTTCAAGTTTTCCTACTTTGCAACACCATCAAGGAGCAAGAAGAGAAAACCTCCTACTTCTGGAGAAGATGGTTTAAATGGAAGGAGACTCAAGTGGAGGCATGGAATCTCCAAAGATGCACAAAAGAGAATAGAGCCAGCTCTTTGCATGGTTGTGACCTTCTTGGAGGAGATGGTAGAACTTGAGAGGTAGCATTCAATATTTCAAGTCTTAATGAATAGCTAATATGATGAACACATCAAAGAAGAGCCTAGGTACACTTGTCTTGATTTTCAAAAAAGAGAATCTACCCAAAAGGCATTTCTTTCCTGCAAACATATGTCTTATGTGTACATGCACATACTTGGCCTTCAACCCAAGGAGTACATGGTCATAAATAAGCTTGTACTAACTCCCACTAACCACCTTGCCTTTGTGTTAGGTGGAAAACATGTAAGATATGCTCTATCATGTAGGAAGGCATGACTCGTTCATTGTTTTGGCCCACTCATCAGCGTGCTCACATCAATCGCGTGTGGCATGTCAATTTTTATTGCAAGAAGATTAGGGTGTAGCAATCTTGGAAAATTTCTAGGTATTTTATTCTCTTTGGGTGATGTAGAAGTTGAGAATATTTTCTTTTGTAGTGATAATTTAGTATCACTACTTCCTCTATTTTGGATAGTATATGTTTTGTTGGGAGCTCACAATGATGCATGTATGATATTTCGTATATCTTCATGTTAAAAAAGAGCAGTAGTGTGTGGCATTGTGAAACTATTGTATTTGAATTATCATTGAATTAGCATTCTACCTTTATCTGATGAACAATAATGTTGATGGCATTTGTAGAAAAAACCCAAGGTTGTTTCAAAAAGCTCAAAAAATCGATTTCAATTGCCAAAGCACGAAATCAAAAGCTCCCAAAAATAACACACTTGCTCTCTGTCTATTTTTCAGGACTCGGAATGTGAAGGGGTTGGGTTTTCTGAGTCAGCTTCCATCCATCATGCAAACTGATACTAAGGGTGTGTCCTTGGGCTTGCCAGTTGCCTTGATGTCTTGCTCATACTCCTCATTGTCCGAGAACGGCATGTCAATGGTAGCAAGAACATGCATCTAGTCTCGCTCATCCTCCAAGCATGAGATATACTTGGTAAGGGCCCCATAGGATCTCCTAATCTATCCATCACCCTTTAGCATGGTGAAGATGGCATCTAGCTCAACGAGCATAGTCTTCCAAGTGTCCATCTCTACTATTACATCCTCCATTCAATTGCCTAAGAAGATGAGACCATTGTCCCAATCTTCTATGACTCTCGTGTTGAGCATCCATCCATATCTACTCTTACATCCTCCATTCGATTGCCTAAGAAGATGAGACAATTGCCCCAATCTTCTATGGCTCTTGTGTTGCGCATCCAAAGTCACACCCTAGCAAGATGTTGTAATCCACTCCCTTCATGACTATAAATTCTACAGAGAATTGGATTCATGCGATCTTCAGTGGCCAATTTTTCAACACTCTGAATGGTCTCACCTTCATTCCGTTAGCCAGTGTGATGTTGAACCTAGCAGTATAGACCAGTGGGTTATCCCAAGTTTGGAATACTGCATGGCTTAGCACACTCACTCATGCCCCTGTGTCTATGATCCCCTTTCTTGTGACATCCCCTAGAGCTAAGTCTAGCAGGATTGCATGCATTTCTATGCCTTCCCAAAAAGCATTTATGTGCAAGGATTTGGGCATGGAGTGCAGGGTCAGACTCGGTATTTGCATTTTTGGGTCCTGCTTAGGTAAGTCTGTGGTAACTCGCTCATCTGATTCCTACCCATTGTTTCAGCTCCTACCATAGCATTGGATGATGCCTAAGCAGGTCACCTAAGCTTAGAGTCACAAGGGTGGTCACCAATGTATTAAGGAGGTTGCAGCCACTTGCCTTTCTCCCAACTCTGCAGTTCTTGGCCAATGGCATTGATTGGTTTGTTAGAATATCAAGCTCCCTTTACTCTTTAGTCAGTCTATCTTTATGTGTGTGACTGACATTAGCTGGATACAGTTGCACATGTGTGTGACATTCAATAAGTCGGTGTATTCAGTGACTTAACCACATTTAGTCTTGGTTAGTCATGCCTATGTGTGTAAGTCTATTTCAATTAGTATGATGGAAGAATAATGGAAGAAGAACAACAATGAGTTGAGGCTCATCTTCCGCTCCACTCTATCTCTTTCCCTCTCTTCCAACATGGTATCAGAGCTTGAATGCCTGAAGCCTGAAGGCTTGGCAGTGGCCATTTAACATCAAGACATCTGATTTGAAGAAAATGTCATCAAAGGAGATTGTGCTTGTAGCCCATTTTTTTGCAAAAGCTATATCTTACTATAAAAATAGTTTTTGGAGAAACGGCCCAAACTACCTAACCGTATCAATGTGATCTATAACTTTGCAAAAGAAAGTTTTTTCAAATTCCTCACAGATTTTGAGATATTCAACATAGACCTGTGACCAATGGTGGTTTACTGCAAACAGCAGGTGATTCCAAGGCGCTAGTGGCTTTCATCCTAACAATGTATATGCCCTTATTATCATGCATTTGAGCATGATATTGGAGTGTTAAATTCTCATTTTTGGAGCTTATTTACAGGCTGGAAACAGTGAACTAGTTGCTGTCCTGAATTTGGAAACAATATATGTACAGGGTTGAAGTATTTGTGATGCTTATTTGCTAGTGGAAAATGCTTGGATCATACCACTTGAGTGGTAGATGCTTTTTGGGATATTGTGAGTGCTGAAAGCCCAAAGTTTGGACTAATTTTTTGCTTGCTATACGAGAGTATTGACTGGTTATTGTCTACAGGAAGGATACCTGTAATATTCACTTGACATACATGCAATATATTCTGACCTATTGGACATGTACCAACTCCTGCATAGAGTAGCAATTGAATGAGATGTTTTGGGACTGTTTTGAGGTCTGAATACTCTTGTTTTAACATAGAAAATACTGCTGATTATAGCAGTGGGCTAGCTGTATTTGGTACTGCTACTTGCATATAGTTCAAACATTGATACTTGTATGGACATAGTTTGTTGTTGCTGGGATGTTTTGCCACTACCGTAGAATGTTTTGAACTAATTCGAGCTTGGTTTATGCTTAGTTGATTGTGTTTTTTCATTGTTGGAATACAATTTACAGCAAGCAAGTTGTCAGGAAACCTGTCGTGAATAGTAGGAAACTGGTCCTAAATTGTATGAAAAGGAGTTAGATACTTACAGGTTGTATACATCACTGAATACCTAAGCTACAACTATAGAAAATGCTCAAGGAATTGACAATATTATTCAAATTGTGGGAGAAAATCTGGACAACAAAAATTTTGCTTTATGGAAGTTCCGTATGAAGAATTTTTTGGTTGGGCAGAGGTTATTGGGACTTATGTACAGGTGATGAGGCTGAACCTGAAATGCATGAAAGGAATCCAAAAAATGATCAGAAAAGGGCTCATAAGCTATGGACTAAGAGACTATGCAAGGTGTTACATTGGTTTTCCTTATGTATATCAGATGCTATGGTTATACAGATTACTGGATGCACTTCTCTAAAGGATGCATGGGACATACTCATGAAGAATTATGGAAATGTAACACATGCAAGAAAGATTCAACTAAAGCAACAATTCAATAACATGTCTAGGAATGGTAGAAGCATTCAGGTGTACACTACAAAGATCAAGAACATAGGGGATCAACTTGCCACCATTGGATCTTCACTATTTGAGGATGATATGATTGCAGTGACATTGAATGGACTTGGCAAAGAGTATAAAGCATTTGATACATCTATTTCTATGAGAGCTGAATCCCATGATTGGGATGAGCTGATTGCTTTGCTGTTGCATGATGAAGTTAAGCTTGGGTTGAATACAGGTTCTAGTACGTCTCAAAGCAGAGACATTGTTCTTTACTCTAGCCAGTGTGGTAGAGGTAGCAGAGGCCGTGGCTCTTTTCAAGGTCAAAGAGACACTCTAAATGCTTATGGACAACATCAGCTGAATGCTTGGCATGGCACAAATACAGAGGGCCAATGTGGATTTGGTGGCTTTAGAGGCAAGGGGAGATCACCCCATGGTAGAAGTGGTGGATCTGGTTCATGGCAGTTAAATGATTAGTCAAATAGAGATAAGGACTGTCATTATTATGGCAGATATGGACACATTGCAAAGGATTGTTACAAGAAGCAGGGAGATGTGAGGGCAAAGGGCAAACAACATGGGCACTATGCATCTTCTAGCGGTGCTCATGATGAGCAGGTTGACAGATTGTTTGCCATGCAGCATGTGTCTAAGAATGCATCTAGGCAGAACAGAGATGAGAGATAGTACATTGATTTAAGGGCTTCAAATCATATGACACCCCATGGAGAATGGTTTGATGAGATGGTTGCAGGTTCACATGGTTATTTGTGTACTGGGGATGACACCCAACATGACATTCAGCACACAGGAATTGTTCTATTGTTGATGTCTGATGGTAAGAAAAAGAGCATGCATGATGTATTACATGTACCTACAATAACCAAGAATCTTTTGTCAGTGGACAAATGGCAGAACAAAATCTGTAGGTGAGATTTAATAGAGATAGATGCTTTGTTGAAGAATATGGTAATGACTGCAAATTGATTGCTAGAGGCCGAAGAGATGGCAGAATGTTTACTCTTGATGCGTCTATTCTAGAATTGAAAGCAGCCATGTTTGCACATGATGATGGTGCTATACAGGATGTTGAGATATGGCATAAGCGGATTGGCCATGTGAATGTACAAAAGCTGAAATCTATGTAGCAGAAGGAGATTGTGCTTGGATTGCCTAAGTTCAAGTATCATGACTTTGGACATGTATGTGATGCATGTCAATTTGGAAAGCAAGCACGGTTTCCATTTATGAGACATGTACGGAATAGCTCACGACCCTTACAGTTGTTACATTCAGATGTATGGGGTCTGTCTCATAATGCTTTGTTTGGTAGTGCTCATTACTATGTATCCTTCATTGATGATTTCAGCAGGTATACTTGGCTTTACATATTGAAACATAAGGATGATGTGTTTGATGCATTCAAGGACTTCAAGAAGCATGCTGAAAATGAGTTGAGTTGTAAAATTTCATGTCTTAGATCAGATGGAGGTGGAGAATATGCCTCTAATTACTTTGACAGGTATCTTGCTAAACATGGGATTAGAAGATAGTTAACTTGCAACTATACATCACAACAAAATGGTGTAGTAGAAAGGAAAAATAGGGTACTGATGGAATTGGTAAGAGCTTTGCTGAATGAGAAGAGTTTGCCAAATGGTTATTGGGATGAAGTAGTAGTGACTACTGTCTATGTGCTGAATAGAACCCCTACAGTAGGGATTCATGATGTAACTCCATATGAGAGGTTGTATGGTCATAAGCCCGACATTTCACACTTGAAGGTATTTGGCAGCATTGCATATGTGCATGTTCTTGATGAAAAGAGGAAGAAATTGGATCCTAAAGCTGTCAAGAGTGTGTTCCTTGGTTATGCACAAGAGAAGAAAGCTTATAAGTGTTATGTACCATCTACACATGAGACATTGATTAGCAGAGATGTTGTTTTTTATGAGTTGGTATTGTGGTATGGTAATCCTGTTGCAGTGGTTACTGATGGATGAGCTAGCACTACTAATGCTTAAAATACACCTACAATGAGTACATCTATGAGTGATCATACAGGTGATGGGTCACCTACAGTAAGTCCTTGGTCAAGATGCTTACGAAGTCGTACTCCTACATCCACTGACACGGATATGTAAGTGAGGGAGGGATTGGATAAGAGAAAAGAAAAGATGTTTAAGGATGTGATAGGTCCACTTATAGTAGGTTATGAGTCATCCAACAGTGATAGTTTCGATAGTGAGTCGAGCATTCCGTCTGTTATGATGCCTGAAGCAAGGCAAAGTCGTTATGTACCGCCTCATGAGAGGCAAGCTCAGAGTGAGCCATAGTTACGAAGATTTGAGAGAGTTGGAAAACCACTTGATAGGTTTACATACACTTGTTATTCAGCCCACCATTATGCATATATGGCTAGTGTGATAGGTTACAAAGAACCTACAAATTTTGATGATGCAGTTACACATGATAGCTGGTCTGCTGCCATGGATGAGAAGTATGCAGCCCTGGCTGAAAATAAGGCATGGGAATTGGTTGAGTTACCTAAAGGCAAAGTCTCCATTAGCTAAAAATGGGTGTACAAGGTTAAGTGCAAGTCAGATGGTTCATTAGAATGCTATAAGGCCATGCTAGTTGCAAAAGGGTATACATAGCAATATGGCCTTGACTCTGAGGAGACTTTCAATCCGGTGGCTAAAATGGAAACAACCAAAACTGTTATTGCTTTGATAGCATGCAAAGGCTAGAAAATATGGCAAATGGACATCAATAATGATTTCTTGAACGGTGATTTGGTTGAGAAAGTATATATGGAGCAGTCTGAAGGCTATGTTTATCCGAACTTTCCTACACATGTATGTAAGCTAAAAAAGGCTTTA
The DNA here is from genome assembly GCF_053477565.2 of Lygodium microphyllum. Classification (NCBI taxonomy): domain Eukaryota; kingdom Viridiplantae; phylum Streptophyta; class Polypodiopsida; order Schizaeales; family Lygodiaceae; genus Lygodium; species Lygodium microphyllum. The sequence goes on from NC_141158.1 coordinate 42,038,635, forward strand.
TATGGACTCAAATAGAAACCTAGATCATGGAATGCTCAGATCAGCAGTTATTGACAGCTACATGGATTTAGATTGGGTGATGCAGATCACAGTCTGTTCATGAAGAAGACAGATCATGGATATGTGTTTCTAGTGGTTTATATAGATGATATTATCATCACTAGAGATGATGAATTCAGAGTCAAAGACATTGTTGAACTAAAGTATTTTCTTGAGATTGAGGTAGTCTCTACGCCTCAAGGTATATGGCTGCTACAAAAGCAGTATGCTCATGACATGTTACAGAAGTATGGTATGGCTGAATGCAAACCTATGGAGACACCTCTTGATCAGAATGTCAAGCTACAGATTGATGTTGGGAATGACATATAGAATGTGGCCATGTATTAACAGATGGTGGGCAGCTTGATATACTTGACTATTACCCGTCCTAACTTATGTTATGCACTTGGGCTGATTAGTCAATTCATGCAGAAGCCTTGCAAACCACATTTAGATGCAGTCATAAGGATCATGAAATATGTAAAGGGTACTATAGGTTATGGGTTGTTTTATGAATATGGAAAATCTCTTGACTTGATAGGGTTTACTGATGCTGATTAGGCTAGTTGTGCCTATGACAGGAGGTCAAACAGTGGTTATGCATTTGGATTGGGTAGCAGTATGATCAGTTGGCAGAGTAAGAAATAGCCTATTATTGCATTGTCTAGTACAGAAGCTGAGTACAGAGGAGCTAAATTAGTGGCTGGAAAGTAGAGTGAGATTACATTGTGATAACCTCAGTAGTGTTATGTTGGCTAGCAATCCTGTCTATCATGCTAGGTCCAAACATATTGAGGTTAACTACCATTTCATCATAGAAATGGTTCTTATAGGATAGATTAACTTGATTAATGTGAAGACTAAAGATCAAGTAGCATATATATTTACCAAGTCTCTTGGTAAAGAAAAGTTCATATATTTCAGACAGCTGCTTGGAGTTTATCAAATGGTTTGAGCTTGAAGAGGAGTGCTAGAATATCAAGATCCCCTTACTCTTCAGTCAATCTATCTTCATGTGTGTGACCAACATTAGCTGGATACAAGTGTACATATGTGTGACATTCAATAAGTCGGTGTAGTCAGTGACTTAATCACAGTTAATCTTGCTTAGTCATACCTATGTGTGTAAGTCTTTTTCAGTTAGTATGATGAAAGAAGAACAACAATGAGCTAAGGCTCATCTTCTGCTCCACTCTGTCTCTCTCCCTCTCTTCCAACATGGTTTGCTGGCCTGGAGCATTTAGACTTTGTCTTGGCAGCCCCACTTGTGGTCCCTTTCCCTCCCTTGATTTTGGTCGTGGGAGAGAAATTGGCGTGCTCATGCTTGAGAGATCATCGATATTGTCTTCTAGTATGGGCTCAGTGTCTTTTAGGTGCTCTTGGGCCTCCTTCACCCACTCTTTTACCTTCTTGATGGCTTCAAGTTGGCGCTTTAGGTTGGGGTACTCCTTGGCCTTAGTACTTTCCTTTTTGGGCATCCGTGTAGCCAACTTTTCTTCCTCTGCATCAATGACTTTCCTCCCAAAAGCAGTCTCGTGGCACTTTTGGTTTTGAGGGTGACCTTAGCATCTGGCCTTTTCTTCCTCCGTCTCTAACTCTTCTTTCCTAAGGTTGCATCAAGGTTACTAGGCCATGGCAATGATATGTCGGCCATGGCAATGATATGCTGGCCATGGCATCAAGGTTACTAAGCCATGGCAATGATATGCCGGCCTTCTTCGTCTACGCGTGGGTCATGACATACAATGGGATAGGCATGGCCTCCCCGAGTGTCTCGACACCAAACAACCCCAATGGAATCGATGGCTCATTTTCCAAACTAGAGGATGGTCTTCGTTTAGGGAAATCAACAAAAAGATAAGTGATTCCACACTCAGCGCACCTCAGGTCAACCTTATCTCTATTTGCTTGCTCCCTCTCAGGCAGTGTGAAGAAATGTATCCTGGGTGGCCGTAAAGCCAACACACGAATGGCTCTTGGCTCTGCTCTCTTAGGCCTCTGCCTCTCCCTGTACTACCTAATGCCATCACCGGTACTGGTTGTAGTCCATAAGGACCGTATTGCCTTCTTTATCATATGATATATATGGGTTTACATAAGGCTCATTGCTACTAGGCTTGTCCACATAGTGGACTGGAGTATCACTCGATGGATGGGCCACGTAGGGTCCAGGTGGTTTAGGGATCCCTGTAGGATTTATTTGCATCCTAGGGATGGATGGATTATGGACATTAGGTGCTGAGAGAGCCAATGGGGGGCATCATGGCCAAACCTAGCACAATTAGCACAAGGTTGACCTAGGGTCCTAACACTTGACTGGAAAGTGGTTTCCACCACAATGCACGCATTGGATGTGTGGGCGCATTGGTTGTCTCACCATCTCCTGCAATTTGGCTATGTCTATCCTAATCTCTGCTAGCTCTTGCCCTGAATCGGTGCCCTTCACTTTGTCTTGATCGTTTGGGCCTGATCTCTCACTTGACATTGAAGCCCTCTCAGAATCCCTAGCGTTGGACTCTTCTCGACTCAAGCTCCTGGAGCTTCTCTCTTTGAGCTGGTTGTCCACTCGAATAGCTTCTTCAAAGACCCTCGCTAGTGTGTCTCGCTCCAAGCTCGAGTTACCGACCAAGGCTTTGTAGAGCTCTTCACTTCGTATTCCATTAATAAATACCATGGACACTACTCTTTTGGTTGGTCTCTTGCCCATATGGATTCTCTTGAAGAGGCTCCTCATATGGGTCACGTAATCCCAAATGTCCTCTTTCTCTCTCTCCTTAACGTTCATGAGTCATACTAGTAGGTTATCAGAGTACCTAGGTTCGGAAAATCTCTTAATGAAGAGATTTTTCAAGTTTTTGAAATTGGCTCGCTCCGCAGCATCTAGACTTGTGTACCAGGTCTGGCCCTTGTCACCTAAGCACAATCCAAAAGCTTGGAAGTGTTGAGTAGGATCAGTGAGGTTGTTGGCCTCGTAGACCTACTCAAATTGCTCCACAAAGTTGTATGGGTTGTCGGTTGCTTGGTATTTGTCCACCTGCTTTGCTACACATGGACTTTTTATTGGCTCTTAGAGCCTTGGTTGACTCCCAACCCTGCCAATAGCGATGTTTCCAATGCTACAACGCTTTGTTCTGCTGGGGTGTTATCTAGCAACTACTTCATTAGAAGCTCGCTTAGCATGAGGTCTCCTTCTAGCACTTTCTCGCTCTCCAACCGATTTCTTCCTATTAGGGCTAGCACTCTCTGGATCTCTCGCATTTCCATGCTCTAGTGCAAGCTGCTAGTTTGCTAATCTCGGTTGTACACAGCTAGGCCTTGCAGAGCCCTGCGTGCCAGCTTCCTCTCCTCCTCGAGATCTGCTATGATGTCCTCTACAAGTCTACCGCGGTATTCTAGCCAGGTTTGAGTATCGTATTTATTCACTAATTGATGGACAGCCTCAAAAAAATTTCCTAGGTCAAGTTCCTCATTGCTTCTATGGCCTCATTTGCCCCCTTCCATGTCCAAGGCTTCCCATTCTGCCAAGTTTTCAATCAAGTTGATAAGGCCGGGTAGATCCACTTCCACGATGTCAATTGTGTTCTTCACTTGGTCCTACTTTTGGGGATTTGATCACCCTTCTATGTTCTCTTACTGGTGGGTTCCTTCAAGTTCTTATGTCTGGGTGAGTTCCTTGTTAATTACAACCAGTCCTCAACTTACCCTTACTTTGTGCATGTGTGTGTGTGTGTTCTTTTCTATGCATTGTGCAAAATCAGACTTTTAGCTCTTCCCAAGTGTGTTTTGAGGGCTGGAAATTAGAGTAAGTGAGAAAACAAAGTGTCTAGACAACTCTAGCACTCTCATTGTGGGTTTAGCCTGATAGGATTTTATGCTCAGTTTCTAGCCGTCCTCACTAATTCATAGGATTCTTTGCTATGCCCTCCACTCAGTCATGATTTGTTTGGGCTCTACAACTCCGCTTGAAGTTGCTGATAGACTGGATCGCTAGATGGTCGACTAATGTTGACTCTATGCATGTCTCACTGATTTCTTTGTTCATTGTGTAAGAAAGGTGTCTCAAGCGTCTGTATGGTCTTCGAATGTTTGTACGGCCGGTGTCTAGGTGGGTCTAGTCCAAACTTTTAGAAATTATGGGAAAATCAAGCTCGGCCCAACAGGTCCAAATTGTAGGGGCCGAGTGGTTGAGTGAAACTGGGCCAAATTGGGCCGGGCGAGTAGCACGAGGCTAGAGTGGGCCAAGGCCGAATATGAAATTCAGATGGCGGGCCAAGTGGCCAAAGGTCAAGTACCTAATCTAGCCGAGTGGATGACTTAGACAGACCGAGTCTGGGTGGGCCGAGTGCCAAATGTCCAAATGTGCCTAGGCCATGGACCGAATGCAATTTGATCTGAGTGGCTGATTCGGATGGGCCGAATGAATCGAGGGCCGAATGGCCAAATATCTAAGGGCCGAGGGCTGACTTTTCACATGGCTGACAGCCTGAGTGGACCGAGTAGCCGAACAGCAGAGGGCCAAGGGTGGCACTTGGATGGGTCAAACACGGGCACGGTGCATTTTTTTAAAGCGACAAAAAATTCATCGTGCAGAGTGATTGTGGGCTTCACACTAGCTGAGCTCTTCCAGATCCTACCTATGCATGAAGGAGAAGGTGTGGGTATACCTGTAGTGGGCAACAAACTCATCGACGACACAATTGGAGCAGATCCGTGCAATGGAACTCTCTCTCTCTCTCTCTCTCTCTCTCTCTCTCTCTCTCTCTCTCTCTCTCTCTCTCTCCTTGCAAGCAAGGTTCCAAATGAGCTCCCCCTTGGTCTCCTGGCTATTAAACCCCTCCCCCGCAAGGTTATTGCCACTCCTACCCCCTCACTTGTCGACCTCAACCCCCTGCAACACTCCTTCCCTTTTTCCCTTAATTTGTGCCCTATTTGGCATGTTTTAAACATCAAACCATATGCTTTTCCAACTAATCTCTTAACCTTATGTTGGGGGTAAAGGCGCCTCCGCCGTGCCGCCCCGTGTATTACTACACTGACAGTACCCGCCACTGCACACTGCAGGTGGCGGGCGCCCGTCACGTCACTTTATTCTTTATTCTTTTAGTGACAGTTTGAATAAAGGAAGGCCCGGTCACACATTGTGACTGTTGGAGTTCCCATTTCTTGTCTCTCTCTTTCTTGCTCTTGCTCTCCCGCCATAGCTCGCGTGCAAGCTTCGATCCTTCTCACCTTTCAACTGGTATCAGAGCTTGGCATTCTCTTGCTCGAGCTCGACTCGGTGCTTCCCGACCTTCGCATCGACTCGCTTCACGCATTGGGTCTCCATCCCGGCAGCCATATCCGATCTCCCCGAGCTCCCGAGCACCTTCCCAGCCTATTGAGGCACCTTCAAGGCATTGATACTGAGGTATTTGATCATTCTTTCACGGTTTTATTTCAGTCTACAGATTGAAACAGGGCAGGAACAAAGGGCAGCCACTCTTCTTGAGCTCCATAGCTCATATCTTCCCTCCCCTTTGCATTGGGCCTTCATGGCTTGGTATGTGCCTACCTTGGGCCATCATTGAGCCCCCCATTACCCCCTTTTCAGCCCATGTGGAGCAGCAGCAAGTTCAGCACCAACAGGGCAGATTGCATCATTTTTTTCCAGGCTGTGAGCACTCATCTACTTCAGCTCCACACTTGGCCATTGCTTCTTGCTCTCTACCTTGATCAAGAGGGCTATAGACTTCATGTTTGATGTCATTCAAGCTTTGGGCATTGGTCTTGATCATTCGGGGCTGATCTCTTCAGATTTGGGACTGTCATAAACTGTCATAACAGGCTGAAAACAGGCCAGCACCATTGGCATTAGCATTTGTTGCTTATACTCCATTCCGGTTGTGCTATTTGATGCCCGTATGCGGTCTACATGATGCCTAGTGCCTTGGGAATGTGTGCACATGATTATGCCATGATTTTGGCCTCAAATATTGGCTGATTTGGGACTGTTATTTACTGTTATACAGTGCTGGAAACAGGGCAGCCACACTTGGCATTGGCATTTGATGCTTATACTCTACTCCGGTTACCGTATTTGATGCCCGTATGCGGTCTACTTCCTACCCGGATGTATTGGGGATGTATGCATTTGGTTTGACCATGATTTTGGCTTGAATTTGGGGCTGAAATCTACTGTTTAGAACAGTAAATACATGCTGGAATAACAGTGGGCTGAAGGTACTTTACATGCTTTGGCACTTACCTACCGATATCGGATGTATGCTTTGAGCTTTGGCATGATATCTCTGACATTTGGGGACGACTTGGAGCATATGTATGAGATTATGGGATGCTTTTGAGCTTCGCATTAGCTCCGTCTTCACTGGCATTTGGACCGACTAGGCATGCTCGTGGACCGCCTATGCCTCATGTCTCTGCTTGACAGTTAGGCTTTTGCATTACATGCTTTGGTTCGTGACATATGCTATTTGGTTCGTGTATGCCATACCGACATTTGGAGCTTGGATTTGGATGTATTTGAGCATTCCCGGCTTACTTGATCACTGATCTTGGTTGCTATTTGGATGTCATTGAGTTGACCGAGAGCTTATTTGGGCTTATGTATTGCTTCATGGTTAATACGACCAGTGCTTCATGTATGTCATGCTCTCTCGGATGCGCTTGATGCATTGACAGGGTCACTTATCACTGGTGCTTTCTCTTGGGTTGTTTGAGCTTCTGAGCTCGCTTTGTACGCCTTTTGTGCCAGTGGGAGCATTTTACATGCTTTCTTGACCTTTGACAGTTGCATGCTATTGGAGCACTTACATGTATTTGGAGCAGTTTATGTCTTGAGCAGCTACATACACATTGAGACTTTGGGATCATACTCCGATCTTTATGGATATGCATTGATGTACTCTTGGTTCACAGGATGCTTATGAGCTGAGTCTCATATTTGGATCTTTCTCTTTGAGCAGATACCTATTTGTGTCAGGTTTTGGCAGTTACAGGAACACTTTGCCTAGAGTGTCTGGTGGTGTGCCTTTCACTGGCAGATGTTATTTTGACATGCTTGGTGTTGAGCTCATGTTCTTTTCACTGTCATTGGCCTTGCTTATGTCCGTTTCATGCCGGCTTTGGACCTAGCATTGTTTGCTTGACATTGGATCCTATTTTGGGACAGTTTGCTCTCTAGACTGCATACATGCAATTTATTACAGCAAGCAGTTATTGGTGGATTGAGGTGTACTTTTCATGCTGAAATATCCTGATTTGGTGTACCGCACCTAGTACTAAGTGGGCAGCAACTTTTGGCACACTTTGCTCACCCTTTGGACCCCGTTTTGGTCATTTTTGGGCAGTTTCTGCAGTAAAACAGCAAGCAATTTTGGACTGTTTGGGCATTTCCAGCCTACATAATGGCGTCATCTTCGCATGATAGTGCCATCTTTAACATTACAAAGTTGGATGGTACCAACTACTCTTACTGGAAGAGTCAAATATGGCAGGTTTTGGTGCAGAAATCTCAGATTAAGCCACTTCGGTTGAGTGGGGAGCAGCCTGAAACTATGGACATTGACGACTGGCTTGAACTTGATGAGCTATGCAAGTCCACGATTGTATTGTCTCTCACTGAACAGGTACATTATAATGTATTTGAGGAAGCACAGAGTGCATGGGATCTATGGAATAAGATCAAGAATCTTTATGATAAGAAAAGTCCGGCGAGTCAGATGTACTGGTTGAAGCAGCTTATGGATCTGCGCATGAAGGATAATGCGACTATGTCTGCTCACTTGAGCCAGTTCCATGCTATACTGAAGAACCTGACTTCGCAGGATATCACCTTTGGAGAGGAAGTAACTCCTCTTTTCTTGCTTGGAACTCTGAATGAGTCATGGGATGTATTCCGCACTGCTCTTTGTGCCTCTAGTGCTACTCTAAAATTGGCAGATGTTGAGAGTGCTCTTCTTCAGGAAGAGGTGAATCGCAAAAACTTGGATGCCTCTCGTGGTAGTCATGCTTTGACAGTTAGAGGCAGGAATGATAGGTATGACCGTGGTAATGGCCGAGGCCGTGACTCGCAGAAGGGTCGGTCTAAATCTCGTGGTGGCAAGTCGCGTAGTAAGTCGCGTGGACGCAATGCAAATGTCACTTGTCATCATTGTGGGAAAAAGGGCCATATTAGACCACAGTGTCATGAGTTGCGCAATGAGAAGCGCAAGGATAAGGGGAAAGATAAAGTGCAGGAGAAGTCCTCTGATCGCAGCATAGTACCTGCGAAGTCCAACGTCAAGATTGAGCAAATTAATGTCACGCAGACTGAAGAGTCCGATGGTGGTGATGAGTTTATACTTGCAGCTAGTTCTTCTGATGCTTCACACTTGACTGAGACACCTAGTATGTATGCACAGTGCTGGTTATTGGATTCAGGTGCGTCCTTCCATGTGACGCCTTACCGTGAGTGGTTTCACTCTTACCGTACTGTGTCTGGATCAGTCAAACTTGGAGATGACAGGTCTCTTGATATTGTGGGCTGTGGAGATATTCAGTTGCAGTTTTCCACTGGCAGTTCCTTTTTGCTCAGGGATGTACGTCATGTACCTGCGCTTACGCGTAGTCTTATGTCTGCAGGACAGTTGGATGATGCAGGATTTCATGTCTGTTTTGGGGATTCTGCCTGGAAGATTACCAAAGGCAGACTTGTGCTTGCTAGAGGCGCCAAGGCTGGCAGCCTCTATCCTCTTGTTGTATCTGGGTCTTCTGTAGACCATGTTTTGGCAGTGGGCTCTATCCCACATGTATCACTTTGGCATGCCCGTTTGGGGCATATGTCTTTGAAAGGAATGAAAATGTTATCTGGTTTGCAGTATCTTCCGCCTTTGGATTATGCATGTTTTGACTCGTGTGATCATTGTCTTTATGATAAGCAGAATAGGTCTACGCATAAGAAATTGGGTAGGCCACGCATGAGTGAGCCCTTGGCATTGGTGCATTCCGATGTTTGTGGGCCTATGCCTTGCATGTCTATGGGTGGCGCGAAGTACTTCGTTACCTTCATTGATGATTTTTCTAGGAAAGTGTGGGCTTATCCCATAAAGCAGAAGTCCGATGTCTTGGCAGTTTTTCAGAGATGGCTTGCTCTTGTTGAGAACCAGACTGGGTATAGGCTGAAATGCCTTAGGACAGATAATGGGGGAGAATATGTCTCGCATGCTTTTGAGCAGTTTTGTGATGACAGGGGTATTAAGCGTCAGTTGACCGCCCCTTACACCCCACCCCAGAATGGTTTGGCTGAGCGCATGAACAGGACTATTCAGGAGCGTGTGCGCTCTATGCTTAGCCATGCAGGCCTACCCCAGAGTTTTTGGGCTGAGGCAATTAGTACGGCAGTGCATGTCATAAACCGATCGCCTTCCAGTGGATTGGATTTCCAGGTTGCAGAGGAAGTTTGGGCTGGTAAGCCACCCTCTTATGCGCATCTCCGTGTCTTTGGATGTGAGGCATTCTGCCATGTGCCCAAGGACAAGAGGAGTAAATTGGATCCAAAGAGCATTAAATGCATATTCCTTGGCTATGGTGAGTCAGGAGAGATGGGCTATCGCCTATGGGATCCGCAGGCGCGGAAAATAGTACGCAGCCATGATGTCGTCTTCCATGAAGACAAGATGCACAGGCAGCCTGAGAAGGTGGTTGAGATCCGCAGAGTGATCTTTCAGGAGGAGCCTAAAGCTCCAGCACAGCCAGTAGTACAGCTTGCAGCAGTTCCTCCACAGGGCCAGGATGTTGGACAGGTAGTTAGACAGGCAGCAGAGCCTGCGGTGAGACGGTCTGCTAGAGATAGACGTCCACCTGACAGATTTCAGCCCTCTATGCATTATGTTTTGGTTACCGATGCAGGAGAGCCTTTCACTTATGATGAGGCTATGCGCAGGGGTGACAGTCACTCCTGGGAGAGGGCTATGCAGTCTGAGATAGACTCCCTGCATAAGAATGAGACTTGGGATTTGGTTGCCTTGCCTAAGGGCAAGAAGGCTTTGCCATGCAAGTGGGTGTACAAGCTGAAAAGTACCCCTGGACACCCCAAGCCGGCATACAAGGCTAGATTGGTAGCAAAGGGTTTTAAGCAGGAACATGGTGTGGACTTTGATGAGGTCTTCTCTCCTGTGGTTAAGATGACCACCCTGCGCTTAGTCTTGGCTTTGGTTGCACAGCTTGACTTAGATCTATATCAGATGGATGTCAAGACGGCTTTTCTACATGGGGACTTGCATGATGAGATCTATATGGATCAGCCTAAGGGCTTTGCAGAACCTGGCAGGGAGCACCTAGTGTGCAAGTTGAAGAAGAGCTTGTATGGCTTGAAGCAGGCACCTAGGGAATGGTATCATAAGTTTGATGCCTTTATGCAGTCACAGGGCTACAGCAGGAGTGCTATGGATCCGTGTCTTTACACGAAGAGAGCCCGTGATGGCAGTTTGCTTATCTTGGTACTCTATGTTGATGATATGCTGATAGTAGGGAAAGCTCATGATGAGCTAGATGCTCTTAAATCTCAGCTAAAGAAGAGCTTTGAGATGAAGGATTTGGGACAGGCCTCACATATACTTGGGATGCGCATTAAACGCGATAGGCATCAGGGACTTTTGTATCTCTCACAGCGGGAGTACATTCATAAAGTCCTTGAGCGCTTCCGCATGCAGGACGTAAAACCTATTGGCTGTCCATTACCTTCTTATGTGAAGGTATCACAGGCCGATTGTCCGCAGACAGATGAGCAGAGGGCCGAGATGGCCAAGATCCCTTATGCATCAGCCGTGGGCAGTTTGATGTATGCCATGATAGCCACTCGTCCAGATATTGCACATGCAGTTGGTGTTGTGGCACGCTATATGGCTACACCTGGCAGCAGACATTGGGATGCCGTGAAGGGTATCATGAGGTACCTGAAGGGCACAGCAGATATGTGTATTTGCTATGGCAGCCAGGATACAGGGGTCGTGGGGTACACTGACTCCGATTATGCAGGACATGCAGATAGTAGGAAGTCCACTTCTGGCTATGTATTCACCTATGCTGGAGGGGCTATCTCTTGGATGTCCAGGGTTCAGAAGTGTACGGCTTTGTCTACCACTGAGGCCGAGTATGTTGCAGCCACTGAGGCTTGCAAGGAGGCCATATGGTTAGGCCGTCTAGTTGCTGACCTTGGGATTGATGCTACACCTACACTGCATTCGGATTCTATGAGTGCCATTCAGTTGGCTAAGAATCCGGTCTTCCATGCGAAGACGAAACACATTGAGGTGAGGTATCACTTCATACGTGGTGTCGTGGAGGACAGGTCTGTTGACCTTGTCAAGATCTCCACTGACGAGAATCCTGCAGATTTGCTCACGAAGAGCCTCACTACTGAGCGCTTTGCCTTCCTCAGGAGGTTGATGGGCGTTGGATGAGATGTCACCTTTCCTCACCTATGTACATTTGTACTATCTTTTCTTTTTCTTTTCTCTCTCACTAGGGCAGGTTCGCCTTTAAGTGGGAGGTTGTTGGGGGTAAAGGCGCCTCCGCCGTGCCGCCCCGTGTATTACTACACTGACAGTACCCGCCACTGCACACTGCAGGTGGCGGGCGCCCGTCACGTCACTTTATTCTTTATTCTTTTAGTGACAGTTTGAATAAAGGAAGGCCCGGTCACACATTGTGACTGTTGGAGTTCCCATTTCTTGTCTCTCTCTTTCTTGCTCTTGCTCTCCCGCCATAGCTCGCGTGCAAGCTTCGATCCTTCTCACCTTTCACCTTAACCTACTGTAAATGCAATAAGAATTGAAAGCAAAGTACTAAACTAATTTCTCCTACTCAACTAACCATCAAAAACCAAAAATACTTGTAGCATGGATTAAATACCCAAAACCTCCTATCTATCTCAAGCTATGGTTCAGGGATGAAACCCTTACTTCAATGCTCAATTTAAAGCAAGCAAGTGCTCAAGCTTGAATCCTTCTATCCCAAAAATGAAACCAAAATGTAGAGGCGAGATCTCAAGCTCAACCGCCAAGACCCACGAACCATTTATTGTTCAAGCATTTCAAGTGAGCACTAATGGATGGCTACCTCTCACATAGCCGACGTGCTATCCCTCTCTACAAGTGTAGTGAGCTTACCTTGATGCCCGATTGAGTTTCTTCCTCTCTCAATCACTTCGATAGCTCCACGATTCTTGATGCAAGCTCAAGCATCCTCTAGCCTCCACCTCAAAGCTCCATCCTCCATAGACATGCATGAGACAAGAGAAGAGAACAGAAGAGAAGAAGAAGAGAGGAGATGGTGGAGAGCTTCACCTCCTTGATCCCTCGCCCTCACACACTCACTCCCTTACACTCTCACACTCCCTCTCTCAAGCACACACAAGCAAGCAAAGAGAAGAGAAGAAGAGAAAAAGAGAAGAAGAAGAGTCTCTTGTTGCCACACACCAAAGAATGAGCTCTCATTCACTATTTAAACTTTATATACATCCCCTAAAATTCCATGGGCATCCATTGGATTCCCCTTTTTACATAGCCCCAACCATGGCCTAGGCCCTTTTTTCCATTGTCCTCCTATTTTCCTAGCTTCCTTCCTACCGCCCATCTACCTTTACAATTTGCACAGACGAGAGCCCAATGCTCTTAAAATAAATCATAGTGTGCCTTGCGCTTTTTCGTGTGTACCTTTCTCCTTGATTTAAGACTTTTTTTGTACTTCTTGTGTTTCCATATATTTTTTGGCGCGCCTTCGTCTTCCGTTTCACTTTTGCCTTGGCCTTATCTTCTACTTTAGATTTTCTAGATTTTCCACCTTGTTCATCTGAGGGGTTAGCACCCTTCTACTCCTCCCCACTCTCCCCTACCCCTTACTCCCCCTCTCTCGGTGTATGTGTCCCCCCTGGGCAAGTCCCCCTTTCCACCCCCGTTTTACCACCACTCTTTTTGTTCCCTTCTACCATCCCCATTCGTGGCTATCTACTACCCCCAACCATAAAACAATACCAATATTTTTATTAAAAACACATCCCTCCCTCTCCCATTAAAACACATTTAACCCCATCTCCATCTTGTTCATGTGTAGGGCATGATTGGCCATTTGCCTCATAGATTTGTGTGATTGGTGTGTTGGATTGTAGTCACTTGCATGTGTGTCCTTATATTTGACATTTTGTGGGCTATCTATGGCCGTCCAAGTGTGGACTTTGGACTACCCACTGTAGTGCGAGTGCAATATTTGTGTGTTGAATCGGACTTTAGAGTATTCACATGTACATGCTTTATGGTTGTTCACACATGATATTGTTTCTATTTTTGGATCCATGTTGACTTTTTGGTATCCTTGCTATAATATATAATATGTATTTCAACACACAAAAAAACACAACAAACAAAAATAAAAAACAAAACCACAAAACCAAGAAGCAAACAAACAAACATGTATACTCTTTAAAAATAACAACAAAATAGATACATTTAAAAAAAAACGGATAATACATCTCACCACATTAATAAAATAGAATAAAATTCACAAATAAATCAATATAAAATCATATTATTTTCATAGCTATCTATTTTTATAACATTGATTAAGGGTTAAAAAGCAACCATCCTCAATTGATAAGAAAATTGCACAAGTGATCAGTCACATGCTAGTGGAACCTCTAATGGCAAATCTACATTACATCAATGAGGATATTAAAATATAAATGTACTACCTCACATGATGAATCTGTAAATACCTTGTGAAAATAAGATGGCCATTTTATTAAGTAGTTATGACATCGATTACCTATTTTGGTAGTAGTTTGGTCATAGTTAATGATAATTTTAGATACTAGGATTTTAGTATCTTTCTCAATGTTTCTATAGAGTAATTTAAAATGAATTTGACAATGAAAAGAGAAGCCCAATTTGAGTATAAGTTCAATCTAATACATCATTGGATGCTTTTTAATGTTTTAGCCTCCTCTTCAATACACTAGCCATGCTGCATCATCCTAAAAGTTATGTAGTATTGCTACACTTTAACAATAACGTTCTGAAATTGGGCTGAAATAGATATATGGTTTTGTATAATGAGGACAACTAGTCCGAATGATTTTGATCAAACTAACTAAGAATGCATAAGTAAAAATTTAAAGGGAATTTATTTTTTACTAAATATAAAATATGAAGATATATTAAAAAAATAATTATTATCTAATGTAAATATATAAACTTATTATTTTGGTTACTAAAGCAAAATTTGAGCCATGGGTATCTTGGAATAAAAATATGTTTAAAATAATTAGTAATTAAAATATTTCATATTAAATAAGACTTTGCTATTTTTTAATGATCTACAAAATGTATTAACTAAGTATCTCATACAAGTAAGAAATATTTTATCAAATCAATACTTTAATGACATTTTATTTTAGCCAAATTGCAAAATAAGTCTAAGAGATTAACTTTGGCTAAGATCAACTTAAAAACCATGTATATTTAGTTAAAATTAATCTTTGATACAAGTTATAGATATTAGTACAAGCTACAACTTTTGTTTTTAGAGTATATTTAAATTCCAATTGTAGTAAAAGTTACCTTGGTAAAAAGTCAGGTGTCTATATGGATATGAGCTTGACATTTACTATTTGGGCATTTGGATGTCAAGGAGAGAATTGAGAGGTGAGAGAAAGAAGAGCATAGGAGAGAGAAAGAAGTGATGAGGAGAGAGAAAGACTAGAAATGGAGAGAGAGAAGACAAGAAAGAAGAGAGAGAAGCCATAAAAGTTGAGAACAAGAAGGTGAGGCAAGAGATAGTAAATGTATTAATGTTCAAAAGATGTGAAAATTTACCTTTCTTTCCCTTTTATACTTGTATCAATGTGACAATGTATTATTAATAATTTCATACTAAACATGTTTTCTTCCCAATTTCTTACAATCCATCCTGTCCTAAAGGCTTTTGCCCACAAAAATACAAGAGTTGGAATGGATGGATGAAACATAGTACTACTCTATTTTTGGCTATACAAAGTATGAAAATGAATGAAGATTGAAGATAGATGGACTCAAATGAAGACATGAAAGTAAGCCTAAGCTATATACATGATGCTAAGTACTTCAAAAGAGTTTGGAGCCTTAAAGTGTTCAAGAAATAGACTCAAAATGAAGAAGACATCTTGCTCTAAAAATAGACCTACTAAACTAAATTTGCCATAACTTTTGGTACAAGTATCCAAATGAAGCATGCCACATGTCAAAACATAGCTCTTGAATAGTACTTTGACCCTATGTAGGTGGCATATTTCAAAAAAATTGGCAAAATAAAAACTATTCTAAAACAAATTGTTGTTCACACCCTGTCTGCACCATAATTGGCTCCACAATAATTATGCTTTAGCCACAATCAATGTATCCTATAGATAAGGAAACTCATCTAATATAGATTTGGGCCTCTAATAAGCTTTTTCAAATGGTAAAACTCTCCATCTAATCAAATATTCAATGATAGAGTGAGAGCAAAGCTTCTTCTCACACCAACCTATAATAACCTCAAGGATGTACTGAATAAGACCTTCTTCATCTATAGGTGGTAGCTCATCAACTATATCCATAAGAGCACCATAGAAAGGCTTGAGCTGACTAACATGGAATACATTATGAATCTTAGTGGAAGAGGGTACTTCCAATCTATATGCTAAGTCTCCAATGCACTTCAGGATCTTGTAGGGTCCATAAAATGAGCAAGCTTATTACTGGATCCACCCTTTAAGGTAGAGTGACGAGACTTGGGAACTTTCAACAAAAGTAATTCTCCTTCTTGGAACTTTAAGGGTCGCCTCTTCTCATATATATACATCTTCATCTGATCTTGGGCCTTCCCAAGGTTCATCTTACATTGTTGAAGAAGGATCTACATTCTTTCCAATTCTTCTTTCCCATGAGAATTGATTTTCACATTGAAAAGGACTATGGATAAGGGCACCTTATAACCATACATAGCCTCAAAGGGTGAAACTCCAATACTAGCATGAGTGGAGTTATTGTAGGCAAACTCAGTCAAATGCAACCAAGAATCCCACGAATGATGCATATCATGACAGAAATGGCAAAGATAAGTCTCCAACCACTTGTTTACCCTTTCTGCCTGGACATCAGTTTATGGATGATAGGCTGTAGAAGAATCCAATTTAGTGCCCATCGAGCTAAATACCGCTTGCCAAACTTTACTCATGAACTTTGAATCTCTATCATGTAGAATCACATGTGGTACTCCATGTAATCTAAAGATCTGCTCCATAAACTGATTAGCCACTTGTGAAGCAATTAGTTGTGTCTTTGTAGGAATAAAATGGGCTACCTTGGTGAGTCTATCCACCACCACATATATACTATTCTATCCCTTTTTGGTAGTAAGCAAACTAGTAATGAAATCCATGGTAATGTGCATCCACTTGCTCTCAAGAATAGGTAGTGGGTGCAACAAACCACCTGACTTAAGGATGTTGTTCTTATTCTGCTAAAAAGGCATACAATTTATTAAAAAATCATTAACATCTTTCCAAATTCCATTCCAATAAAATCTTTTGTTTATCTTATCATAGGTTTTAAAAACTCCAAAATGTCCAACTAAAGGCAAAAAATGTAACTCCTCCATAATTTTCCATGTAAAAGAAGAAGTAGAGGAATAATAATTTTGCCATTTCAACAGACTAGGCCATTTTTTAGTTGATAATCTAAGTTTTCCTCCATGATACCTTGATGTAATTTCCAAAAAACATGAATGAGCTCATCATCCAAAAGATAGGCTTCTTGTAATTCTTCAATCCAATTACTATGTGGCTCGAAACTTTACATGCCCACATGCGAGAAAGAGAATTATCTACTACATTGTCTTTGCCCCTTGTATGAGTGATGTCAAAATCATAATTTTGTAGAGTAGCTACCCATCTATGCTGCTTAGGAGTAAGGTTGGACTGAGTGAGGAAATACTCTAGGATCCTATGATTACTTTGAACTCTAAACCAACTGCCATAATCCTAAAGGCAATCTTAATTGCATCACCCTCTCGCTCATGGATCTGATGATACCTTGACCTCAAGTCAATCTTGGTAAAGAATTTAGTCCCCCTTGAGCTCATCAAGAAAATCATTAATTCTAGGTATTGGGTACATGTTCTTCACTGTGATAAATGTATTAATGTTCAAAAGATATGAAAATTTACATGTCTCTCCCTTTTATACCTATTTCAATGCGACAAGGTATTATTAATGATTCCACACTAAACATATCTTCTTCCCAACTTCTTACATTGGAAGGCTTACTTTGGTACTTTGTAGCTTTATAAAATTATAGAAACAACTCAAGATAATAGCTAGAGAGTTGTAGACAACAAAAAGTTCTACAAATCATTTTCTAATAATGAGTTGCTAATTTGAAAGATAAGATTATCAAACTAGAGCCCAAAGTTCAACAAAACATAAATTTCTACATATTGTTCTATAATATAGATTTAGGGTTTAGGATTGAAATATCTCATAAAATATTCAAAATTTGTAAAAGTTACTACCAATAAGAATCAAATATGTCTTTAAGTTCTAAAACTTTTGTTTTTATATCATCCTCAAATTCTAGATAATTAAAAAGGTACAATGTCTACAAAATAGCTCCACATAAATGTTTTGGACTAAAGTATAAGCAGAATGGTGACCTTGAGATTCCCGAGTTTAGGTAACCCATATAATCATTCAAAAATCAATAATTATATTATTATTTTTTAATTTTAGAAATTAAAATTTTCTTAAGTAAAGCTCAAAGTATATCTACAATGTCATCTTTTTATACAAAAATGATACTCTTTTTCTAAAAATTAAAGATGAGAAATATAAATAAGTCAACATATCTAAATAATGAAATTGAGGGTTTTGAAGCATAAGAAACATAATTGTAGCTTATGTGACCATAGCTTATGTTTGTAATGATTTGTCTTGTGGATCTCGATTGTTCTATAGTACTCATCTTTGTATAAGATACCAAGTAATTGAAAGTTTGGAGCATAGCCAAGCTTTAATACGCTTGTTGGGAATCAAACCACATGGTGGATGTATCTCAAATCTTAGATACAACCAACTTTATTAAACATAAAATAATTTGAATAATGTAACAAATTCAAAAATATCAAAAGAAAATGTACAATAGGGCATAACATCCCTCCCATGACAAAAGCCATGGTTTGTCATTCTCCATATTGATTATTGATTTACATAGCTATTTACATTCACATCATATATCTAATTGCAAATAAAAATACAAATATCAATCAAAATACAAAGTTTTATGTGTTAAGTGATTTCTTATGGTTTGTTATAGTTGTTGCAAAGAGTTATATATGTTAATTCATGATGTTTTGACATTACCATCATGTCTGAAACATATAAAACCCCTAAAGTGACTTTGAAAGCTCTAAATTTAGACTCCACAATAAGGGAGAAACAACAAAACTGAGTTTCTATCCTATTCTCCTCACGTGATCTTGTTGCTTTTATAAAGAAAGTTAAGAAAGCTTTCTAAAAATAGACCACATAAAGAAAATAGCAAAACATTTCATAAAGAAAGCTTATTTTGATAAAAGTATATCTTAAATCTGATATTTTAGTACTATTTATATTAAAAATATTAAATCAAATATTTAATATTAATCATTTTAGTTACAATTACCAGTAAAGAAGCTTAAATTTATAATTTAAAAATAAAAAATTAATTTTCATAATACACTATCATGTATATATATTACAATCATTAACTACTTATTGAGATCATCATAAATTATTAATGTGTATATTCCATAATCTCTAAAATATTCTCTTATAGCACAACTAGAATATAGTGCCAAAAATTATAGAGGAGCAAGATTCAAAAAAATATTTTCCACAATGATAAAATATTCCAAAATACCAACTTTTGACAAAATCTCATGTAAATATACTACTATATATTACCCTTCCTTTGAATGTATTAAAATGTCTAATTCCACCGAATAATTTGCTCACCACACCAAAGATGTATTATTTTCTTGCTAGCTATCTACCAAGTACAATGCAACTAGTGTCACATGAAGCACTTACTGTAATAAGTAATAAAATTGTGCCAAATAGACAATGAGACTTTATATAAATATAAAAGCATGCTATTTTCATAGCAATTTCCGTAATGCATTGCCCAAGCTTAAGAACAAATAACTTAAGCTAATAAACATAAAGGTGCTTAAATATTCAATGAATGAGACTATGTTTGGTTTAGGATGGAAAAGACAATACTTGAGAGTGTTGAGAAGAACCCAATTGTTAATTTGGCTCCTAGTCTTTAAGGAAATTTATAGATCAATCACAAGTATTTTGAACATTGAAGAGTTCATAAAAATCTTTGTAATGCAGTTTAGGTATTATATTTTAATGAAAATTTTACATTATCTTACTCAAGGAGTAAGTGATGCAACATATCACAAATATCAAACAAGATTAGTTTCTTTTGGCCCCAATGCCTCTTCCAAAAGCCCTTAAAGATACTATTCTTCCTACATGCACCCTTAAGTGCCACCAAAATATCATTTTGGCACTTACAACTATCAAGTATATCATATCTCCTCCATCTTCACGATCAAGATGCTTCAACCTAAATGTATTTTGGATCATGATCAAAATATCATTCACCATGGTAGAGTTTGCTATATATTTTTAGTCAAGTATAAGTCTAATCCTGTAGAGAGTTTACAATAGTTTCATGAAGCTTCTCTAAGATCTAGTTATTGATCTATCATTGCTTATTATTTCACTCACAAATAAGGGTAGTTGATTTCTCAAAAGAGGTCATGTCATAAAGATTACTTTAAGTGATTTTGTTTTAATAAAGAGAAAATACATCAAGCTCTTCTTTGAAACCTTGAATGTTTCACTGATCCCATAAGGCAACAATAGGTAGCATGACTCTACTAATTGTGGTTAGCATTACTCATTTTCTTAAGAATGATTGCAGGTAGGTTTATCCAAGGTAATTGTATTTCTATTACCTTATGCATAAAAAGAGAAATCGCAATTAGCTTACTCTTTTTATTAGTTAATTCATTTAATGTTGATACTAATATATGTTTTAGCTAAATGAAGTGAGATTATCATGAACTATTGAAATTCATGTCTAATAAAATTCAATCTCTACTATTTGTGTTTCCTACTAGCATTTACAACTTACACTAGAGACTCTACTAAATGAAGGGCAGGGAGTGAGCTTTTATAGAGAGATTTTGAGCAAGTTGTTCTTTTTTTTTTTTTTTTGCAAGCCCTCCATCTCTCATTCCACCCTTTGGTGCAACTAGCACCATCTCCACTTGCATCCCCCCCTTTTGTGTATCTCTCTCTCTCTCTCTCTCTCTCTCTCTCTCTCTCTCTCTCTCTCTCTCTCTCTCTCTCTCTCTCTCTCTCTCTCTCTCTCTCTCTCTCTCTCTCTCTCTCTCTCTATATATATATATATATATATATATATATATATATATATATATATATATTCATCTTCTATAATTTGATTTATCTACATAATTTTCCTTTATAAATTTTTTAAATGTTCTGTGAATTATTGATTGACTTATTATAGTATATACATGTATGCAAATCAATTGTGTGTATGTGAATGCACAAATGCATGAAACATTTGTTGATTGTCTATTATGTTAGCAAGAAGCTTTTTCCTTGCTAAGAATGTCAAGACCTCTCACCAACTGAGTGTATTTTTCCTCCATACATTGTATTTTCCCTTTGCACCATAAAATCAAGTACATCCATGTAATATGTTTGACTAGCACATGAGCTTTGCTAGCACTACGGTGAAAGTAAGGACTATACAAGATCATAGATAACTTATAATTCCTATTTGTACATGGCTTGAGGAACCTTGCTGAATTCTGGTTTAGAAAAACTTGTTATTAAAGCTTGCATATGTGTTGATTATTTTTTATAGCAGAAAGAAGGGATTGTTGATTGATGAAAAAAGGCTTGATTCTATGTTCAATGAATATGAATGCAAGTGCATGTTTCTAACGTGTACCCAAATACAACTATCCTATATTCTTGCATATTTCAAGGATGACTTTCAAAGCAATTGCATGATACTTATCATGATTCATGAACTCTCATTATGCATGTGTCAAGAATGACACGTTACTTCAACCAAAACCCGTTTGGATGAATATAACTTGCTATAATATGTATATAAAAGTGAAACATAACTCTCTCTTGCTTGCTCACACACACACACACACACACTCCGAGAGAGAGAGAGAGAGAGAGAGAGAGAGAGAGAGAGAGAGAGAGAGAGAGAGAGAGAGAGAGAGAGAGAGAATAGTAAGAGGATATATGTATGCATATATATGTGTGTGTCTTTGTATAGTGAGAGAGAGAGAGAGAGAGAGAGAGAAGAGGAAGAGGATATATGTATGCATATATATGTGTGTGTGTCTTTGTATAGTTTTCTATACATGTGTGTGTGTGTGTGTGTGTGTGTGTGTGTGTGTGTAGTTTTTTATACATATATCCTCTTACTCTTCTCTCTCTCTCTCTCTCTCTCTCTCTCTCTCTCTCTCTCTCTCTCTCTCTCTCTCTCTCTCTCTCTCTCTCTCTCTCTCTCTCTCTCTCTCTCTCTCTCTCTCTCTCTCTCTCTCTCTCTCTCTCTCTCTCAAAAGAACTAGCTATCTTCGTTAATCTTGCTAGACAAGCCCATGGAATTACAAATCTCACAAGGCTATACCTTGTTTGCTTTTCACTTTTGTGAGCAAAGAGAAGTGATTGTGCTCAATAGCAAATGGCTATCAATTGAGATGTTTCACATATTAGCATATAGTAAATCATGTACACTGTAATTGACTTCATATTTATGCCTACGTGCATTAATGAATTCACACGTGTTTTTCAATAAATGTGCATATATGAGTGTGCTCTTTATCACTAGCCAAACTGACTTAGCATTGTGCCTATTGTTGTGATGGCTACACACATACGCACACACACCCACATACAATCTCTCTCAATAATAAAATATGGTAAGAGAGATACTAATTCACTCGTGTCATATATTAAATTGTTTGCATGTGTAGCTATATGTATGTGGGTATAAGAGAGGGGAAATAAAATAATGGGGATAAAATACCAGCTACACTAGCCAGTATAAAGGGTGTAAAGGACTTGATTTTTGGATCATCATTCTCATAATACAACTCTCCTTCATCTTCTCTCTCTCTCTCTCTCAATTTCATGGCTGCCTTCTCTCTCTTTTTGTATTTCTCTCTCCTTTTCTAGTAGTTCTCTCTCCTCCTCACTCTCTTTCTCTCTCTTTTGCATCTCTTCTTTTCTCACTTCTGTAGTATTCTCTCTCCTATTTCTCTCTCTCTAGTCCTCTCCTTGAAAATTGATATAAGAGCATCTCAAGTTCTTAATCCAATTAGTAGTATTTCATTTAGTTCTCCTTTTTAAGTCACACAAATCCAAGAAACTTTCAGATACATAGGTGCAGACATGGACAAGAAGCAACAATGAAGTGACCAAAGGCCCATAGACCAAAAGGATAGTAGACATGGAGCATTAATGGAGTCTTGAACCAAGTTTGGTGGTAAGAAGGCTAAAGTTAGTAGCTCTCGTTGGTCATTTTAGGCAATTTTTGAAGCATCAATATTCTACCCAATGAGGACTAAATCGAAATGGGCATCCTCATCATCAGAATGCTCATGTGAAGAACCACTTGTAGTTGCCTTGACTATTCCCAAATATGTGGTTCCAGCACTAGGCTTTGGAGACAATGCTAGTATTCGAACATGCCCTAGAATAGTTTTCTCAATAGCTTGCTTCATTTGGGACTGTTGTGCACAAGAAGAGACCCATTTTAGGACAACAGAGCTGTGCATGCAAGATCAAGTTGTTGCTTTAAGATTTGTTCATAGGCATGTGGGTTCCTTTGCAAGACACTAATTCATTCTGTAGCCTAGTGAATAATGGATTGAGGGATCTTGAAACTTGCTGACAATAGGGGCAACCTCTAAACAATCAAGAAAGAAGATTTCTAAAAGTGTTGGTCATATTGAGGTTCCAAAGCATCGCCACTTGGATCCTTCTCATCATAGGACCTAGGCCACTAGGGCATCAACCACACTACTAGATGCTATCTAGTTGATTGTTGAGTAGTAGGAGGCTTTTCTTGAAATATCACCTTGTGTACCTCAACTATAATTTTCTCCTCATGGAAAACAACATCATGGGCTATATATAACCTTATGAGCTTGTAGATCCCATAGGTAAATCTCATCTCACCTACATCCCCATAACCAAGAAAGCTGCATTTCCTAGACTTAGGATCGAGCTTATTTGTGCTTGGCCTTTGGATAATGGTAGAAAGCCTCACAACCAAAGACATGCAAACGAGCATATGAGGGAGGTTTTCTAGACCATACATCCTCCACAAACTGATAGTCAAAAGCACTACATGGGGACCGATTTATTGTGTATGGTAGTAGTAGTAGTAGTTGCCTCAACCAAAAAATATTGTGGTAAGCTTGCATGGCTAAGCATACTGCAAACTCTCTCTTTAATTTTCCTATTCATGCACTCATCTATACCATTCTAGGGGATGGGGTATACTTGCTACCCATTTTGACCATGTTACACATTGTATGTATGCTACCCATTATGGCCATATTACCCATGATTACCGTGCTGTTCATTTTGTCCATTATGAGGTTGAAATCTAAGCAAGAATGGGGCTGACCTCTAAGGTCAGCATGCATAGGGAAGGAACTCATCACCAGCTCTTTGTTTCTATTAGAAGGCTCACCCACTTCAAAGTTGCTGATGAGACCTCTATTCTCAATGATACTAGGCTACAAGTTTGCATTGGGAGGTGGGATGGGGGTTAAGAGTTTGCATTAGGGGATGGAGTGGACTACCTCAATTTGGTTCTATCTCTACTCTCTTTGTCTTGCAAATGATTTGTAGCAATCAAAGAGATAAGTGATGTGAGGCTATCCAAGGTTTGTTGGGTTTGAGCATTTGCAAGTGTGTCTTGCTTATTGGAAGGGGAAATTTGCTCAATCAACAAGTCTATCTTAGAAACCACATCATTATGCCTCAGTGCACGGCACATTTCATGTTGGCATAGGGTTTGGTTGAGTGCATTGAAGGTTTCCCGATTTGGTGACTCTTTGTCACTAAATTGATTGCTTATTAAGCATTCTCTATTTAATAAATTCATGTCAATAAATTAATGACTCGCTTTTCTTTAAGTGTTGATGAAGATCTAGCATGGTCATGAAACCATTTAGAGACCAATATTCCTAGTGCATCACTTAATGGGGTTATCAGAGCACTGTGATGGGGATATCTGGTACAGGCAGTACAAGTTATGAAAGGGAAAAGAAGTGTCTGCCAAGTGTAAGAGTGTACACAAGAACCAAGGAGTTACACATAAATGAAGATGGATTAAGTTCTAAGAAGAGGAAGTGTATTAGCATTGTGTATATGTATTTATGTGTGCATTTGGGGACACCTAGGAATGTTTACTTGTGTGTAATGAGCATTGCATTCATTTGGGGTCATCCTCTCCCTTACAAGTCAAGGTTTCAGGTATTTTCTTTCATTAAGAAAAACAAGAGATGTAATTCTCTCACTAAGAAAGACAAGAGACATGATCCTCTGGAAGTGAATAGAGAAGTGATTTTTTCTTTCTAAGGTCTAAAAAGACACAAGATTTTGTGTGGAAGTCAATCTTAAGTTTGAGGCCCAAGGCAATTTAATGAACTCTCCTTAAGGTGGTTGCATGGACCACAAGTTAAGAGTACAGTTTGAGAAGCTGTTCTTTTTAAAAAAGACATGGTGAATCCATTTTTGAAATATCTCGTGATAGAAATATGATCTCTAAAAACAAACTGCGAGCGTTATCGAAAACAGCAAGATCTACAACTTTTGTGTTGGACATTTTTTCATCCGAACAACACATAGAGAGATATCTCAAAATTAGTGCTCTAGAGTAGGTCTTGGAACAACCACCTCTTGCATGAAGATCAACTCAGGTCTCTCTCCAAGAAGAGAAGCTCTTGAAAGCCTATAAAAGAGAAGGCTCTCCTTGGGTGTGGGAGAGGAAAAGGAAGCATCACTTTGCATGTAGCCAAGAGGAGAAGAGAAGGTGCAAGTGTTGCGAAAGCTCTGCTGAAATCAAGTTCTAAGAGGAGAAGAGAAGGTGCAAGTGCTGCAGAAGCTCTGCTGAAATCAAGCACCAAGAGGAGAGCCCTGCACATATTGTGTAGGAGAGAAGGAGACTCGAGAAGGATCAAAATGTGCCAACTTCCAAGTTGTGCAAGTGAAATCTACAAGTAAGAACTCGCTTATGTGTAACAGAGGATCTTGCTCCTTGTCAATAATATAACTCCACAAGGCAGGGGACTAGCCCATCTTCCAGTCCCTAGTGTGTTGCCAATTTCTCTCTCTCTCTCTCTCTCTCTCTCTCTCTCTCTCTCTCTCTCTCTCTCTCTCTCTCTCTCTCTCTCTCTCTACATCTTTCTTTTCTCTCATCTATTCTCCCTCTATGCCAGCATAATATTCGCCATATATATTTTAAGTATATAAGAAAGTTGAGCATGTATCTCGGATCTTATAACACTCTTCCTTATAATCACCCCCATGAGGCTCTTCAACTATAGGCTCTCTAACATAAGTGATTATCCTTTGTAGGTTACCTTAGGCCTTGCCTTTGCCTTTGTTTTCTACCAGTCTAGGGTGCAATCCACCTTTCTTTTGGCCTACCACCTTGTCTGCAGGCATGGGTGCAATCCACCTTGCCTACCACCTTGTCTGCAGGCATGGGCCTTTTCCACAACCAACATATACATGGCATGACGTTTTTAATTTTAGCAATTAATATGGACGCATTGATGGGAAATAAAAATTTTGACTTTTCATGAGATACATGGAATGGAAAATTGAGTGGATGGAAGAGGGATTACCTTGGCAATCCAATGGATTCCAACTTACCATTTTTACAAAATTTTTAAGGTGCTATCACTAGATCAACACAACAAGGTTAGGCAATCCATAGTTATAGATTTACATTGAAAAGTCAATTAGAGATTTGACTTATCTAAATCTAGTCTTTCCATTTTAGTAAGAAAAGAAAACTCTGTCAAGTGAATTAATGAGGCTTGGATGAGATTCAATGAATTGCATCTTTACTGGAGCCCCACTTGATCCCATAGCTTTAGTACTAGCTGCTAAACTGGCTATAACTTCAACCATTGAACTTTGATCAAGGTGATTCTTGATTGAAATTGAAGCTTACAATGCATCTTTGAATGAGCACTTAATCTCTTGAATCGGTTTAGTATAGAAAAAAGTATTAATGACAGAAGTTGGTAGACTTGTCCTATCTGAATGACCTATAAGTGAATTTGAGCCCTGACAACCATTGTAGGTTGTGTAACGACATTGTATTTGTGACAAAGATATGTGATCCCCCATTGATGACATTGAAGGCAAGAAATCAAACTTTATTGTACATCTCACGAACCTTGGCATTAAACAATACTTTTGCTTTAGGAAGTTGAACTCAATATTGACATGGGGACTGCCCCTATTCATATGTATGGAACATGTGGCATCGTGAAGAAGGCTCTTTTTGTATTCATCAAAATGGCTCAAATGAATGAAATCACTTCGAGGGCTAACATTACTATATGTGTCACAACTACTCTTGATCTTTATAAGAGAATGCAAGAATGCAACTTTAAGTTCATTTTCCCATAATGGCAATCTCACAGTGTTTGCTCTGCCTACACCACCATTGTTGTATAGTCTAAAACCCCCTACATGTGTGGAAGCTCTGATGGAAGCATTAACAAGTGCCAAGGCATTTTATCTCTTTATGATAAGAAAAGCCTTTTCCCAAAGAGAGAGGATTTTCTATCCAACATGCCCATTAAGAGCTTCAGATAGTGCATCTCGTTCCTTAGTAGAGCTGCCATTACCTACCTCACAATGCATGGATTGCACACATGGTGTAGAGAAGAAAAGATTTCCTTGTGAATAGAGTCCCCTCGTCCTCCTCAAATAGTACTGACATTAGCCAAATGTGCTACTCTTCCCCTGATTCTAGACCCTCCATTGAAACATAGCCTACCCTTGAAGCATATGTATTATCTTACATGTACGAAGACATCACTCTCTTACCTCTCCCTATGGTTGAGACGATTGTCAAGGCACCCATCTCTCATCAAGTGGACAACAAGTTCCTTACCATGTGCCTTCTCTATTATCTGCAATCCCATTGCTCAACAACAAAGAAGGAAGAATCAGCTTCAAACAGTTCCAAGGCTACCCAAGAAACAAAGTAATGTTAACTCCTTGAAACATTCTGACATTATTGTACATGCTTGAATAAGGAAACTACTCCATATGCTTCTTAGGTCAAGTCAGAAGAAGAAACTTGTGAGTCTCTAGCCATTTTGAATAGCAAGCTCTCTTTTATATATGTAAGTTCTCAAAGAAATTGTGTTTGCTTATGGATGGATAGCTTTTGTTACTATTTAGGAAGGCCACATGTTCTTCTACAATCTACTTGTGACCCCACTAATGGCTTGCCAAATTCTATTGTAGCACCTTGGCATTTACTACAATCCTCTACAATTAATCATTTTATAGCATATGTTGCAACTTTGGTAGCACCACAACAAGGTCGGCAAATCTTGTAACTAGCACTTAGATAGGAATAGAAATTGGTGCCCAAGCACCAAGAGGAATAGTTACAACTAATTATAGTGAAGGCCAAATGGTGTCACCTTTTCTAGATGAGTTTAATAATTTGACACTTAATGTAGTGACTACATCTTGGTGGGTTTTAAAGAGAGTTTTACCCCTATATTTGTTCATATACCTGCAGGTGCAAGATTGAGTTCTGAAGATGATCCATTATGTCCAACCCCTACAGCTTCATGACCAATACCAAGAATGCATATGAAACTAGAATTTTACATGAAATTGGTGATCATATTGAAGACCGTATTTCAAATGCTCCCACCAATGATGAGGATTAGGTATGGGGAGAATGAGAGTGGAAAGCGATTGAAAAGTTGCATTCATGATGCAAACTCCTAAGAAGAGGTTTTCTAAGAGGGTTAGAAGGACTTTGAAGCTGGCATGCTTTCCTACCATTGGACTCAAGCCTTGTGCCTACTACTGATGATGCTATGGACATCATTGAAACTTGGAAAAGCATGTTTTGTTTAAAGCTAAAGTGTAGTCTCTTACAATATGCTAGAACAATTCTCTCTTGATGTGGAAGATGATATGCTTGATTCATAGGAGTGGTTGGGCATAAGGGTAGTCTACAAGTTGTGTAAACTCCTTGGAATGCTTTCCCCAAGGCTGTGCAAGAATATCATGAGAACCCTAAGCAAGAGAAGAGATGGAAGGCTACCCTCCATGGAGCTTGAGAGAAAGCTTGGCAAGAAGAAGAGAGAGAAAGCCTTCTTTCAAAAAGTAACTAATGTTTAGGCTTTCCTCAACTCTTGAGACTCCACTGGTGACCAAAGGCCTCTAAAATATGCATGAAATTTTGTGGCAACTTTGCTAATTTAGTTCTATTACCTCCAAATATGCCTCTAGCTCTTACAATAGCTCTGCTCCTCCTTCAATAAGGCTGTCATTTGCCTATAGTACTCCCTGCGTACCTAAGTCAAATAGGGTTTCATTTCTTGAAAAGTAAAGTAGATTTGAAGAAATAGCCAAAGCATTGTGCTCTGATACCATTAATAATGAAGAGAACTAGAGAGGCAGAAGATAGGTGAGAGAAACTTGTAGAGAGGAGAGAGAAAGACAAGAAGAGAGAGAAAGAAGAAGAGGAAACCATGAAAGTGGAAAAGGAAGGTGAAGAGACTTGATTATTCATAAAATTATGCCTTGACTAAGTCCCACAACACCTTATATACCTCCTCAGTTTGATAGAGTGTAAATTTTTCCTGTGCTAAACCCATGTCTATCCCATGTATCCTACTCTTTACACTTAATTAGAGAGTTCCCAATAGACTAAAGCCAAGGCATAGGAGGACTATCTATGGACTTGGAGACAATTCATCAAGAGTAAGAAATTGGAGGCCATCCATGAATAATAGGCCATGTTGGGCACCTTGGGTTGCAACACTCACAACCTACTAGGCAAAAACAATGTTGAGTTTAGGGATACCATCTAATTCAAGGTTGAGGCCTAGATATTCTTGGAGAGTAGCCTCAAATACCTGGGCAACCATAGTCTCATCCACACTAATGTATCCTCACCATCTGAGCCTACCATCCTCATGGACATCATGGATGGTAGATGGTGGGTGACCCATTAGGTGAGAAGAGCACCCCATCTACCTCAATAGCCAATTCAATTCCCTCAACTTGTGAGATCATCCCCGTATCTTTAGTGAGGTGCAGGTGAAGGAGATGAAGAATGAATATCTAGTCGCGTTCTCTATGTTTGGCTTCCTTATGGAGGCATGAAAATAGAAAAGAAAGTGAAAAAGAGGACCGAGGCCAGATGGTCAGTCATGGAAAGGGGTTGGGTGCCGAAGGGGGGAAGGGCACATATAAAAGTCAAAAAGTGAAATGGATATCTTGGCATATGTGCAAACTAGCTCTCTTCTTGTACTTGCTCTTGCTTCCTTCTTGAGCTTCCTTACTCTTTGGACTAGTGATTGAAAATATTCTCAGGAGAAATTAACTTTTTGAAGCTTTTGATTTTCATCTTCCTTATCTGAGACCCTAAAAATCAGCAAGGCAATCATAGCCATAGATTTGAAGATTCAATTTCTTCAATATTTGGCTCCTTTTAACTTCTAAGTCTTCTCTACTACCATTGGCAAGCAATATAGTCTTCATGTTTGAAGACATTGGAAAGATTTCAACACATCAAGCTTCTTGGAGTACATAATGGAGCTATATTTTGGGGCTTTTGCTTAGAGAGCTTGAATCTTTGGCATTCAAGTATTCAAGAGAGCTCAAGGCATTGATTCTTCATAGATTTTATAATCTTAAAGCATGTATGGGCTGAATTCAATGGATTATTGAAAGTATGAAGCTTTATGATGGATTTGGGGCAATCTCTTGTCATGAATGCTCTCACACAAGGATGTAGTGAGCTTACCGTTGACTCCAATCATTGTAGTCCTCTTCCTCGAATCCTTTGATGGATCCACAATTCAAGGTGCTCACTCAAGAAAGATCCATCTCCAAGCTCCAAGCTCCAACCTCCATAGCCATGCGCGCGAGAAAAGAGAAGAAGAAGTGTGAGTGAAGGCTATCATGGACTATGGAAAGAGAGCAGAATTTCATCCACAAATCAAGGCACATTTTTGAGCTTGCTTTTGATGTTCTCCTAAGTCTTATGCCTCAAGTCTACTAGCTAAAATGATCAACACAAGACAAAGAACTATTGTCCCATGCTTCCAAAGAAAGATAAAGTGGTCACTAATCAACAGAAGTGGATTCTTACTATCCATCGTGAAAGCTTCAGCCAAAATCTTGAAAGAAAGAGGAAAGTGAAAGCTTGTTTGAAAAGTAATTGTGCTTCTAATCCTAGCTAACTCTATTTTCCTTTTATTTTATTATTTTACCCTCAGAAAATTCATTATACGTATACCCTCTATATTACGTGTGTTCAAGGCCTATTTAAAAATATCCTTATCTATGAATTTTCCCTTCCTTATCTGTGAAAGAAAGAATTTTCCCTTATCTGTGAATTCAATCTGTAAGTAACCCCTTTATATGGGACCCTTTTGTATGTAAAAAATGGTATTTTAAAAAACCCTTATCTTGAACCCTTGTGATACATACATATATTATGATTGACCTCCTCGAGATTTTACCTCCAAAATGGCTTGTATCTTGTCCACGAGACCTGCCATTTTTTCCATGATGCCTCCAACTTTTCTTCATGTACTCTAGTTAGCTCTAACTAGGTTGTCCTTGGTCTCCTTGGTCTCTCAACCTATCAATTTCCAAATTGACACCATGTCCTTGAGTACTTAGAATGTAGCTAGTCTGAGAATGAGATCTAAAGAAAGATTGAACCAAATGGACCAAAGGTCAAAGCTTTAATACCACTTATCAAAGAGAGAGCTAAGAGGTGAGAGAACGGAGATCAAAAGAGAGACAAAATAGGAGAGAGAATAAGTGATGAGGAGAAAGAAAGACTAAAAAGATAGGAAAGAAGAGAGAGAAGCTATGAAAGCTATGAACAAGGAAATGAGATGAGAGACAATAATTGTATTATTGCAAAAAGATATCAAAAATTATATATCTCACACCTTTTATACATATGCCAATGTGACAAGGTATTATTAATAATCTCTCACTAAAGCATATATCTTTCCAACTTCTTACGCCTTTTGGGAGGGAAGAGAGATGCATGTTGTACTTCCTATTGTTCCATTGGGTGACATGACCAAAAAGGGGATTGTGGATATAAGAACAATGGTTAGCATCTGTATCCATGCAATTTTGCAGCCGTGAGCAATCCATATGTAGAATTAGCACATTTCAATGTCACACTAACCAATGGAACTAAGGTAAAACCATTTGGAGTATTAAAGGATTATCCAATTAAGATTGCAAGAGTCCAATTCTCTATACACTTCATTGTGATGAAGGGAGTGGACTACGATATCTTATAAGGGTGATTTTGGAATATCGTGCTTAATTATAGCCCACTAACTAAATTCATTCATTGTCCTAAGATAGACTTACATTTCTCAAATGATGACAATGACAATAAACAAGTGGTGGAGGCAGCTAGTAATGTATTAAATGTTAAGAAAATAGACAAATTATGTATGCTCCAGGAAGAGCTGTCGTGAATCCCATATGCACGGTGACGAAAGTGGAACTACCCAAACTCTATAAAGCATTGTACTTGACTATCACTTTCATATGAAATTAATACAATGTCATGATGCTTTGTACTTTTAGTTAAGTGTCTTGTCATTGTTGATCCCACACAAGATTGTATTTATGAGTCCAAGCTTCCATCTTGGAACCTAATTCACTTGTGTAACAGTTTGTCTCTACTTGTCCATGGCATTATGAGTTTGGTCTTCATCTTTCATCCACCATAGCTTGTGTCATGCTCTAGATCCGTATCTTGTAACATGGTATCAGAGACCAATCGAGCGTTGCTTAGCTCATATCCATCTCTTCCCAGCTTAGGTTGAGTGCTAGATCTCATCTCCAACTTCATTTGCAATTCTACCTTCAATAAAGCTTCCATGGTAGCCATAGCCAATAGTACCCTATCAGCTTGAAGCTTTTATATCTCTCTTCACAAGCCAAATTCCTCAGGACTTCCTTCTAGAGAAGTGTTTCTCTACTTTCAGAGCTCCTCCCTTGCACCTCAATCATTGACATTGGGCAACTATTGCCTCAACATTGCCTATTTTCAAAGTTGCTACCATATCTGTGTCTGTAGGACTAGAGCTTGGAGTGTGGAGCTTGAGGATGGAGCTTGCTTGAAGCTGCACTTGGATCCTGGAGCTACGGGAGTGCGCGGGAGAGGAGGTAACTCGATCGGCATGGAGGTAAGCTCACTACACCCATAGATATGGATGGCGCATCGGCTATGTGGGAGGTAGCCATTAGTGCTCGGCTTGGAACGCTTGAAGCAATAAGTGGTCCGTGGGTCTTGGCAGTTCAGTGAAAGCTCCCACAGACACCACCTCAAACCTAAAAGAAAGTCTTGATACTCTACCTCATTGTTAGAATAGATATCCTCCAAGCTGATACCTTCTCCATAAAGTTTGTCACCTTCAAGACTAAGCACCACTATTCCTGCTACCACTCTGTCTTTAATATGCTTGTAGGCCCCATCGAAGTAGAGGGCATGGGCATTCTCCACTCGTGGTGGGTCCTCAAGAGTAGGTGTCTCCTCTTTTACCTTTCCCTTCTCTTTTTCCTTCTTTTGATGGTATCTATGGGTCAACAAATAAGCTAGGCAAGCCCGAGTAGAGTCCTCCACCTTGAAGGTGTAGTCAAACTCTTGGAGTTGTATCATCCACTTAGCAATTCTGGCTGAAACATCCATGTGTTGTAAGGCATAGGGAAAATGCTCTTCTACCGTGATCACTGTGAATGGCCAAGGGAGAAGATAAGGACGAAACTTTCTTATATAGCAAACATTAGAGACAAAACCATCACCTCCACCATCTTGTACCCTCATTCCGATGTTATCATTACCCTACTAGTGTTAACCCCAACACGAAGAAAGCAAAAGGAAATAAAAAAGGTAGCTCGACTGAAGAAAGAAGAGGAGGAAAGGCCAAAGGCGCAAGGGAAACCTTAAAAGTCCAACGCAAATGCAAAAGGGGAAATGCGCATTTTAAAATAAAAAGGCGCACCCTGAAATCTTGTAAAAGAGCGCCGGCTCTCACCCGTGCAATTTGTAAATGTAGACGGGCAGTGGAAAGGAATCTAGGAAGATAGAAGGACAATGGAAAAAAGGGTCTAGGCTACGGCCAGCCATGTAAAAAAGGGAAAAAGGGGATGACCGCCCAAAAGGGATTTAGGGTTTTGTATATAAAGTTGAAAAGTGAATGAGAAGCTCATTCTTGTGTGTGGCCAAAAGTAGCTCTCCTCTTCTTCTTCTTCTTTTTCTTCTTGCTTGCTTGAGCTTGTGCTTGAGAGAGGGAGTGTGAGAGTGTGAGGGAGTGAGTGTGTGAGGGTGAGGGACCGTGGGGTGGAGAAGCTCTCCATCTTCTCCTCTCTTCTTCTCTTCTCTTCTCTTGCTCGCGGAAATGGAACTTGGAGCTTGGAGCGGGAGGATCAAGCTTGCTTGAAGCTTGCACTTGGATCGTGGAGCTACCGAAGTGCGTGGGAGAGGAGGTAACTCGAACGGCACGAAGGTAAGCTCACTACACCCGTAGATATGGATGGCGCGTCGATTATGTGAGAGGTAGCCATTAGTGCTCGGCTTGGAGCGCTTGAAACAATAAGCGGTCCGTGGGTCTTGGCGGTTGAGTGAAAGCTCCCACATTTTGGTTCCGTTGCCGGGACCAACGGATTCAAGCCTTGAGCGCTTGCGCGCTTTGAATCGAGCATTGGAGTAGAGTTTTCCCCGAACCGGTGCTTGAGGTAGATAGGTAGGAAGCGAGGGGGTTGAAGAGGGTATTCGATCTCTTTGGCAAGTAGGTTTTTTGCTTTCTTGAGATTTATGTTGTGGAATGGAGTAGTGTAGGTATTTATTTTGTGATTTGGATGCATTTAGGATAGGAAAAAATAAAGAAAAAACAAACAAATAGTAGGGTTTTCTGTTGTTGTATAACAGGCTAAAACAGGGCTACAGGGGACCAAATTCAAGTTTCTGGGTGAAACAGGGACTGGGAACTAGCTGTAAGGTTCTGCAGCGCTGGGAAAGGACCTTAAGAGGCCTGGGAGGCCAGGACAGACGTCATTTCCTTGGCTGGCCTTGTGCGTGAGAGAGAGAGAGAGAGAGAGCTTTTGGTTCACAGGACGAGGAAGCGCTACCCTGATTTCTAGGCGCCAGCGATTCGTGCTGCTCCAGGTGAGTCTGGTGTTTTTCAATGAGTGCTCTAATCAGATCTAGGAAGTCTGTGGTGATTGTGTGCAGCAGACAGTAAGGACGGGTCAAACGCGCCGGAATCACGGTTCAAATGCGCGGGAATCGTGCCCGCCGGCCAACGCAGTCGGACCAACTTGCACTGGTCCAATTCCCAGAATCGGACCACTTGAGTCTTGGGGGTCGGACCGTCCATCAAAATCGGACCATCCGACTGAGGGAGTCAGACCAGACTTGTCTAATTCCCAGAATTGGACAGTCCGATCGGACGTGCCACATGGCACTCAAACCAACCCGTCCAATTTTGAGAATCGGATGCTCGGAACAACCCGTCCGACTCGGACACTCAGACCAGGCCATAATCGGACGCTCGGAACAACCCGTCCGACTCGGACACTCAGACCACTCAGAATCGGACCAGTCCATCCGAGTCCTAAATCGGACCAGTCCATCCGAGTCCCAGAATCGGACCAATTCAGAATCAGACCAGTCCCAAAATCGGACCGTCCGACTACCAAAATTGGACCACCCTGTCCGATTCGATTCCCAGAATCTGACCACTTTGAAAATCGGATCACTTTTTGATCCAACTCCCAAAATCGGACGTGACCAAAATCGGACCACTGAGCCGATCGGACCAACCCAAAATCGGACGTCCGATTCTGATAATCGGACTCTTGAAAATCAGACATCTGAGAATCGGACAGAAAACTGTCAAAATCAGACAGGTATCTAGAACACAAATTTTGACACATCTAAACCCCAAAATTGACCCCAAAGACCACGTAGAGCTAGAGGCATATCACAGATCGATCACTGGGCTAGAACTTAGAGCAAGCAGTTCAAATTTTGGCTATAAACAGTCCTCCACATTGCACATGGTGTTTACCGTAACGGCCCTGCCGGCCGGGGGGGGACTGCTCCCCCCGGACCCCCGCAGAGGCGGCTCTGCTCCCTCTGCATCTCCCCCAAGTAGGTTGGAGAGAAAACGCGCGCCGTGACAGATCTTCCAAATTGGACCCTAGTGAAGTAATGGCTCTATACGAGCATGGATTCTCACTTGCAAAAGAGCAGCCAAAAGCCCATACCAGAATAGAGACAAACAGAGACCCTAGAACCTCAATGGACCCATCTAGCCAACAAGGGCAAAAAGGCCACACTGCAAAAACACATATGCGTTGCATTCGGACTGCATCTAGTCAAAGCGGAAAGCAACAACATCAAGCTACAATAGAGAGAATGACTAGATATGACAGTCTTGATGATAGATGCTCCTTGAATAACACTACACTGATGATCCAAGGCACCAGTGGAGAATCCACATCTGGTCGTACAGTCGAGGACTCAAGGGCATCTATCAGAAGGATTAAATTTACAAGCCATGACCCAGAAGATGAAGACATAGTACCACCTGCTTATCTTAGGGTCAAACTCACCGCGAAAAGAGAGCATACTATTGATGCTCTGATTGATGAAGGAGTAGATTTTAACATCTTGACCTATGAGTCATGGACCCTACTAGGCCAACCAGAGCTCACACCGACTAGTGCAACTCTTAGCCCTTATGGGGAACACCCACAAGCACTCATAGGGAAGTGCAAAATCCTTGCGACAATTGAAACGGAAAGCTTGCCTATCCTATTTCATGTTCCTCCAAATAGTGTTAGCTGCGGCAAAGAAACCCTCCTAGGTAGACCCTTCAAAAGGGCGACCAAGTGTGAGGCCGACTATGTAGCACAGAGGATACACCTGACACTACCGGGTGTGAGGATAGTCACAACCTTTAGCAAGGGTGACCTCATCAAACCTCAAGGGAAAGGCAAGCAAGGTGCTCACGTAATAGTCAAGCCTACTAACGAGAGCAAGGACTTGTTGGAAAAACTGATACAAGCACAGGTCGAACAACAAGAACCAGTGAGTGAGGCCAGACCTGAAAAGAGGTCAAGAGACAATGCCAAAGATGGGCTCTGGACTTACAAATATCGTAGAAGACCCCAAAAGAAGCCCAAACCTTATAGACGCAGGCATCGATGGAAGGCCAATACAACACCGTGATGGATATCTAAGGCGTTGCTTCGTGCTCAAGGGTATTATGCAGGCAACCGATGGATTTGGGTACCAGAACCCCCTGCTAAACCACCT
Source organism: Lygodium microphyllum (assembly GCF_053477565.2). Taxonomy (NCBI): domain Eukaryota; kingdom Viridiplantae; phylum Streptophyta; class Polypodiopsida; order Schizaeales; family Lygodiaceae; genus Lygodium; species Lygodium microphyllum. The sequence continues at coordinate 42,075,438 of NC_141158.1, forward strand.
CTGTCAGACGCCCAAATTATGTCAAAAGCAAAGAGGCATAGGAGGAAACCTAAACAAAAATCCAAGTCTCGAACCAAAAATATGGGAGTGATTGAGCCCCACACGATTGAAGTCAAGAAACCAAACATGACTTATCAAAAAGTAGATCCCCAGCCTGGCGTACTTAGCAAGTAGATATCAAAGGTAACTGTCAAGCGTGCACAAGGCCCACTAGTGCCCAAGGAGCCTTTGACTTCCGAAAAGGATAATGGGCACCATAGGCACAACATTGCTCAGGATAAGGTTGATCACTCAAACAAAGCTAATGACAGAATCGTCTAACAATCACGAGCAAATTCTCCAGTCAGTGCCAAGCCCATGTAGGAGTCCCAGATCTCCTACATCCCCTTCACCTAAATTGACACGTGAAGCGCGGCAGCAGCAGCCTCGTGCCGCTGCTCAACCTACACAAGTGAAGGTGCAAAGAGCAACAAAAGGCACGACCACTTCTGATCTGCCTAGGGACTTGACACCGCAGTCTACCAATGGTAGCCAGTCCACTGAACTAGCCACCACTACTTCCAATCAGGGACCAGAGCAGCCACAATCTTTGGCCATGACAACACCCCTTGCGGAACGTGTCCTTAGTAGTTTACCTATGGAGGAGGTGTCGCAACCTTCCTCGACAACTCCAGCACTCTCAAAGTGCCTAAAGCCTAGGCTGGAGGAGTTAAACACAAGGGAGTTGGCTGAAGAGCTAGACTCTCCGAAAAGGGAGTTAGTTGTGCTCTCACAACCTAGCGAGGCTATTCAGCGGGCCATGGCCATGTCCCGTAAGGATACTCTAGAGAAGGAGAATGCTGAGGCCCGGTCGACCTAGCCCAGGGTCCTGAGCCATTACATGCACCTGCGCTGACCAAGAAAAAGAGGAGAAAACAGCGAAAACAACAACTGTTGCAGGTAGTTGCAGACCCCAAGAGCTTTGAGACCAAGAGCGATGGAGAGCTGGGGAATAAAGCATCAAGTCCATCCACCAATGAACCCATAGATGTCTCCCCTAATAGCGGTGAAACCTCAGGCACATCTGTGTGCTCTGAAAAATCAAAGCAGTCGTTGCCATCAATAGTTGCTTTCAACGCTCAATCCACTGACAATAGAACTCACATCGACCAATCAAGAGTGGATACAACGTCGTCACAACAGGGTGACAAGACCATACTAGTCACATCCAAAAAGAACCATAGCGCAATAATGAAGCCTCTAGAGAAACATGGAAACCCCAAGAGCATGAGCAATCCTAGCATTGACCAAGCTTGCTCATCTAGGCCTGAGCCCCCAACTATGCTAAATCCCAGTCAAACTCCTAGAACCTTGCATGAGATGGAAACCGAGCAAGCCCTCGCTGAACATAGAAGTGTCGCAAAATGCTTAACTGAGTTGGATGCTAAGCTCAAAGTGTTCGCACGCATCTACGTCCTTGCGGACATGGGCACATGCCCTAAGGAGCAGCTTGAAGAATACTTGCCATTCCCCTTATCTTGGGAAGAGCAAGAACATCTTGACGAGCACTATAACAAGCTCTTACATGAATGCATGCAACTCATCTCTAACGAGGAGGCTAACAAACTGCGCTTAACCGTCACGTTCAATGAAGTGCTCTGCCGACCGAATCTCATAGACATAGAGCAACTAAAGCGACTAACAGAGTGCCAAAGTCAATTTGAATAGCGTTGGTGTGAACGCCGCGTTGCAATGGCCGAACTAGGGGCTCAGATCATGATAGTCTCTGAGGAGCGATTGGCCAAATGGCAGTCTCAAAGAGACCCAACCTATGTGGCACCAACTTCCCTACGAGTGCTAACTGCCATTCGGGGTAGGGACTTGGCTGAACCTAGCCAAGAAAACTCTCTATTTGATAAGGTTCTCACTGAGGAGGAGTTACATGTTGCCAGTAGACTCAAACAAGGGTCGATGCTGCTCGATGTGGCAAAATATCTATTGGTACTAAGTAAGCTGTCACGAGTGCTGGATGTGTGTGCCACGCTCCAGTACAACCCCGAGTTCTACAATTGGTTTTTATCCTCACGAAGTGACATGGTTTCATGAACATGTACATAAATAAACAACGTGGTTTGTGACTGTGTAAATAATACCAAAAGAAGCAAAGGCCAACACACCCCATGAGCAATGATGACCAAGTGTAGGTGATACGCATCAAGTCAAAACTAAGGGATTCAGGTTAGCGATGTCTTGTTTAGCTAGACATTTTCATTATGGTTGAAGCATGTGACTTGCATGTACTCTCATGCCTTTCCAAGTGAATGCAGAATGACACAGGTCAAGGGCTAGAAGCGTTTAATATCCAAGTCACCACAAGACCACCAACCCCACAAAGAACCATTATGGAGGAAGTGACAGGATACCAAAAAACAAAAGCCATGACGGAAACGCCACTGGATGGGAACCCAAGGACACCTTTGCAGAAAAAGCACATATTGCAACTGAGCATGGCCAAAGCATAATCATCGATTACCTCCTCCTTCTTGGCCAACTCTATGTTCGGGCAAGAGCCACGCTCTCAACAAGAACGAACGTCTCTTCATCATCCAAGATTCAATTCGCAAGATGCTCTGCCCTTGTCCATGCACAGCTCACTCCAAGTGCTACCTCAATTGTTCGATGTCTCACATGTTACAAAGAGGTTTGCAAAATCTCAAGTGTATCTCTTCATCTCAACAACAGGTCCTCTAGCATCAAGGCTGATGACACAATCATCTCTGTAATATCCATTCTTCATAGCCTTTGGATCCCAACATTTCTCAAATCCAAATGAAAGGCTAACAGCCTCAAAGTATGGCATTGATTGTATTCATTTTTTCCACCACAAAAAAAAGGAAAAAAGAAAAAGAAAAAGAAAAAACAAAGAAAAAAGAGAAAAGAAAAAGAAACAAAGAAAGAAAGAAAGCAAAAAAAAAAAAAAAACAAACAAACAAACACACACACCATCACAGCACCGCACCTAGGGGTCCTCAAATTAAGTATGTCCAGTGGCCTTGGTCGGCTGGCTCCATCCCTAATCCCCTAGCCCTTTGTACATCCCCCACAATTGTTCAGGGCACATTAAGGGCAAGACATACCTAGGGAGCTCACCTCACCTATGGTTAGTCGACCTATCACCCTGAACCACTTGCACAATTCTTTTGCACTCATCTCAATGCCATTATAATCAACAGTGGTAAGCAAGGTATGAAAGACAATGGAAAAGTACACCATACTTTTCAAGCACTACAAGTAATTACTAGCTACCAAGAGCTAGACATCAAGGAGCTCAATTATGCTATGTGGCCTTGACAAGACCATAATGATGTCTCAAGCAATCTTCAAGTATACACCCTGTCTTCATCGATAAAATTTTCCATCAACTTAACCCCTTGCTTCACTGACCCATTGCTATACAAGGAACCAGGCCGTTCTAACTAAGTAATATCTAAGTATGCACAAGCACTCACATAATACCTGCACCGAAGTATATACACAGTTTGGGTCCTCAAGTGCAGGACAGTACTCTCAGCTTGCTTAGAGTTCAACCTGTCTCCCAAACTAATTGCACTATGTCTTGTGCACAATAGAGAAGACTAGCACTACCCTTAGGGAGAGACCACATGAGAGGTTTTCACTTGCAGGTGTTGAAGACTCCAACGAAAGTTTCATTCGCTCTCATCAACACCCAACTCTGAATGCTTATCCCTTACCATCTGACAAGCCCGCAAAGACTCGTCATGAGCAGAATCCCCAACAACCCAACACTTGTGCTGGCCATCAATGCAATCCCCAACACAGAATAGCCCTACCACCAACTCCAACAACCTTCCCCCAGCCACCTTGGCCACCAACAGGCCCCCAGGACCTTCTTCCACACCACCACCAACACTCCTCCACGGAAACCACAGACGTCCTTGTCACCCACGTCTTCGGTGCATGCTACAGCCTGCTACCTACGACGGTGAGTGCCATGGGACTGGCACTCCTCTAGGAGGGGGGTAATGTTAACCCCAACACGAAGAAAGCAAAAGGAAATAAAAAAGACGCATGGCAAAGGCGGAAAAAAGGTAGCTCGACTGAAGAAAGAAGAGGAGGAAAGGCCAAAGGCGCAAGGGCAACCTTAAAAGTCCAAGGCAAATGCAAAAGGGGGAAAGGCGCATTTTAAAATAAAAAGGTGCACCCTGAAATCTTGTAAAAGAGCGTCGGGGTCTCACCCGTGCAATTTGTAAATGTAGACGGGCAGTGGAAAGGAAGCTAGGAAGATAGAAGGACAATGGGAAAAAGGGCCTAGGTTACGGCCGGCCATGTAAGAAAGGGAAAAAGGGGATGACCGCCCAAAAGGGATTTAGGCTTTTGTATATAAAGTTGAAAAGTGAATGAGAAGCTCATTCTTGTGTGTGGCCAAAAGTAGCTCTCCTCTTCTTCTTCTTCTTTTTCTTCTTGCTTGCTTGAGCTTGTGCTTAAGAGAGGGAGTGTGAGAGTGTGAGGGAGTGAGTGTGTAAGGGTGAGGGACCGTGGGGTGGAGAAGCTCTCCATCTTCTCCTCTCTTCTTCTCTTCTCTTCTCTTGCTCACGGCAATGGAGCTTGGAGCTTGGAGCGGGAGGATCAAGCTTGCTTGAAGCTTGCACTTGGATCGTGGAGCTACCAGAGTGCACGGGAGAGGAGGTAACTCGAACGGCACGGAGGTAAGCTCACTACACCCGTAGATATGGATGGCGTGTCAGTTATGTGAGAGGTAGCCATTAGTGCTCGGCTTGGAACGCTTGAAACAATAAGCGGTCCGTGGGTCTTGGCGGTTGAGTGAAATCTCCCACAACTAGAAAAGTAAACCGGCCTCATCATGCCAGTTTTAGCATCCTTTTGTATTAGTATTGCCCCTAGAGTATTTTACTTGAGTTGACAAAAAACTCTTGATCCCAACAAGGCTGTAAAATTATAGGAAGGGTGCTGAGAGCCTTCTTCACCTCATGAAAGCACCTTTCGCTTTCATCACTCCATAGGAGTTCCTTAGAGTGGGTCAACGGTTACAATGGAAACACTAATTGGGAGAGGAGATTAATAAACCGCCCCATATATCGCACCTTCTGAATGAAAGAGGTTAGTTGCTTCACAGAAGATGGTGATGGTATCGCCAATAGGGCCTTAATTTTGTTTGGATCCGTTTCAATGTCCCTCTCACTTATGACAGGCCCTAACAAAGTTACACTACTTTTGCCAATACGACACTTCTCATGGTTTAGTTGCCCTCCCATTTGTGCGAGGCGGTTGAAAGCTTCATCCACCTTCCCTAGATGTAGAGCCTTAGAACTATAAATACAAAAATCATCTATAAAGACCCTGATGGACTTACCAAGATATGGCTGGAAGACATAATTCATGAATCATTGGAAGGTATCTGGGGCATTTGTTAATTCAAATGTCATTACTTTGTAAGCAAAACACCCCCAAGGCGTGATGAAGGTGGTCTTCTGTTGATCCTCCTCAGTTATTCAGATCTGGAAATAACTTAAATATCCATCACAAATAGTGTATCTCTCATGCACGGCCACCTCATTGAGTGTTTCATCCTGAAAGGAAAGAGGGAAGTGATGTCTCTTTGTTGTAGCATTTAGTGGCTTGTAGTCCACACAAATCCGTCATTTTTCATTCTTCTTGGGTGTCACCACTACAGGTGAAACCCACTCTGAGTCCCCTATTGGATAGATAAAGCATGCTTTCAAAAGTCTCTACACCTCAGTGAGTAGAGCATTTTGTTGAGCTACTCCCAAATGTCGTAGCCGTTGCACCACTGGCCTTGCTCCATCTTTTAGATTAATGTAATGTTGTACTGTCATCACACATGTGATGTGTTTATAATCAAAAATAAAAAGTGCAAAGTGTTTTATCACCACTTCCATGTAGGCTGCCTTCTCCTCGGTTGATAGATCCTTAGCCAACATTTTTTCTAACCCCTCTTTCTCGACCTTTAGAAGTTGCTGTGAAATTTCACTACTAGAAGACCCTTTTAATATAATCCCATCACTTCTAGAGAGCTTTCTTCCTCCTCATTAGAAGACTCTCCCTCTATCGTAGATGACCAATCCTCGCTAGAACTCCATTCACCAACGGTGGTCTCTAACACAAGATCCTCCTGCCGGCCCATTCCCATTAGCCATGGTCGTCCAAGAATGAGTGGATAGTCATCCCCCTTCACTAGCATCACATACATGTCAAGCTTCAATTGCACTCCACACACTTTTACCTTGACTTTCTTTATAACTCCCAAATAATTTACTACTACATTGTTAGTCATTTTGGCCCCAAATTCAATAGTTTCACTTACCTGTAATCCTAAACAATGCATTAACTTTTTTGTCATGACACAAATCTTTGCACCTCCATCCACATATGTCCTTGATACTCTCTGCCCATTGATTTTGGCTTCCACTAGAGGCACAATATCTTTCGTCTTTCTAACCTTGATTGCATTCACATGTCTATTCTTCATGGGTCTAATGCTTACCATCTTTGACCATTGTCACCTCATTGTTGGAGATAGATGCAGTAATTGTGGCCATGAAATTTTTGGCCTTTTATCTCTCACATCAACAAGCAAATCATAAGCTTTAGTATCTTTACCCAAGGAAAAATCATCTGGCTCAATGTGTTAGTGTGAGCGAGCCCTCCTCTTTTCACTATTGTGTGTCTTTGCAGTCTTTGAAGACTCTGCCTCTTCTTCCATATTTTCAACCTCCTCTGGTGATGTAGGCTCCATCCTCTCAATTCTATGGGCTTTCTTCACCAACATTGCTTCAATCTCTGTTACTTTGGCCTTCCCTTTGGCATCACTCTCATCCAAACTGATCACCCTAACGTCACATCACGATTCTCTAGCGGTTGGACAGGCAAGGGCGGAACATCTACAAGTGGTTGAGGATGATGAAAAACTTGAACCGACGGTGGAGGCCCTAGATTTAGTGGAACAAGCCTCTCTCTAGGTGGTGTCACTTGTTGTCCCCTCCTTCTTAGTTGGAACCCATTTCTTAGCAGACGTTTGGGATGAGGGCAAAAGTACATACCATGGCCAGTCTCCCCACAATTATAGCAAACATACTCTCTTTCTTGTCTCCTTGGGCCCCAATTGCCTTCATTTGCGAGGGGAGGGGCCTGTACTCCTTCCACTAAATTCAATGAAAGTCTTTCAAGTTGATTAGTAATGCGTTGTAAGAGCTCTTGCTATGGCATCTCTGGTTCGGGTGGAGTCTCTGTTGTTTCTCTAGGCCTTGGCATGGTTAGTAAAACCTGCATGGGCTCAATTTCCCCCTTCAACTACTTGATACTTCAGTTTCCTATCTTTCTCCCTAGCATAAGTGATTGATTCTTCATATGATGTTGGAAAATTGCCTTTGACCTTCCCCCTTAGTAGAGGGTTGAGTCCGGCCGGAAAACAATCTTTCTTAAGGCAATCGGGTACTCTTTCTCCCTTACCTAAGGAGGCTATCCATTTATCCCACAATTTTATAAACATGCCTTCATATGCTTGGTACTCCCCTGGTAAGGTTTGGCAAAGATCTAGGATTTGTCTCCAAAGATCTTTAGGAGACTTTGTATATTGGTACTCGTGCAAGAATGCGGTCTTGAGATCCTTCCAATTATCCCTTGTAGCCTCTGGGGGAGCTTGATACCACACTCGAGTATCACCCTTTAGAACTAAAGAGAAGGCCCGTACTTTGGTTGCTTCATCATCCCGGTCTGTGACTAGGAATGCCATTTCTAAGCCATCTAGAAAATCTAGAACGTTCTCCCCTTTGTGCCCAAAAAAGCTTGAAAAAGCCATTATAGGAAGATGTTGATCTAGCTCAATACAAACAAAGAGGAACACGTCTAGGCCCAAGTAATATCTTAGTAAGGGTAGAATAAATGGATTCACAAATGCATTAATTTCAGCAAGATGACGAGGGCCCAATAAGTCCCTTACAATATTTTGAAATCTGAGCTTTTTGCTAACTATCATGTGCATGGTTTGCCTATCAAGAGGACGGATAGGTCCATACAAATCCCTATGGTTCATGGGATGCAGTTAGTGTAGAATGAATATGTGCACATTAAAGGAGCTGTTATAATCCAAAATAGGGAATATTATGGGATCAGGGAATAACAAGATCTCTCTCAACCTCTCAGCTCCAAAAGAGAAGACCAACCTTTGCTGAAAATGTATCTTGCTACTAATGCACACATCCACCCTAATGTTTTGAACCAATTGAAAGCTGTAGAAAATAGGATTATTTATTTATGCATGAATCCCTTTAATAGGGTTTGATTAAGATTCTTCCTTAGTGATCCCTTGACAAACACTTGTTGAAAAAGATGGCAACTCCTTAGATGTTTCTTCCTTCATAGAATTGTAGAGCATAGCTTGAGAAGTCCTAAACGGGGGCACCAAAAATGAGAGCTAAAAGATGAGTGGGTTGTCTCTTACCCGCCCAGCCTCCAATCCTCACTAAGAGATCTAAAGAAGGGCACCACCTAGCCAAAGGGAGGATGGGCTAGGATATCCCTTTACTCAAAGAGAATGGAAAGAACAAAAACACAACTTCGCAAGAGAGAATTTGTAGCCTATCTTAAGGGAAATGAAGATGATGGAAGCTTAAGAGATGTGATGGCTCCTAATTTCTCCCATGAATATATATATAACATGAGAAAATAAGGATTCCCCACCAATAGAGCATATGGCAAGTCTTACTTAATAAGTTTAAGTATGAATGTAGAGGAAGAATTAGAAGAAAGTATATATGATCTAGACACCATATTAGAATATGAGAGAGAGAGAGAGAGAGAGAGGAGAAGAGGTAGAGGAAGCTTGCCATTATGTATTTATGGAATGTTACATAATAAAAGAGACTCACTCATAGCTTACCTCCAAGAGATGGACTAGCATAAGGGTGTTCTAGAGTGCTCTCATGTGCTTGTCATTGTGCTTCTTTACATCTCCATGGGCACCTTATATAGCCTCCATGAGAGATTAGATTAAGCTAATCTTCTTAATTAACATAATCCTAGATCATGTATGGTATATTTGAAAATATGAAGAATAGTGGATGGGACAAGTCTCCACCTTGGTCATCATGCAAGAAGCCAAGGGTGGTGGTAGAAAAGCTAGATAAAGAGAGCTAGATTACAAGAGGTGGGTGCCAAAAGCACATTATTATAATATATTTACACGAAGAATAAAATGGAAAGTTGATGTAATAAGGGTGAAAGAGAGAAGAAAAGTGCGTTTAGCGCAAGCAGTCTGTGCCTTTGTAACTTCAAATCGGTGAACAATCTAAAAATAGTTTCTTCTGCAATAAGTTAGCCCCTAGACTTTATAGACCTTTCAAGATCATTCACAAAATCAATGACAATGCATTTAAATTAGAACTACCCCAACACTGAAACATCCACAATACTTTTCATATCAGTTTGTTACAACCTTTTAGAGGCCAGTTACATGTTCACCCTATCTATGAAAACCCTCCTTTGTTAGAAGAAGAAACTGAAATCCTTAAACCCAAAATTATTTTAGACACTGATTTTATGACCACTAGAACTGGCCATAGATATTCTAGATATTTGGTTAAGTTTAAAAATCATCCTGTTGAAGAGGCCCAATGGATGCGTGCCCACGACCTAAGTGCTTATCCCTCACTGCTCGCTCCACATTGAGCTAATAGCAATTAAGGTCAATTGCTATCCCACCCCAGGGTTATGATGACAGGAGGCATATTCCACGGTGGATTCTATGAGACCACGATGGATTTCATGAGTTTTGCAGTGGATTCCATAAAACTATTTATCGAGGCTGGTATGCAAGGTGGATTCCTTGTGCGAGAAGTTGACGGGGACGCCTATCCTTTTCGAGCGTCATGTTAATTTAATGTGCATGTGGGTGACTCCACAGTGGGTGATTTCGTAAAATGCATATTTAAATTAATGGACGTTTATGAGTTTAGAGTGTACTCATATTAAATTAAGGTTAGGACAGAGTTCCAACCTATTTATTTATTTTATAGCTAAAGACTACTAGATATTCACTTTTGTCGATTTAATTTTATTATTTTCTAACAATTTTGAATACTTCAATCGATGTGTAGAGCAGGCGACGGTGGCGTTGGAAAGGACTACTAGATATTCACTTTTGTTGGTTTAATTGTATTATTTTTTAATAATTGTGAATGCTTTAGTTGATATGTAGAGCAGGTGACGATGGCGTTGGGAAGCACTGGATGATAGCATGTATTCAAAATATCTAGAAAAAATTATCATTTTTTATAAGCATACGTCTTATTATTAAAGGCATGGCGCTAATATTTATTTAGGCACACTTATTTACTGAAGTGCTTAACAAATATTTATTATTTTGTATCTGCATGGGTGCACAATTTAAATCTTTCATTATTGGACATTGTATTTGGGCACAACCCGACTTTTGGGATACCTAACACGCTTTACTTTTTATTTGAACAAAAGAAAACACAAGCTAAAGCATGCTTATTGTAAAATTGGGCTATTTTTTGAGCTTTGAGATGAATAAATTTATAAATACATGCTTGTGAAGCACTCACACAAGGCATGGGGGGAGATTGTACCCAATTTGTCTCTTTTCTTCATGTCGTGCAAGTCTATCTTCTTTCTTTTTGAGCTTAAGTAGAGTTCTTTTGTTCTTCGGGATCTTCCGCCGTTCACTACGTATGCATCCAGCATTTGATTTGTGCACCAAGGTCCTTGCCCTGTTACCATAAAATAACTTCCATGTGCATCACCTGTGCTAAATGACCTTGTACATTTGATTAATAACTTAATCAAATGTTATTATCAAGATTAAAGCATCTTAAAATTTCACATCCTTGTGACATCTACCTTTAGTAGACATAGTATAGACAACAAAAATAGAGTTTCTCTTGGATTTTAAGTAACATCTATAGCATGTTTTACTACTATAATAAAACTATAATTACATAGCTAAAGTGCTTTTGGAGACCCATAGAGGGTATTTCCAATAATTTATGCATTCGTATTCATATGTCTTATCTACAATGGTGCCATCTATCATCTTCCATCAACATATTAATGTACATGAGATTTTAAAGTATTACCTACAACTTTTGGATTATGTTCAGCAAAGATTATTTATATATTAGTATGTATATTGAACCATAGTCTTAGTTTATATTGGGCTATCATCCCAAATGTATGCATGTGCCTTTGTCTTGGCCATATCTATCAGATGTATTGCAGATCGATTGCTCTATTGAGCCGTACGAAATAAAGTCACTCACTTTCACCTCTATCTCCATTAAATCTTTCAAATTTTAAATTTTCTTTCATCTTGTTCCATCCCTCAATCTCCCTACACCCTTTTGTCTACTAGACCTTCAATCATATACGCTCCAACATAAAGGTCAGTGGAAGTAGTGTAATCATGGGGAATTCATCAGGAGTTGATTCAGTAGATATTATGCAATAAAAAGTGATCTTGTTATTGCAATCATAACAGCAACAAGCCCAACAACAACAAATAAGGCAAGATTCTAAAAAGCTTAATGTTGCAACTCTGCATGATTTCCAAGATGTGGAACATGAGATAAAGCAATTTAATGGACAGAATGTATCAGCCTATCTACGAGTATATGCGGACAAGATTTTTCATGGGATTCCTCAATATGCGTGGAGCTGGTATTTTTTCCATCTTATTGTACATGCATTGCAAGAATGATTGGTTGAATTGTATCGAAGAGATGTTAATTGGGTTACATTTCAAAAGGCTCTCAAAGAGGAGTTTTTCCTCGAATACCCATGATTAGTTACACGGAAGATGTTTATAGATTGGGTGGAAAAACCTAACAAGGGTCTTGCTACTATAGCCTTGTTGCATAAATTTGAAAGTCGTTATGCTCTCAGTTGGATGTGGATGACCAACAGCCTCTGGAAAGCCAAAAAGTTGAGTTATTCTTAAAAGTTGTTGGCCTTGTGTTGCAAGAGAAATTGATTGATTGGCTAGAAGATGAAACCTTGAAGATTAGGCTAAAATCTAAGTGGACACATGTCATTGATGCTATAAATATGATTGTGAAGTGAGAAAGGATGAGACTGAGGTTGGGAACAAAGCCTACACGTATACTTTCTATAAAAAGTCTCAAAATTACAGTAAAGTCATATGTATCTATGGCTAAATAACCTATTATACGTACTAATCCCACCCAAAAAGGAGATGTTATGGATGAATTGGTGAAAAGCTTGCATGATCTGCACTTGAATATGATAGAGCTTCACTCAAAGGTTGTAAAATTGGATGAGAAAGTGGAAGAGAAGGGATGAGTAGCAACCTAAAGCCCTATTAAAGAAGGGTTTAAGAGACAATATATATGGTGTGATAGCTTGTAGTATGAAAAGCAAACGTGTATGGCTTGTCATGATATAGAAGCAAAGAACTTTGTATTTTGAAATGATTGAAAAATTCACATAATTGAAACAAGGTTGCCTCTTTAGCCAAACTTTGGCAAAGGGATATGTAGAAGCGGTTGGAAGAATTGGCAGCAAGAAATGTGTTTGTAGCTATACATGCTGCCACATATGGATTGCAACTTGAGAAATCATATGGTCCTTTGCATGCATGTAAAATTGATGCAAAATCTGCAATATGATCATGTGCTTTGCCTTTTGCAAAGAAGAGAAAGATTGCTAGTGATAGATGGTGGCTCTTCTTATGCTCCTCTGCGAAGTAAAGATGGCAGAAGGGCAGTTCAATTTTTTAATTGTATGTGTCAATCATCCCTATAATCAAAATATGCTTAAAGATTATATGGTTCCACCTAATGCTAGAGAATTCAAGGGTTCTTAGATAGTACTATTATAAATAGAGACTATGGTAGTGCTACCTAGAAGATGTCTTTGTCTCCAAGAAAAGGGAAAATTGTCTTTATGGCTGGTTTTCAAGAATGGCCAGCAAACAGTGCAAATAGATTCAAGAGTTTGCAATCATGTACATAGTTGAAAAGGGTTATGTACATCAGGCTAAAAAAGTGTTAAAGAAATATAGTATTTTGCCTGTACAGATGACTATATTATTTCGAGGCTATTTGCAAGGCTGAATTTTACTGATACATTGGTTGAAATTATTGCAGTAATTAATATTGAGAACAGGGCGGAAAAGCATGTTATTCATGTATGTACTTTGGAGATATTTGATTTCATACATGAATTTGCTAAACATGAATGTAAAAGGTTACAAAAGAGAGCTGAAGCATTGATGAAAACAAAATATAAAACCATGGCTTTGCCTTTATCCCTTGATAATGATAGGCTGAATGAGACAATGTCTAAACAACCAAGTCTTCATGATCTGAATGGTGTAGGGCATAAATTTACTACAAAAACATTGAAAGAGCTGAAGGTGGGATGTAATGGGTTTCTCTTGCCATAGCAGAAAGGGAATGTTTTATACATATGTTAGCAAAGCATGGAAAGGCTTTTGCTGTTGTGGCTCCAATGGTGATCTTTACAGTGCCGCATGTTCCATGGAATCTTAAACCTATTCCCGTGCCTCACTTATACTTGCCTAAGCTAATGGATATCTTAAATGAGAAAATCAAGATGAAGATTTTAGAGCCATCTTCAACTCCATACTCTAATCGCTAGTTTACAATGAAGAATGGGGCATTGCGGTTTATATAGGATATACAACTAGCCAACAAGGTTACGATAAGGAATGTAGGTGCAAAGCCTATTGTAGATGAGTTTGTAGAAGCCTTTACTAGCAAGGCTATGTATTCCATGGGGGATTTATACTCTGGCTATGATCAATTTCAACTTGCATTAGAGAGCCGAGATATCACTACTATGAAAACACCACTTGGCTTGGTGCACATATGTACCCTTCCACAAGGGGCAACTAACTCAATTTCCCACATGATGAATGTGATGCATAAGGTCTTGAGAGACTATATCCCATAGCTTGCAATGCCATTTCTTGATGATGTCCCTATTAAGGGCTATGAAGTGCAAAAAAAGAATGAGGAGTTGGATGGCAATGATTGCAAGATGTTTGTTACTAACCACATAACTGCTTATGAGAAGTTTTTGACTCAATTAGAGGAAGTGTATCTCACTTTGTCAAGTGCAAAATTTATATTTGGTGTTAAGGTCCTAATTGTAGGGCATATTTGTGGCCCATGTGGTCAAGCCTTCACCAGTTAAGATTGATGGGATTAGTAAGATGCAGGAGGTATACTCCAATGTATCATAAGTTAAGAGGTTTTTGAGTGCATACATCTTCTATTTGATATGGATTCCTCATTTCATGCTTGTGGCTGAAAGCCTTTATCAGTTATTAAGAAAGGGGCAAAAATTTCCCTGAGGAAGGCAGTATACAAAGGCTATTCAAAAGCTAAAGAAGTTGAATTTTGCACTAAACTTGAAGAAGGCGAATTATTCAAATGAAAGACCTATCATCCTCATTGTCGATACGAGCCCTACTAGTATTGGATGGATAGTGGGACTGAATGATGCTGAAGGGAATAGATATGCTATTAGATTCAAAGCAAAGGTGTTGAATAAGAGACAATGGAGGTATCCATAAGTAAAGACAAAGCTTTGGGGAGTGATTACATCTCCTAAATGTAATAGAGTATTCTATGGGTACTCGTGTAGTAATGGAGACAAATTGTCTACCATTATTGGGTATGATAACTAGTTGTGCTACTCCCCACATTGACATGTTGTGTTGGATAGCATATATTAAGTCACTCAACCTTGATTTACAACATATTGTAGGGAGGAACAACCCACTAGCTGATATATTATCGCGAGTACGCTATGAAGATGAAGATGGTATGATGGATGAGAATGAAGAGGAGGAGTTTCTTGCTAAAAATGATAAAATTATAGCGGGGCCTAATTATACAACTACTATATATGCAAGTACATGTGTCTTAAACGTTGGTACATCTATCATAAATAATGGAATAGCAACAAATTCAACAAGTACAGTAGGTATACTATTTGGAAATGTTGTTGTTGCAAGAAATTCAGTAACAAAGAAGGAGTTTTCAGCCCTGGGAAAAGTAGATACAACTGGGAAAAAAGGTCATAGGTGTTATGTTTCAACTATGGAGTATTTCTGGAAGAGGAATACGAAGGGAAATGGCTAAATAGGCCAATACCTCAGCACTATTTCCAAGAGGGAAAAATGGTTGAGAGGAGTTCAAGAGCATCAAGAGAAAAGCATATGGTTTCTTCTTGAAGGATAGATATTTATGGAAGCATGCTAAGAAAAAGAGGAGAGCTCCACTACAAGTTCTTGGAAATCGAGTCACACAAGTACAGGTTATACAAGGTTCCACGAAAGCTTGTGGCCTTGTCATGAATGTGTGTAGGACACCTTTGACAAAATTAAAAAATATATTGGTGGCAAGGGATGTATGCAAACATTACTCATTTTGTGAAATATTGTGCTACCTGTAAGATGTATTCATCCGTGAGGCATCAGAATGGGTTGCAACCAACTTATCTATTGTCTCTTCATGAGGTAGTGGATTTGATTACTATGCCTATAGGTTTATAGCAAATGCAGTACATTATATTTGTGCGCGAAGACTTGACAAATCAAGTAGAAGGAAAAGCAGTTAGAACAAAGACTACTCGGGCAATGTATACATTTCTCTTGGAAGAGATCTTATGTCAGTATGGGTGTGTTGGTAAAATTATAGCAGATATAGGGTGAATTAGATGCAAATAAAGCACAAGAATTCTTCTCTTGCTTGGGGATAAAGATGGCTCTTACTTTAGCCTATAACCCGAAAGGCAATGGCAAAAGTGAATGTAGATATTTGTCTATCATTAAAGCCTTGGCCAAGTTATGTGGAGGGAATATGAAAGAGTAGCCACAACTACTCCCATTTGCAATGTGGGCTGATAGAACAACTCATAGTGTTGTCATAGGATATATGCCAACCAAATTGATGTTGGTCAGAAGCCGATCATGCCAATAGAAGAGGTGGTTGTTATATGGAGTGTGATACCTTGAGAAGAGGGGTTGAATAGAGAGGAGTTGCCGGTTTTACACATAAGGTAGTTGGAAATAAGGCTAGAAAACATTAGGACATCAATGGAGAACTTAAAGGCATCCAAGCTTCAGAATAAGAAATGGTTTGATAAGAGACACAGACTCCTATCAAGAGCCATACAAGAAGGTGAGTAGGTACTAATTTAAGACAACAACTTTAAACATTAGCATAGTGCCAATCGAAAAATGTCTAAGTGATGGTTTGGTTCATATGTGGTAAGGTAAGTATTTGAAAATGCTACCTATTCACTTGCTAAATTGGATAGGACAACATTGCACGTTCCTATAGCTAGTAAACGGATCAAGCTCTTTCAACAAAGGAAGTCTATAGCATATGAATTGATGAGTTGGGTACAGGTAATGACCTTGACAGTGTGGAAGAAAAAGAAAAGGATAGCTTGTATATGGATAAGAAAGACTCTGAATCTATTGAACACTAGTACTCTAGCATATGCCAAATAACATGTTGGTTCAAAGACTCAAGCGAACAAATGGTTGTAAGAGACTGCAATGGATAGACATAGTAGATTTGAATATGTTGAAAAAAAAATTAATCGAAAGCTAATTAATGGTGACCCACACATCAAGAATGGGCCTTGATACCTAAGGAAGGCCCTTACAAAGTTTGGTTAATATCTGGGGTTATATGCAAAAATTACAAGGCTGGAAAGGGTAATGTCTGGCTAAGCCTACATGCTATGCGCATAAAATTTTAGAGATATAACTTCTAAATTTGGTCCTAGTGTCTTAGCAAAGTTGTATATAATGAGTGGGCCTACACTTTTTTTTTTAAGCTTAGCAATCCGAGTTATAGTTTGGAAGATACAATCAATTTTCTGCAAGGTGTACTTGTAGGACAATTTTTTGATCAAGAAGAGAATAAGTATGATGGACGTAATCTACTATATGTAGCATATGCTTCAACAAAGTTGCATAAGGCTAACATGTGGATACCTAGAAAAGGGAATAGAATTAGGATGTGCAAAAAAAGAAAAAGAGGTCTATCCACTAGTGAGCTTGGTAAAAGTTGAGCAGATTGACAAAGATGAGAAAGAGAGTGCCAGACATTAAGAATAGATTTAGGATCATAGTCATCTTCATCCATCTAGATATATTTTCCTTTCTCATGAGTTGTGCTCACTATGGAATGAACATTAAGGAAACCAGGAGAAGGAGAAGGAAATAGAGAACTCCAGCCTTTTTATAGTCTTTTGGAAAAGAAACTATTCCAATCTGTAATGAAAGGAGTAGTCAAAGAGGAAGATGAAGTAGGTACCTTGGATATCAACCCAGAAGTAGGTTGTTGAGAGGACTTGACATTGACTAATGAGTGACATAAGTGCAAGATCTTATCACAAACATTTGTTAATTGATCCAGTTTATTAATTAACCCAATGAGAGCTAATTGAGTCCAATTGGTTGCTTGTTGTTCAGCAATCCATGAGGAAGAGTCTTGAGGCCAAAGATATGGAGCAACTTTGTACTTACGATTTTGATAATCAAACTCCTAAAGATCATTGGCCACTGAAGAAGAACTAGCTTGCTCAATCAATTTCTTACAATGTTGACAAATACCTTGTAGTATCTTAGAGTGAGGACAAGGTTATGAATGGAACTTCAGTAGGCTGGCTTTTTGTGATGGTGAAACCATGAGTTGGGGTTGATGAGCTGAAGTAACTGCCACTATTAGTTCTTCTTTAGATTTCCTTTGAGGTAGCTGCAAAGTCTTGCCTTTTGATATTTCTAACTGAAATAATTTTTAGAGAAAGTAATTCCCTTTTCTGCAAAGAAGATATATCTAAATGCCACTCTTGAGGAAGTTCTATATCTAACTAGTTTACACATTCAGGTAGAAACCTTTGTGTGCTTTCATCAGATTTCATTATGATTGTTTGCCCTTGATCCTTTGAAGAGTTTGTGCCTTCTAAGACCCTAAGAATAGCCAAAGGTATACACTTAAATACCATTCTATATTGGATAGCTAAATGTGCAAAAGAGGCCTTCGTCTATAAACCCATTGTTCGAATATGCAACATAAGGAGTTCTGGCAAATATGGGTCATCCATGGCAATAACATAATTAGGCCTTAACTCAAAGAAAATAGGACCATTATACAAAGGAGGAACTACACCTCCAACGATCATATCCATGAGCTCTAAATGTCTAGTATCTAAAATTGTAGCCATGTAGGAAACATTCGAGCCTCTACGAAATAAAGGAATTATACCAATAGCTATGTAACCAAGATGCAATAAGGGTATTCTTTTTTGGATTTTTGTTTCTAGATCTTATGGAGAACTAAGGCTAAGAGATTCATATGCTGATCTTCTACTAATGTGTCTCCTAGCGTAAGTATGCCTTGATCTTCAATATATAGAGTTGAATCCTTAAACTTAAACACTTGATTTTCCCCATAGATATGAGAGGCATCAATGTCGAGTAAAACCCATTGAGCACTAGGATTCGCTTCATCCACAATGATAGTAGAGTTACCTAGAGACTTGTAACGCTCAATCAGAGTCTTGAACACAGAACTGAACACACTTTGTATGGATTTATGTAAAGCCATGAGAAATTACTGAACACACACAAAGGATTTATAGCTCACAAACGGCATAACACGGCAAACACCCTCACATGGGAAATGCCTAAATAGCTTCACACGAGCAATAGCTCTTAAATCATTGATTGCCTTAGCTTACACTTATATCAATATATAGAGTTAAAGCATTCAACTTAAACACTTGATTTTCCCCATAGATCCGAGAGGCATCAATGTCAAGTAAAATCCATTTAGCACTAGGATTCGCTTCATCCACAATGATAGTAGAGTTACCGAGAGACTTGTAACGCTCAATCAAAGTCTTAAACGCAGAATCGAACACACTTTGTACGGATTTCTGTGAAGCCATGAGGAATTACTGGACACACACAAAGGATTTATAGCTCACAAATGGCTTAACACATCAAGCACCCTCAAACGGAAAATGCCTAAGCAACCTCACACGTGCAATACCTCTTAAGTCACTAACCACCTTGGCTTTAGAGTATAGTTGTTCGTCGTCTGTCAAATCATCATCTATCATATCAGCTTGCCACGAGCTGTCACTGTTAGAAGAGTATGGAGAAGAGCTTTCTGAAACAGAGTCAGGTTCTGTCGTGTAGGAAGAAGGTTCATCACTAGATGCTGTGGTACTAAGAGAACACGATAATGCATATTAAGTTTAGGAGGTTCCTTTTTGTTGGTGCAGAATCCTTTCATTTGGAAGGACATTTGTGAGCCAAATGAGAACTGCCACACAAATAGCATTTCAACTTCTTTTGTTTAGAAGTACCTTTTGACAAATCCCTGCACTGGTTGGAATGCCTTCAGTGATGTGAATGGCTTCCATATCGTTTAGATTGGTGAGAGGTATTGTGATGTCTAGAACAAAAATGAGAGCACCTGGAAGAAGAGCCATGCCTATGTCTTTTCTCATCCCTATTGTATCTTCTAGATTATTGTAGGGTTGACATGTACAATGATCACAACCAAAATCAACATCATATTTGTTAGCTATTTTACAAATCACATAAGAATTTTTTATGTAGTATTATCATCTTCTGTTGTTGACATACTTCTTTGATAGTTTATTCAATAGTCTGTATGATGTATCCCACACTGTCTGTAAAGTCTCTATTTTCTTGTTTCATTTTCTGTTTGTAATAGAAAGGAATGGGCTCAAGTAAAAAACAAACCAAATGTTCCTTCATGATGTTGTCTAATAAGCATCGAGGCCTTCATATAACAAATTCCTCATATAAATTAAGTGTTCCTTGTATTTTCGAGGGTCACAAAGTTTGGATTTGAAGAATGCTTCACGAGCTTCCAATACATCATCTAATTTATTACCCACTATTTCTCCTAATTACAATTCGAAGAAAATTTTAACAGGATGATCGACATGCTATACAATAGCAAGTTTTACCTATGGATGTATAGAGATCCATCATTGCTTGAGGCCACCAACATTTCCATGGGTCATGGCATTAAGAAAGTCTATTTTGCTAGTTTAAGATTTATCTAGGATCTTTTGACTTACATATGCATATATAAATATGATAAGTGTTTGGATTTTTTTATCTTGGTGGTCTACCTATGTGGCACCTCTAGAGGACGTACAAGTTCGAAGGGGATGGATATCATAAGATTTTTGACATACTGTGCAAAAGCGAGATATGCTTTGTCTTGTGAAAGAGTTTATGCTTTGTCTACAGAATAAGTGAAACGTTATATTAAAAAGACCATTCAACACAAATTTAGGGACATCAACAAGACTAATTGAGCGGCTGTTATTCAACGTTGCCACAAAGGTGAAGGCGATGGCATGCTAACTAGAAGAGGACACAAGAGAAAGGTTGGGGGAAGAGCCAGAGAAAGTAAGTGGACTAGAGATTAATGCATTGGAGAGGAGAGAGAAGAGTATTGGGACTATTTTGAACTAGGGAAAACATGGAAACAAAAGGGAAGCAAACTGTCCTTGAAAATCTTCATCCTTTACAAGGTCGTTGAGGCAATCTCTCACTTGATTCTTGGTCCCAAACATAAAAGGAAACTTCCTTGATCATCAAAGAAAAATTTTGATGGGTTTATGCTTTTCGTTTGGACTATTTAAGGCTGTGAAAAACAATCAAGAATGAGGTAGCAAGCTGAAAACAAAGATTTAATGCTCAAACAAGTCCTCTCTGTTCTATCACTTGATTCTTGATCTCTGCCTTTGGTAGACATAGTATAGACAATAAAGATAGAGTTTCTCTTGGATTTGCGACAACATCTATACCATGTTTTACTGCTGTAATAAAACTGTAATTACAATGCTAAAGTGCTTCTAAAGGCTAGTGGAGGGTACTTACAAGGATTGATGAATTCATATTTATATGTCTTGTCTACAATAATACCACCTATCATCTTCCATCGGCAGATTGATGTATGCATCAGATTTTGAGGTATTACCTATAGCTTTTGGATTGTGTTCAATTGAGATTATCCGTGTATTAGTGTGTATACTGAATCATAGTCTCAGTTTGTATTGCGTTATCGTTCCAAGTGTGTACATGTGCCGCTGTCTTGGGCATATCTATCAGATCTATCAAATGTATTGCAAATTGATTGCTCTAATGAGCCATATAAAATGAAGTCACTTGGTTTCACCTTTATCTATCTCCATTAATCTTCCAAATTCTAAATTCTCTTTCTTTCATCTTGTTCTATCTCTCGATCTGCTACACCCTTTTCTCTCTTACCCCTGTGGTAGACCTTCAATCCTACACGCTTCGACAACGTGCGCGTGCTTTGACAGATCCTGTTGTGACTGATGTGAAACATTCTGAATAATGAAGCAGATGCATTGTACCTCCATCTGAAAGGGTATTGTGCAGATATATTCACTTGTGGGCTACCACAACTGTTGCTCAGGATTAATTTATGACTAGAGGACATTGTATATTTCCAAACTTACAAGACCCACAAGCATACCAATCACCCTATATCAGTTTAAAGTACTTTTCACCCATTCCACTTCAATAGCCGTTGGGAGAGATGTGAGTATGTCAATGTTCCAGGGAATATAGAATCTGAGTATGTCAGTGTTCCAGAGACTATAGAAATGTGAGGTGGATAACTTTCCCCAACTTGTTAAAAAAGTCTGTCACTGCAGGATAGTTCATGGTTGATGACCAACGATGGATAGAACCATCAACTTGTCTAAAAAGAAAGGAGGTTTCTCCAGCATCTCTTTGTATTTCGAGCCTGAGAACACACATTCATGAAAAGCCTCATGCTGTAAAGTATTCGAAATCAACAAAACATATAATAGGAATAGACTTGGGGCACTCCACTATGAGACAAAGTGAGACAAAGAAAGATGGGAGTGAGATAAAGAAAGATGGGAAGAAAGCAACAGACATCAATGCAATAGTACCACTCACCTCTCCACCTTGCAACCACAGCAAAAAGTATCATGGGATTGACCATAAGTGCCAAGTCCAAAAGTGTATTAAGTGCCATCTTTGCTTCTTTTATCTGTTACAATGCAAACAAACAACTGATAAGAATGGTGCATCCTGCAACAGACTCAGTAAACAATCAACTCACTCGCACTTTGCAGAAGAAGATGCACCTAAGATGAGAAGAAAGATACCTTGCTCTCACCAGTTAAAGAGTAGCTTGTCAAAGTTTGCATGCATGTAACCCCTTCTGGGATCTCCTCCATGTTTCAAAGCAATTCTTACTGCAAAATGGCCACATTCCTTCCATTCAGCCTTATACTTTGCAACATTCTGATGTGTCAACCAAACAACGATGACAATTGCATCACAAAGTATAACAGCCATTGCCAATGCCTGTAGTGGAAGTCCTTTGTAAGTTATAGAGGCCTTTGTGTAATCCTTGAATGGTCAAGTAAAGGAGATCTTCATTAAACATCTATGGCCACCTGACCTTTCTACTTATAACATACACCCACAATTTCCAAGATCTCGTCTAGGTTCTCTTATATGTGCTTTCTAGCAATGTTATGTCAAGTAAATTGAGGAGCATCTGATGCAAGTAAGCTACCACCAGCAGTGTTCTCCACGAGCACACTTTCTGCCCTCTAAAATGCATCACAATTTTGCAATCCTCCATTTCTCCTCACTGTGATGTAGCAAAATGAGAATTGCCACAAACCAACGTGTCCTTTGTAACATCTCCCTGTAGGTGTGATTATGGGGCACACATAATGGCCCACTTTTCATATCTTTCCGTCAGTATCTGTGATGCTTTGTTGATTAACTCACACAGCTTCAACCTTGCTTGCTTCCTCCCTCGTAATTGCAGTTGCGAAGATATTACTCATCATGGCATATGCTGCAGCATCTGTAACATCCAGTTGTAGTGCATGTTTAAAGGCCAAGTTTCCAAGCTTCACATTTCCCCATTTTCGACAAGCGCCCAACAGGGCAAACCATAGTGGAAGATAATCAGAAGATTCAGAAGGTTGTAACTTCTCAATTACTTGAATTGCCTTGTCACAGTGCCCTGCACGGCCAAGAAGATCAACCATGCACATAAAGTGGTCTGGAGTCGGGTCAACACCATAGCTTGTACTCATATTCATAAAGTACATTTGACCCTTATCCACAAGACCTGCATGACTGCATGCACTGAGCAAAATATGAAATGTGACCAGATCTGGCTGTGTACCCTCTCCTATCATCTTATTAAATAAATTAGTAAGAGTTTCGACATCTCCAAGCTGAGCATACCCTGCAATTACAGCATTCCAGGAGACCACATCATGAACTGGAAGCTCATCAAACACTTCTTGCGCTTTTGTAAGTGAGCCACATTTGGCATACATACCCACCAATGCAGTCCCAAGAACAATATTGTTTTCTAGCAATCCCTGTCTGACAATCTCAGCATGTATTTCTTCACCCTTCTGAACTGCCCCCATGCTGCCACAGGCCTTTAAGATGCAATTAAAAGTGACAGGATCTGGAGAGAAGCCTTGCTGTTCCATTTGTTCAAAATACTTCAGCACTTCATGGGCATCCCCATATTGAGCATACCCTCCAATCAATGCATTCCAAGAGACCACATGCCGACCTGGAAGCTCGTCAAACGCTTCTTGTGCTTTTGCCAGTGCACCACATTTGGCATACATATCCACCAATGCAGTGCCAAGAATGGTATCTTTATTCAGCAAACCCTGTCTGACAACTTCAGCATGTATTTCTTCACCCTTCTGAATTGCTCCTAGACTCCCACAGGCTTTCAAAACGCAGGTAAAAGTGATGGCATCTGGACTAAGACCCTGCTGTCGCATCTTTTCAAAACAGTTCAGTGCTTCAAGACCGTGCCCATGTTGAGCATACCCGGCAATCAGTGCACCCCAGGACACCACATCTTGAACTAAAAGCCCATCAAACACTGCTTGCGCTTTTACAAGTACACCAGATTTGGCATACATGTCCACCAATGCAGTGCCCAGAATCATATTCTTCTGCGGCAACCCCTGTTTGACAACCTCGGCGTATATTTCTTCACCCTGCTCAACTGCTCCTACACAAGCACAAGCTTTTAGGATACAGGCAAAGGTGACAGCATCTGGAGAGAGGCCCTGCTGTTGCATCTGTTGAAAAGTACTCAGTGCTTCATGAGGATGCCCGTATTGGACATATCCTGAGATCAGGGCATTCCAAGAGACAACGTTCCGAATGGGAAGCTCATCAAACAGTTCTTGCGCTTTTGCAAGTGCACCACATTTGGCATACATATTGAGCAGACCAGTACCAACAAAAACATTCCTACTGAGCATCTCCGTTTTGCATATTTCCCTATGGATTCTGCTGCCTTTGCACAGGTCTTTTTGCTTGGCACAAGCCTTCAATAAAGCCAGAAGAGCTGCAGTATCCTGGGAAGACCTTTGTTGATAGATTTTATTTTGCTTCCAGACACAAGGCTCTCCATGGTTCACTAGTCTTCCTCGTCCTGGAACCTCTTCTGGAATCGTTCTCTGCCTATCCCGGTTGCTTGATGCGGCATGCCTTATCTTGATGTTGCTGTAATCCTGCCATTGAGAGGCCTCCCTGAAGTATTCCTCCTTCCATAGGAAGTCCGTGTCTCTGTACTGTCCTGCCATTGCTGATGGATCAAGAGGCGTTCCTCCTTATGGCGAGCCAGGTTATCTTCATTGGACTTTGAGCATCAGCATGAGGCTGGCCTCGTCCCACGAAACCAGCGATCGCACCAACCGGGACCACGATCGTTCATCGGTCGCAGAGTCAATTGGATAATGTGAATTGGAGATTG
Organism: Lygodium microphyllum; assembly: GCF_053477565.2. Classification (NCBI taxonomy): domain Eukaryota; kingdom Viridiplantae; phylum Streptophyta; class Polypodiopsida; order Schizaeales; family Lygodiaceae; genus Lygodium; species Lygodium microphyllum. The sequence continues at coordinate 42,100,373 of NC_141158.1, forward strand.
TGATTAATTAGTTCTTACTTTGATTGTGATTGATTGAGTTCATCATGAGTATGTCGATCGGAGTTTCAATTGGAGTTTGTGATTTATTAGTTTTTAGTTTGATTACAATTGATTGAGATCGCGATGAGTTTGTCATCGATTATTTTGATTGCAATTGATTGAGTTGTTGGACAAAATATCGATCTACCATCCACGTTCATCGATTAGATACGTTGTCAAGTGTTTTTGCAAAAACTGAAAACCCCTAGTAAAACCTTAGCTTGATAGGATTTTTTGTAGCTTAGATTTGTATGTGACTATTTGTTTTGCGATTTGTAGTTGGATTTTTTGAGTTTGTCTATCTTATGTTTTGTTTTTGTCATTTTGTTTGATTTTGGAAACTTGATAGCCTTGGTCGAGTTGGTATTTTTTGGTCAGGTTGTGTAGCTAGAGTTTGCTAATAGAGTTGTCGAACATCGTGGAACATGCAAGTTTTCTTGTCGATACTCTTGCACATCACAGGGATTATGGGTCCATGAGCAATTCGCGTTGCACTTGTTTGATGTACTGTACTCAAGGGTCGTCTCCTGATTTTATAAATTACTTCTATGCCATGGGTTGGGTTTATGCACAATTCACACTCTCATTAAGCACTAGCATGACATGTAATATTCCCACCATAGCGTTGTCGGAGCATTTGGGGTCGAAAGTCTACCATGGAGGTAAGAGACAGTAGGGTGGAAGGAGATTCAGGGAGAGCAATTGATGAAAGAGAAGGGGTTCGAAAAAATAGAAGATGTAGAAAAATACTCATAGAGGTGAAGCTTGTCAATTTATTTCTGCATCCTGCGAAGGTAAATCCCTTGTAGACCAAAAACGTAAATAAAATAGTAGTTTCCTCTCTGTTGCTCAGATTGCCAATCTGATGCTTTTGTTGGCTCTGAAAGGGGGGTGAATTATCAGGACACCTGCTGCAAATTCTTTAAATCACTCCTTCTTCTTCTCCCAGTTCAGAGTGTTGTTTGCTACCTCTAAATTGCAATCGTGTGTCGCGTGATTTTATCAATCCTTTTTTTGCATAAAATCCCCCAAAAATGGTTGAAAGCCATTTGCTTTTTTTTTAAACATGTCATCCTATTCTAGAATTTGTCTACAGTTTTAGAATATTTATAAGAAATAATATCAAAAATATGCTAAACTTGTCCAAAAATCTAGTATTTTGAACCATCCACACTATAGACACTAACACTAATGACTAATATGTCATTGACTCTCTAGATCAATAAGAAAGGCGAATGACGATGCACTCTAGAATTTTTCACACTATGTCCATGTAGTGGCACGACATCCATCCCCTCTTAACATGCACATCCTTCGGCATGTCTCAAAGTCTTATGGTTTTACAATGTCAGAAGAAGTATCCTCTACCATGTCAATGTCTTCATCTTCTACCTCTTCTTCTTCCATATTCTCATGTTCATGCTTAGTATCCAACTCATATGCTGAAGACTCCCTACGTTTAGAGAGCTTGATAAGTTTTCCAGCCAGTGGAATCCTTAGAGTTGTCCCATCCATCTCATTTAATGAATAGGTAGCATTGTCAAAAACAAACATTACCATATATGGACCAAACCACCACTTTGCTTTTTATTCTTGATCCTTGTAGTCTATGTCGCTTGTTATTCTTGATCCTTGTCAATGTCTATGTCGCTTGTCAAACCTCTTCTTATTTTTGATCCTTGTAGTCTCTAGCTTTTTCATGGCTATCTCAATGTCTTCAGGACTTTTTTATAACTGTCTAATGCATAGGACTAGTAACTCTTCTCTATTCAAACCCTCTTCCCATGGTAGAACACTCCAAGTAGCAATAGTCTCCTCAATAGGCATGATTGGTTATTGTCTATACATTAATTCAGCATGTATATACCCTATAATTGCACTATGAGTGGTCCTATCAGCCCATAAATCAAAGGTAGCATTCTTGGCCACTCTTTCATCCTACCCTTATATGACTTTGCTAATGTTAGGTTGATGACCTCTTTCACTGTAAACGCCCCGAACAACGTAGTATGCTTAACAATTATGATATTCGCTTGTTTTCGAGATTTAATATAAAAGAGAATGAACACGTAAAGCTGAAAATGAAAATTACTCACAAAATTACAGCCATGAAAATGTAAAAGTAATGGAGACAAGATTGAGGGTTGAAGATGGGCAACCCCCCCCCCCCCCCCCGAAGGAATGCATTTCTGCTCAACCCAAGTCCCTTAGGGAAGAGCTCAGTTACAATCAACCTGAGAGTGAGAAGAAGTAATTCTCACTCTCACAAGATCATGCAAAGATGTACAAACACACATGCATTATCTATTATGCAATGATAAGAACTGATTTCTTTACAGTATGAGAGAAGAAAAAGGGGAATTCAGCCTTTCTCCATCGTTGATCAGCAGTACATGGATAGAGCTTGCTTCTTGTAGCTAAAATGGAAGAAAGAGCTCAAGAAGGAGGTGCTGTAATGAATTTACAGGCTTGCTCTCTTGTAAAACAACAGTGATAAAAGAGGGAATATGGAGGAATTTGATAATGGAGAAGTGGGGGATGATGATGGGGATGGATGGGGCCAGTTTCTGGCTATCTGTGGGTGCTGTACATGAGTTTACAACAAAGAAAAATGATGTTGAATGAAGAAAAACGAGCTCTTATTTATAGGAGAGGGGAGAGCTAGTACAAAAGGGGAAAGTGGAGTAGCACAAGACAAGTGTCCAGCCACATGTCATGAGATGTGACAAGTGGTGGGACACTTGGAAACTTGTGTGACAAGTGTCTTGACACTTGTCTCTTCTCTATGGCCCTCCTTTTTGGGTTGAATACTGTCAAGAATAGAAACAACCAAATTTAGTAAGCACAGTCAGAGTACAGAACTTACTATTTTTAGAATGACATCCCTATTTTTTAGGACTAGCATTTTTAGGCTAATTCGAGGCTCCTAAATTTTAGGGACCTCCTAAAATTTAGGGATCTCCTAAAATTTAGGGACCCCCCCAATATGTGTGTCATATGAAAGCTTTTTCCGTGTACATCGCAAAAATGGTATCCGAATCTTCATGTGACTTTCCTATGCAAAGAAATGTGCATTTCAAGCTTTCAGCCCACACATGCACATTATACAAGCATTTCATGATCATGCCATCTTGTTGATTGTAACTGTTTGTTCTGGTGGATCTAGCCCACACTTCAAGGCATCAATCCTTTCTGTGTGCGAGTCTAACCCTGATATGCGTGAGTTCTAGTCACAGGCGCCCAATCGGGTCATATAGGTGGAAGTGTGAACTATCTTTTCTCTAACCCACCGTGTGGGTCCACCATAACCTGTGACCACTCATCAGTGGCCAGCTCCAATGCACTTTTCTTTATATCTAATTAGTGCAAAGGAAATAAATTTAATAAATCATTATATAGACAAATTAATGAGAAAGGATACAAATTCTGTTTCTATAGAGTTGTGACATTCACTTTTGCCATTTTCTTCAAGATTGTAGGCTCAAGTTAAAGCCACCTTAATACCCAATCGTGAAAAGAAGTCATGAACCTCATCCGCATCCAATTCTCCTCTATCTGCTAACCACTTTACCAACACAACCATACCTGCAAAAGACTTCTTCCAATAAGAACTTGCGAATTGCCTGAGTAGTCTTTATACTAAGAGCTCAACCTTTCGCTTTATTTGTCAAGTCTTGTCATGCAAGCACAAGATATCTCATATTTCATAAACATGTAGGCATGTTAACCAAATCAACTACCCATTTGTAATGTATAGACAATGGATAGTCGGTTGCAACCCATCTATATGCTTTACCATGGAATACATTTGACAGTCAATGCATGATTCCACATAATGCTCCACATCTTTATACATGTTCTGCCACCAATACTTCTCTTGATCTTCACAAATGTGCCCCAAAATCCTCTATGTCTAGCCCATAAACTTTCATGAAACTCCCGCATCACCTGTTGTTGAGAAGCTTTATCTCCCAATACACGTACTGGAGCTTCTCTCTTTTTCTTTGCATGCTTTCATAAATATCCGTCTTTCAAGAAAAACCCATAAGCTTTTCTTTTAATCCTTTTGAATTCAAGTTCAAACCACTCAGCCTTCTTTGTCATGAGGCTGAGATATTGACCTATTTTTAGCCAATTATCTTCATACAACTCTTCCAAAAATTGTGTTCTCACTAAAGCATAACACTAATGATGCTTTCTCTCTACTGCCCATCTCTTCTTCATGGCTGAAAGCTCTTTTCTTGCTGCTGATATTCTTGTTTCAATAGTTGTACTTGTTGTATTTGATGTTATAACAATTGTACCTATATTAATGACAATTGTACTCACATTTATGTTAGTTATACTTGCTATTTTCAGATATGTATCTAAAGTAACAATAGCTGTATAATCATTCCCTGCTATCATAAAGTCGTTTTCAATACCTATCATATCATCCTCTTTATCTTCCATCAGCTCCTCTTCATCTTCAAACATTGCACGTGAAAGCATGTCAGCCATGGGGTTTTCTCTACCTACAATATGTTGAAAATCAGGGTCTTTTGACTTGAGAATACCGTCATTGCCGTTCATTGAGGACCTTTGCTCCAAACCGAATGGCATACCTATTTCCATTAGCATCATCTTGACCCAGTGCCCCAACCAATGCCAATTGGACTTGTATCCATGGTGAGAATGATAGGCTGCCCATTCTCGTAATTTGCTCTCTTTAGTGTTGGGGTTGAAATCAATAAGCTCTTTAACTTATGAATAGCCTTCGCATGCTATTTACCCCACCAAAACTTTTGCCCTTTTCTCAAGAGCTGATATAAACTCTCAACCACATGAGCAAAATGTGAAATCCATATCAAGTAAAAGACACATGCATCCAAAAATCTTCTCACCTTGGATACATTCGAACATGCCTCACACATCCTACTTATGGCATCAATCTTCACTGGTGAGGGTTTTCTTCTGAATGGTCCACACATGTGCCCAACAACAAATACTTCCTCCAGTCCAAAAACTGACTTTTCTCTTGACAGAGTCAAATGCACTTCTTCAAGACGGCTCAAAATCCTGTCACAATCAACAATATGATCAGCTACAAATCTTCTACATCCCTGCTCATTCACCTCTTCATTCTTCTCATGGATATCACACCCTTTTCTCGGCACATCATCAAGAAGGGTAAAGTCAACTGAGGGATATACTCCCTTAAAGTTTATGCATAACATTCATTATATACACCACTGAATTGGTTGCTCCATGTGGAAGTGCACATCCTAACCAATCCAAGCGGTGTCTTCATGGTAATGATATCCCGGCTTTCCAATGTAAGCTAGAATTGATCATATCCTGAATATAAATCACCCATAGAGTAAATTGCCTTGCCTGCAAATGCTTTTGCAAATTCATCCACTATCGGACATGTTCCAACATTCCTTATGGTGACTTTATTAACTGGTTGTAAATACTGTATAAACCTCAAAGCACTATTCTTCTTTCGAATAGTAAACCATCGATTCGAATATGGAGCTAAAGAGGGCTCCAAAATCTGCACCTTGATCTTCTATTTCAAAATCTCCAACAGCTTAGGCAAATATGCCCAAGGTACTAGAATAGGCTTTAAATTCCATGGCACATCAGGTACAAAGATCACCATAGGTGCAACTATGGCTGGATCAATACATCCAATTTCATCTGGCCAAAACGCAAAAGCTTTCTCATGCCTTGCCAACATCTGCAAGAAACAAGCTCTTTTTGTAACTGTAAATTTATGTCCTACTCCATGTGGATCCTGTAGACTAGGCTGTTGAGTCACTTTTTTAACCAACCCATCACTTTCAGGCGGTGAAGGCAAAGCCACAAGCTTAACCTTCTTTGGAACTGTTTTGTACTTTGTATCCACCCTTGCTTCAACCTTTTTTTGCAACCCATAACATTCATGCTCAACAAACTCTTGAATTGCCTCATACATCTCTAAAGTGTCAACATGAATAACCTCTTTTTCTGCCCTATTTTCAGCATTAATTGCTGCAAAAATTTCAGCCACCGTGTCAACATCAACCAGCCCTAAAATACCTTCATTTGCAACCATCAAACCATATTTCTTTAGATATTTTTCAACCCATCCTACATATTTTTTTTCAGCCCTGGCTGAAATATTCTTAAAACTACCAAGACTACATGATATCCATTCCTACAATCCAGACACAAACACAGTTTCCCCCTTTCTTGGAGGCATAATTATCTTCTTAGAGTCATTGCCATAGCCTCTAGTTACAGCAGTGCTGTCTAAAAATCCTTAAACTCGCGTGCATTAGGTGGTATAGGATTATCTTGCAGCCTATCCCGATTGCGAGGATGATTCACACAAACAGTGAGAAACTATATCGCCTTTGTATTGTCTTTACTCCGAACCCGAGCATATGAAGAAACCATCATCCAAGGCTTTGTTTCCAACCTTGATTTTGAAATATAGGGCTGCCCCGCAAAAATCACCGGATAACTATATGAATCTTGCATAAAAAATTAATATTCATCCCTAACATCTCCAATAGTCATGGGTACATTCGGACAAGCCACACAAAGATCCCCTAATGAATTATTTGTTGCCTGCATGCGCCATCGTGAATCTACATCAATCAGCCAACCTCCATTCTCATACAAATTGTGTGTCATAGCATTGATTTTGGAACCATGATCCAAGAGAGCTATGCAAGGCGTCTCTCTTTCTCCCACTTTAACAACTGTCTCTATTGTAGGATGAGCCCAATGTGTTCATGAATAATGACTGCTTGGAATAAAATGAGCATCTTCTTCTTCATGTACTTGTTGATGGATATCCCCATGTCAAGATTGTGGGAGAGAAGGAAGGAGTCTCACTTGTAGCTTTCTTGCTTGCACAATGGGGGAATACACACACAGGTGGAGGCTGAAAACATTCTTCCTCTTCTTAGTTGTGTAAGCCAAAAAGAACTCTAGTACAAAGAAATAGAAGAACCCTATATATGGGTCTCAAACCAAACTCAACTAACTAAGGTGGCATACTAACTGAGCCACGAACTAGAGTAGATAAGGATAGCTGTCATCTAGCTATTATTCATGGGCGGTGTACCAACTGCATCTATAGCTAACAAGTCGGTGACATAAATGCACAATGGTCACCCTGGCATATCACGAGTGGAGCTCGATATCTCAACACCCCATTATACATAGCCTTCTCTCTATGCTTATTGCTGCCCACCATAAAACCAATTTCAACCACAAGCTTGCTATCTACACCCCCATTTAACCCATTTTCAACATTAGCCTACTCCAAATTAGCATTACATGCATCATCATATTCCCTCTAAAGTTGTTTCTCTATGTCTTTGTCAACATGCATCAATGCTTGCAAAACTTTACCATCAAACCGTCTTTTTTGTTTCAACATATCAATGATTTTATAATGAAATTTGCACTTCGTGATTCCAAGAACCTCGCCAAGTGTGAATTTCACTCTATTGCCAAGTATGCGTTCTTCCAAGACTTTTTTAAGGTTTATGGCAGTCTCAAGATTTGATTGTAACCTGTAACCGAGCTACTTGCCCCTTTTTTTCCTTTCTTGTTTCTTCTCTTGAGATGCATCCTCCATAACATGCTCATGTATGGCTTTTTCGGCCTCTTTCTGCTGCTCCATTTTACTCTGTGTTATGTGTTTAGATGGGCCTGAAGAGGAAGGACCAACAGTGTCCTCATCTCTTCTTCTCTTTTCTTCCACAAGAGCTTCTTGATTATGAACCTCAACCAAATAAGCATAGGCTAAAAATGAATCCACTAGTGCACTCCATCCTGTTTTCCCTCATATACTCTGACTTGCATCAACCAATTCAGACTTTGTTGTTTTGCCCATTTCCATGCAATCTAATGCTTGCATCCAAACGCGAGATTTTGCTTTAGTCATGCCTCCTTTACAAGCTTCATCAGTCCTTTCAATTCTCAACCTATATATGGTTGTATCTATGGCAACAAATGTTGTCCTTGCATCCATCTCTTCCAACCTCTTCTGCATGCCACCATTTCCAAAATTTGGCTCTATTGGAAGACCAGTTGCTATTGCATGTATTTTTCCATCTTACCAAAAGACTAACCTTTTCACTTCTACTTCATGGTAGGCTATACAGTCTCACTTTTCATGCTATAAATTGTCACACCAAATGCATCTCCTCTTGTATCCTTCTTTGTACGGTCTTTGGGCTATTGCCTAACCCTTCTCTTCTACCTTAACATCCAACTTTTTGACTTTTTCATAGATTTCTATCAAATTCAGCCTCAAATCATGCATGCCTTTGATTAATTCATCCACAGCATCACCTTTAAGAGCTGGATCAACATGTATAGCCGGTTGTTTTGCCATAGCCATAGGCACCTTTGCTACAATTTTAGCCCCCTTCTTCTGAGCACTAGCAGGTGTGGTGCCTATACCCCATCTTAATTTCATCTGCTCTCTCTTTACCAACATGTGCACTGCCTCAGCTATATTAGCCCAATTTTATTTCAACCCCATTTCAGAAGAGGCATCTTCTAAAAAATTAGTTAGCTTCTCTTGCAAGACAGGATCTACACCCTTTAGAAACAAATCAATTTTCTAGCTCTCCAATCATTGCTGCTCATCGGCATCCAACTACGCATATTGACTTTCAAATTCACGGAGCAAAGTTGTAGCAGCCTTTCCTTTATTGGGCTTTTCAATCCAATCTGTAAATGTCTTTTTAGTTACCAATCCTGCATCTTACTCTTCTCTCAAAACTTTCTTAAAAGATTCCCAATCAGCATCTCTTCTATGTAGCTCATTAATTCGATCATGCAATGCATGCATGGCCAAACCGGAGAAATACCAACTCCATGCATACTGTGTACCCCATGAAACAACATCTTTTCTTTATACAACCAGATGAAGGCTGAAATATTCTAACCCTTAAATTGCTTCAATTCGTGTCCTACTATGCCTGCAATGCGTTTACAGCTAAGGAATTAATTCTTTTTGCTTCATGCCGAGTTTGCATTTATTGTTATAACAACTACTATCGTTGTTGTTGTTGCAACAAAGCAATCATCTATTGTAAAGCATCACCACCACTTGAAGCTGCAAAATCTCCCATCTTTACACACCTGTGCTGACGACTTTCACGTCGGATTCACCACTGTCAAAGCATTTGGGGTCGAAAGTCTACCACACAGGGATAAGAGACAGTAGGGTGAAGGGAGATTCAGGGAGAGCAATTAATGAAAGAGAAGGGTTTTGAAGAAATAGAAGATGTAGAAGAATACTCATAGAGGTGAAGCCTGTCAATTTATTTCTGCATCTTGAGAAGATAAATCTCTTATAGACCAAAAATGTGCATAAAACAATAGCTTCCTCTCTATTGCTTAGACTGCCAATTTGGTGCTTCCCTTGGCTCCAAAAGGGGGGTAAAATACCGTGACACTTGGCCATAATTCTCCCAAATCACTCCTTCTTCTTCTCCAAGTTTGAAGTGTTGTTTACTGCCTATAAACTGCGATCGTGCATTGTGTGATTTCACCAATCCTTCTTTTTGCATAAAATCCCGCAAAAATGGCTGAAAGCCACTTGCTTTTGTTTTTACATGTCATCTTATTCTAGAAGTTGTCTACAGCTTTTGAATATTTATAAGAAACAATATCCAAAATATCAAAAATAGGCTAAACTTGTCTAAAAATCTAGTATTTTTGAACCGTCCACACTTCGGACACTGACACTAATGACTAATATGGCATTGACTCTCTGGATCAATAAGAAAGCCAAATGACGATGCACTCTAGAGTTTTTCACACTTTGTCCACGTAGCGGCACGACAGCGTTTCATATCAAGAAACAAATTTGAGCTTGAGGAGTTTTAAAAATTACTTGTCAAGCTGTCACATAAGTGACCGCATGTAATTTTCTTGATATCGAGTCTCGCATTAAATCAATTCCACAATTCAACATGAGAAGAAGCCTCAATGTTCCTAGCCAACAAAAAGCAAAGATGCCTCGTAAATAATATTACGATGGCTTGATCATATAATTTTTTCCACATTATATTTGATTTGGCATATTCGATTTCATTTAATATGTTAAGGATCGCATTGATTTTGTAACCACAAGACAATTTGCAAAAGCAAAGAATGCACAAGAACGAGCATGATATTGAGTAAGTTAAGTATCAAGGAGTATGATATACCTTTATATACTAGATAAGTCATGAACTAGACCAAAAACCATCATAAGAAGTTGTTTTGGAGAAAAAAATACATTTTTTAAAAAATAGACCAAAATACATGACATTTCTTGGAGAGAGAGAAAGCATTAAAAAATCATCCCCATGCCACCATCCAATAGGTAAGCAATCAAAATGAATATTTAATAAAGCTCAATTGGCTCTTGACAAGTAGCCAAATGAATCAATCGACTACATACTCCCCCTCATGCTTATAAATACACCCCCTCTCCTTCATAAAAAAAAGCAAGAAGAAAGACCTCCTGATGATGGAAATTTTTCTCTACTTCTCTTATCCATTGAAGCTTTGAGCCTTGAAAGAGGAAAATACCCCCCCTTCTACCTCATTTTCATTTTCTCTATCCCTTGGTATGTCTTCGTCCCCTATGACTAAATCTCTAGGCAAAGCGTTGGCAAAAAAAATTTTGGATGACCACCAACTCTCCCTAAACTACCACGTCAATTTCGCCTGACATTCGATGGCTCTGCGAGATCGCAGAAATTCAAAAAGCACATTTGAAGCAAGGAAAGCAAAAAACGTGTCCAATGGAGAAAATGATGCAATAGGAATTGGCGAGACCCCCGTCATAGTAAGCCTGAGAGAGGTAACATCTCGTTGGTTTGGAAAATTTTAATATTTTATAAGTGTATCACTTTATTTGGCTTTAAACAATTATAAACACATTCTAATGAATGCATATAAACTGTCACATAAGAAAATAACATAAGTAATATAATAATTAAACATTCAATGAAAAGAATCTTTCACTTGAAAAATGATCATATGCATGTCATTAAGAGAATATTTTAATTGTGATTTATTTTACGATATTTATTGTTATTTAGTTAAATATGCATGCGATCATAATAACAGAAAAATGGTAGACTTTGTTAGGGAAGGAAATATTTTATAGTTTTTTTCCAAAATAGACTATCTCTATTTCATTTTGCTAATGATAAATAGATGCATATGAATTTTATAATAATTTATGAAAAATATATTTAGATAATATCATGAAATAATCAATGTAATAAATCAACAAAAAATTGTATAGAAAAATATATACTAGTCATCTTTCGTTGATTTGATGAATAACTAGTCAAACCCTTGTTTTGAGGTAAGGCCTACCTTGATAGGACAACCCAAATATCTCACCATATTTTCTAGCTCAATATCTTTATCCAACTTGAGCACTTACACCATTATCTTCTTTGAAAGAGTGCACAAATACTTTAGCTTTTACTTTACTAACTTGAGATCCAAAAACCTCATAGCCTCTATTGTAAATCTCAAATAACTTGGGAATGCTTTAAGGGTTGTCTTGTATTATACTTTAGGACATAGCTAAAAGAAAATTGATCTTTCTAGATAATGTTGAAAGTTCGACAAATGGTCAAACATCATCGATTAAACCATAGAATATGTTTAGAATAAAATAAAAAATATTTTCTTACTGAAAACATACGTAATGTTAATATTAATGGTTATATTAGCAAGAGTATTAATATCATGAGTTGACCCATGTATGAATTAGCAAGATAACCTAACCTAAAATATCGAGAATGTTGAAGCGAAAACAACAATGAAATACTTAATAACCCTGAAACTATCAGTATCAAGAAATTAAATAAATATCGAAAGTTTGTAGGACTTGTTGGACATTGATAAGAATTTATCGATACAAATTCTAATGTCTAAACAGACTTGGAAAAGCATTTGAAATTATTCTAAGCGCTAAGGGTAGGCCAGCGCATGAATTGCCTGCCACAGGCATAAATGCCCATATTATCTTTTAGGGTGAAAATACCAAATTTCTCATAATGATAAATTAGACTTCTCATAATTAATCAGATTCGTGAAATAACTTGCGGATCCTGAAAAAGAGTTGCAAGTAGGAAGCGAAACCCTAAGAATAAGGTGGGACCTTAAAAGAGAAACCCTAGATTTGGGTGAGGTTGCTTCCTATGCTAAAAACACTTGCTGTTGCTATTTCTTTTTTATTTATGCATGCATTGACAGTTGTACATGAAAGATTGATTGTGCTTGTAGGAGCTAGATCTGATTGTAAATATATAATCAAGATAATAAGAGGAAAGATCGCGCTATGCCTCCCCCGCAGCTAGGCGGAACCCTGCTCCAAGGGGGATTGTTTTGTACCATCACGAGTAGCTTTAGACCTGCCCCGATGGCGAGAGGAAGCTTAGTGAGGAATCCGTTAAGTAGCAGGAGGAGGTGGGAGTACTGGGGGGCTCTTATTGTAAACCTATCGATCGCTCCTAGGAACTGTTTGACCCTCACATGAATCAGGATAGGATCCTAGAGTCCCCGATAATACTAGTGAAGGGACAGAAATCTTTGAGGGTTTCTTTTCTTCTACATAGATAGAAGAGATTTTTCGATGAACAGAGGTTTATCTTCTGCATAGACAGAAAGGAAAAATCATTGTAAATAACTTTGTGGAATAATAAAGAAATATGCTTTGCCAAAAGATTATTTTCTCTATCTTTGTGTTGTGTCATAAAATTACGTGAAGGAACCTGTGATAACGGGTTTATTAACGAAGCTACTTTTATATGCCATAACTTGATGTGATAGGTAATTAGAAAACTTTAAAAAAACCATTTGTGGAAAGTAGGTGGGCGAGATCTCTAATGAATCTATCCTACGGATGGGTGGTCCCGGTAAGGTGGGAGTTTCTCTCAAGAGATTGAATGAAATGTTAATTAGGAAAATTTAGGTAGAGCCGAGCGTTGACTTACCTAGGGTTAGGTCTTAAAACCCTGATCAGAAATTATCTAAGGTGAAAGGTGTTGTGGTTGTGCAGGTGCTGTGGTTGTGCTAGAATTCCATTAGGATTCCTTGAATCCTAACCACTTAACTGGAAAAAAGTATTGCACTCCATGAACCTTGCAAGGGTAACTACGATCACTCCAGTTGCACGAGAAGCCCTTGTAGGACACCTCCGATGGAGCTAGCTGATGTATCAAGACCTCGGTTGTCAAATTAGGACCCCAAGCTTGCAGGTTGATCCTTGTGTGGGGATGGCCGGTACCTTTTGTTACAGGGTGGACTCTAGGAAACCTAGACGATAGACCTCGTGCATTCTCGCGAGTGGTGCTGGGCAAATCCGTCTAGGATAGTTTCTCAATGAACCACTAAAATGTAGCACCAAGGAATTGTTAGGCAGGCATGTGACACGGCATGAGGCCCAGTATATCTATATGCAGTAAATCTTAGTTGCACGCGCCCTTGAGAGAGCACCTTCATTGAGCAGGCATTGTTTCTTGCACATATGAGGGTTGGAAATTTCATCACTAAATTAGGAGCCTCTGGTTGAGTTAGGAAGGTGGTTGGGTGAGTTTGAGGATCATGAAGGATGCCGCCAATTGTGAGAAGGTTTTTTTTATTTTTGTCAACATCTTGAGGAGCATTATTTTTCTTGAGCGACACTATAGCATTTTCTTTTCTGAGTGTTGAGAGGTGAGATTAAGGATTAATTCTAATCAAGGAACTATGTTTGCATGTTGCATGATGCACAAGCACATGTAGATAGGCTAGGCACTATCTTAGGTCGCCTCTTGACCTTGTTGGCCAAGTCCAATGCTTTTTCCACCAGTTCCACGCTCAATTCCACCTCGACCCTGCGGGGTTCTTCTCCTTGTCGCAGTGTTACAGTGTCGTGGTTCCTATTGGCATCGAAGATCTGTAGGAACTCCATGCACATGCTATAGTCTACAGGTTATCTGACCTTCCCCATGTACTTTCCCAGGTTGCACAGGTCGATAAGCCGCTTCATGGTCGGTTCTTCCATGACCATATCATCCACGTTCATGATGTTCCTAAACTTGAACCAATTGAAGGCCCTAATCTCTATCATTAGTTCGTACTTCTTCTTTGAATGGAAGCTTGCCTTTGTCTTGGCCTACCATCATAGGTTCCTGTCACAATACCACAACTTAGCATTAGTTTTCTTAAGATAACTCTTGCAAAACAATAAGCAGATAATGGATGTAAGCTATGGAAATGCAAAGTGCTTAAGTACAAAATAAAGACTTTGGCTTCAAGTAGTCCACACAATCCAAAAGAAGTTAGACAATTTTCCTCAATCGTAAGTTGTTTTTTTTTTTAAACATTGGTTGTGGTTCGAGACATGTTTTACTTTCCACCTTACCCCCTCCCCCCTCAGGAAGGATATGGATCCTTTAGAGAACCAAGGGTTAAGGGCATTAAGTGCAAGCTTGCAATGCTTTATAATTGCATTAGTTTTCTATCCATAAGGTAATGAGGATTCGTCACTAAGTATAGGATGCGTTGATCATGTCCAAGGACAAATTGTGGTCTTATGACATTGATAAAGCTTGTCGCACTTTCTTCTTTGGCGATGCTTCCAACAGCTGTTGAATCAATTCTAATGTTCCACCTTCACCATCATCTTCGTCCCTTATACAACCTCCTTGTTAGCTTGCTCCACACAAAGGGAGGGAGATAAACATGAAGAGTGAGTAAGTGACTAAGATTTATATACGTATATATATGTACATATATATATATATATATGTACATATATATATATATATATATGTACATATATATATATATATATATAATGAATGCACTAGAGAATTTGTGCCTAGCCTATCTACAAATGCTCGTGCATCATGAAAAATGAAAATACAATTCCTTGATTACTATAGATCCTTATCCTCACCTCTCATCACTCAACAAGACAAATATGGTACTTCACTCCACCCACCCACATCTCACAGTCACTCAAGAAAATAATATTGTCCTCATGATGTTGACAAAAAAAACAACCAATCTCACAACTAGCGGCATCCTTCACGACCGTGAAATCTCACACAACCACCTTTCCCACTCATCTAGAAATTCCTATTTGAGTGATGAAAATCCCAACTCTCGTGCATGCAAGAAGCAATGCGTGCATAATGAAAGGTGCTCTCTCAAGTGCGCATGCTTTTGAGATTTACTGCATATAACTGTAATGGGCCTCATGCCGTGCTAGTGCTCAACAATGGTGCAAAACATGCATGAACTCAACCCATGCAAAACGTGCAAAAGTCTGAGCAAGAAATCTTACTTGTTCACGATGTTTAGCAACTATCAACAAACTCCAACTCCAACCTGACCAAAAAAATACAAAACTTGACCAAGGTTATCAAGTTTCCACACTAAACAATCCAAACATAATAGCAAAAAACAATTCCTAAGCTAGATAAGCACAAAAAATCCAACTACGACACAACAAAACAAACATGTCACACAAACAACTAAGTTGCAAAAAACCTTCCTAACTAAAGTTTTTTTAGGGGTTTTTAGCTTTCGCAAAAATACCTAACATATTTTGCCCTCCCCCTAGTCTGCAAATATTTATATGCAATAGTTTCTTTCATAAAACAATGCAACAGTTATGACGAATCAAAAATCGAGTCCAACACTCCATTCCTGAATTCTTCAAACTCAACAAACAGAAAAATCAATGGCACATCATTCTCAAGCAACTCTTTAGTGAACACACAAAAATTATCCATTGATTTCTTTTTAAAATCAATAAAATTTTCAAGTCCAAAATTCTCAAAACAACCCACACCGCCAATAGAAAACATCTCATCATCCACATACCCCTCCCATCCTCCCAAAAGGAAAACATGACAATTCTAGGATTTTGAAACAAGTCTTCAACCCTTCCTATGTTGCCAAATTCAATTCCATCCACTAAGACATAAAACTTCCCAAAAAAAACTAGAAAAACATATTCCATCACTACAAAACATCCAAACACACCATTATTCACATTAAACTAAGAGATCTATTTACAAAACTCATCAAAACAAGAAACCTCTCCAAGATAGCCATTCAAACTACTCATCTCTTCAAACAAACAAGACTTCAACTCTTCAACTTTGCAAACACAATGATCAACCTTTTCCATAGCATTCTCACAACCAAATTCAAGAGACTTTTCACAAGAATCACAAACAGAAGCATTAGGCAATAAAATAGGGTTAAAATCTTGATCCAAATATCCAACTCTCCAGTCCTCTTCAACTTCAATCTCACAATCTTTTTTAAACTCTTTGTCTTGAGTTTTTTCATCTCACATCCTCATCAATGTCACTCTCAGGGTCCTCAAAACCCCAATCAAAGTCATCTAAACCATCATCACAAACTTGAGGAGAACCCAAATAAATTGAAAGGTTCTTAGATGAAGTTTTATTTTCTTCATTGTTGCCTAAATCATCCCTATAGTCATCCACACAACTATCAAGAAGCATGAGGTTAGGTCTACTCAAAACCACATCAACAACATCACAAACAAAAGCCTCTCTAAGGCTTCTCAAGCCATCATCAACCAACTCACAAGACTCATCAAAGTCTATAACACCAATATCAAAAGAAGAGTCAGAAACTCACTACCCATATCCAGAAACTCACTACAAATCTTAACAACCTTATCAGGCAACAAATCCAAAACCTTAACTTCATCAATAAACCTTACAATTTGTAATGTCTCCATTACTTAGTTTATTTTAATAAACAATTTATGTATACATTCCAAAAATTGATTTATGTTGAAAACAAAATGGTAAAGATTGCACACTTTTAAAACTAGCTTTAACTATGAAGATAATTGAAGGAAGGCTTGGGAAACCCTCCCAAGACCAGCTTATTAAAACTATGTTTGTAGTATAGAACAACAAAAAGAACTAGCCTAGTGGATAGTCACTTGGTAGTTAAGTGCACTTGCGTGACGACACTACCGGGATGGGTGACCTCTCAGGAAGCTAGTGGGAGCTTCTTGTGCATAGTCAACAGCGCCAACGAAGCCTTCATAACTGTTGCCAAGTGTGCCAAGGTCTATGCCTTGGTCGTCGCCTTAGTCATCGTATATTCATAAATTATTATCTTTATCTCCACGCTACGTTCCAAAAAAGGAGCCCCTCTCTAACATCATTGATGATGTCTCTTCGAAAACACTAAAAGCATTCTCTCTTTACCCCCCTCCCCCGATTACTATATAAAAAAAGATGGAGCATCACATCAGGAAAAAAAAAACCTTTGCAAAAGTCTCTTTGATTTTGATGCGATGAAGCTCTAATACAATCAGCCGCCGCCCCTGTGCCTCTCTCTCTCCACATCTACATAAAACCGCTGCTCAAATCCATCAAGCTTCTTCCATGGCTCCCAAGAGATGTCGAGATGCCGAGGTCATGCTCGGAGAGATCCCCAACACAATGAAGTAGTCAGTTGTTTGCTGAAGCGCAAGCGAAAGTTACCCCCGAATCCATTCAACCTGAAGGACTGATTATTCCACAACAAACCGAGGTTGGGGTCATAATCGGTAATCATGATGGATGGTCAAACGGAGATAATCAGGTTTAGTACATAAGAAAATGATTACTTTAAAGATATTAACTCTACAACTTCCTAATTTTTCTATTTTATGTTATTGTTTTTTTGCATCTTACGATAAAATGAGGGATAAGTTAGTAGTGTTAGAAAAGCCTATAGGATAAGTCTATTACATAGATTACGATTAGTTAGAACGTACTTAAACTTACAAAAACATGTTAGTATTATCAATTTCTTTATAGGAAAGAACATGAGAATTGATGAGAGGGATAGATTCTATGCATCGCATGTCATTGACAAGTGTATTAAAAATGTTTTATGGTTTTGTATGCTTTTGGATTTGTGAATGATGAATTATTTCCCTTATGATTCCGTGCTTGTAACAGCTAGACGAGTTGTGGATTGTGGTGGTTCAGGATGTTGGCATCCCCAACCCAATGCTCCCTAAACACTCTACGGAGTATGGAAAAACTCATGTGCAGGTGGGGGTCCTATGCTCCTGAGGGAGGTAGGTGTTTTTGGTTTTTGATCACTCAAGCACCTAAGAGGGCAAAGGGCTGAGTGATAAGTGTCCCTACTATGTAGGATGACTCCTGAGGTGGCTCAGGGAAGCTTATAGGGACTTTGAGCCTGTAAATTCCCCGTTGATCGCAAATGGAGTGCAATCACATATAGCCCAATCCTATGAGATTGGAATATGAGATTGGAAGGTCCTATCCTAGGCTAGACAATGTCTTTTTGCAGAAAGATGGTTTTGTATCACTCTGCGGAGTGATGGTTATGCTTGCTATTATGAAATGAAGTATTTGATTTTTGAATTGTTTGTTATATACTAAAGATTGAGTTTAACGAACCGAGTTTAACTAAGTAATAAAAGGAAGTTGTTTTTTTAAATATGTCCAAACAGCATGGTAGTATGCTTTGCTAATTAGAAAATTAAAGCAAACCCTATCGAGGAAAGTGGGAGGCTTTGATCCTGACAATCAAACGCCTATGGCTGGGTGGACCCGATAAGTCGAGTAACTTTCCAACACTAGATAAAGCTAATTAAATCATGACCCTCTTGATATCGGTAGGATTAGTTACCATGTTTAACATTGTTTTAGGGGGTTAGAGCTGAGATTTGCCCTTATGGGTAGGGGGATCGAGTTACACTCTCCCCCATCTCTCACTCTCTTTGAACCAAGTGCGGTGTTAACCTCACTCCTACCTTTCATTGATTACAAAGTGCTCTTTCTTAGGTGGGCGTTAGATTGCTATTAGAGGTGTGACTTGTCCACACTTCCCTTGTGAAGTAGAACTGAGATTCCCATGTTGGGGATAAAGGTGCCTTTGCCTAGCCGCCCGTGTCTTACTACACTGACAGTACCCACCACTGCACATTGTAGGTGGCAAGCACTCATCACCGTCACTTTATTCTTTATTCTTTTCGTGATAGTTTGAATAAAGGAAGGCCCGGTCACACATTGTGACTGTTGGAGTTCCCATTTCTCGTCTCTCTCTTTTTCTTACTCTTGCTCTCCTGCCATAGCTCTCCAAGTGCAAGCATTGATCCTTCTCACCTTTCAACTGGTATCAGAGAATGGATTCATGACTACTCGAGCTTGGTTCATGACTCCTTCAGCTTCCTATTGATTACCTACACTCATTGGGTCTCCTTCTCGATAGCCATAGCCAACTCTCTCAAGTTATCGTTACTCCCGGCTTCCCAAGCACCTTCCCGGTCCCTTTGGCCACTCTCAGGGCATTCCAATAAAGGTAGAAGAAGAAGGGGGCATCACCATTTTATCTTGCTGGCTCCATATCTTGACATAGGCCTTTATGGGACACTCAAGGCTTCATATGAGTCCTCCCTGGCAACCATTGAAGCTTGCAACCACCCTGATTCAACATCAAGACATGATTGGCAAGTCCATACAATCATCATCAGTTTGCGCCTAAGGTACAGGCCTTTGGACAGCACAACAAAGCATGAACTTGGCCTAATCTACCTCTTTGGCATCACATAATCATTTAGGCATTATGTTTGGCATCATTTGTGCTTGCCTTGAGCTTTGGGCACCACACTTTGAGCTTCTTGTAGTTGTCATCAACAACAAACCTACTATTACAAGTTTGTGACAGCCATCCTCTCATTACTTGAAGCTCATATCGACCTTCATTGATGCCCGTATGAGATATTTTGATGCCCATATGCTTGGTGGATGTCATGCTATTGTTTTGCCATGATTTTGGCATGATGTTTGGGCTTAAAAATCACAATTTTCAGCAATGAATCACTGCTATACATAGGTAGGTTGAAGCTCATTTGCTTATGTTTGGATATGCCTATTGGATTCGGGCTATGTCTTGGATGTATACATTGATGTAGTGACTCTTGGGGATCGACATGGAGCTTGGATTTGCTCTCGGATCATTGGTTGAGCTTGAGCTCACTTCACATAGCATTTGGATCTCCATCTTTGATGTACTTATGGCATGTACTTTGCTTATGTCTGACCAATCTTGACATGCTTGGCCTATGCCACTACTACATGCTAGTTACATTGTCTTGGAGTTTATTGCTAGTGTGGCTTACTTGAGCTTGATTTCCCAGAGCTTACTTTGGCTATTTCTTAGCTTGCCAAAGTTACATTTTGGATATACTTGATGTCTATGGATGCTATGTATGGATGCTACAGAGCCTATATGCTCATGATGTCTTATTGATGCTTGATCTTGGATCTTCTATTCAATGGTGCTTTCATATGCCTTTGTTGAGCTTCTGTGCTTGACACTTACAGCTTTTGTGCCAGTAGGAGGGTCTTTGGATGCTTGACAGATAGATGGCTTATGCTATTGAGCACTTTGGATACTTGAGACTACTAGGATCTTCACTTTGGATGATGCTTGGCTTCTACTGTTTGGTCCACTGTACTTGCTTATGAGTTGACTTGAGTCCATTTTTTGTGACCTAACACCTACTTGTGTCAAGTCTTGGAAGTGACAAGTACATTTTGCTCCGTTGATTGGGGAGTATACCGACTCACTCGCAGATGTTTGTATGACATGCTTGGGGTGCTGGTTCATGATTATCGAGTGTCATATGCCTATGCTATGCCTGCATGATGTCGGCTTTGGACTTGGCAGTATTTGATTGACTTGGGATTTGCTTTTGGCACTGTCATCTCTCATTTTCACAGTTCTGAAATTTATTACAACAAGCATTTATGTATGGACTAACATGGAATTTTCATGCTAAAACATCTTGGTTTGATGTAATTTTGATGGTACTTGGTGGGAAGCTTCATTAAATGATCATTTCTCACCATTTTGCCTTGGTTTTTGGTGGATTTTTGGTCATTTTTTGCCATTTACAACAAGTAGTTTTGTACTGTCTGGACTGTTTTAGCTTGCAGTATGGCATCTTCTTCCACTGACAATGCTATCTTCGACATCATTAATCTTGATTGTATAAATTATGCCTATTGAAAGAGCCAAGTTTGGCAGGTTTTGGTGCAAAAATCACAGATAAAGCCACTAAGGTTGAGTAGAGAGTAGCCTGAAACTATGACTAATGATGAATGGATGCATCCTCATCTTGTCTCTCACTAAACAAGTGCATTACAATGTGGTTGAGGAAGCACAGAGTGCTTGGAAGCTTTGAGATAAGATCAAGAACCTCTATGACAAGTGCATTACAATGTGGTTGAGGAAGCACAGAGTGCTTGGAAGCTTTGAGATAAGATCAAGAACCTATATGACAAGCAAAGTCCTATAAGTCAAATGTATTGGCTGAAACAGCTTATGGATCTCCGCATGAAAGAGAATGTGACCATGTCAGCTCATCTAAGTCAATTTTATACTATTCTTAAGAATTTGGATTCACATGGCATTGATTTCAAAGAGGATGTCACTCCGTTGTTCTTGCTTGGAACTCTTAATGAGTCTTGGGATGTATTCCGAACTACCTTATATGCTTTTGCCACTACTCTAAAGCTATCTGATTTTGAGAGCTCTCTTCTGCAAGAAGAGATAAACCATAAGAATTTGGATGCCTCTCTTGTGTCTCATGCTTTGATAGTTAGAGGCCGACATGATGGAAATACAAAGAATGACTGTGGTAATGGCCGTGGATGGGATTTGCAGAAATCTCGGTCCAAGTTGCATGGCAAGTTGTGCAATAAGTCTCGTGGAAGAAATGCAAATCTGACTTGTCATCATTGTGGGAAGAAAGGCCACATAAGGCCACAATGTCATGAGTTATGCAATGAAAGGCTCAAAGACAAGGAAAAAGAGAAAGTGCAGGAAAAGTCTTCTAATTGTAGCATAGTACCTGCCAAGTCAAGTGTTAAAATTGAAGAGATCAATGTTATGTAGCTCGACGATAGTGATGGGGATTATATCCTTACAACAGCTTCATCTAGTGCTTTGCAAAGGTCAAAGATACACTCTATGTATGTACATTGTTGGCTCTTAGACTCAAGTGCATCCTTTCATGTGACACCTTGCCGAGAGTGGTTCCATTCATACCATTCTGTTTCGGGATCTGTGCACTTGGGGTGATGACAGGTCTCTTGAGATTGTTGACATTGGTGATGTTGGGTTGCAGTTTCCTTCTAGCACTAGTTTTGTTATGCACGATGTACATCATGTACCTACATTGACACACAGTCTCATGTCCACTGGACAACTTGATGATGCAGGATATCATGTATCTTTTGGAGACTCTGCATGGAAGATTACTCGTGGTAGGCTTGTGCTTGCGAGAGGTGCCAAGGCTAGCAGCCTCTACCCCTTAGTTGTTTCTGGATCTACAGTTGATCATGCTTTGTCTATGAGGTCTTTACCTCATGTATCTCTTTGGCATGCCCATTTGGGGCACATGTTTATTAAGGGAATGAAAATGCTTTTTGGTTTGCAATACCAACTACCCCTTGACTATTCTCATTTTGATTCTTGTGATCATTGTCTTTATGGTAGGTAGACTAGGTCAATGCATAAGAAGTCTGGTATGTCACGCATGAGTGAGCCCTTGGCTTTGGTACATTCTGATGTCTATGGCCCATGCCTTGTCAATCTTTGGGTGGTGCGAAGCATTTTGTTACCTTCACAGATGATTTTTCACGCAAGGTACAGGCTTATTCCATAAAGCAGAAGTCTTATGTCTTAGCAGTTTTTCTGAGATGGCTTGCTTGGCAGAAAACCAATCTGGGCACTGGCTGAAATGCCTTAGGACAGATAATGGAGGTGAATATGCATCATGTGCTTTTGAGCAGTTATATGATAAGAGGGTTATTAAGCGTCAATTGACCACCCCTTACACCCCTCCCCAAAATGGTATGGCTAAGTGGATGAATAGGACTATCCAGGAAAGGGTTCATATTATGCTTAGCCATGTAGGTCTACCCTAGCACTTTTGGGCTGAGGTAGTTACGACTGCCGTGAATATCATTAATAGATCGCCCTATAGTGCCATTGATTTTCAGGTTATAAAGGAGGTATGGATAGGAAAGCCTCCCTCTTATGAGCATTTGTGTCTTTGGATGTGAGGCATTCTGCCATGTGCCCAAGGACAAGCGTAACAAGCTAGATCCTAAGAGTGTTAAATGCATATTCCTTGGTTATGGAGATGCAAGAGAGATGGGTTATCATCTATGGGATCCGCAAGCATGAAAAGTCATCTGCAGCCATGATATAGTCTTCCATGAAGACAAGATGCATAAACAGCTTGAGAGATTCATGGAGATACAAAGGGTTATATTTTAGGAGGAGCCACCTGCTCCCATATAGCAATTGGATAGCCTGCAGTAGCAGCAAATGCTCATGGCTAGGGTGTTGGACAGAATGTTGGGCAGGCAGTAGCAGAGCCTGCAATGCGGCGCTCTACTAAAGATAGATGCCCACCTGACCGATTTTAGCCCTCCATGCACTATGTCTTGGTTATAGATGCATGAGAGCCTCTCACCTATGATGAGGCTATGCGCAGGTGTGACAATCACTCCTAGGAGAGGGCTATGCGGTCTGAGATAGAATCCTTGCATAAAAATATGACGTGGGATTTGGTTTCCTTGCTTGCTGGCAAGAAGGCTCTGCCATGCAAGTGGGTGTACAAGCTGAAAAGTACCCCTGGACACCCCAAGCCGGCATACATAGCTAGATTGGTAGCAAAGAGTTTTAGGTAGGAGCATGGTGTTGAATTTGATGAGGTCTTCTCTCCTGTGGTTAAGATGACCACCCTGTGCTTAGGTTGCATAGCTTGACTTGGACTTGTACCAGATGGATGTCAAGATGACTTTCTTACATGGGGACTTGCGTGATGAGATTTACATGGAGCAGCCTAAGGGCTTTGTAGAGCCTAGAAGGGAGCACCTAGTGTGCAAGTTGAAGAAAAGTCTTTATGGCTTGAAGCAAGCACCTAGGGAGTGGTATCATAAGTTTGATGCCTTTATGGAGTCATAGGTCTACAGTAGAAGTGCTATGGATTCGTGTCTTTACAAAAGAAAGCTTGTGATGGCTCATTCCTTATTTTGGTACTTTATGTGGATGATATGTTGATAGTAGGGAAAGCTCATGATGAGTTGGATGCTCTTAAATATTAGCTGAAGAAGAGCTTTGAGATGAAGGATTTGGAACAGGCCTCTCGCATTCTTGGTATGTGCATTAAGTGGACAAGCATCAGAGACTACTCTACCTCTCACAGAGGGAGTACATTCATAAAGTCCTTGAGCGTTTTCGCATGCATGACATGAAGCATATTGGCTATCCATTACCTTCTTATGTGAAGGTCTCACATGCCGATTGTTTGTAGACAGATGAGCAAGGGGTCGAGACGACCAAGATAGCCACTCGTCCATATATTGCCTTTGCAATTGCTGTTGTGGCATGCTATATGGCTACACCTGGCAAGAAGCATTGGGATGTTGTGAAGGGCATCATGAGATACCTGAAGGGCATAGCATATATGTGTATTTGCTATGGCAGCCAGGATATAGGAGTTGTGGGGTACACAAACTTCGATTATTCAAGACATGCAGATAGTAGAAAATCTACTTCTAGCTATGTATTCACCTATGCTGGAGGTGCTATCTCTTGTATGTCTAGGGTTCAGAAGTGTACAGCTCTATCCACCACTGAGGTCGAGTATGTTACAGCCACTGAGGCCTGCAAGGAGGCCATATGGTTAGGTTGTTTGGTTCATGACCTTGGGATTAATGCTATACCCATGTTGCATTCAGATTCTATGAGTGTTATTCAACTAGCCAAGAATCTGATCTTCCATGCAAAGATGAAACACATTGAGGTGAGGTATCACTTCATACGTGGGGTCGTGGAGGACAGGTCTGTTGACCTTGTCAAGTTTCCACTGACAAAAATCCTAAGATGACGTTTTTCCTCATCCTGTTATACATGTGTACATTGTATTGTCTTTTCTTTTTTTCTTTCTTTTTCAGTGCTCATTTGAGGCAGATTCTCCTTTAAGTAGGAGGTTGTTGGGGGTAAAGGTGCCTTTGCCTAGCCGCCCGTGTATTACTACACTGACAGTACCCACCACTGCACATTGCAAGTGGCAGGCGCTCATCACCGTCACTTTATTCTTTATTCTTTTAGTGATAGTTTGAATCAAGAAAGGCTAAGCCACACATTGTGACTGTTGGAGTTCCCATTTATCGTCTCTCTCTTTTTCTTGCTCTTGCTCTCCCGCCATAGCTCTCCAAGAGTATCCAAGTGCAAGCTTCGATCCTTCTCACCTTTCATCCCATGTTCAACTAAGTCCTAGGTTTCCCATGGAGAGACTAGATGGTGATGTGCATAGATATGAATTTCAATCGACTACTAAGAGGATTCCTCTGGGTCTGTTGGAGGAGGCAACTCTCACAATTTCTAAGCCCTCCCCCTCATGGCCTTCTAAAAGACTCAAAAAATCCTCCTCAACACTCTCTTCATCTTTGAAACTCTTAGATCTTTCATTAGAACTTTCTTTATTCTTGTGTTTCTCCCCATCTCTCTCAAGATTAACTAACTCATTTGCAATAGATGACACCTCCCGATCAAAATCACTTTTTGAGCTCTCATCCTCACTATCATCTTCTTTAGAACTGTCACTCTTTTCCTCCTCCTCCTCCTCCTCCTCCTCCTCTTCTTCTTCACTGTCATCCTCATTCACCAATTCTTTTCTCAAAGACATATCAAACTTCTTTGCTACTCCCCTTACAATCGTAAATCGTTATGATTCATTTTCCCCAATCTTGTATTACTCTTTCTTTCCTAAGCCAAGGTCTACCCAATATAAGCAAAAAAGCTCCCAACCCTGTTAGCATAACATGACAATCAATTTTCATAAACACCCCATAAACCTTCACTTCCAAATTCTAAATAATACCTAAGCATCTCACTTTAGCATGATTAGCAAGCCTGATTCAAAACTTTGATCCTTCAATAATTCGAAGCCCAAACTACTCTACACAAGCATGGGTAATCACACTAATATGTGCTCTTTCATCAATATATGTGTCACCTATGTTTTGATTCTTATACCGAGCATCAACAATAGGACAAATATCAGGTAATTCTTCTATACTCAAAACTCTCACTGTTCCTTTCTCTTTTTCCTTGAACTTCGGATTCATTAATTTCTTCCACTATCCTCTCATCTTAAGGTACAACTCCATCAATTGTGCAAAATATATATCAAGTTTCTTACCCATCATATCTCTTTTAAGATCATAATCGCTCTCTCCTTCCCCCAATCGAATACCAACAACATGATAATGTTTTCGAGGTGCTTTTGATTTATTTTCTTCTCTCTTCTCTCCTCTCTTTGTTTTTCTTCCTCTTTCCTCACCAGCCTTACTAGTTTCATGTTCATCTCTCTCAGTATCTCTCCTTCTTTTTATTGCATGCAGCATTATATCCACAGTTTTCTTTTCCTCATTCTGATTTTATAAAAGAATACAATTAATGGCACTTTTCCCTTTCTCTTCTTCAGTCAACCTAGGAACTTGTGATGTAGAATCATTTTTTATTCCTATCCCAAAATCATTTTTTCTATTCGATAAGTTTTGAGGTAAAGGATACATATCCCCTCTTGCTCTAGGTGGATAAGGACAATTTGTGTTTACATGGCCTAACTCTCCCCAAGAAAAGCAAGTCACCATTGGTCTTCAAAAATATCCTCTCCCATTTCTTCCCCTTCCACATCCTAAATTTTCCCAACTGATTTGTCCTACAGGCCCTCCACTTCCTCTTTCCTAAGGTCTTCCTCTCCAAGCTCCTAATCTCATGTTTTTCATTTGTCTTGACAATTGATCCTCAACCTCCGGTGCTAATTGAGCATTTTGTCTCGTTAGAAACTAAAATTTTTGTCCATCCCCTTGCAATTTTGATCTCTACTTTCATTATTGGATGTTCTATATGGCTCTCTCTTTTTTATTTTCTCAAACTTTCTCTCTTTTTCTATAGTAATCATTACAACTTCCTCAAGAGTCAATAGTACTTGGTTCCTTAACTTCTAAATTTGTTCTCACCTCTCCCTGCAAATTTTCAACAAAATGTTTTATTTTTAATATTTCAAGTGCTTTCTCTCCTAGGCCTAGAGATGCATTCCAACGATCCCAAAGTTTGGTGTACTCTAATGCAAAGAGTTCTATGGTCCGGTCTTCTTTTTTCTAACAAGATTCTTTTTTTTTCCAAAGGTCTTGGGAAGTTTCAATTTCCTAAAATTTGTCAAGAAATGCCTGCTTGGTTGCTTCATATTCCATAGAAATTGGAGGATTTCTTAATCCAAGGGTTTTTTTATAATCCTCAAACCAATTACGACTTCATTTAACAATTCAAATTTCAAAATTTAGAGTTTCAAGGTTGAGTCACCTATTTGTTGGATAATACACCCAAGCTCCAATTTTTCGAGGAATTCCTGAGGATCCTCTCCTTTCTTGCCATGAAATTCAAGAAATGAACTGGCCATCGAAAAACAATCTCAAACAAGAAATTAATCCACGAATCACAAACAATGTCTATTTTTTCGACACTCCTCAATGGGGGCACCCAAAAAAGAGATGTTAAGCGAGTGGTGATCAAAGTCAAGCCTCTCTCACAACTTGATAACAAGACGTTAAGGAGTGCCAGATAGGGTATTGACTTTGTTGATGTACAACACAAAAAGAATTTTTTTAAATGTTTCTTGAACACTGCACAACCCACACATGAACGCAATGACCAATAATGCCTCTTTTAGCTCAAAATATCATCGATAATATACTCCTAGGTAGAGCATCAACCACAAACATTAAAATAATTGCAAATAATTCTCATACCTTTGCCAAAGGTTATTACAACACATTGATAATCTTATGTCTTCGAACTCAAAATCCAGCACGACAAGTCTCCTTCGCTTGTGGTTGACCCTCCCCTCTCGTCACACAAATTTGTATTCAAGGAGGAAGGCCCCTTTGCACTTCACTCTTTCCTCCTTAGATAGATTTTCTCTCTCCCATACATTGAGCTTTTTTAAGGCTTAATTGTCTTTGCTTTCCTTAAAGGTTTGAAAGGCTTAAATG
This sequence comes from Lygodium microphyllum, assembly GCF_053477565.2. Lineage (NCBI taxonomy): Eukaryota > Viridiplantae > Streptophyta > Polypodiopsida > Schizaeales > Lygodiaceae > Lygodium > Lygodium microphyllum. Next base: position 42,128,566 of record NC_141158.1, read on the forward strand.
TTGAGGAAAAACGAAAAGCTTTATAACTTAATAAGCTTTTCAAAACATTTAATATTTTTGTTTATTCATTATCCTTCGTCTTCGTTTTGTGAAAAGTTGAAATCCACCACCCTTCCGTCATCATTTCGTTTGAAGCTTTTCAACGTTCACTGATTGGACTTGCTTTCATCCTCGTTTTCTGAAGCTTTCTTACATGTGCATTTGTCATGATTATGAAGTTGTTGTCAATAGAATCAGTATCCATAAGGTAATGAGGAAATGTCACTAAGTATAGGATGCGTTGATCATGTCGAAGCACATATTATGGTCTTACGACATTGATGAAGCATGTTGCACTTTCTTCTTGGCAATGATTCCAATTGTTGAATCAATTCTAACGTTCTTTCTTTATCAGCATCTTCATCCCTTGTACAACCTCCTTCTCATCCTGCTCCACACAAAAATAATGAATGCACTAGAGAATTTGTGCCTAGCCTATCTACAAATGCATGTGCATCATGAAAAATGCAAACACAATTCCTTGATTACTTTATATCCTTATCCTCACCTCTCATCACTCAGCAAGACAAATATGGTACTCCACTCCACCCACTCAAGTCTCACAGTGACTCAAGAAAGTAATATGGTCCTCATGATGTTAACAAAAAAAACAACCCATCTCACAACTAGTGGGATCCTTCACAACCATTAAATCTCACCCAACCACCTTTCCCACTCATCTAGAAATTCCTATTTGAGTGATGAAAATTCCAACTCTCATGCGTGTAAGAAACAATGTGTGCACAATGAAAGGTGCTCTCTCAAGTGCGCATGCTTTTAAGATTTATTGCATATAGCTGTAATGGGCCTCATGCCATGCTAGTGCTCAACAATTGTGCAAAACATGCATCAACCCAACCCATGGCATGGAAGTTATTGATAAAATCTAGAGATGACCCCCGGGTGCAGTACATAGAACAAGTGCAACGTGAAGTGCTCTGAATAAAAATCCTCGTGATTGTGGAAAAGTCTCAACAAGAAATCTTACTTGTTCACTATGTTTAGTAGGACCAAGGCTATCAAGTTTCCACACTAAAAAATCCAAACATAATGGCAAAAAACAATTCTTAAACTAGACAAACACAAAAAATCCAACTATGACATGACAAAACAAACATGTCACACAACCAACTAAGCTGCAAAAAACCTTCCTAACTAAAGTTTTTTTAGGGGTTCTTAGCTTTCGCAAAAATGCTTGACAACACCTAATGCTAGATTTCTTATGTTGAGAACTTTGTGTGTGTCTACCACAAAGACAATGATCACATGAATCAAAACATTTGTAGTCAAGGGGTGGAAGATATTGCAAACAAGAAAGCATTTTCATTCCATTAAAGGACATGTGTCCAAGGTGATGATTCCATAAAGATACATGTCATATGTCAACCATAGCCAAAAAAACTTGTCGTGATGCTATATGAATAAAACTAATCCCTATGTGAGGTAACATGAAAAGAAGCCCCCGAATCAAGCAGGTAACATTGAAAAAAGTGGACAAGGAAAGAGCCAACTCACTAGCGTAAAGAGAAGAAGCTGCGAAGATATAATCATCATCAGACTCAAGAACCAAGGCATTTATCTCCTCAATTTTCATGCTAGGTTTACTAGGAACAATATTGCAATCATCAAACTTATCCTGCACTTTACCCTTGCCTTTCTTCTTATGCTTATCATCGTGCATCTTATGGCACTGTGGCCTAATGTGACCCTATTTTCCATGGTAATGACATATAAGAGAGGCCTTATGACCATAGGACTTATTGTAAGACCGCTCAATTGCGAGACTAAGACCTTTGTGAGTCTCTACCATGCTCATCATTACCACTCTTACCATCATGTCAACCCCTAAAAATTAATGCATAAGAAGTATATGCTACATCCATATTCTTTCTATTTATCTTCTCTATGAGTAAGACACCCTCAACATTTTGGAGTTTCAAACTATCCTTAGGCATATTAATACACATGGCAATATAAAAAGTGTCCCATGAATCATGAAGTGTCACAAAGCAAGAATAAGGGAGGGAAATTATCCTTGAACCCAATGCCTTGAAAAGTCAATAGGCCAAAAATAGAATGCAATTCACTCAAATGCATGGACACACTAGTCCCTTTCTTCATGTGAAAATCCATGAGTTGTTTCAACCAATATATCTGTAAAGCAAAACTTTTCTTGTCATAAAGATTGCATATCTTTTTCCATAATTGCTAAGCATCATCCTCAAATGTCACAACATTGAAATAAACTTGTTTTCATAATGACAATATAAGAGTGGATTTACATAGCTTATCCAACTCTTCCCAAGAATCAATTAATGCCTTTGGGCTTTACACTCTTGGTTTTCAAAGGCCTAACATGTTTCTTTTAAACCAATACTTGCCATACCTAAATCTTCCAATAGATGAAATTAGTGCCATTAAGCTTTTCAATATTGAAAATAGTACCATCATTTAAAGAACCAGTCATAATGATAGGTTACTAATGCAAAATCTAAGAGAATGGGTTGTTGTAAATGACTACAAATCAGCCCCAAAAACTCAACCAAAATAAAAACTAAATAGGAGGGATAATCAAAATAGATAGTTGGTTACTAACTGCAAGTAACATACTATCAAATCCAAGTATCTGCTCTCATAAAGAATGTTATGTTGAAAACTATAGTTACATCAATGTTGAAATAAAGACAATAGTATATGTTAATCCAAATGTGGGCAAACAACCAAGAAGGAAAGCTCTCACTTTGCTAGGTATATTTGAGTAGCAACCATGATATAAAGAATGTAACTAGCAATGACAAAGCATAGACCACCAATACTAAAGACTGCCACAAAATCAAATTATCAGTAAACCATACATCCCACAAGCATATACATCACTGACAAACTGCTAACAAGGGTATGTTCCAATGTCCAAAGCATACAGAATCAAATCAACCCACAAGTGGATAGCATACAAGAGAGCATATACATGAACCAAGAGTTTCATTGTCTCAAAGAACCAAGATCAACTGCATAAAGAATCAAAATCTCTAATGCTAATAGCAAGTAGCTCCCACTGAAGCAAATCTGAATGTCAAATGAGCAATACAAGCTCAAAACATCAAGTACATGACCATCCGGAATCCAATATATATCCAAGAGCATAAAACCCAAGTAAGTTTTCAAACCCATAATGCCAACAACTAAAGCAACTGAAACATAAAGTCAAAGCTCAAAAGCATCCAACGTAGCTCAAATTCAAGTGGTAAAGCCATCCATAATCATATTCGGATCCAAGTATCAATTCTAGACATCAATGCATGTAACTGGCATACCCGAATAGCGTTAAGCCTCAATAGGCATAAAGTTACTGTTAATAGCTTGCTACCCAAACTGATATTGCAACAACAAATTCTATAAAACTAATTAATTAAGCTCTAACCAATCCACATAGCATCCCAAAGCACAATCATAATATTCACGCACCAAAATAGTATCATTGAGGCATTAAACATTCATAATGGAGCTCAATATTTGTTGTCTAAACTAGAACTATTCTATTTTGTGTGAAATAAAGAACTAATAAGTGCACAAAATCAAGTCTATGAGTGCTTAGATCTATAGCTCTCTATTGGAAGAGAAGGAGAGAGAGAGTGGAGCAGAAGTTGAGCATCAGCTCATTGTTGTTCTTCTTACATTATTATTTCATTATACTAACTGAAGGAAACTTACACACATAGGTATGACTAACCAAGACTAACTGTGGTTAAGTCACTGACTACACTGACTTATTGAATGTCACACACATGTATAGTTGTATCAAGCTAATGTTGGGCACACACATAAAGATAGACTGACTGAAGAGTAGCAAGAGCTTGACATTCTAACACTCCCCCTCAAGCTCAAACCATCTGATAAACTCCAAGTAGTTGTTTGAAGTATATTAACTTTTCTTTATCAAGAGACTTTGTAAATATATCTACTACCTAGTCTTCAGTTTTCACATGAATCAAGTCAATCTGCCCTGTAAGAACCATTTCTCTGATGAAATGGTAGTGAACCTTAATATGTTTGGACCTAGTATGGTAGATAGGATTGCTAGCCAACATAACACGCACTTTCATCAATCAAACTACTTCACAAGCCGCTAAGGCAGCTCCTCTGTACTCAACTTATGTACTAGACAATGCAATAGTAGGCTATTTCTTACTTTTCCAATTGATCGTACTGCTACCCAATCCAAATGCATAACCATCGGTTGACCTCCTGTCATAGGCACAACTAGCCCAATCAGCATCAGTAAACCCTGTCAAGTCAAGGGATTTTCCATATGCATAAAACAACCCATAATTTGTAGTACCCTTTACATATCTCGTGATCCTCATGACTGCATGTAAATGTGGTTTGCGAGGCTTCTGCATGAATTGACTAATCAACCCCACTGCATAACATGAGTCACGATAGTGGGTAATAGTCACGTATATCAAGCTACCCACCATCTGTTGATCATGGTCACATTCTCTATGTCATTCCCAACATCAATCTACAGCTTGACATTCTAATCAAGAGGTGTCTCCATAGGCTTGCATTCAACCATACCATACTTTTGTAACATGTCATGAGCATACTACTTTTGTAGTAGCCACATACCTTGAGATGTAGAGACAACCTCAATCCCAAGAAAATACTTCAACTCACCAAGGTCTTTGACTCTAAATTCAGCCTATAAACATGATTTAATTTCAGCAATGCCCTCTTCATAATCTCCAATGATGATAAGATCATCTACATAAACCACTAGAAACACATATCCATGATATGTCTTCTTTGCGAACAGACTATGATCTGCATCACCCAATCTAAATCCATGTTGCTGTAAATAATTGCTGATCCAAGCGTTCCACGCTCTAGGTGCCTGTTTCAACCCATATAAAGCCTTTTTCAGCTTACATACATGTGTAGGAAAGTCCGTATGAATATAGCCTTTAGGTTACTCCGTATATACTTTCTCAACAAAATCACCATTCAAGAAAGCATTATTGGCGTCCATTTGCCATAATTTCCAGCCTTTGCATGCTGCCAAAGCAATGACAATTTTGGCTGTTGCCATTTTAGCCACTGGATTGGCCTTATAGCGTTCTAACGAACCATCTGACTTACACTTAACCTTGTACACCCATTTGCAGCCAATGGGGACTTTGCCTTCAAGCAACTCAACCAATTCCCATGTCTCATCTTTAGCCAAGGCTGCATACTCCTCATCCATAGTAGCACACCAGTTATCATCTATAACTGCATCATCAAACTTTGTAGGTTCTTTATAACATGTCACACTAGCCATATATGCATAATGGCGGGCTGAATAACCAATATATGTAAACCTGTCAATTGGTTTTCTGACTCTCTCAGATCTCCGTAACTGTGGCTCACTCTGAGCTTGCCTCTCACGAGGCAGTACAGAACGACTCTGCCTTGCTCCAGGAGTCATAACTGACGGAATGCCCAACTCACTATCCAAATTGTCACTGTTGGATGACTCATATCCTGTTGTAAGTGGACCTCTCACATCCTCAAGCATCTTTTCTTTTTCCTTATCCAATCTCCCCCTCACTAACATATCCGCGTCAGTGGACGTAGGAGTATGACTCCACAAGCGTCCTGACCAAGGACTTACTGTAGGTGACCCATCACTTATAGGACCACTCATAGATGTACTCACTGTAGGTGTATTTTCAGCGTTACTAGTGCTGGTAGCCACTGCAACAGGATTACCATACCACGATGCCTGCTCATCAAAAACATCTCTGCTAATCAATGTCTCATGTATAGATGGTACATAAGACTTGTAAGCTTTCCGATCTTGTGCATAACCAAGGAACACACTCTTGACAGCTTTAGGATCCATTTTCTTCCTCTTTTCATTAGGAACATGCACACATGCAATGCTGCCAAATACCTTCACGTGTGAAATATCAGGCTTGTGACCATACAACCTCTCATATGGAGTTACATCATGAATCCCTGCGTAGGGGTTCTATTCAGCACATAAACAATAGTCACTATTGCTTCAACCCAATAACCATTTGGCAAACTCTTCTCATTTAGCATAGCTCTTGCCGATTCTATCAATACCCTATTTTTCCTTTCTGTTACGCCATTTTGCTACGATGTATAGCTGCAAGTTAACTGTCTTCTGATCCCATATTTATCAAGGTACCTGTCAAAGTAATTAGAGACATATTCTCCACCTCCATCTAATCTAAGACAGGAAATTTTACAGCTCAAACTCATTTTCAGCATGCTTCTTGAAGTCCTTGAATGCATCAAACACATCATCCTTATGTTTCAGTATGTAAAGTCAAGTGTACCTGCTGCTGAAATCATCAATGAAGGATACATAGTAATGAGTACCACCAAATGAAGCATTATGAGACGGACCCCATACATCTGAATGTACCAACTGCAAGGATCGTGAGCTATTCCATACATGTCTCATAAATGGAAATTGTGTCTGCTTTTCAAACTGACATGCATCACATACATGTCCAAAGTCATGATACTTGAACTTAGGCAGTCCAAGCACAATCTCCTTCTATTGCATAGATTTCAGCTTATGCCATATCTCAACATCGCGTATAGCACCACCATCATGTGCAAACATGGTTGCTTTCAATACTGGAAGTGACGCATCAAGAGTAGACATTCTACCATCTCTTCGGCCTCTAGCAATCAATTTGTAGCCATTACCATATTCTTCAACAAAGCATCCATCTCTATTAAATCTCACTTGTAGATTCTATTCTGACATCTGTTCAACTAACAAAATGATGCTAGGAGGCATATTCCACTGTGGATTCCGTGAGGTTTTGCGGTGGATTCCGTAAAATTTTATTACCCGGGCTCATACACAAAGTGGATTCTGTGTGCCAGAAGTCGATAGGGACGCCTATCCTTTTCGGGAGTTTTGTTAATTTTATGTGTACATGGGTGATTCCATAGAGGGTGATTCCGCAAAATACATATTTAAATTAATAAACGTTTATGAGGTTAGAGTACGCACTCGTAATAAATTAAGGTTAGGATTGATTTCTAACCAATTTATTTTAGTAGCTGAAGACTGCTAGGTATTCACTTTTGTCGGTTTAATTGTATTATTTTTCTAACAATTGTGAATGCTTTAATTGATGTGTAGAGCAAGCAGCGGTGGTAGTAGGAAGCATTGGAGGATAGTGTGTATTCAAATTATCATCAATTTTTTATGGGCGCATATCTTAGGCATGGCGCTTATATTTTGTCGTGCTTATTTATCAAAGTGCTTGATATTTATTTATTATTTTTATATGCGCATGGGTGCACGATTTAAATACTTGTATTGGACATTGTATTTGGGTACCACCTGACTTCTTGGGCGCCTATTAGCTTTAATTCTTTGTTGGCACAAAAGCAAACTCAAAAGCTAAAGCGTGCTATTTTGTAATTTGGGTTATTATTTGAGCTTGAAGATGAATAATATATTAAATACATGCTTTGTGGAGCGCTCACACAAGGCATGGGGGGAGATTACACCCAATTGGTCTCTTGTTCATGTCATGCAAGCTTTCTTCATTGGTTTTTGTGTAAAAAGTAGAGTTCTTTTGTTCTTGGGGACCTTCTGACGCTCACTACACATGCATACAACGACCGATCTGTGCACCAGTGGTATCAGAGCGAAGCTGAGATCGAGAGCTTCCAATCGCTTACCATCTCACGCGAAGGCGGACCTCCTGGAATGATCGAGCTCTACAGTTAGTCTCGTCGCAAACGGTCGATACCAGTGTGTTCCTGGCAGTCAAAAACCCCCTTCTGCACCCTCTGATCACGAGAGACCAGCCTCTGTATAGGCGGAGGACCACATGGATACTTCCTTCAACAAGTCATCTTCATACAGGATGACCGATCAAAACATGGACGATCTTATGGCTGAAGGAGATCTACCCAAACCAACGATGGAGCAAAAGTTGGATTTGATTATGATGCAGCTTGAAGAAGAACGAAGAGCTCGACAAGCTTTGCAAGTTCAATTGGCCAATTTGCAAAGATCTACCACCGACCAAGATGGATCGCAACCTGAAGATCTTATACGATGTACCATCGATGCAACACTTGAAGCCCAATCCATCCGCAAAGAAACAAAGATAAGTAAAAGAAACTTCAAATTTTGTACTTTCAATGGATCACGCGATGGAAAGACTGCACTTGCTTTTATCGGTCAATTTGATGATTACTTCCATGAAGAAACATATGCTGAGAAAGACAAAATTAAATGTGTCACTAACCATTTAGTTGATCGAGCATCCTTATGGTGGACTTTGGTCCGCAAGAGCGTTGATTGCCCCACTACATGGGAGACTTTCCAAAAGAAATTTTTATAGAATTTCCTTCCTCCTCAATTCCATGAAAAAGCCATCAAGCAATGGGATCTTCTACAACAAAGGGATCGCGAACTTATTTCCCAATACACTGAACATTTTTGGAATGCCCTACTGCAACTACGAATGCTCGAAGATATACCTGAAGCAACTCATAAACGCAAGTTTATGTCTGGCCTACTTGGACATTTCTATGTGGAAGTCAATATGTTCAAGCCAACAACTCTTGAAGATGCAAATTCCTTGGCTCATGACACTGAAGACAAGATTCGAGGACGAGACAAGCGACCACAACAATTTCCAACTAATGTCAAATCCCAACATTCCTAAACTTCCTGCCATTATCAATAATGTATCTAAAGCAAAACCCATAGTTTATTACAGATGCCATCAACCTGGACATCTAGCAGCCAATTGTCAATCCAAAAAGCCATCTGTCCATATCAATTATTTGGGAGCCATAGAAGAAGAAGAACGTGAGGAAATGCCGGACTTTACGGAAGATGATGACGACATTGGTACTACTTCGGATACTTTGCCAGGTATGCCAACTCCCCATTCTTTGTTAACAATGAAATGTTTTGTGCATGGTAAAGAAAATACTATTTTACATGATGATGGGAGCACACACAACTTTATTTCTGTAAAATTAGTCAAAGAATTGAATTTACACACTGTTTCTACACATTATCGCATCAAGGCTGCATTCCTAGGTACTAGATATAATGGAACACAAGAGGTGCATAATTTAGAAATTAAAATTGGTGAATATACTGAACGAAGAAGTTTATTAATTATACCTTTGCAGTCTAGTGACATTATCTTAGGAATGCCCTGGTGTCATCAATACAATTCTGATATAGATTATTCTACGCATTTAATTAAAATTTATTTTCAAGGAAAACAAATCACACTGCATGGTATGCACGCTTCCAATAATTTTCCACTGCTTACTCATACTCAGGCTAAATGTGCATTACGTAAAAGTAGCAAATTTTATTTAATATGAGTGAATGAAATTCAAGCTAAAGAAAAACAAATGCATCCTACGCATACACAATTTCTTGCCCAATTTCAAGATTGTTTTGATACTAATTTACCACCTGGACTACCACCTTCACGTCCTGAAGATCATAAGATAGATTTAATTCCTGGAACACAACCCCCATGTAAAGCACCATATAGACATAACCAATTTGAATAGAAAGAAATTCAAAATCAAATAGAAAAATTACTTAACAGAGGATTAATTCGACCTAATAGTTCTCCATTTGGTGCACCTGTCTTATTAGTGAAAAAGAAAAATAATACTTATTGCATGTGCATTGATTATCGTGCCTTAAATAAAATTACTGTTAAGAATAGATATCCAATTCCTAGAGTAGATGATCTTATGGATAAGCTACAAGGATCTGCCATATTCAGTAAGATAGATCTTAAATCTGGATATCATCAAGTAAGATTGGACAAATCTGATATATTCAAAACTGCATTTAGAACACAATTTGGACACTATGAATTTCTGGTTATGCCTTTCGGTTTAACAAATGCACCAGCCACATTTAGTCGTATGATGAATCGCATATTTTTGAAACATCAGCATTGTGTCATAGTTTTCTTTGATGACATATTAGTTTTCAGTAAAAATGAGAATGAGCATTATGAACATTTGTCTTTAGTTTTTAAGTTGTTAAAAGACAATCAATTATATGCCAATCCAGAAAAGAGTGAATTCTTCCAAACAAAAATTGAATATCTAGGGCATATTATCTCATTAGAAGGTATTAAAGTCGACCCTAAAAAAATAGAAGCAATTTTAAATTGGCCCGTACCCAAAAATGTGCGAGAATTACGTTATTTTCTAGGTCTTGCTAGCTTTTACAGAAATTTTGTGAGGAATTTCTTATTACTTGCATTACCTTTGACAAAACTTTTAAAGAAGGGTATTGTGTATAACTGGTCTGACAATCAACAAAAGTCCTTTGATTTGCTGAAACATGCTTTAACTCATGCTCATGTATTACAACTACCTGACTTCAATAGACCATTCTTCTTAGTAGTTACTGACGCTAGTGGATCTGGAATAGGAGCCGTCCTTATGCAAGATTCTCATCCCATAGCCTACTCTAGCTGTAAATTCAAACCATCTGAACTTAAATATTCTACCTATGACAAGGAATTGCTAGCTATAGTACAAGCCTTACATCAATGGAAATATTATTTAATGGGATCTGAATTTATGATCAAAACTGACCAACAAAGCATTAGACATCTCCTTAGTCAACCACAAATATCTGACCGACACATTAAATGGGCCGCTTTCATTCAAAGTTTTCATCCCCTTATACAATATCAACCTAGAAAAGAGAATGTTGTTGCTGATGCTTTGAGTAGAAGATCAACAATTCACAATATTTATGTGATATCATTTGATTCCCTTATCCCTATGAAAGATACTTATCATCAGGACCCTACTTTTCAAGCTGATTGGAATAAACTAGTTGCAAATAATTGGATTCCTATTGATTCATTGTCTTACACAAATGGATTCATGTTTTATGAAAAAAAGATTATGTGTGACTGTTCCATTTCGATCATTTGTTTTGCATAAAATTCATTGTCCTCCGTATCAAGGTCATAGAGGAATTATATCTACTTTGCATACATTGACTGAAGATTTTTATTGGCCACATATGGACACTGATGTATCTAACTTTGTATCTGAATGTTTAATTTGTCAACGAGTTAAAAGACACCATGGTAAACAATATGGTTTACTAATGCCATTATCTATCCCATCACGACCATGGGAACAGATTTCAATGGATTTTATCACTGGTCTACCTAACACTAAAGCTAATCATGATATGATTTGGACTATTGTAGACAAGTTTAGCAAACAAGCATATTTTATTCCATGCAAGAAAACTTTAACTGCATCTCAAGCTGCTCAAATGTTTTTGAAAATTGTTTTCACTAAACATGGTTTACCAAAAGTCATTATTTCTGATCGTGATTCTAGATTTTGCAATAATTTTTGGATTACTTTATTTGCTAACTTAGGAACAAAGATTGATTTTTCATCTGCATTTCATCTTAAAACAAACGGTCAAATAGAAGCTACTAACAATACTATTTTAGATCTTTTGCGTGCTTACACCATTTCAAAACCACACACATGGGATACATATCTACATTTACTTCAGTTTGCATATAATAATACACCACATACAGCTACAAAGAAAGCACCATTTGAAGTTATTTATAGATATCGATTGCCTACACCTATTGCATCATTATCAAACAAAATTCAAACTGCTGATGATATTGCTAACATGCATGCTACTATTTTTTATGAAGTTAAAGATATAATTGCCAAAGCCTAGCAATCATACACAAAACAAGCAAACAAGAAAAGACAAGCTATGCATTTTAAAGTTGATGATTATGTTTAGTTACACATAGAAAAACGAAGATTACAAAGTGTAGATAAACACCCAGTTGTGAAATTAGTACCTAGATTTTATGGACCATTCAAGATCATACACAAAATTAATGACAATGCATTTAAACTAGAACTACCACAACATTGGAAAATCCACAACACCTTCCATATCAGTTTATTACGACCTTTTAGAGGCCAATTACTTGTACACCCTGTTTATGAAAACCCTCCTTTATTAGATGATGAAACTGAAATCCTTGAGCCTGAAACTATTATAGATGCTGACTTTATGACCACTAAAACTAGCCGTAGATATCCTAGATATTTGGTCAAGTTTAAAAATCATCCTGTTGAAGAGGCCCAATGGATGCACGCTAGAGACCTAAATGCTTTCCCCACTCTGTTAGCTCCACATTGAGCTAATAGCAATTGAGGACAATTGCTATCCCACCCCGGGGGTATGATGCCAGGAGGCATATTCCACGGTGGATTCCGTAAGGTTTTGTGGTGGATTCCGTAAAATTTTATTACCGGGGCTCATACACAAAGTGGATTCTTTGTGAGAGAAGTCAATGGGGACGCCTATCCTTTTCAAGCGTTTTATTAATTTTATGTGTATATGGGTGATTCCATAGCGGGTGATTTCGCAAAATACATATTTAAATTAATAAACATTTATGAGTTTAAAGTGTGCACTCGTAATAAATTAAGGTTAGGATTGATTTCTAACCAATTTATTTTAGTAGCTGAAGACTACTAGGTATTCACTTTTGTCAGTTTAATTGTATTATTTTTCTAACAATTGTGAATGCTTTAGTTGATGTGTAGAGCAAGCAGCGGTGGTAGTGGAAAGCATTGGAGGATAGCGTGTATTCAAATTATCATCAATTTTTTATGGGCGCATATCTTAGGCATGATGCCTATATTTTGTCGCACTTATTTATCAAAGCATTTGATATTTATTTATTATTTTTGTATGAGCATGGGCGTACGATTTAAATACTTGTATTGGACATTGTATTTGGGTACCGCCCGACTTCTTGGGCGCCTATTAGCTTTAATTCTTTATTGGCACAAAAGCAAACTCAAAAGCTAAAGCGTGCTATTTTGTAATTTGGGCTACTATTTGAGCTTGAAGATGAATAATATATTAAATACATGCTTTGTGAAGTACTCACACAAGGCATGGGGGGAGATTGCACCCAATTGGTCTCTTGTTCATGTTGTGCAAGCTTTCTTCATTGGTTTTTGTGTAAAAAGTAGAGTTCTTTTGTTCTTGGGGACCTTCTAACGCTCACTACGTGCGCATATGGCGACCGATCTGTGCACCACAAAAGATTCTTGGTTATTGTAGGTACATGTAGTACATCATGCATGCTCTTTTTCTTACCATTAGGCATCAACAAAGGTACAACTCTTGTATGATGAATAGTATGTTGGGTGTCATCCCCAGTACAAACATGTCCATGCGAACCTGCAACCATCTCATCAAACCATTCTCCATGGGGTATCATATGATTTGAAGCCCCTGAATCAATGTACCATCTCTCATCTTTGTTCTGCCTAGATGCATTCTTAGACACATGCTGCATGGTAAACAACCTGTCACCCTGATCATTAGGAACTTCACTAGATGAAGCATACTTTCCATGATGTCTACCCTTGGCTTTCATGTCAGCCTGCTTCTTATGACAATCTTTGGCTATATGCCCATATCTACTGCAATAATGATAGCCCTTGTCCCTGTTGGACTGATCATTTGATTGCTAGGATCCTCCTCTGCCTCGAAAACCGCCAGATCCACGCTGGCCATGCGTATTCGTGCCATGCTAGGCATTCTGCTACTGCTATCCATAAGTGTTTCGAGTGTCTCCTTGACCTTGAAAAGAGCCATGGCCTCTGCCACCTTTGCCACGTTGGCTAGAGAAAAGAATAGTGTCTCTGCTTTGAGATGTACTAGAACCTGTATTCAACCCAAGTTTAACTTCCTCATGTAGCAGCAAAGCAATCAACTTATCCCAATCAGGGGATTCATCTTTCACAGAAATAGATGTATCAAATGCTTCATACTCTTTGCCAAGTCCATTCAATGTCATTGCAATCATATCATCCTCAGACACTGAAGATCCGATAGTGACAAGCTGATCTGCTATGTTCTTGATCTCTGTAGTGTAGGCCTAAATGCTTCTACTATTCCTAGACATATTATTGAACTGTTGCTTCAGCTGAATCTTTCTTGCATGTGTTACATTTCCATAATTCTTCATGAGTATGTCCCATGCATCCTTTGGGAAATTGCATCTAGTAATCTATATAACCATAGCATTTGATATACATAAGGAAAACCAATGTAACACCTTGCATGCTCTCTCAATCCAAAGCTTATGAGCCCTTTTCTGATCATTTGTCGAATTCCTTTTAGGCATTTCAAGTTCAGTCTCATCACATGTACATAAGTTCCAATAACCTCTGCCAACCAAAAAATTCTTCATACGGAACCTGTAAGTTTTTGTTGTCCAGCTTTTCTCCCACAATTTGAGTGATATTGTCAATGCCTTGAGCATTTTCCATAGTTGCAGCTTAGGCATTCAGTGATGTATACAACCTGTAAGTATTTGACTCCTTTTCCTATAGTTCAGGACCAGTTTCCTACTATTCAAGATAGTTTCCTGCAATAATTTTCTGCACAAAAAAAAAACAGGGTATTTTAGCCCTTTACAACCTCAAAAACATCCACAAGCATGTGGGATAACCCGTAGACATTTTAGTCAATACATAGACTCTGCGAAGTACTATATCTGTATCTCATCTATTCTTACTGCAATGAAGAGAATATGTAGTCTAAAACCTGCAACCTGACATTTAGGCACCTTCCTAACATTTAGGAAATCAACTCCTTTGAGATCCTGAGTGATAAATGATGATGTTTTCTTTAGGACATTACTAGATTTTGATTTCTCATATTTGGTTCTATTGCTGTGTATTCGTGTCTTGAATATTTACGATGTCTGTTTCAAGTTATCTGATCAGGAGTGTAGAGAGGCAATGTCATACATTGCATTTACTATTCAGTTGCATCTAATGCTCTAGTTAGTCTTCCAAGCATTCAACATACATATGTCAGGTCATACAGAGGAGCTCCAAAATGACATGTAATGCTTCAGTAAGAGACAATGCTTGTTGCCTACATTTAGTGACAATTTCCAGACATTAAAAAATTCCATATCTGAATATTTTTCAGCATAAAATCCTAGCTCCAATGCATGACATCAAGTCCATATGACTTCCCAACATATACCTATGCTTCAATGGTACTCTTGAACAAGTTTGAGAGCTCCAAGCTCATGTCAGAGGTAGATACATGCTATAGGTTGTCTGTATACGACAAACTACTATTATTTCAGATCTGTAATTGGTTCTTCAAGCTCCCAGATGAGCTCTCAGTCAAGCAATGATGCTTTCAAGACTTCATATGCCTTCTAGAGGGTCCGCCCAAGCTTTGTATCAATCACTAAGTGATCTCCTTGATTATTTCCAACAAACAAAATCAATCCAGACAACAAGCGCAGTTCACGCAGGTGCAAAGTTGCTTATAATAGCAAGGTATTGATGATAATGGTGGTCACGAGCACTTAAATATGCTCAGGAATACTCCACAAAGGCTCCACACATGCTTCAGACAATGTTTTCAATCATTTGCAGAGATGTGACATCAGCATATAGCCAGGTGCAATCATGCAGGTTTGGATTGATCAAGCAGTAGTAGGTCGTGTTAATTTTGATGAAGATAAGCACTCAAATGTGCTCAAGAATGCTCCTTGAAGCTCCCTAACAAGTCTCCACTACTACCATGAAGCATAGAACCTCACATAAGAAAATCCATACCTTTTAAGAATAATGGCTACCTACCTATTTCCTGCAAACCCTTTTCTTTAGTTTTCCTTAAGCTCCTTCACAGCTCCATGCTTCAATGAGCCCATCCATGATGGCTCTGATACCATATTGAAAGAGAGGGATAGAGACAGAGTGGAGCAGAAGTTGAGCATCAGCTCATTGTTGTTTTTCTTACATTACTCTTTCATCATACTAACTAAAGGAGACTTACACACATAGGTATAAATAACCAAGACTAACTATGGCTAAGTCACTGACTACACTGACTTATTGAATGTCACACACGTGTACAATTATATCCATGGTCACACACATAAAGATAGACTGACTGAAGAGTAGCAGGAGCTTGATATTCTAACACTCTCACCACACTCTTCATTTCTGGCTATAGAGAATACTTAAACATGATATTGTATGCAAAAGTTATAGCCAAAATACAAAACCGCTGCTATAATTGTCCACGACTTCCACAACATTCTTTGTATCCACTCAAAATGGATAGAATGGATACTCCTCAACTTAGTAAGCCATCGACAAGGCTCAACTAAGCCCTAAGAAGCTCCTCAACAAGTTGGAAGCAAGTTGGAATAAGTTGAATGGAGGGAAGACTTAATGTATGCATCAAGAGGATGAAACAATGGCTACCATGAAACCTTGAGTTGAAGCTTTGAATTTGGGATGAAGTAAAGGATGAAGAAGCCCCTTGAATGGTTGGCTCTAATACCAGTTAAAAGATGGAGCTTGAGTAAAAGCACACAAGTAGAAACAAAAGCAAAGCGAGATCTATGGCAAATGGAGCAAGAGAGCAAGAGAGAGAGACATCGTATGTCGGAACTCCAATTGGTCACAATACGTAACCCACCTTCCCTTATTCAATATTCACTAAAAGAATAAAGAATAAAGTGATAGTGATGGGTGCTTGCTATCTTGCAGTGTACAAGTGTGTGGTCACATTGTGTGAAGTAAATATAGGGTGGTGTAGACACATGCGTCTTTACCCCCAACAATTCTCTCTTGGATGTCTAGGGTGCAAAAATGCATGGCCTTATCTACCACCGGGGCTAAGTACATTGCATCCATTGGGGCTTGCAAGGAGGCCCTATGGGTTAGGCCATCTAGTTCTAGAACTTGGTAAGACTATGACTCCTACATTGGATTTGGATTTGAAGAGTACCATTCAGTTGGCCCATAATCCGGACTTTTGGGTGAAGACTAAGCACATTGAGGTACACTATCACTTCATTAGAGAGGTGATAGAGGACAAGTCCATTGAGCTTATCAAGATCTTTATGGACTTGAATCTTGCAAATCCGGTTACTATAAGTCTCATAATGAAATGATATGCCTTCCTTAGGAAGGTGATGGGCATAGGATGAGATGACGTCTTTCCTTATCTAGTTGTACTTATGTAAATGTTGTAATTTTCTCTTTCTTTTCTTTTTTCTCCTCACTTGAGGCATGTTCACCTTTAAGTGGGAGGTTGCTTGGGATTGAAGGCACCTATGCCTAGTTGTTCACATTTACTCTGCACATAATATCCACACACTTGTACATTCTAGGTAGTGGGTGCCTACCATTGTCTCTTTATTCTTTATTCTTTCAGTGGCAACATAATAAGGGAAGGTAGATCATACATTCTAGCCATTGAAGTGCCCACATACCTTCTTACTCTCTCTTGCATGAACCTCCATAGCTTTGACTTCTTGATTGCTTTTTCTTGTGCTTCCACTCTCATTCCACCCTTCACAATATTCTAGAACTTTCTAGAAGTAGTGTCCCTGACATTATCCCCTCCTTTAAACAATTTCATGAGGAGTGGTGGGGTTTCTTGGTAAGGCTCTTGGCTGCAATAGATATCATTGATGAAACTTATTTGCTTTAGGCTAGTTCCCATGTTTATTCACTAGCATTATAGCCATTCGAATACGCAAGATATTTGAGCCTTCCATAAGAGATTGTGGAATCAAGGATAGTCTCAACTTCATACCCTAAGTGTATTTTGATCTTAATAGGTGGTCTATTGGAGATCAATGCTCCATCTCTCATGTAACTATGTAGATAATTGGTGACCTATCTTTGTGAGCCTGCCATGTAAGGAGAAGGCATTTATGAGAAATAGATTCACATAGTAGGTCTTGGTTTCAACACCCAATAGTGGGCCAACTATGGCTAGATAGCTAGAGACAAAAACCATTATGGAGGTTGGCACATTTCCTATGTAGCTATATATATGTATAGAGTCATTACTACACTAGCTCCTTATTTGGAGACCTTGTCACAATGCAACTTTTCCCCCTAGCCCTCTTGGGGGGAGGTGTAGAGGAGGGCCTACCAAATATACATTCTATGGTCAGTTTTGGCCACATGCTTTAAAAAACATGCATGTAACACTCTATTTAGTGTATCTATTGTGTGGCTCATTTTTGTTGCTATAGTAATACTCTTTATATACACAACCTTTACTCTCATTTATTGCTTGTGCACTATTGAAGCTTTCTAATAAAAGTACAAAGTAGGGAAGCATTAACTATCTACTGTACTCATCTGCAATAATCAAAGTTTTTGATTTTCCGTATTCTTAGTTTGTCACTTGCTTAAAAGCTTCATGAACTTTGCTACATCTTGTTTTTTGACATGGTGGTTGTTGTAGGTTCCTCCCTCTTATTGAGGATGTGTGGCAAGGCTCCAAGACCAAGACATGGAATATATGGCAAATTGGCCCAAATCCAACTTCATGAAAGGTTGAGAAGAGCATAAATCTTGTCTAAAAGCCAAACTCTATCTCCAATGTTGTAAGTTGGATATTGCATCCATTGTCATCAATCAACATTATCTAGATTCATAGTTGTTGGATTCTTCACTATGTGACTCAGATAAATGTTCATTTTAGGGTGTCTTCCATCATTGGTAAAGAATGGAGTTTTGCCTAGTAGAGGTATTACTAGCATTATTGTAGGAAAATTTAG
Source organism: Lygodium microphyllum (assembly GCF_053477565.2). Lineage (NCBI taxonomy): Eukaryota > Viridiplantae > Streptophyta > Polypodiopsida > Schizaeales > Lygodiaceae > Lygodium > Lygodium microphyllum. Next base: position 42,147,297 of record NC_141158.1, read on the forward strand.
CTAAGGGAAGTAAACTACACGATTATCATGATGATATTAATTGTATATTAGAGATATGGTTCCAAGACTTGATTTATTCTCTATTTGTCCACCACTTTGAGGGAGCTTTGAGAGTGATTGGTCAAAGAGTGGTTAGTTTGGATGCCTAGGAGCTTGATGAGATTTCTCCAAAAAATTTGACTCAAGCTATGGTTCTCAATTTGAAATAATCTCATCCAACAACCCACGAGAATGATAGATATATTCAAGGAATATCTAGCTGTGTAGTAATTGTCTTATGAGTAGAGATAAAGTGCGCCATCTTGATAAATATGTTAATCACCATGGAATTGAACCTTTGAAAAATGTAGATTAGTGATGAAGTTTGTTGACATAGATAACCAAAGGTAATTAGGGATAGGCAAGGAGTGGAGCAACACATGAGGTCTATGGTGAGGGACTTTGGCTTTGTTGCATGTATTAGATGTGTGTGTATAAATTCCTTGAGTAATATCCATATTTCAGGCCACCAAAAGTCTTGAAAATTAGCCCTATTATTTTATTGACTCCAAAATTTCTTGCGATTTGAAGGTCATACCTTGTTTGAAGTACGTGTAACGAAAATGATTTGGGTGGTATGTATAGTAGCACTTGATAATAGAGTAGATCTTTAACCTCTTGAAAGACTTCAACATTTGTACATCCTTTTTGAATTTTTTGCTTGTGAACAAAGTGATTCTTGGAAAGTTCTTTCTATAAGTCTAATCCTTATTGATAACTATCCCACTCTACAAAACCTACTTATTCTCCATCTAGGGCTTTGCCTGAGGCTCCATATCTTTATTATGTTCTTGCACCTTTGATGGACAATCTTTAGTGTAGTGCTCAGTAGCATGCATAAGGAAGAGTTCTACACTTAACCCACAACTTAACCCACAATACAACCTTAAAGCCACGAGGACCCTTGAGCTCCAAGTGGTTCGGTGGCTCGAGTGCCATGAGGATCCTTGAGCTCCAAGTAGATCGATGGTACATATCCTATGGTCCCATAGGATATGTACTTTTCTTTCAGGCTTGAGAGTGCCAATGATTTATGCTAGAGTAGGCATGTAAAGGACCTTTCCAAGAGAGCTCACCAAAGCAACCATCTCCTTGTAGATCCAAATAGGGAGGACTTGGAATGTGATCCAAATTGGGCACTTGTATTCTTGTATTGTCTCGGAAGTAAAGGATGCATTCCATGACAAAGAGAAGGCTAGATTCCCTCTTTAATCCACAACTCACCCTAACACATCGAGTTGTGCTTTGTAGCAGAATTGAGCAGAGCCATAAAGAAGTCCCTACCCACAAATCAAACTACTAGAGCATAGCCTTACCATGAAAAGTGGCAAAAAACCACCTTTCAAAATCAAGCTCCCCAAGAGTTTGCCATAAAATAAATGAAGATGCTAGTAGAATGAAAATTACCAAAGCACCATTTGACATGCTCAAAGGACAAGGCTACTGTTGCTTGGGACCATCTTGTGGCAAAAACCACCTTTTGAATTCAAGTTCCCTAGGAGGTTTGCCATAAAATAAAAGAATATGTTAGTAGAATGAAAATCAACAAAGCATCATTTGATATGCTCAAAGGACAAGCATACTCTTGCTTGGAACCATCTTTTGCTCACTATTAAGGCTCCTACTTGTTGCCACTTCTTGATCGTGTTTTGCTCTTTGTGAACTCCTTTCTACGCCTCCCGTGGATCTCATGCACCAACTTTGGCTATAAAGGCATAGTCGATTTCCATCAGAGATCCATCCTCAGGTAGAGATTGCTGCGCTGGGTGGTCTTCATTTCCTTCCTAAGTATTCAATCTCTTACCAAAGGCATGCATGCATAGAGGGAGAGGAGGGGCCAAGTGGCAAAACCCCAACTAAATTCCCTTAAAGGCCCTTATGGTCAATAAATGGGGCTGCTCACGTTCCCAGCATTGGAAATACAGCGTTCAAACTCTTATCCCTTTCTTCTTTGACGTGCCGCGATAATAAACTTATGCGACAACTTGACTTCCCTTGCGATGCCTACGTCCTTGCAATGCCACATGATGGTATATGTATGCATCGATTTGTGTGAGAGTTTACAAGCGACAAGCTTCGTCGCCAGTCGAGAAAAAACACAGACACGAAAGAGGCGTCGATCCGAGTCGACACGATTATATTTTTCATGGGAGGAATTGTATCCTTTCCCGACGTCCGAGCTTCACTTTGTCACTGGATGCCTCAACGATCGCGAACGACCAAGCTTTAAAATGATCGCTAGAGACGAAGATCCATCCTCGGAATGACCGAGTTTTGAGACTGACCTCTTCTGCCTCTCGAATCCCCGCGCCATGGCGGCAGCCATGGCAGGACAGTATCGAGACACGGACATCGTGTGGAAGAACGAGTACTTGTGGTTTCCCTCCCAGTGGCAGGAGGATCTCAGGAACATCAAGGTACGCACTGCCTCAATACGCAGCAACATGAAAGAATTCCCAGACTTTAACACCACAACAGCTAAACTTATGACTAGACAAGGAGCATCACAACGTGATGTAGAGTCTTGTTCCCACATGGAAAATCAAATCCATCAACAAGGATATGACGATGAGATGTTCGATCGGACATCTCGAATGGACACTTCAGCCATTGTGGCCTTACTGAAATCTAGTGCCAACCGAAAGGACCTCTGCAAAGGCAACAGACTACTTACTGATATTCGCATAGCAGGGTTGCTCAGAACAAACGTTTATGTCAGCACCGGTCTCCTCAATATGTATGCTAAATGTGGTGCATTTGCCAAAGCACGAGAAGTTTTTGCCGAGCTTCCAGTTCGAAATCTGGTTGCCTGGAACGCCCTTATTGCAGGGTACACTCAACATGAGCAGGGCCATGAAGCATTGGACTGTTTTGAACGAATGCAACAGCAGGGCCTGTCTCCAGATGCTATCACCTTTACCTGCATCTTAAAAGCCTGTGGCAGCTTAGGAGCAACTGAAAAGGGTGAAGAAATACATGCTGAGATTTTCAGACTGGGATTGTTAGAAAAAGATACTATGCTTGGCACAGCATTGGTGGATATGTATGCAAAATGTGGTGCACTAGCAAAAGCACGAGAAATATTTGAACAGCTTCCAGTTCAGCCTGTGGCCTCTTGGAATGCGCTTATTGCAGGTTGTGCTAAACATGGGCATGGTCATGAAGCACTTCACTTTTTTGAACAGATGCAACAACAGGGCCTCTGTCCGACAGATGTCACCTTAACCTGCATTTTGAAAGTCTGTGGCAGCCTAGGAGCAGCTGAGAAAGGTGAAGAAATACATGCTAAGGCTGACAGACAGGGTTTGCTGGAGAAGAATATTATTCTTGGCACTGCGGTGGTGGATATGTATGCAAAATGTGGCGCACTCACAAAAGCACAAGAGGTATTTGACAAGCTTCCAGTTCATAATATAGTCTCATGGAGTGCACTAATCACAGGGTATGTGCAACATGAGCATGGTGACAAAGCGCTCGACTGTTTTGAAAAGATGAAACAGCAGGGCATTTCTCCAGATTCTGTCACCTTTATCTGCGTCTTGAAGGCCTGTGGTATCATAGGAACAGTTGAGAAGGGTGAAAAAGTACATGCTGAGATTGTCAGACAGGGGTTGTTGGGAAAAAACACCATTCTTGGCACTGCATTGGTAGATATGTATGCCAAATGTGGTGCGCTTCTAAAAGCACGAGAAGTGTTTGATGAGCTTCCAGTTCGGAATATAGTCTCCTGGAATGCCCTAATCGAAGGGTATTGCCAACATGGACATGGTTATGAAGCTCTCAACTGTTTTGAACAGATGCAGCATGAAGGCCTCTCTCCAAATGCTGTCACCTATAGCACTGTTTTGAAAGCCTGTGGCAGTGTAGGAGCAGCTGAGAAGGGTGAAGCAATACATATTGAGATTGTCAGACTGGGATGGCTGGGAAAAGATACTATTCTTGGCACTGCCTTGGTTGATATGTATGCCAAATGTGGTGCATTGGTAAAAGCAAGAGAACTTTTTGAGGAGCTTCCGATTCGGGATGTGGTCTCTTGGAATGTGCTAATTGAAGGGTATGCCCAGGTTGGAAAGGTTGAGACAGTTCTGAACTTATTCAACAACATGATAGGAGAAGGAACAGACCCAGATTCAGTTACATTTACTCTTTTGCTCAATGCATGCAGCCACACAGGTCTTGTGGATAAGGGCCAAATGTACTTTGAGATTATGAGCACAAGCTACAGTATCATCCCAACAATAGATCATCATGTCTGCATGGTTGATCTTTTTGGCCGTGCAGGACACTTTGACAAGGCAATCAGAGTGATTGAGAAGATGCCACCTTCTGATTCTTCTGATTATCTTCCATTGTGGTCTGCTCTAATGGGTGCTTGTCAAAAATGGGGAAATGTGCGGCTTGGAAGATTGGCCTTCAAACATGCAATAGAACTGGATGAAAAAGGTGCTGCGGCATATATTTTGATGAGTAATATTTATGCAGCTGCTAACATGTGGGATGAAGCAAACATGATTGAAACTATGCGAGTGAGAAACAAAGCATGGAAACCAAGGATGCTTCTGGTGGACTGATGTTAATGGAAATTTCCACCTGTTTATTTCAAGATGAATACCCCAAGTCTGTTCGAGCATATCTTGGTGGTGATGTTAGCTCTTGGGCTTCTGATCGATATCATGCCTCACATGGCATTCACATAGTGTGCCAAGACCAAGACACCACCAAAGAATGGTTGGAGAAAATAAGACCATTATGGAGATGGCATGGTCTATGCTTGAGCACCTCGGCTACCTCATTCTCTTTGGCTTCAGGAAAATTTCACTGTTGAACACATCCACAAGCATTCTATGGCCTTCGAAGTTCCAGGTACGATTTCATTTGAGGCTGGCTTTGGTTTGCAGCCATCTGTTACCTTTCCATTGTTTTCTAACATGATGCCTCCTTGCAGGTGTGGAAGGTCAAGAGGAGAAGCTTGATGCTAAGTCCGTGCACCACACCTTCACTGGATATGACCAGAAGACCTGATCGTGGCCGAGTTAAGACAAGCCATTATTAGCAGAGATGTGGTCTTCATTGAGGACTCCCCTCTAGTGTCTTCATCAGGTGGTCCCTTATCTTTTGCTTATGCTTCTTAGGGGGCACAGCCCCTTTCCTCCCAGGCTCCCATCTGTCCTCCCTTGATTGCTACCTATACAATTGTCACTGTAGAGGCTGTCTACCCCACACCCATCCCCAAACCACCCTTGCCAGATGTTCTGCCTCATCAGATGTCAGTCATAAATATATTAGAGCTAGAGGGGTACTGATGTGAGAGAGAGCAATGGTAACAGATCAGGAGTCAAAAGGCTGGTGACCTTCTCAGCTGTCTCATTTGAGAATCCCCTGGTGACTCATGACACTCATGCATGAGTCATCTGGTTCTTTCATTCCCTTGGCTTACCGAGGTCTTAGCGGATGCATCGTTTTCATCAGGCACAGCAGCATGTTGTTCAGTTAGTGTAAACTATGCCCTTAATGTCAAGATCCCAGCTGACTCGAAGAAGCTGGAAGAGCTTTTCGAATAGGCTTGAAAATTTATCTACAAATCCTCAAATGTCAAAGTCATCAACATTGATCACATTCCTAGGATCATGCTTTTCATCATCTTTTTCAGAGATGTATTGGGTTTTTAAGGTTTCCTTAACTGTGGTTGAGGATTCATCTCCTGATATATATAGTTTCCACCATGTTTCACATCCATGGGGCCTACCAGGTCCTCGGTGTTGACAAGGGTCTTGATATCAGTATTATAGCCACTTCATGAAGGAAGACGTTAGAAAAACTCTGGTTTTTTTGTCCATGACTTTTCTCTGTTACGAATCTGTATGCAAGAGAATCGAGAAAGAGCACACCATGAACTGTTGTAAGACTTGTTGGTTTTGTCTTGATCATGGGATGATAGTTTTCTCATGTGCATGCTTACACACACACACACACACACACACACACACACACACACACACACAAACGTCTATTGAGGCCAAAGCTGGCCTATGAGACATAACCATGTACAATGATGATCATCGAGTATCAAAATGCGACATACTGAGATGTCATATGTGATGGCAAGATGTCATCTGTGATGGTGATATATAGTTCCAAGATAAACTACAAAGGTATACAATACAAGGTAATGTGAACAATAGAGAGTGTGGGGGAATCTATGGATCTGCTAACTCCGTCCAATAGGGATCGATGGGTAGGGTATGTCATACATCCCGGAGGAGATAGTGTAGGGATAGTATCTTGTCTGATCTCCCATCTCTGCTAGCTCCTTAGTTTGCATCCTCTATTTTAACAAGTTAGAGGGGGCTGCTCTTTGTGTTTTGTGTAGGCATTGTAGGTGAAGATGTCTTCTGAGGTCGAGATAGAGTTTCAGGTGATCATGGACAAGAAGGTGCCTCGTCCTACCAACTTTTCCTTTAGATCAAAAGCTCGATGGTGAGAACTATCGCATCCGACAGGTCATGATGCTTGCCATATTGGAGTCGTATGATTTGGTGGAGCTTGTATGGGGGGCTGTCAATCATCCTTCGTGTGATGATTTCCAACTCTCTTCTAGTGAGAAGGTGGAGTTGGCAAAGGCTCGGGCTCATTCTGATAAACTCAATGCTCACATTTGCTTGTTTTTATTTCTCTCATGTACTTCAGTTGTTATCTCTCATATAGAGCATTTGACGATGGCTAGGGAAATATGACTGGAGTTGGATCAGATGTATAAATTTGATGACTGTCATGAAGCGAGTCTCTTTGGAAGTGCAAATGCGGACCATGAGTGTCAATAAGTCATAATCTATGTAGGAGCATATCAACAAGTTAAGGTAGTTTCAAATGTAGGTTCAAAACACAGGAAAAGTGATCACTTCTGAAGACATGGCGATAACTCTCCTTTCGCAGCTACCGCCTCGCTTCAGTGGTTTTTATTCCTCCTTGATTGCTTCAGGGCGATTTGAAACTCATTGGTGGGAAGAGTTGGTTCCTATGGTCTTGGATTGAGAGCAATAATTGAAAGGAACCAATGCTTCGAAATTTGAGGCTTTGGTTGGTCAATCCTCTCAGATGAAGGGGAAGGACCAAAAGGAGGAGGACAAATCAAGAAGGACAAAGACAAGGAGTCCTTAGTCTACCTGTCACATTTGTGGCAAAACAGGTCACTGGAAGAAGGATTGCCTCGATAAGGAGAAGAAGGAGAAGGAGAAAAAGGAGAAATCTTCAAAGGATTATGGAGCGGTGACTGCTCCCTCATCAGCTGCTTTCCTCCATTTGGAGGTGGTTGAGGATTTAACCCTGACGGCTTATGATGATGCGTCGACGGCCCCATTCACTTGGAAGTGGATTGTTGACAGTGGTGTCTCTCGACACATGACTTCTTCTTCCGCAGGTGTTACTCATTTGCGGCCTTCTAATGGTCAAATTCTCATTGGTAATAGTTTGTCTATTTCTATTCAGGGATGGGGCAACATGCATCTTATTTCAAATGCGCATGGTGGTGCTCATGCATCCGAGGTACTTTATGTGTCGACTTTGGGGTATCATATTCTCTTGATGCACAAGATTTGTGTCCTCGGCCTTTTGGTTGACTTTGATGTGGATTCTTTTCGGATTCTTGATTGAGGATCGAGACAAGTTTTTTCTTCAGGTCATGAGGAGAATGGAGTCTACAAGTTGCAGTCTTCTTCTGCCTTGAATTCTCTTCTTCTTACCTCTCAAACTCAGTCCAAGCTTTGGCATGCTCGGTTTGGCCACCTCAATTATGATTACCTTCGAAAGGCATCTAGGGACCAGTTTGTTTGAGGTTTGTCGGATATTGTGGTGAGCCAACAGCCTTGTGTATCCTACATCCGTGGAAAGTAGACTTGTGATGTTCCCAGCAAGGCTTTGAGGTGGTCATCAGCACCCTTGGAGCTTGTTTCTACCGATCTTTGTGGACCGATGAGGATGGAATCCCTTTTGAGGGAATATGTATTTCATGCTCATTGTAGATGATTATAGGAGGATGACATGGCCTATTTTTTGAAGCTGAAGGCGGAGGCTTTCTCGAACTTTAAGGATTGGTTGCTCTTTGAGGAGAACTGATCGGGGTAGAAGTTGAAGACCTTACGATCGGATAAGGGTGGAGAATTTGTTTCTAATGAGTTTACTCATTTTTGTGCAGATCGTGGTATTCACCAGGAGTTTGCTAATATAAACACCCCTTAGGAGAATGGCATCTTGGAGCAAAAGAATTGCAGTGTGATCGAGATGGCCCGCACCATGATGGAGCATCGTCAGACACCTTAGTGTCTATGGGTTGAGGTTGTGGCTACTGCAGTTCACATCCTTAATCATTCCCCTACTTCCGCTGCTGTTGGTATGACTCTTGATGAGGCGTACTTTGGGTCAAAGCCAGATGTTTCTTATTTTAGGGTTTTTGGGTGTGATGCCTATGTTCAGATCCTGAAGACAGAACGTGACAAATTTGAAGCAGCTTCCAAAAGACAAGGTTTGTGGGCTATAGCTCGCAGTCTCAAGGCTACCGATTGTTTGATTCGGTTAAGTGGGATGTCTACACGAGCCGTGATGTTCGGTTCGTGGAGGTTCCAGCTCCATAGGGGGGTGAGGACCACCTTGTTCTTGGAGATCTCGGTGATAGTTGGGCCCCAACGACTGTTCCTCTCGGGTCTGTCTCTTGAGGACTCTTCTTCTTCGGATGAGGAGCCTAGTTCCCAGCCACTGGATTCATCGATTGGTCCTCCGCTGTCGGTGGACAACGGATTTATGACTTCTCCATTTCTTTTTGGGCCACGAGATTTATTAGAATGAGGGGGATTTTCATATCTGAGCAGAGATATGTACAGGAGTTCTTGGTGAATTTTGAGAATTGTCGGTCCATTTTTACTCCTATGGATCTGAACTGGAAGGCCAGTTCAAACTTAGATTCTCCTTTGGCGAATGCTACCCGTTGCTACTGTCAGTTGATTAGATAATTGATTTGGCTCCTCAACACACGGGTTGATTTATGTTTTATTGTAGGTCTCTTGGCTGGGTTCATGAGTGCACCTCAAGAGGTGCATTGGCAGGCTCCTCAGAGGATACTCCAGTTTTTGAGGGGGACCTCTGACCTCGGGATTTCCTATCCAGCAGGTACAGATGCTTCCGATCTTGTTCTTGCAGGTTGGAGTGATTCGGATTGGGCTGGTACACATATCCCATTGATCGAACTCATCTCTTATAAGAGAAAAGCCCTATGTGGAATTCACATCTTGTGCATAGATAGGTGCATAAGACTAGTCATACTCACATTTGCTTCATAGAGATTTTAATAGACCGCTCTTTAATATTGTAAATAAGAGAGTCTCAATCTCATGCATTCTACTTAGAGCATCAGGTACAATATTATATTAAACCTTATGATAGGATATCATGTAGTCAAATTCTTGAACAAGTTCAATCCATCTAGCCTTTCTTTCCTTGAAATCCTTTTGGGTAGTAAACCACTTGATTCTCTTGATCAAATGCACTACTTGAAATGTAGCACCATACAAATAATTGTGCTAATTTTTCAAAGCATAAACAATTATATAGAGCTCATGTTCATAACTATGATAATTATGTAGAGCCTTATGTAGTCTTTTACTTTCAAAAGCTACAAGTCTTTCCTCTTGAAGTAGCACGGTCCTAATGATTGTTGTTCTAGTATTACTTTTCACTATAAATGGTTTGTGTGGATCCATTATAGCTAGCATTGGTATAATAGCAATAGCTACTTTGATTTTGTCAAATCTACGTTATTGTTTCTTACCCCAAAAGAAATTGTGACTTTAAGCTTTCAATTGTTCATAGGAACAATGATCTTAGTATAATTTTTGATGAATTTGTGGTAAAAATATACCAAAGCAAGGAATATTTTAACTTCTCTAGATTTGTAGGATGAGTTTATTGTAAGATAGTTTGGACCTTGTTCGAATCTATCCTTATATCTTATGTGGATATTATATGGACAAGATAGTGAACTTTCATCTTGAAAAATTCACATACAGTTTATGCTTCTTAGACTAAATGAAGATATTTTCAATTTTTTTTCTTTAGGACGATTGTAAAAGGATATCATTGAGAAAATAATAATATATTTTTTTGAAATATGGACATAAGACACTATCCATAAGTGCTGTGAATGTGGTAGGAGTATTAGTTAGGCCAAAGGTGTCGAAACACATTTGAAAGGTTGTTTTAGGCACTTTCTTTGTGCGTATTCAAACTTGATGGTATCGTAACCCAAGTCAATCTTGGTAAAGTATCATGCTTCTTTTAAGTTGATTAAATGACTCATCACCATGAGAAAGTAGATATTTTTTATTGTGATCACCTTTAGACTAGGATATGTTAAAATTTAGAGGCAACATTGCAAGCATGTGTAAGATATTATATCCCATAAGTAAAGAGAGAGTAGTGTATCCTAGCTGCATAACCTATAAAGAATGTACTTGACACAACTAAAAATCAAGCAAGTCTCTTTTATGTTATCATGATTGTCTACTTGTTTTTCTTCTTTCCTTCATAGTTCATTCTTATCTTCTTCTCCAAACTATGTTTGTAACATGGTGTTAGGACCCATCCTTGAGGCTTGTGAGGTAGAGAGGCATCCAAGCTATGCAAGGTTGAAGGAACTCAAGACAAGGAAGGAGTCGCTGTCCAAAGAAGCCCAATGCTTGAGTTTGAATACTCTCAAGTCTCTCAAGTGCATTGGAAGTGTGAAAGAAGAAACTACTCAAGAAAGGTATAAGATAATATTATCTCTTCTTGGTCATCCTCACATTTTGAGGTATTTTTAGTGGTTGCCATTGAAGATTATAATTATTAGAAGGTTGCTTCAAGTACATTTGGTTAGTGCCTTATAGTCACTACCATTAAGTAAGGAGGTAGCTTAAGTCCCCTACTTAGGGGTTATGCTTAAGCCCCTAGCTTAAGGAGGCTACTTGGAAAAGTAGGGGGTAGCTTGTTTAACAAGTAGGGGCCTTGTTTACTCTATTATCCAAAAAGACAGAGAAGGAGAAGAGAAGAAAGAGACGTTGATTAGATCAAATAATTGCATGAGTGTTTGAAGCAATGGAAAAATTCAATAGCAATGGTATTCACACTTTGAAACTGAAAACCATGTATCACCTAATGCAGAAAGATCTTTGAAGAATATTTGAGGAACTCAAAGCTTCTGATGATTAACATGGAAAAGAAACAATAATAAAAGCACTCGGGACAATAGCATGAGGCTTGTCAAACGATGTTTTTCATCACATAGGAATTACAAAAGCAAAAGAAGCCTAAAATGAATTGGATAAAACCTTCGGCTCCCAAGTAAAGAATTCAAAGATAAATCTTATAGTTGATTTTTTCAGGGTGGATCTAAAGAATTACAATTACTTGATTGCATTGATAAATAAATTTAAAAGCTAAAAATTGGCTTCTATTAATAAAAACAGCAAAGAAGATGAAGCAATTGATGTGCTACTTAATAGTGTGGATGAATATAATGAAGGATGTGAACAAGTGGTAGTAACCTTGAGAAATGTACAAGATAGAAAACTCAACCTAGTAGAAGCTACTCTTTATGAGCAAGAAAGCAAACTCAAAGAGAAGACTCAATAAACTTTATTGAACCCCATAATATCTATACTTTATAGCAAAAGATCTTCAAAGATTGGTTTTAAGACATGCATAAAAGTTGAACACAAGGAGTAAGATTGTTGGAACAAAGGGAGACCCAAGTACAAGAACTACAACAAATTTGGACACATCGAGAAGGATTGCTAGAATTAAAAAGCCAACGATGTATAAGAATTTGTTAGCAGTTATCTTTGTCATGCCTTGTCATCTCTTGCCTGTGAGCCTCAGTCTTGAGTCAAATGAGGACTTTTGGAGCTCTAATGGGTCTATCATGTGTTTTGATGGGAAAGGCTACTCATTCTAGAGTGGCTATCTAGGTGCATTTCTTTTGTATATTGAGTTCCAGTGCATTTTTCATGAGCAATTTCTGCATTTCCCAAGCTATCCACACTTGTTGCCAGTTGGATTTTTTGGTGGCCATATAGCATTTTCTAGACATTTATTATGCTACAACCAACATTAAATGTTGGTTGGTTTGGTCAGCATTTATGGCATTTTTAGATTTTTGTAGGTCAATTTAGAGGTTTTGTGGCTATTTATAGCCATTTTTCACTCGGCAGTCGTTCATATCATCATCTTCCTTTCCTGGTAGGTGCACATTTCAACTATGGTATCTTCCTCTATCTCCAGTGATGCCGTCATTATCAGCCTGATTTGGTGTCCTCACTGACATTGTGGGCTACGTGTAGGGACTAATCAATCCATCGCCATTGTATCAATATTCTTCTTCAATCAATGCAATATTCTTCCCTTATCTTCTGCTTCCTCTCTCTCTCTCTCTCTCTCTCTCTGTCTCTCTCTTCTTCACTCTATGTTTGTGATTCTCTTTAGTTACACACTTATATGGTATCATCGGCTAAATGAGGCCACAGTTTGTTGGGGGTAAAGGCACCTTCGCCTAGCTGCCCGTGTATTACTACATTGACAGTTGTCAAGAATCGCGTGGTGGGGGGACTTGCTCAAGATACTGCGCCGAACACACACAGAATGCACAAGGAGAAGCTCACTCAAGAGACAAGAAGAGAGATGGAGGCCAAAACATTTTCTTGCTGGTTTCTTCTTCTTCTTCCACACTCTTTACAAGAACACAAAGTATAGATAAGATATAACATAAAGGAAAGTGGCCTACTAAGTCAAACAATGCATAACCGACTCTACTAGTTGACTGGCGCTATAACTATGCTAGCTGTAAATAGGTGTAACAACTTGAAATATAATAAGTAATGAGTCAGTGGCCATGTGAGAGTCATAATGACCACCGACGTACTAAGTGTAGACGTGTGGACCCATCTAACCAGGCGGTCCATCATCAATGTCCGTATATGTTGAGCTTGTCATCTCAACACTCCCTCTCAAGCTCAACTGCATCTCTGTAACTCCAAGCAAGCTTCGAAACTTTTGAAGCTTCTCTGTACCCAATGCCTTCGTGAAGATGTCAGCTATCTGATCCTGTGTGCTAACATACACCAAGTCAATCTCACCTGCTAGTAACTTCTCTCTCACAAAGTGGTAGTGTACCTCAATATGTTTTGTCCTGGTTTGGAACACAGGGTTCCTAGCCAACTGCATACTGGTCATGTTGTTACAATAAATGACAACTGGACCTTCCACCTGCACATCCAAATCAGCCATTAACTTTTGTAGCCATACTCTCTCACATGCTACAATAGCAGGACCTCTATACTCAGCCTCTGTACTCGACGAAGCAACTGTAGATTGCTTTTTGCTGCTCAAAGTAACTGTTGCACTACCAAGAGAGAACATGTATCCGCTGGTAGATCTTCTATCAGACATACTACCAGCCCAATTTGCATTTGTGTATCCAAATACCTGTACATCTGTACTTGCCTCATAGAAAAGTCTATAATGTAATGTGGACTTCACATATCTCAATATGCGTCTCACTGCATCCAAAAGTGGTTTTCTAGGTACTTGCATAAACTCACTCACAAGACCAACAACGTAGCTCAAGTTTGGCCTTGTAATGGTCATGTAGATCAAACTCCCCACTATCCTCCTGAACATAGTAGGATCTTCTATCTCATCCCCAACATTAGCACTCAACTTTACATTCTGTTCCAATGGGACTGAAAGTGGTTTGCATGCTGTCATACCATACTTAGACAACATATCCAAGCCATACTGTCTTTGGGACAACCATATACCATCATCACATCAGATCACCTCAATGCCAAGAAAGTACCTTAGCTCACCTAAATCCTTCATCTCAAACTTCTTCTTCAAAAAATCATTGACTTCAGCAATCCCACTATCACTATCACTTGCAATAATCAAGTCATCCACATAGATGACTATGATGACCAAACCTGCATCTCCCTTTCTCATATAAAGTGAGTGATCAGCATCAGAAACATAAAAGCCAATATTGACAAGATACTCTCTGATCTTGTCAGACCATGCTCTAGGTGCTTGCTTGAGCCCATAGAGCGTCTTCTTCAACTTGCATACATACGTGGGATGCTCTAAATCTTCATAATCTACTGGTTGATCCATGTACACTTCTTCCTGCAAATCACCATGCAAGAAGGCATTCTTCACATCCATTTGCTGCAACCTCCAATCTTTGGCTGGTGCAAAAGAAATCACACATTTGATAGTTGCCATCCTAGCAACTGGACTGAAGGTTTCTTCATAATCTATACCATATGTCTGGGCATATCCTTTTGCAACCAGCCTAGCTTTGTACCTACTAATAGAACCATCTGCATTGTGCTTGATCTTATAAAACCACTTACATCCAATAGCTTTCTTGCCCTTCGGCAATGATACTAGATCCCAAGTCTTATTGGCCTCTAATGCAGCCATCTCCTTATCCATTGCTGCATCCCAATGAGCATGACCAACAGCCTCCTCAAAACATGTGGGCTTAACATCCTCAACTAGTTTCACCATATAAGCATAATGGTGAGCTGCATAACCTTCAAAACCAAACCTTTTAATAGGGTATCTGACCCTGCTAGATCTGCGTACCACTGGATCACTTAATGGAGCCTTTACATTACTATGACCTCTCTGTACACCTGGTGTCCTAACAGAAGGAATACCAAGCTCATCATCTAAGCTCTCTGAGGCACTAGAATCTTCATCAAGAACTGCATCAATGCCATCTAACACTTTATTCTTTCCTTTGTCTTTACTTGTAGTGCTACTAGATGCACCTGAAGATGTAGAGGTACTCCTTAGTCTCCCAGACCAAGGACTACCAGATGATGTCTCTGGTCCACTAAGAGTCCGTGATTCTTGCTTTTCAGCTTGCACATGAGTGTCATGATCATGGTCATCATCTAATGTATCACCACTAGATGCATACCAGCTGCTCTTTTCATCAAAGATAACATCCCTGCTCACTCTGAACTTACATGTGACAGGGTTATAACAGCGATACTCTTTTTGCTCTAAAGAGTATCCAATAAAAACACATTTTTCTACCTTTGGATCAAGTTTCTTTCGTAGCTCATCTGGCACATGAACGTATGCAACACAGCCAAATACCTTCAAGTGCGATACATCAGGCTTCTTGCCAGTAAAGTATTCTTCAGGAGTCATTCCATGAACTGCAGCTGCGGGAGTTCTGTTCATAATAACAGCAGTATGAACAGCCTCAGACAAAAAATGCTTAGGTATATTCTTTTCAGCCATCAAGGCGCGTGCAACTTCTGCAATATGCCTGTTTTTCCTTTCTGCAATCCCATTTTGCTGTGAAGTATATCTGCATGTGAACAGTCTCTTTATCCCATGACACCTCAGAAAATCACTGAACTCATTCGAGAGGTACTCTCCCCCTCCATCTGACCTCAAGCACTTTACTTTCAAGCCTGTTTCTCTTTCAACTGCAGCCTTGAAAGTTCTAAAGTACTCAAACGCTTCACTCTTTTCCTTCATAAAATATACCCACAGCTTTCTAGAACAATCATCAATGAATCTGACAAAGTATGAACTGCCTCCAAGAGATACATTTTATGTAGGCTCCCAAATGTCTGTATGCACATCAAGGATATTTCTGCTTACATCTCTGTCATGGGAAAAGGGTTGTCTTGCCTGCTTACCAAACTGACATGCTTCGCATACCTTATGAAATTCTGCAACTCTAAATGTAGGCAAACCTGTAACCAACCCTTTGGACTGCATTAATTTCAACTTTTGTACATTTGCATGTCCAATGCGTTTGTGCCAAATTTCAATATCTGTAACAACACATTTTCCTTTAGCATACATAGCAAAATTTATAGTAGGAATTCCAACATCCAGAGTAAACATACGTCCAACTCTACTTCCCTTTGCTACCAACTTGCACTTGTCATTGAAGTCTTCTACAAAGCAGCCCTTTGCATTAAATCCGACTTGCAGCCCTTGCTCTACCATTTGACCGACTGACACCAAGTTCTTTGTAATAGGTGGCACATGTAATACATCTGAAAGACTCTTTGTCTTACCATCATGCAAGGACAAGGGAACTTTTTCAATGTGTGAAATTGGGTGGCATGAATCATCACCCGTGTGCACATATCCTACATTTTGCAAATCCTACATCTCTTCAAACCATTCTGTATGGCTGGTCATATGATTGGATGCACGTGAATCAACATACCAAACATCATTATGTATTCCCTTTCCTGTAACAGCATTCATCATATGCTGCATAACAAATAGACGTTTATTTTTTTCTTCATTCTGTCGTGAAGACGATGCATAGTTTCCTTGTTGCAACTTACCACTGCGAATATCATCTTTCTTAGCATAACGTTGGGTTGCAATATGACCTGTTTTGCCACAGTAGTGACACACAATACCAGAGTTGTTAGAACCTCTGTTTTGCTATCCACCTCTTCCTCTAAAGCTCACTCTACCTCTAAAGTTACCACGACCTCCTGAAATCTGCATATCGCCAAATTGCTGATTCAATCTGTTTTGCTGGTTGTCATACCACGTCTTGTACCACGGTCTCTTGAAGAGAACCTGCCACGTCCCCTTCTTGAACTGGAGTAGAAAGCTTGGACTTGTTCACCACTTCTTTCAGATATCTCACTCTGCATGTTGATCTCTTCAGTAATCATAAGGGAGACCAGCTCATCAAAATCTGAAAATGGCTTTCTGACATATACGGAAGTTACAAAAGACTTCTAAGCATTTTCATTGTTAAGTCCACCCAAGGTAGACGTCACCAAATCATCATCATCGGGCATTGTATCAATCGCTGCCAATGCATCTACAATGCTCCTTACCTTCAGTGCATACTCATTGATAGACATCTTCCCTTTCTTCAATGTATTCAACTCTTGCTTGAGTTGAATCTTTCGTGCCTTTGTATTTACGGAAAACATACTTTCAAGTATGGTCCAAGCTGCATATGAATTCTCTGCATTTCTAATATGTCCCAGCATATTATTGTCAATTACTGTAGGCAACCAATACATGATCTTCTTGTCTTTTGCATTCCATTCCTTCCGTGCCTTTGTGTCTTCTGTAGTTGGAGGATTACTCACCTCCGGCTCCTTTTCTTCACCTGAAACAAACTCGTAGAGGCCTATTCCAATAATGAAGTTTGTGACACGGAACCTCCATGAAGGATAGTTATTCTTGTTGAGCTTCTCAATGATGGGGCTTCCACTGTTCTCTGCCATTATCACAAAACTAATACCAAACAGCAAGCAAATCTTCTGCAATCCTCGACCTGTAGTGCACAGCAATACACTAGATAACCGTTTTCACTGTCTGCTCAATAATACATGCAATTTGCAACCTGTTTGCAGATAAACCTTATGTTTGCTTCTTGCAAACACCTCAAGAATTACAGATTCGCAATCTGTAATTTGCGCACCTACTTTCGGTCAAAATAGTCGAAATCACAATGTATCCTGAAATTGCTGTCCGCAACCTTATGGCTCTAAAACGGGGCCTGAAACGGCCTTAGATGTCCAAAATAACTGCGGATAAGCCCTAAAGGACCTTTCTGCAAAATACACAACGCTCTTCGCGCACACTAAATCTCACTGCAATCTGAGATTTTTGCTCTGCTCTGCTTCCGGTGCCTCCACATGCACTATCCAAGAGAAAGAGTGGAAGGATGGGAGATCTTCTTACTCGTGGCTTGCTTTCTTGAACCTTGCTTCTTCTCCTTCACTTCAACCTTCGAAATCAGCCTCTCTCAGTGGCGCGGCTCTGATACCATGTCAAGAATCGTGTGGTGGGGGGACTTGCTCAAGATGCTGCGCCGAACACACACAGAATGCATAAGGAGAAGCTCACTCAAGAGACAAGAAGAGAGATGGAGGCCAAAACGTTTTCTTGCTGGTTTTTTCTTTTTCTTCCACACTCTTTACAATGTACACAAAGTATAGATAAGATACAACATAAAGGAAAGTGGCCTACTAAGTCAAACAATGCATAACCGACTACACTAGTCGACTGGCGCTATAACTATGCCAGCTATAAATAGGTGTAACAATCTGAATATAATAAGTAATGAGTCAGTGGCCATGTGAGTCATAATGACCACTGACGTGCTAAGTGTAGACGTGTGGACCCATCTAACCAGGCGGTCCATCATCAATGTCCGCATATGTTGAGCTTGTTATCAAAAGAACAGTCACCGCCACTACACATTGCAGGTGGCGGGCGTCCGTCACCGTCACTTTATTCTTTATTTTTTTAGTGACAGTTTGAATAAAGGAAGGCCCGGTCACACATTGTGACTGTTGGAGTTCCCATTTCTAGTCTCTTCCTTTCTTGCTCTTGCTCTCTCGCCATAGCTCTCGAGTCCAACCTTCGATCCGTCGCTCCCTTTCAATTGGTATTAGAGCTTTGCTTTCCGACTCTTGAGCTTGGTTCGTGGCATTCTCAGCATCCCATCGACTCTCTAGTTGCATTGGGTCTCCTTCCCGGCAGCCATATCCGACTCCTTCGAGCTCTCGTCACTTTCTGGCTTCCCGAGCACCTTCCTGGCATTATTGGGCACCTTCAGGGCATTACATCAGAGGTATTTGATCATTTTCTTCAGGGTTTACTTCAGTTCTCAGGTCTCACAGGCTGTAAACAAGATTGGGGTAGCCACCATTGAAGCTCCCTTGCTTCATATCTCACTTGCCTTTGAACAAGACTTGCTGGAGCTTGTTTGAGGCCTTCCTTGGCTTTAACCGGACCCCTCCAAAGCTTGGCTACCATTTTTTGCAGCCCCAGGGACCAGCATTTACAGTTGGCGGAATCACGCAGCCCTCCCATATGTGTCTTCAGCATTGACAGTCACAACAACAGCTCTCCCCCTCCATTGGCACTTGGAAAGGCTCCATTTCGGGCATATGAACACGCTTTGATGGTTGATGTGTTGGCATAGAGTTTGGATTGATTTAACACTGTTTTGGAACTATCATATGTTGAGATGACAAGCTCAACACATGCGGACATTAATGATGGACCTCCTGGTTAGATGGGTCCACACGTCTATACTTAGCACGTCGGTGGTCATTATGACTCACATGGCCACTGACTCATTACTTATTATATTCAGGTTGTTACACCTATTTACAGCTGGCATAGTTATAGCGCCAGTCGACTAGTGTAGTCGGTTATGCATTGTTTGACTTAGTAGGCCACTTTCCTTTATGTCGTATCTTATCTATACTTTGTGTATATTGTAAAGTATGTGGAAGAAGAAGAAGAAACCAGCAAGAAAACGTTTTGGCCTCCATCTCTCTTCTTGTCTCTTGAGTGAGCTTCTCCTTGTGCATTTTGTGTGTGTTCGGCGTAGCATCTTGAGCAAGTTCCCTCACCACGCAATTCTTGACATGGTATCAGAGCTGCGCCACTGAGAGAGACTGATTTCGAAGGCTGAAGTGAAGCAGAAGAAGCAAGGTTCGAGCAAGCAAACCACGGGTAAGAAGCTCTTCCATCCTTCCACTCTTTCTCTTGGATAGTGCTTGTGGAGGCACCGGAAGAAGGGAGCAGAGCAAAAATCTTAGACTGCAGTGAGATTTAGGGCTTGCCCGCAGTTATTTTGGGCATTTGAGGCCGTTTCAGGCCCCGTTTTAGAGTCGCAAGGTTGCGGATAGCAGTTTCAGGGTACACTGTGATTTCCGTTGTTTTGACCGAAAGTGGGTGCGCAGGTTACAGATTGCAAATCTGTAATTTTTGAGGTGTTTGTAAGAAGCAAACATAAGGTTTATTTGCAAACAGGTTGCAGATTGCATGTATTGTTGAGCAGACAGTGAAAAAGGCTGTCTGGTATATTGCTGTGCACTACAGGTCGAGGGTTGCAGAAGATTTGCTTGCTGTTTGGTATTAGTTTTGTGATAATGGCAGAGAACAGTGGAAGCCCCATCATTGAGAAGCTCGACAAGAACAACTACCCTTGATGGAAGTTCCGTGTTATGAACTTCCTTATTAGAAAAGGCCTCTACGAGTTTGTTTCAGGTGAAGAAAAAGAGCCGGAGGTGAGTGATCTTCCAACTGCAGAAGACACAAAGGCACGGAAGGAATGGAATGCAAAAGACAAGAAGATCATGTATTGGCTGTCTGCAGTAATTGACAATAATATGCTGGGACATATTAGAAATGCAGAGAATTCATATGCAGCTTGGACCATACTTGAAAGTATGTTTTTCGTAAATACAAAGGCACGAAAGATTCAACTCAAGCAAGAGTTGAATACATTGAAGAAAGGAAAGATGTCTATCAATGAGTATGCACTGAAGGTAAGGAGCATTGTAGATGCATTGGCAGCGATTGATGCAATGCTTGATGATGATGATTTGGTGTCGTCTACCTTGGGTGGACTTAACAATGAAAAGGCTTGGAAGTCTTTTGTAACTTCCGTATATATCAGAAAGTCATTTCCAGATTTTGATGAGTTGGTCTTCCTTATGATCACTGAAGAGATCAACATGCACAGTGAGACATCTGAAAGAAGTGGTGAACAGGTCCAAGCTTTCTACTCTAGTTCAAGAAGGGGACGTGGCAGGTTCTCTTCAAGAGGCCGTGGTACAGGACGTGGTAGTGACAACCAGCAAAACAGATTGAATCAGCAATTTGGCGATATGCAGGTTTCAGGAGGTTATGGTAACTTTAGAGGCAGGGGGAGCTTTAGAGGAAGATGTGGATGGCAGAACAGAGGTTCTAACAACTATGGTATTGTGTGTTACTACTGTGGTAAAACAAGTCATATTGCAGCCCAATGTTATGCTAAGAAAGATGATATTTGCAGTGATAAGTTGCAGCAAGGAAATCATGCATCGTCTTCACGACAGAATGAAGACAAAAATGAACGTCTGTTTGTTATGCAGCAAATTCTGAATGCTGTTACAGGAAAGGAAACATATGATGATGTTTGGCATGTTGATTCAAGTGTATCCAATCATATGACCAGCCATGCAGAATGGTTTGGAGAGATGCAGGATTTGTAAAATGCAGGTTATGTGCAGACGGGTGATGATTCATGCCATCCAATTTCACACATTGGAAAAGTTTCCTTGTCCTTGCATGATGGTAAGACAAAGAGTCTTTCAGATGTATTACATGTGCCATCTATTACAAAGAACTTGGTGTCAGTAGGTCAAATGGTAGAGCAAGGGTTGCAAGTCAGATTTAATGTAAAGGGCTGCTTTGTAGAAGACTTCAATGACAAGTGCAAGTTGGTAGCAAAGGGAAGTAGAGTTGGACGTATGTTTACTCTGGATGTTGGAATTTCTACTATGAATGCTGCTATGTATGCTAAAGGAAAATGTGTTGTTGCATATATTGAAATTTGGCACAAACGCATTGGACATGCAAATGTACAAAGGTTGAAATTAATGCAGTCCAAAGGGTTGGTTACATGTTTGCCTACATTTAGAGTTGCAGAATTTCATAAGGTATGTGAAGTATGTCAGTTTGGTAAGCATGCAAGACAACCCTTTTCACATATGACAAAGATAGCAGACATATCCTTGATGTTGTGTATACAGACATTTGGGGGCCTATACAAAATGTATCTCTTGGAGGCAGTTCATACTTTATCATATTCATTGATGATTGTTCTAGAAAGCTGTGGGTATATTTTATGAAGGAAAAAAGTGAAGCGTTTGAGTACTATAGAACTTTCAAGGCTGCAGTTGAAAGAGAAACAAGCTTGAAAGTAAAGTGTTTGAGGTTAGATGGAGGGGGAGAGTATCTCTCGAATGAGTTCAGTGATTTTTTGAGGTCTCATGGGATAAAGAGACAGTTCACATGCAGATATACTCCACAGCAAAATGGATTTGCAGAAAGAAAAAATAGGCATATTGCAGAAGTTACATGCGCCTTGATGGCTGAAAAGAATATGCCTAAGCATTTTTGGTCTAAGGCTGTTCATACTGCTGTCTATATTATGAACAGAACTCCCACAGCTGCAGTTCATGGGATGACTCTTGAAGAATACTTTACTGGCAAGAAGTCTGATGTATCGCACTTGAAGGTATTTGGCTGTGTTGCATACGTTCATGTGCCAGATGAGTTACGGAAGAAGCTTGATCGAAAGGCAGAAAAATGTGTTTTTATTGGATACTTTTTAGAGCAGTAAGGGTATCGCTGTTATAACCCTGTCACATGTAAGTTCAGAGTGAGCAGGGATGTCATCTTTGATGAAATGAGCAGTTGGTATGCATCTAGTGGTGATGATTGGATGATGATGGTGATCATGACACTCATGTGCAGGCTGAAAATCAAGAATCACGAACTCTTAGTAGACCAAAGACATCATCCGGTAGTCCTTAGTCTCCCAGACTAAGGAGTACCTCTACATCTTCAGATGCATCTAGTAGCACTACAGGTAAAGACAAAGGAAATAATAAAGTGTTAGATGGCATTGATGCAGTTCTTGATGGAGACTCCAGTGGCTCAGAGAGCTTGGATGATGAGCTTGGCATTCCTTCTGTCAGGACACCAGGTGTATAGAGAGCTCATAGTAATGTAAAGGCTCCATTGAGTAATCCAGTGGTACGCACATCTAGCAGGGTCAGATACCCTGTTAAAAGATTTGGTTTTGAAGGTTATGCAGCTCACCATTATGCTTATATGGTAAAACTAGTTGAGGATGTTGAGCCCACATGTTTTGAGGAGGCTGTTGGTCATGCTCATTGGGATGCAGCAATGGATGAGGAGATGGTTGCATTAGAGGCCAATAAGACTTGGGATCTAGTATCATTGCCGAAGGGCAAGAAAGCTATTGGATATAAGTGGTTTTATAATATCAAGCACAATGCAGATGTTTCTATTAGTAGGTACAAAGCTAGGCTGGTTGCAAAAGGCTATGCCCAGACATATGGCATAGATTATGAAGAAACCTTCAGTCCAGTTGCTAGGATGGCAACTATCAGATGTGTGATTTCTTTGGCACTAGCCAAAGGTTGGAGGTTGCAGCAAATGGATGTGAAGAATGCCTTCTTGCATGGTGATTTGGAGGAAGAAGTGTACATGGATCAACTAGTAGGTTATGAAGATTTAGAGCATCCCACGTATGTGTGCAGTTTGAAGAATGTACTCTATGAGCTCAAGCAAGCACCTAGAGCATGGTCTGACAAGATTAGAGAGTATCTTGTCAATATTGGCTTTTATGTTTTTGATGCTGATCACTCCCTTTATGTGAGAAAGGGAGATGCAAGTTTGGTCATCATAGTCATCTATATGGATGACTTGATTATTATAGGTGATAGTGATAGTGGGATTGTTGAAGTCAAGGATTTTTTGAAGAAGAAGTTTGAGATGAAGGATTTAGGTGAGCTAAGGTACTTCCTTGGCATTGAGGTGATCAGATGTGATGATGGTATATGGCTGTCCCAAAGACAGTATGGCTTGGATATGTTGTCTAAGTATGGTATGACAGCATGCAAACCACTTTCAGTCCGGTTGAAGCAGAATGTAAAGTTGAGTGCTGATGTTGGGGATGAGATAGAAGACCCTACTATGTTCAGGAGGATAGTGGGGAGTATGACAGCATGCAAACCACTTTCAGTCCGGTTGAAGTAGAATGTAAAGTTGAGTGCTGATGTTGAGGATGAGATAGAAGACCCTACTATGTTCAGGAGGATAGTGAGGAGTTTGATCTACATGACCATTACAAGGCCAGACTTGAGCTACGCTGTTGGTCTTGTGAGTCAGTTTATGCAAGTACCTAGAAAGTCACATTTGGATGGAGTCAGATGCATATTGAGATATGTGAAGTCCACATTACATTATGGACTTTTCTATGAGGCGGGTACAGATGTACAAGTGTTTGGATATGTAGATGCAGATTGGGTTGGTAGTATGTCTGATAGAAGATCTACCAGCGGATACATGTTCTCTCTTGGTAGTGCAACAGTTACTTGGAGCAGCAAAAAGCAATCTACAGTTGCTTTGTCGAGTACAGAGGCTGAGTATAGAGGTGCTGCTGTTGCAGCATGTGAGGTAGTATGGCTACAAAAGTTATTGGCTGATTTAGATGTGCAGGTGGAAGGTCCGGTTGTCATTTATTGTGACAACATGAGTAGTATACAGTTGGCTAAGAACCTTGTGTTCCATGCCAGGACAAAACATATTGAGGTACACTACCATTTTGTGAGAGAGAAGGTACTAGCAGGTGAGATCGACTTGGTGTATGTCAGTACACATGATTAGATAGCTGACATTTTCACGAAGGCATTGGGTACAAAGAAGCTTCAAAAGTTTCGAAGCTTGCTTGGAGTTGCACAGATACAGTTGAGCTTGAGGGGGAGTGTTGAGATGACAAGCTCAACACATGCGGACATTAATGATGGACCACCTGGCTAGATGGGTCCACACGTCTACACTTAGCACGCCTGTGGTCATTATGACTCTCACATGGCCACTGACTCATTACTTATTATATTCAGGTTGTTACACCTATTTACAGCTGGCATAGTTATAGCGCTAGTCGACTAGTGTAGTCGGTTATGCATTGTTTGACTTAGTAGGCCACTTTCCCTTATGTTGTATCTTATCTATACTTTGTGTACATTGTAAAGTGTGTGGAAGAAGAAGAAGAAACCATCAAGAAAACGTTTTGGCCTCCATCTCTCTTCTTGTCTCTTGAGTGAGCTTTTCCTTGTGCATTCTGTGTGTGTTCGGCGTAGCATCTTGAGCAAGTCCCCCCACCACGCAAATCTTGACATCAGAACAGTCCACAAACAGTTTATGACAGTGTTACACTGACATTTGATGCTACAGCTTGTTTGGCATTGTCATTTGATGCCCGGTTGGTCCCGTTTGATGTCCGGATGTTAGGGGAATTTATGCCTATTGTTTGGCAACCATTTGGAGTTGATTTTGGTGCTAAAATTCTCAGTTTTGAATAGTAAATCACTGCTGTACACAGTTGGACTGAAGTCATTTTACTCATGTATACTTATGCCTATGCTTTTTGGGCTATGTTTCGGACATATATGGTGATGTATTGACACTTGGGGCTCGACATAGAGCTTGGTTTTGATTCGGGATCGTTGGTTGAGCTTGAGCTCGCTTTGCAAAGCATTTGGATGCTACATCTTGGATGTACTTATGGCATGTATGTTGCTTATGTCTGACCGGTCTTGACATGCTTAGCCTATGCCATTACTACATGCTAGTTACATTGTTTGGAGCCTATTGCTACTAGAGCTCGGTCTTGGCTTGACCTTGGATTCTCGAAGCTTACTTGAGCTATTTATTGGCTTGCCAGAGTTGTATCTTGGGATGTACTTGATGTCTTACATGCTTATGGATGCTACATACAGATGCTCTACCGCTTACATGTTCGAGATGTACTATTGATGTATTATCTTGGACTTATTTCATTGACACTGTGTCTTACCTTGGCTTGAGCTCTTGAGCTCGTACATACGACTTTCGTGCTAGTGGGAGCATTCTTGAATGCTTATCAGACATTGAGCAGGTGGTACTTTTATGCATTCAGCCGTTACATGCTATTGAGTAGTTACAGACACTTGAGACTTTGGGACTTCTTACCTTTTGGGATGATACATCATATGTCTTGGTTCACTGTATATTTATGAGCTAAGTCTCAGTTTTGGATCCGTATCTTTGTGAATTGACACCTACTTGTGTCAAGTTTTGGTAGTGGCAGGAACACTTTGCCCCGTTGCTTGGGAGGTGTGCCTACTCACTGGCAGATGTTTGTATGACATACTTGGGTGTTGGATTCATGCTTATCGATCGTCATATGTTTATGCTATGTCCGCATGATGCCCGCTTTGGTCTTGGCAGTATCTGATTGTCTTGGGATCCAAATTTGGCACTGTTAGCTCTCTTTTACTAAAATTTGAAATTTATTACAGCAAGCATATATGTATGGATTGACATGGATTTTTCATGCTGAAACACTGTGAAATGATGTACTTTCACTAGTACTTGGTGGGCAGCAGCTTTGGTTTCGCTTTCTTTGCAATTTTTCCTCGATTTTGGTGATTTTTTGGTCATTTTCTGCAGTAAACAGCAAGCAGTTTTGAACTGTCTACAGTCTTTCAGCCTGCGGTGAGTTCGTCCATTGGTCATGCTATTTTCAACATCACTAAGCTTGATGGTACGAATTACTCTTATTGGAAGAACCAGATTTGATAGGTGTTGGTGCAGAAATCGCAGATCAAACCTTTGAGGTTAAGCGGGCATTTGCCTGCAACTATGCCAGATGAGGAATGGCTTGAGCTTGATGAGTTATGCAAGTCCACTATTGTATTGTCTCTCACAGAACAGGTTTACTATAATGTCTTTGAGGAAAAAAAGAGTGCATGGTAGTTGTGGGAAAAGATAAAAAATCTCTATGACAAGAAAAGTCCAACGAGTCAGATGTATTGGCTGAAGCAGCTTATGGATCTGCGCATGAAGGAGAATGTGACTATGTCTGCTCACTTGAGCCAGTTCCATGCTATACTCAAGGACTTGACTTCACAGGACATCACTTTTGTAGAGCATGTCACTCCTCTTTTCTTGCTTGGTACTCTTAATGAGTCATGGGATGTATTCCACACTGCATTATGTGCCTCTACTGCTGCCTTGAAATTATCTGATATTGAGAGTGCTCTTCTGCAAGAAGAGGTTAACTGTAAGAATTTGAATGTCTCTCGTGTGTCTCATGCTATGATAGTTAGAGATAGGAATGATTGATATGGAAAGCATGGCAGTGGTAGTGGCCGTGGACGGGATTCTCAGAAATCTTGGTCCAAGTCTTGTGGGAAGTCACGTAGCAAATCCCGTGGCAGGAATGCAGATGTTACTTGTTACCATTGTGGAAAAAAGGGCCATATTAGGCCACAATGCCATGAATTGCGCAATGAAAGGCGCAAAGATAAGGGGAAAAACAATTGCAGGATAAGTCTTCTGATTGCAGCATAGTATCTGCAAAGTCCAGTGTTAAAATTGAAGAGATCAATGTTATGTAGCGTGAGATTATTGATGATAATGATTATATCCTAGCAGCTTTTTCTAGTGCTTCGCAGATGACAGAGATACACTATGTATGCACAGTGTTGGCTCTTGGACTCAGGTGCATCCTTTCATGTGACATCTTACCGAGAGTGGTTTCATTCATACCGTACTGTTTCAGGTTCTGTGCGCTTGGGTGATGACAACTCTCTTGATATTATGGGCATTGGTGATGTTAGACTGCAGTTTTCTTCTAGCAGCAGTTTTGTTATGCAAGATGTACGTCATGTACCTGCAGGTGGACAACTTGATGATGCAGGATATCATGTATGATTTGGAGACTCTGCATGGAAGATCACTCGTGGCAGACTTGTGATTGCGAGAGGTGCCAAGGCGCCATGGCAGTCTCTACCCCTTGATTGTATCAGCTTCTTCCCTTGATCATGTTTTGTCTGTGGGTTCTATTCCACATGTATCTCTTTGGCATGCTCATTTGGACCATATGTCTTTGAAGGGAATGAAAATGCTTTTTGGTTTGTAGTACTTATTGCCCCTTGATTATGTATGTTTTGATTTATGTGAGCATTGTCTTTATGGCTGGCAGACTACATCTAAGTATAAGAAGTCTGATAGGCCACGTATGAGTGACTTCTTGGCATTGGTACATTCGGATGTCTGTGGGCCTATGCCTTGTCAGTCTATGGGTGGTGCAAAGTATTTTGTTATGTTCATAGAGGATTTTTCACAAAAAGTTTGGGTTTATCCCATTAAGCTGAAATCTGATGTCTTGGCTGTGTTTGAGAGATGGCTTGCATTGGTTGAGAACCAATCTGGGTATAGGCTAAAATGTCTAAGGACAGATAAGGGGGGTGAGTATGTCTCACGTGCTTTTGAGCAGTTATGTGATGAGAGGGGTATTAGGCGTCAGTTGACCGCCCCCCACATCCCCCCCAGAATGGTTTGGCTGAGTGGATGAATAGAACCATCCAGGAGCGTGTACACAGTATGCTTAGCCATGCAGGCCTACCATAGAGCTTTTAGACTGAGGCAGTTAGTACAATTGTGCATATCATGAACAAATCACCCTTTAGTGGTTTGGATTTCCAGGTTGCAGAGGAGGTATGGACTGGAAAACCTCACTCTTATGCGCATCTCCTTGTTTTTGGATGTGAGGCATTTTGCCATGTGCCCTGGGACAAGAGAAATAAGCTGGATCCCAAGAGTGCCAAATGCATTTTTCTTGGTTATGGGGATGCAGGCGAGATGGGTTACCGTCTTTGGGATCCGCAGGTGCGGAAAATCATCTGCAGTCATGATGTAGTCTTCCATGAAGACAAAATGCATAGGCAGCATGAGAGAGTTGTTGAGATCCGCAGGGTCATATTTCAGGAGGAGCTGAGAGCTCCCGCACAGCCAGTTGGACAGCCTACAGCTGCAGCAGATGCTCATGGTCAGGGTATTGGACAGGCAGCAGGGAAGGCAGTAGAGCCTGCCGTGAGACGGTCTACTAGAGAAAGCCGTCCATCTGATAGATTTCAGACCTCGATGTATTATATCTTGGCTACAGATGCAGGAGAGCCTTTCACCTATGATGAGGCTATGCGCAGGGGTGACAGTCACTCCTGGGAGAGGGCTATGCAATCTGAGATAGAATCTCTACATAAAAATGACATTTGGGATTTGGTTTCCTTGCCTACGGGCAAAGCCTATTGGCCGTAGCCTATTCATAAAGTCCTTGAGCGCTTCCGCATGCAGGACGTAAAGCCTATTGGCTGTCCATTGCCTTCTTATGTGAAGGTATCACAGACTGATTGTCTACAGACAGATGAGCAGAGGGCCAAGATGGCGAAGATTCCCTATGCATCCGCAGTGGGCAGTCTTATATATGCCATGATAGCCACTCGTCCAGATATTGCCTTTGCAGTTGGTGTTGTGGTACGCTATATGGCTACACCTGGCAAGAAGCATTGGGATGCCGTGAAGGGTATCATGAGGTACTTGAAGGGCACTGCAGATATGTACATATGCTATGGCAGCTAGGATATAGGAGTCGTGGGGTACACTGACTCTGATTATGCAGGACATGCAGATAGTAGGAAGTCCACTTCTGGCTATGTATTCACATATGCGCCAAGTATGTTGCAGCCCCACTGAGGCTTGCAAGGAGGTCATTTGGTTGGGTTGTTTGGTTGCTGATCTTAGTATTGATGCTATCCCTACACTGCATTCAGATTCTGAGTGCTATTTAATTAGCCAAGAATCTGGTCTTCCATGCGAAGACGAAACACATTGAGGTCAGGTATCACTTCATACATGGGGTCATTGAGGACAAGTCTGTTGATCTTATCAAGATCTCTGACCAGAATCCTGGAGATTTGCTCACGAAAAGACTCTCTATAGAGCGCTTTGCCTTCCTCAGGAGGTTGATGGGCGTGGGATGAGATGACGTCTTTCCTCATCCTATTGTACATGTGTACATGTACTGTCTTTTTTCTTTTTCTTTTCACTGCTCACTAGGGCAGATTCACCTTTAAGTGGGAGGTTGTTGGGGGTAAAGGCGCCTCCGCCTAGCCGCCCGTGTATTACTACACTGACAGTCATCGCCACTGCACACTCTGCAGGTGGTGAGCGCCCGTCACTGTCACTTTATTCTTTATTCTTTTAGTGACAGTTTGAATAAAGGAAGGCCCGGTCACACATTGTGAGTGTTGGAGTTCCCATTTTTAGTCTCTCCCTTTCTTGCTCTTGCTCTCCCGCCATAGCTCTCAAGTCCAACCTTCGATCCGTCGCTCGGGTAAAGGCGCCTCCACCTAGCCGCCCGTGTATTACTACATTGACAGTCACTGCCACTGCACATTGCAGGTGGTGGGCGCCCGTCACTGTCACTTTATTCTTTATTCTTTTAGTGATAGTTTGAATAAAGGAAGGCCCGGTCACACATTGTGACTGTTGGAGTTCCCATTTCTAGTCTCTCCCTTTCTTGCTCTTGATCTCCCACCATATCTCTCGAGTCTAACCTTCGATCCATCGCTCCCTTTCACAGTTTGGAGATTTTTTGCAAAAGAGTAGGTTTTCATCATATAGGAGTAACTAGATTTTTCAAACAAGTTTTTTTAGCTTACGTTAATTGTGTTTATAGTCTGAATAGGTACTCCATTGCTCCGTTTTCACCCCTAGGCAACCAGATGATAGTCTGCAAGGACCATGTGGTAGCTTTTTTGCATTAGGTGGCATCAATTTTTGCATTTTGACCAATACACAAATTTGTGTTTTTGCACATGCCCGCTTTCTGGCATAGGCATTAGCATATTTTTATAGGCGACAACTTCTTTAGCCTTGGCGACAACTTTTGTTGTGGCCGATGGTTTTTTGAGCAAGTGATAGTCTCTTGGTGGTGGGTGACAGTTGTTTCTTTGTCGAACACATCTTTCTAGGAGATTACAGGTTCGAAGATGTCTTATTACAAGCTCTTTGTTGACTTAGAGGATGAGGCCTCTATTCCTTCCTTTGAGACATAGAGAGATTTTTGTGCTAGTTCACGTAATGATTGGAGGTCACCTAGCCCATTTATTTGGGAACCCTCTCCTCCCTGTTATCTCCATGTTTCACAAAAGGCATGCTGTGCTAGCCTTCATATGCCATTCATGGCACTATCTATTCAGGTGCCCATATTCCCTCCTTTACCCAGAGCAGACCGGCTTGATGGTTTGAACTACTTACTTTGGTCATGTAAGGTGGAGTGTATCCTTAATACTTTCGACCTTTTGGAGTTTGCTACCCACCCTATTCCCTATCGGTGGAGGATCCCACAGATGGATCGTTGATGGATTGTGTGGCCTTATGGGATTAGCTTAACTCTAGGGCCCAATCTTTCCTCTTTATGAGCTTACATGATTATGTCCCAGTGCATATGTGCAGGTTGTGGCAAGCAGTTGAAGTGTGGACAAAGCTTGCTTCTTTGCATCATCAAAAGATATTTACCCATCAAATTACTCTCGAGAAGAAATTACAAATGCTCAATGTTGATGATTCTCCTTCTGCGTGAAGGATTATATCAGTAGGTTGGAGGACATCAGTGATGAGCTTGTGTCCCTTGACAAGATGATCTCTTCGAAGGATATGGCTATGATTCTTTTAACTTAGCTACCATCTCCCCGATTTGATGTCTTCTACACCGGCCTTCTTACATCGAGGACCCATGAGAAGCTTCTATAGGAGGAGCTTGCCCCTCCTATTTTGGAACAAGTGCGCCAAAGAGGTAGCTAGTGGGCCCATCTCCACCAAATCTTTTGTTGTAGGTTCAGGAGGGGGGAAGAAGAAAGGAAAGTCAAAGCTAAAAGATTGGAGAGTTCTTGAGGCTCTGACTCTGAATGGAGAAGCCTAAATTCCCATAATGTGGAAAGGGGACACATCTAGAGGAGAAATGTTGGTAGAAGTACCCTCACCTTTGTCGGGGAGAGAAGGATGGAGCTCAAATGTCCGGCCTTCTACCTCTATTGCAACGGTTACCCATGAGTCAGTGTTCCTTCATATTGTTGACTCAGAGGAGCCTTCTTTAGTGGTTGGCTCATCTTTTGAAAGGCCTTGGTTGGTTGATAGTGGAGCTTTTGCTCATATGACTCCCAAGATGCGATTTGTTGCGGGATCTATGTCCTTTTGAGGGTTTAGTCAATGTTGGCGACATTGTATTGGTGCCTATTTGCAGTGTTTGCACTTTGCCTTTATTTCCTGACTGTGCGTCAAGCTTCCTTTCATAGGCCCTTTAGGTTCCAGACTCGGGCTTTCCACTCCTCTTAGTTTATGGCCTTACTAGGCTTGGTATCCGGGTTGTCTTCATCAAGCAAGCTGTTTGTATTGAGGATTCTACTATAGGGATTATTATCGCAACGAATTGGTAGGAGTGTAGGCTTTACATGCTCCATTTTCCTTCTTTTATGTAGGGTCCTTTGAGGAAGTTTTTTATTGCTACACCCATTCTCGCTTGTGCACCATCTTTTCCACCAGTTTCTTTCCATCCCCCACCTTCTCCTCTGTTGGTTTCCTCCTACCCCCCATCCCTTTCAAAGGGGGACAATTTTGATGATCTGGTTGTGGATTTCTTTCCCCCTAGTGTTTCAAAGGGGGACTTTCCATGATCGTGAGGAGCTTCTTCATCGGCAGTCTTCATCGATAGACTTCATCGACATTGGCATTCCTCTTGCCATCCTAGGATTCGTTACTTGCTTGGCCTTCTGCCACATCCAAGAGCCAAGAGGGGGTGTTAGCAGTCATGTTTGTCATGCCTTGCTATCTCTTCCCTATGAGCCTCTCAGTTTGAGTCAGACAAGGACTTTTGGAGCTCTAATAGGTTTGTCATGTGTTTTGATGGGAGAGACTACTTATTCGAGAGTGGCTATTTGGGTCCATTTCTTTTATTTCTTGGGTTCCAATGTATTTTCCACGAGTAGTTTCTACATTTTCTAGGCTATCCACACCTACTAGACATTGTCCTTGTTGCTAGTTGGATTTTTTGCTGGCCATTTGGCATTTTTAGGCATTTATTATACCATGACTAGCATTAAATGCTATTAGCCAACATTTATGGAATTCCAAGGTTTCAATAGGCTAGTTTAGGGTTTTTGTAGCTATTTATAGCCATTTTCCACTTTGCAGTCATTCATAGCATCATCTTCCTTCTTCCTTGGCAAGTGTACACTTCGACTTCATCATCTTTCTCTGTCTATGGTACTGCTATCATCATCAACCTGATTTGGTGCGCTCACTGATGCTATGGACTGTGTGCAGCAATTGATCAGTCCATCATCATTGTATCAACATTATTCTTTAGTTAGTGCAATATTCTTTTCTCATCTTTTGCATGCTCTCTCTGTCTCTTTCTTTGCTTCTCTCTATGTTCATGTTTCTCTTCAGTCATGCACTCTCACAAAATCATCATTCTCTAAATAATGCAATGAAGCTCCTTTCTAAACGACGGCTATATTGCCTAGCACTCCGGTGATATTGCAAGAGCTAAAAAGGGCTTGCATGCATTAAGGTGGAGAAGCTACATCCTTAGATGTATCTATCTAGAGGGTAAGTTAGCACCAAGGGAGATGTTAAAATGTATGGTGCTAGAGGCAATGCTACAAGCACATGTCACATACTATATGCCTTAAGTAAAGAGGAAGAGTGTACTCAAGTTGCAAAAGCTATAAAAGAATATACTTGGCACAACTATCAATCAAGCATGTCTCTTGCATGTGATCTTGATTGTCTACTTGTTCTTGTTCTTTCCTCCATAGTTCACTCTTATCTTCTTGCCCAAACCATGGTTTATAACATGATAGTCTATGCATATAAACATGAATCCATCCTTCTTTTTCACCAACAATATTAGTGAAGTGTATGGAGAATAATGTACCCTTGTTGGAGATAATTAATTGATTGATTTGCTTCACTAGCTTCATTAGTGCTAAGGTGACAAGATGGTCGACTAATGGATTTACTCCCTTGTAGAACATAAATACTATGCATTATAGTATGTTTGGGAGGTGGTGAATCTAGAGGCTAATTAGGGGGGGAACACAATGTTATATTCCTTAGACAACTAGACATCTTATTATGCATGTGGTAGAGAAAGAGAAGAAGAGCCCTTAGGAGAATGCTATAATGATGAATCTTATTTTAAAGAGCGTAGAGAAAGGGCATATATTTAATATAAGACATGGATATGTGAAGAAAAAAAAGCAAACAATACATAACAATAATAGACTTACTCTATGTCATTATGTTTGGCAAAATAATAAAGTTCAATTATATATATAAGAGGGAATGGTCAAACATTTTGCTTACCTAGTAACAAAACATACCCATCATTATTATCAAATACAATAGTGTTATGCTCATAACTATATTTTAATGTGCTACCTAATCTATGCAACCATTCTTGGCCTAACACCACATACCTAGTCATGTTCATAACTTGGCAATTGAATTTCGACGTATACTTATTGAAATCGTAGTTGAAATATGCATGCATAATAGGCTCATGTGAATCCTTCTCCATTTGGTGGAAAAAAGGAAGATGTGTTTGGACCCGTTTGAGAGAAGTAGTTGAATTCGTGTGATTGTGACATCATTGATGATATAAGCAACTTACTTAAGCCTATACAATAGGCTTATTTTGATTGTAAAAAACAACTCTTTGATCTATCAACATGAATACAATTCTACTTCGCTTCTAGCTCATCTCTCTTACTTTCTCTTCATCTCCACACATACATTCTCTCTTACACATAATCATGAGCACTTTAAGGTATCATCCACCATGGCTATGTTGTAAAGATATTGAATATGTGGATACCAAAAATACCAACATGGTATAAAAGCACATGGCTCTAGATTGTGCATACTTAGTTTACTCTTATAACCTCATTAAGGAATAATCACTCTTTTTATTATTTATCAACTATTCTTGGCATTTCATCATATCTTATCTTATTATCTTCACCTAGCTTGGAGCTTTCAAATCTCCTAGATTCTCTCTTTTTTATTCTCGTTCTCATTGATTCTCTCACCTAGTTCTTCATCCATCCTTATTCTATTCTCTCTTCACCAACTCTTATCATCATTCATCTCACCTACTCTCCTATTATATATTTTTTCTATTTTTGCATCCTCTATCTACCTCCTTAATCCTATATTCTTGCATCTTAAATTTCTTTAGAGAGACATAGAGAGAGAAAAAGAACAAAAGAAAGAAATTTATATTAACATCTACTCCATGTCAACATCACATTATCATTGATTGCTCTTGCCTAGAGCTACAACTGTGTCACACTCAGCTCAAAGATGAGTGTCATTATCAAGCAACCAGTTTAGACAGTCCCTCCAGGTCAATCCATAGTATCTTGATTAGAGTTAGCCAAGAAATCATTCGACACCTACTCAGTACATCAAAATGCAATAATTCAACACATGTAGCATATTAGCTCTAGTGAGCTTCACACGTGTGTCATTTCTCCCGCTCAACATCAATCTGGTGCAATCTATGCCAATGAATCTCAACAAATCAACGTTATATCCAACGAAACAGTGGGCTCTAGCATTATCAATTACTTTATCAGCACTATTGTTTTGAAAATATAAGCTTTTTAGGTTATAGGATTCTCATTAAGGTTAAAATCTTAATATGCTACCTTAAAATCTTTCATTCACACTACAATTCTCAAGCCCCTGTCCACATTGAGGCTAGTTTTACTTCAGCTCCATTTACGCTTCAGTATCACAAGCTCAATATCATATACAAAAGGTTTTGAACAAGGAGCACAACATTTTTTTGAATCAACTTTAGAAAGAAATCCTAATAAGGTCAACAAGCTTTGGGACTCTGTGCTTTATGTTTTTATACCATGTTGATAGTATCATATTTGGATGCTACAAATAAGGGAGGGCTCCTAAATCTACCTACATTGGATTAACTCATCAAGGGGAACAATGTGTCAAGATTGTGGGAGAGAAGGAAGGAGTCTCACTTGTAGCTTTCTTGCTTGCACAATGGGGGAATACACACAAGGGTGGAGGCTGAAAACAGTTTTCCTATTCTTAGTTGTGGAAGCCAAAAGAACTCAAGTACAAAGAAATAGAAGAACCCCTAGATATGGGTCTCAAAACAAACTCAACTAACTAAGGTGGCATACTAACTGAGCCACGAACTAGAGTAGATAAGGATAGCTATCATGTAGCTATTATTCAGGGGCGGTGTACCAACCGCATCTGCAACTGACAAGTCGGTGACATAAATACACAACGGTCACCCTGGCGTATCACGAGTGGAGCTCGATATCTCAACACTCCCCCTTGAGCTCAATCCCAGTTCCTGCACACCAAGCAGGTCTCTGAACTTGCGCAGCTTCTCTGCGCCCAATGCCTTCGTGAATATGTCAGCTACCTGATCCTCTGTGCTGACATAAACTAGATCAATAAGACCTAGTAAAACCCTCTCTCGCACATAGTGATAATGCACCTCAATGTGCTTTGTTCTAGCATGATAGACTGGGTTATTTGCCAAGTGTATACTACTCATGTTGTCACAATAAATGACAACTGGCCCATCTGTAGACTGATGCATATCATAAAGTAGCTTATGCAACCAAGCTACCTCACATGCAGGCATTGCTGCACCCCTGTACTCAGCCTCTGTGCTCGACAAGGCAACTGTAGGCTGTTTCTTGCTGCTCCAAGTGACTACAGCACTCCCAAAAGAGAACACATATCCACTGGTAGATCGTCTATCAGAAATACTACCAGCCCAATCAGCATCAGTGTATCCATGCAACTGTATCTGAACCCCAGTCTCATAAAATAGTCCATACTGCAATGTGGACTTCACATACCTGAGTATGCGTCTAGCCGCATCCAAATGTGGTTTCCTTGGAGCCTGCATAAACTGACTTACCAATCCAACAGCATAGCTCAAATCTGGCCTGGTAATAGTCATATAAATCAAGCTTCCTACTATGCGTCTGTACATAGTAGGGTCTTCCAGAAGCTCACCTGCATCTGCGCTTAGCTTCACATTCTGCTCCAAAGGAACTGAAATTGGCTTATAGCCTGTCATCCCATATTTGGACAGCATGTCCAATCCATACTGCCTCTGCAAGAGCTGTATCCCACTTGGTGATCTAATCACCTCAATGCCCAAGAAATAACGCAGCTCTCCCAAATCCTTCATCTCAAACTTCTGCTTCAATAGCATTTTCACATGAAGGATATCTTCATCACTGTCACCTGTCATAATCAAATCATCAACATAAATGACAAGTAGCATAATACCTTTCTCTGTTTTTCT
The DNA here is from genome assembly GCF_053477565.2 of Lygodium microphyllum. Taxonomy (NCBI): domain Eukaryota; kingdom Viridiplantae; phylum Streptophyta; class Polypodiopsida; order Schizaeales; family Lygodiaceae; genus Lygodium; species Lygodium microphyllum. Next base: position 42,184,225 of record NC_141158.1, read on the forward strand.
CACATAAAGTGAGAAATCTGCCTTGGAAATCTGAAAGCCAATAGTGACAAGATACTGTCCTATCTTGTCAGACCATGCTCTAGGTGCTTGCTTCAAGCCATACAAAGCTTTCTTCAACCTGCAAACAAACTCAGGATGAACAGCATGCACATAACCTGGTGGCTGCTCCATATAGACCTCTTCTTGCAAATCACCATGCAAGAAGGCATTCTTTACATCCATCTGATGTAAAGACCATCCCTTTGATGCAGCCATAGCAATGACTGCTCTTACGGTTGCCATCCTTGCAACCGGACTGAATGTTTCTTCATAGTCAATGCCATATGTTTGTGCATACCCCTTGACTACTAATCTTGCCTTGTATCTGTTCACAGAACCATCAGCATTGTGCTTCACCTTATAAACCCACTTACAGCCAATTGCATTCTTACCTTTAGGCAAAGGTACCAATTCCCATGTAGCGTTTGCTTCCAAGGCATCCATTTCTTCATCCATGGCTTTCTCCCATTTTTCTTTTCCCATGGCTTGCTCAAAAGAAGTGGGTTCTGGTTCCTGTATCACCTTGACCATATATGCATAGTGAATGGCTGTAAATCCATCATATTTCAGCCTATCCACAAGATACCTAACTCTGGTAGACCTGCGCAAAGTGGGTTCACTCCCAGGTGCTCTCAAAAAATCCCTGGTCTTCCTTACTCCAGGTGTAACAATAGAAGGAATACCCAACTCATCATCAATGCTCTGTTCTGAGCCACTGGATTCACCATCCACATAAGAGTGACCTGCATTCACATCAAACACGGGCTGATCAACCTTCTCTTTTCCTTTTCGTGATACCTGCATACCACTATCTGCATTACTTTGAGAAGATTCTCCTGATCTCAATCTGCCTGTCCATGGCGAAGAATGTGAACCACTGCTAGAGGACGCTCCAGGTCCACTAATATTTTGTGACTGCTGCTGTGAATTCTGTGTAGCATTACCATTTTGTGCATCTACATCATCAATCACATTTACTGGTTTATACCAGCTACTCATCTCATCAAAAACAACATCTCTGCTCACTGTAAACTTACGAGTAGAAGGGTTATAGCATCTATACCCTTTTTGCTGCAGAGAGTAACCAATAAAGATGCACTTCTCAGCTTTTGGATCCAACTTGGATCTCAGCTCATCTGGCACATGTACATAGGCAATGCAACCAAAAATTTTCAAATAAGAAATATCTGGTTTCCTACCAGTATACCTCTCCTCTGGAGTCATTCCATGTATTGCTGCAGTGGGAGTCCTGTTCATTATGTAGACTGCTGTAGCAACTGCTTCAGCCCAATAAAAATCTGGCAAGTCTTTTTCATTGAGCATGGCACGAGATACCTCTCCAATATGCCTGTTTTTCCTTTCTGCATTTCCATTTTGTTGTGGGGTATAACTGCATGAATATTGCTGCTTTATGCCATGCTCCTACAAGAACTTTGCAAACTCATTTGAGAGGTACTCTCCCCCTCCATCTGACCTCAGGCATTTTATTTGCAGACCTGTTTCTTTTTCAGCCATAGCTTTAAGGGTTTTGAAATGCCCAAAAACTTCACTTTTCTTTTTCATAAAATACACCCAAACTTTTCTGCTATAGTCATCAATAAAAGTGACAAAATAATGACAGCCTCCAAGAGATGCAGCTTTAGTAGTCCACACATCAGAGTGGATTAATTCCAATGGCTTCTCACTCTCTTGAACATGTCTAGGAAATGGTTTCCTTGCATGTTTTCCAAACTGACAGGCTTCACATACCTTATGCATTTCTGCAACCTTGAATTTTGGCAATCCTGCAACAATATTTTGGGCATGCATTGATTTAAGTCGCTGTACATTAACATGACCAATGCGTTTATGCCAGATATCAATATCTGCAACTACACCGGTCCCATGTGCAAACATTGCTGCACTCAATTCAGACATGTCTGCATCCAACGTAAACATTCTGCCCTTCTTCTTTCCTTTTGCTATCAAGCGACCTTTATTTTTCATATCCTCAACAAAGCATCCATGAGGATTAAATCTGACCTGCAAGCCCTGCTCAACCATTTGACCGACAGAAACCAGATTCTCGGTGATATTCGGGACATGAAATACATCGGACAGGTATTTCTTTTTCCCATCCTGCATAGACAAGGGAATTTTTCCAATCTGCACAATAGGATGTGCAGTATCATCACCAGTCTCCACAAATCCTGGTTTTTCCATTTTCCTTGCATCCTCCATCCATTCTGCATGACCTGTCATGTGGTTTGATGCACCTGAGTCAACATACCATACATCATTGCTTTCTTCTGCACTTGTCACAGAATTGTTCATGTGCTGCACCATGAACAAATGCTCATTTCTGTCATCACCCTGTCTGCTGGAAGATGCATAATTCCCTTGTTGCAGTTTTCCATTCATGATGTCATTCTGCTTTTTATAGCAGTCTTTAGCCATATGATCCATTTTACCACAGTAGTAGCATTCAACATTACTGTTTGCATTTTGACCTCTTTGCCATCCACCACGATCTCTTTGGCTCCCCCTGCCTCTAGAGTTACCACGTCCTCCTCCATAGGACTGGTTTTCTTGAGTTTGCTGCATATTCTGATTTCTACCACGGCCTCCAAATCGGCCTCCTCTACCTCTGCCTCTACCTCTTCCAGCATTTGAGTAGAAGACAGCTTCTTTTGAAGTTCCTCCTGAAGAAGATGCACCACCATTTCTCTGTTCCTCAGAAATTAGAAGAGCAATCAACTCCTCAAAATCAGGAAATCTTTCACGAACTGAAATGGATGTCCGAAACTGTGCGTAATCCTTTCCTAGACCATTTAAGGTCACAGAAACTAAATCATCATCTTCCACTGGTGACCCAATGGAAGCAAGTGCATCTGCAATCTTCTTCACCTTCATGTGGTAGTCGTTGATGCTCATATTTTCTCTTTGCACATTATGAAGTCTTGCTTGAGCTGCATTTTCCTGGCTTGAGTATTTGTGCTGTACATTTTTGACAAAGTATCCCATGCCTCCTTTGGCGTACTTGCATCCTGAATATGCACAATCATAGAGTCTGAAATACTGATAGACAGCCAGTACATAACTTTCCTGGCTCTCTCATGCCATGCTTTGAATGCCTGCATTTGCTGTTGATTGGAAATATCAGGAAGAACTGGTTCTTCATTTCCTGCAACAAATTCCCAATATCCTTTTCCCATAAGGAAATTCGTCATTCTAAACTTCCATGCTTGGAAGTTGTTCTTGTCAAGCTTTTCAGTGATAATCTGTGAAAGAGAATCAGACGCCATTACAGAACACTGCAAAAAATTCTGTCACTGCAAAAAAACACAGCTTCACCCTCACAAGGGCAAATCTGCAAAACTGGCGAAAGTGGTATTTGACCACATAGTCACTTCCTAGTGACGATTTTGCATAAATAGGAACCAAGGATGATTCTGTAACTCCCAATGTCTCTGCACACGAGCATACGATGCAATATCTGTGGTTACTTTTCACCGACCTGCAGAACAGTGGTCGCACAACATAAAACAGGGCTTTTTTCTGAGTGCGTGCAGAAAACTTCCGCCTCCAAAACAGGACCCGAAATGGCCTCAAATAAAAAAAACAGGGTCGCCGGGAGAGCTAAAGCTCTCTTTCGCAGCATATACTGCCCTTTTTCTTCACCGCGAAGGGCGTCTCAACCTGAGACAATGCACTCTTGCAATTTCCGGCTGTGCTACCTGCAGAGATCTGCTCCCAAAACAGAAAATGAAAGCAACACTGCTCCTCTTACCAGAACACCGCGAGCTTGGCTTGCTTTCTTGAGCTCCTTACCACGAACAAGGCTCTGATACCATGTCAAGATTGTGGGAGAGAAGGAAGGAGTCTCACTTGTAGCTTTCTTGCTTGCACAATGGGGGAATACACACAAGGGTGGAGGCTGAAAACAGTTTTCCTCTTCTTAGTTGTGGAAGCCAAAAGAACTCAAGTACAAAGAAATAGAAGAACCCCTAGATATGGGTCTCAAAACAAACTCAACTAACTAAGGTGGCATACTAACTGAGCCACGAACTAGAGTAGATAAGGATAGCTATCATGTAGCTATTATTCAGGGGCGGTGTACCAACCGCATCTGCAACTGACAAGTCGGTGACATAAATACACAACGGTCACCCTGGCGTATCACGAGTGGAGCTCGATATCTCAACACAATGTATACAAAGTTTGTGCATCATTGGATCCTCAGATGTCCATGTCCAACTAAAATAAGTTCTTCATTGATAAACTACTCTCACCAAGATCAATATACTTTGGTTCTTCCATGCTCAAGTTCTCTCTTCTATTGAGAGTCACATTATGTGCTTGCCATTGATTATAATCAACTATGCTTAGTCTCTCACTTGGAGAATTTGAAGATTGTCATTGTAATGGCTAGGTGTATTTTTTAATTCTTGGTATCTTCTCTCATAATCGTAGGCTTTGTAAGTTTCAAAATTTTCTTTCCCTTGCAATCCTAGATCTCTAGATATTTTGTAGTGATCCTGGTCATCATCAGTGGTACTAGATGTCTTATAACTTTGTAATCATGGACTTGTTATGTAAGTTTTAGATGTCTTGTCTTTTTTCATTTAGAAGTTAGTATTACCTAGCCAATCTGTCCCATCTATCTATCCTATGCTACCTTGTTTGTCTTTTACTTAGTATTTGAGCCAGGGAGGATATTGAAATATGCCTCTCTAACATGCTTATATGAATTTTCCTCTATTTGGTAGAAGAAGGGGAGATGCATTTGGATCCACTTAAGAAGCAAAAACAAGGAATATTTACAAATAAGTTATAGTCTATATGTATTATTGAGCACTTAATAAAAAATGATGTCAAGTTCATTGCTGTGCATATGAAGGGTTGTAAAAGTTTTGCTTATTGTTTAGTACTCAATTGTATCATAATGGTTAAGAAGATTAGAAATTCAATTATTGAGAAGCTAGATAAGAATAACTATCCATCACGAAAGTTCCATATGATAACCTTCCTTATTGGAAAAGACCATGAGTTTGTTTCAAGTGAAGAAAAGAAACCAAAGCTAAGTGATCTTGTGACGGGTTTTTTACAACCTGGATTTCTACCACAAAATTTCGCCAAAATCCCTATCAAGAGCCTTACCCATAGCTTAAACCCTACATCTTATCACTTTGGGTTTACTCTTCAAGCACTAGGTGTGCTACATTGCTTATCGGTTATGATAACTCTAGCAAGTGGAAAAATAAGTTCTTAGGAGGGATGTTAATCTAAAGGGTAAAAGAGATGGATTATCTTAGTGAAGATGGAAATGTATTACACCTAGGGGTTCAGTGAGTGCATAGATTTTTTCAAAGGACTAGTCTCCAACTACACTTGGGCCCCACCTGCATCACCAAGATTTGGGATCTATCACTATCATTAGAGGACACCTCACCCTTGTACACAAGTCAATGCCCATATCATGATGTCATTTGGATCTTATAAAAAAGCTTATAAGCATGGATCCCCTCTATCACATGCTTATATATATATAAGGAATTAAAGTTAAAGTAAAATTTGAAAATCTTTTTAGTAATTTTGATAAATCCTAGGAAAAATCAAAATTTAAGAAAATTTCCACAATGCTTGACCGGTTTCGACTTGGTCTACAAAATTGCAAAAGATTTTTTTTTCAGATTCTTTACCGATTTGAAGTTACGAAGACGTAGACTGCTGGCTGCAGGCAAATTTATTTTCTTTCACCCTTATCGCATCAACTTTTCATTTTATCATTTTTGTAAATATATCATAATAATGTGCTATGGGCATCCATCTCTTGTAATCTAGCTCTCTTTCTCTAGCTTGTCTACCACCACCCTTGGCTTCTTGCATGATGACTAAGGTGGGGACTTGTCCCATCCACTATTCTTCATATTATCAAAGATGTCATATATAATCTAGGATTATGTTAATCAAGAATATTAGCTTAATCTAATCCCTCATGGAGGCTATATAAGGTGCCCATGGAGATGTAAAAAGAAAGACACAATCACAAGCACATGAGAGCACTCTAGATCACCAAGCCCAAAGGGGAGCCACTAAGAGCACATTATGCAATACCCTCATGCTGGTCCATGTCTTTGAGGTAAGCTATGAGTGAGTTTCTTTTTTTACATAGCATTCCATGAATACATAATTGAAAGATTTCTCTATCTCTTCTCCTCTTGTCTCCCTCTCAACTCATCTCTCTTCCTCTCTCTCATATTCTAATATGATGTCTAAATCATATATTGTCCATATCATATGTATTCTCTTCTAATTCTCTCTCTACATTCATACTTAAACTTATTAAGTAAGACTTTTCATATGCTGTATTGGTGAGGAATCTTTATTTTTTAATGTTATATATATGTTCATGGTAGAAATTAGGAGCCATCACCTCTCTTAACCTTCCATCATCTTCATTTCTCTAAAGATGGGCTACAAATTCTCTCTTGTGAAATTGTGCTTTGGTTCTTTCCATTTCCTTAGGAAAGTAATGTCCGAGCCTATCATCCCTTTGGTTAGGTGGTGTTCTTATTTTAGCTCTCTTAGTGAGGATTGAAGGCTGGTTGGGTAAATGGGTAAGAGGCCAATCCACTTATCTTTTCAGCTCTCACTATCTAGATGTCAATGTGATGTAGATGGAGTTTCAAGTAGGCAATACATGCTATAAGAATTCAAAAGGATGTAAGACTCAATACTAGAGAAAAGATATTTGAGTAATCCAGACTATGCTTTGTTGAGAGTATAGGCATATAGACCCTCCTTATACAAGAGTGGGTAAGGACATGCAAGTGTGAATGGTCCTGAGGGAAGGGGAAACCCTAACCCTAGCCAGTTGGGGCTGTATAAACAACCCAAGGGTCTATATCAACTTTTGAGTGAGAGTGATCCAAGTTGTACTTTCATGAGCAACTGAATAAGCAAGACTTGTTCTTGTACTTGTGAGATCTTTTCTTCCTCTTGTGCACACTTCAATCCTTGCTTCCACTCTGATTTTCCACATGGTATTAGAGCCACCTCAGCTTCCCTCAGCCTGAGTGCACATAAGACTTTATATTATTCTTCTTGCCTATTGATCTCCATAGCCACATCTTGACCCACCTCTATTGGAGCACCTAGGGAGAGCAAAGGAGAGCATTTCAGGTCAAGGTTTCTTCTGAAAAACTTCTCCCTAGCTCAAGGTGTAGCAGCGCGGCACGAGAAAACCCGCCCAACATTGTGGGCGCAGGAGGGCGACATTGTTGAAAGAGCAGGAAAATGCGTAGTCTGGGCAATGTGGCATCTTTGAGTGTGGCGTGATCTATAGGCGGTGCATTCTTCTTGGCCACCATAGAGCTTTCATAGCCCCTCTAGTGGGCCTCCCTCTAAGAGGATTTGAACTCATTCCCTCTCTATTGCCCACAATTAGCAAAATCCTAATTGTGGGTTTCTTGGTTGTCCACAATTAGTAAAACCCTAATTGTGGCTTCAAGCTCTCTTATTCTCATTTTTTTCAAATTGGGCATTATCAACATTGATTTTAATCACTAAAAAACCCTTATCAAGATTTATTACTACTCTATGTAGCTTAAATGTAGAGTTTCTTCTCATTCCATGGGCAATACTAAGCTCACAAAGATCGACCTACATTATGAGTAAAAGAATGGAAGTTGGTAAGAGTGCTTCTTAGAACTAGTGATGCATTCAAGTGATGCTTCTTACTATTTGTTGCTAGTAAATCAGAGAAATGAGTGTTATTGTGCTCTTCTCTGATTCATCCCATAGCATAGAGTTGATTGATGAGCCGTGTTCCACCAAGAACTCCTCTAATAGGCCACATCAGGAGGAGCCAGAAGTGTAGTCTAAGCTTACTTCACTAAAGCCAAGGAAAACAACCAAGCATAAAAAAAGGGTTGGTCAAAGGCAAGGACCACCTAAGTCCTATTTTGAAATACTTCATATATATGATTTTCAACCATTCTCAACCTTGAAGTTTTAATTGTAAAATCTATATTATTGTCATCCTTGCACTAGTGGCCCTTGTAAAGGATTAGACACTGCTAATTTCACTAAGAAAGTAGTAAGACCTTTCTATGGCCTTAGCCTACGGCAATCTTCGTTCTCAAATTTGTAAATTTAATGGTATAGACTTTCACCCCTGGCAAGTACTCATTAAGTACAAAATGATGGAGAGAGGTTATTGGCCTCTCATTCAAGGGAGTAGAGCTGTTGATCCTACAAATCTTTCTGATGTGGAGGATGATCAACATGCTCAAGCAATAATCATGTTACACTTAGATGAATATGTGATTCATCATGTTGATCAGCTCTCCACTGCCAAGGAGAAATGGGATGAGCTTGAAAAGCTCTATGGTGCTACATGTAAAAACACTAAGATTTTTCTTAAGTTTGAATTCTTCAGCTTGGAATATAGAGAAGGAGAAGACTTGAAAAAATTTATTTCTCGTATAAAAGACCTCATGCATAGCTTTTTTCAATGCAAGCACCAATCCATGATGAGGATGCTATTGCCATTCTTTGAAAAGCAGTAAAAAAGGTCTTTCCCACACTTGTAACAACCTTTACTAATATTCCCAAACCTACCTTGGTAAGTTGTTGAGATATCGAGCTCCACTCATGATATGCCAAGGTGACCGTTGTGCATTTATGTCACCGACTTGTCAGTTGCAGGTGCAGTTGGTACACCGCCCATGAATAATAGCTAGATGACAGCTATCCTTATCTACTCTAGTTTGTGGCTCAGTTAGTATGCCATCTTAGTTAGTTGAGTTTGGTTTGAGACCCATATATAGGGTTCTTCTATTTCTTTGTACTAGAGTTCTTTTTGGCTTACACAACTAAGAAGAGAAAAATTGTTTTCAGCCTCCACCTTTGTGTATATTCCCCCATTGTGCAAGCAAGAAAGCTACAAGTGAGACTCTTTCTTTCTCTCCCACAAGCTTGACATGGTATCAGAGCCTTATTCGTGGTAAGGAGCTTAAGAAAGCAAACCAAGTTCGTGGTGTTCTAGTAAGAGGATAAGTGTTGCTTTCATTTTTCTATTTTGGGAGCAAGTCTCTGCAGGTAGCACAGCAGGAAAGTGCAAGAGTGCATTGTCTCAGATTGAGACGCCCTTCGCGGTGTAGCAAGAGGGCAGTATATGCTGCGGGAGAGGCCTTTAGCCCTTGGTTCCTCTGTTTTTTTGATTTGAGGCCATTTTGGAGCCTGTTTTGGAGACGGAAGTTTTTTGCACGCACTCAAGAAAAGGCCTTGTTTTATGCTGTGCGACCACTGTTCTACAGGTTGGTGAAAAGTTACTGTAGAAATTGCATCGTATGCTTATGTGCAGAGACATTGGGAGTTACAGAATCATCATTGTTGCCTGTTGATGCAAAATCGTCACTAGAAAGTGACTGTGTGGTCAAATATCACTTTCGTCAGTTTTGCAGATTTGTCCTTGTGAGGCTGAAGCTGTGTTCATTGCAGTGATAGAATTTTTTGCACTGTTCTGTAATGGCGCCTGATTCTCTTTCACAGATTGTCACTGAAAAGCTTGACAAGAATAACTTCCAACCATGGAAGTTTAGAATGATAAATTTTCTTATGGGAAAATGATATTGGGAATTCGTTGCAGGAAATGAAGAAGAACCAGTTCTTTTTGATGTTTCCAATCAACAGTAAATGCAGGCATTTAAAGCATGGCATGAGAGAGCCAGTAAAGTTATGTAGTGGCTGTCTATTAGCATTTCAGACTCTATGATTGGGCATATTCAAGATGCAAGTACGCCAAAGGAGGCATGGGATACTTTATCAAAAATGTATAGCACAAATACGCAAGCCAGGAAAATGCAGCTCAAGGAAGAGTTGCACAATGTGCAAAGAGAAAATATGAGCATCAATGACTACCACATGAAGGTGAAGAAGATTGCAGATGCACTTGCTTCCATTGGGTCGCCAGTGGAAGATGATGATTTAGTTTCTGTGACCTTGAATGGTCTAGGAAAGGATTATGCATAGTTCCAAACATCCATTTTCGTCCCTGAAAGATTTCCTGATTTTGAGGAGTTGATTGCTTTTCTAATTTCTGAGAAGCAGAGAAATGGTGGTGCATCTTCTTTAGGAGGAACTTCAAAAGAAGCTGTCTTCTACTCAAATGCTGGAAGAGGTAGAGGCAGAGGTAGAGGAGGCCGATCTGGAGGTCGTGGTAGAAATCAGAATATGCAGCAAACTCAAGAAAACCAGTCCTATGGAGGAGGACGTGGTAACTCTAGAGGCAAGGGGAGCCAAAGAGGTCGTGGTGGATGACAAAGAGGCCAAAATGCAAATAGTAATGTTGAATGCTACTATTGTGGTAAAATGGGTCATATAGCTAAAGACTGCTATAAAAAGCAGAATGACATCATGAATGGAAAATTGCAACAAGGAAATTGTGCATCTTCTAGTAGACAGGGTAATGATAGAAATGAGCATTTGTTTATGGTGTAGCACATGAATAATTCTGTGACAAGTGCAGAAGAAATCAACGATGTATGGTATGTTGACTCAGGTGCATCAAACCACATGACAGGTCATGCAGAATGGATGGAGGATGCAAGGAAAATGAAAAAACCAGGATTTGTGGAGACTGGTAATGATACTGCACATCCTATTGTGCAGATTGAAAAAATTCCTTTGTCTATGCAGGATGGGAAAAAGAAATACCTGTTTGATGTATTTCATGTCCCGAATATTACCAAGAATCTGGTTTCTGTTGGTCAAATGGTTGAGCAGGGCTTGCAGGTCAGATTTAATTCTCATGGATGCTTTGTTGAGAATATGAAAAATAAATGTCGCTTGATAGCAAAAGGAAAGAAGAAGGGCAGAATGTTTACGTTGGATGCAGACATGCTTGAATTGAGTGCAGCAATTTTTGCACATGGGACCGCTGTAGTTGCAGATATTGATATCTGGCATAAACACATTGGTCATGTTAATGTACATCGAATTAAATCAATGCAGGCCCAAAATATTGTTGTAGGATTGCCTAAATTCAAGGTTGCATAAATGCATAAGCTATGTGAAGCCTGTCAGTTTGGAAAACATGCAAGGAAACCATTTCTTAGACATGTTCAAGAGAGTAAGAAGCCATTGGAATTAATCCACTCTGATGTGTGGACTACTAAAGCTGCATCTCTTGGAGGCTGTCATTATTTTGTCACTTTTGTTGATAACTATAGCAGAAAAATTTGGGTGTATTTTATGAAAAAGAAAAGTCAAGTTTTTAGGCATTTCAAAACTCTTAAAGCTATGGTTGAAAAAGAAACAGGCCTGTAAATAAAATGCCTAAGGTCAGATGGAGGGGGAGAGTACCTCTCAAATGAGTTTGCAAGGTTCCTGTAGGAGCATGGCATAAAGCAACAATATTCATGCAGTTATAACCCACAACAAAATGGAATTGAAGAAAGGAAAAACAGACATATTAGAGAGATATCTCGTGCCATGCTAAACGAAAAAGACTTGCCAGATTTTTACTGGGCTGAAGCAGTTGCTACAGCAGTCTATATAATGAATAGGACTCCCACTACAATAATACATGGGATGACTCCAGAGGAGAGGTATACTGGTAGGAAACCAGATATTTCTCATTTGAAAATTTTTGGTTGCATTGCCTATGTTCATGTGCCAGATGAGTTGAGATCCAAGTTGGATCCAAAAGCTGAGAAGTGCATCTTTGTTGGTTACTCTTTGCAGCAGAAAGGGTATAGATGCTATAACCCTTCTACTCGTAAGTTTACAGTGAGTAGAGATGTTGTTTTTTATGAGATGAGTAGCTGGTATAAACCAGTAAATGTGATTGATAATGTAGATGCACAAAATGGTAATGCTGCACATAATTCACAACAGCAGTCACAAGATATTAGTGGACCTGGAGCGTCCTTTAGTAGTGGTTTATATTCTTCGCCATGGATAGGCAGATTGAGATCAGGAGAATCTTCTCAAATCAATGCTGATAGTGATATGCAGGTATCACGAAAAGGAAAAGAGAAGGTAGATCAACCCATGTTTGATGTGAATGCATGTCACTCTTATGTGGATGGTGAATCCAGTGGCTCAGAATAGAGCATTGATGATGAGTTGGGTATTCCTTCTATTGTTACACCTGGAGTAAGGAAGACCAGGGATGTTTTGAGAGCACCTGGGAGTGAACCTACTTTGCGCAGGTCTACCATAGCTAGGTATCCTGTGAATAGGTTGAAATATGATGGATTTACAGCCATTCACTATGCATATATGGTCAAAGTGATATAGGAACCATAACCCACTTCTTTTGAGCAAGCCATGGAAAAAGAAAAATGGGAGAAAGCCATGGATGAAGAAATGGATGCCTTGGAAGCAAATGTTACATGGGAATTGGTACCTTTGCCTAAAGATAAGAATGCAATTGGTTGTAAGTGGGTTTATAAGGTGAAACACAATGCAGATGGTTCTGTGAATAGATATAAGGCAAGATTAGTAGTCAAGGGGTATGCACAAATATATAGCATTGATTATGAAGAAACATTCAGTCCGGTTGCAAGGATGGCAACCGTAAGAGCAGTCATTGCTATGGCTGTATCAAAGGGATGGTCTTTACATCAGATGGATGTAAAGAATGCCTTCTTGCATGGTGATTTGCAAGGAGAGGTCTATATGGAGCAGCCACTAGGTTATGTGCATGCTGTTCATCCTGAGTTTGTTTGCAGGTTGAAGAAAGCCTTGTATGGCTTGAAGCAAGCACCTAGAGCATGGTCTGACAAGATATGACAGTATCTTGTCACTATTGGCTTTCAGATTTCCAAGGCAGATTTCTCACTTTATGTGAGAAAAACAGAGAAATGTATTATGCTACTTGTCATTTATGTTGATGATTTGATTATGATAGGTGACAGTGATGAAGATATCTTTCATGTGAAAATGCTATTGAAGCAGAAGTTTGAGATGAAGGATTTGAGAGAGCTGCGTTATTTCTTGGGCATTGAGGTGATTAGATCACCAAGTGGGATACGGCTCTTGCAGAGGCAATATGGATTGGACATGCTGTCCAAATATGGGATGACAGGCTGTAAGCCTATTTCAGTTCCTTTGGAGCAGAATGTGAAGCTGAGCACAAATGCAGGTGTGGAAGACCCTACTATGTATAGACGCATAGTAGGAAGTTTAATTTATATGACTATTACCAGGTCAGATTTGAGCTTTGCTGTTGGATTGGTAAGTCAGTTTATGCAGGCTCCAAGGAAACCGCATTTGGATGCGGCTAGACGCATACTCAGGTATGTGAAGTCCACATTGCAGTATGGACTACTTTATGAGACTGAGGTTCAGATATAGTTGCATGGATACACTGATGCTGATTGGGCTGGTAGTATTTCTGATAGACGATCTACCAGTGGATATGTGTTCTCTTTTGGGAGTGCTGTAGTCACTTGGAGCAGCAAGAAACAACCTACAATTGCCTTGTCGAGCACAGAGGCTGAGTACAGGGGTGCAGCAATGGCTGCATGTAAGGTAGCTTGGTTGCATAAGCTACTTTATGATATGCATCAGCCTATAGATGGACCAATTGTCATTTATTGTGACATGAGTAGTATACACTTGGCAAATAACCCAGTCTATCATGCTAGAACAAAGCACATTGAGGTGCATTATCACTATGTGCGGGAGAGGGTTTTATTAGGTCTTATTGATCTAGTTTATGTCAGCACAGAGGATCAGGTAGCTGATATATTTACGAAGGCATTGGGCGCAGAGAAGATGCGCAAGTTCAGAGACCTGCTTGGTGTGCAGGAATTGGGATTGAGCTCGAGGGGGAGTGTTGAGATATCGAGCTCCACTCGTGATATGCCAGGGTGACCGTTGTGCATTTATGTCACCGACTTGTCAGTTGTAGATGTGGTTGGTACACCGCCCATGAATAATAGCTAGATGACAGCTATCCTTATCTACTCTAGTTGGTGGCTCAGTTAGTATGCCACCTTAGTTAGTTGAGTTTGGTTTGAGACCCATATATAGGGTTCTTCTATTTTTTTGTACTAGAGTTCTTTTTGTCTTACACAACTAAGAAGAGAAAAACTGTTTTTAGCCTCCACCTTTGTGTGTATTCCCCCATTGTGCAAGCAAGAAAGCTACAAGTGAGACTCCTTCCTTCTTTCCCACAAGCTTGACAAAAGTACCATCCAATCTTGTTTGGATGAAGAAAAAAGGAATCACAAAGAAGGAAGCATCAATTATACATCTACTCCAACATCTCGTGACCAAGCCTTGGTGCATACAATTGTCAATAAGTGTACTTTTTGTGAAAAGAAAGGGGTATACCTAGAAAAGATAAAATGTAATAAATTCAAGAAGATAAGACATATTACAAATAAATGTTCTAACATCCTGAAGTACTTAAAGGAATTGGAGGCTAATTTGGCTTCCCAATCCATAGATGATCGACTCTTTTGAGTCATGTATCCCTTCTACCTATAACCATCCATGTAAGCCTGTTCTATAAAGGCATCCTAATTTGGGTTAGGGGGGGCAGTCTTGTATGCTTTGTATTCCAATGCCACCTGGCATTGGGGGGGTGTTGAGAGTATAGGCATATGAACCCTCCTTATGCAGGAGTGGATAAGGGCAAATAGGTGTGAATGGTCCTGAGGGAAGGGGAAACCATAACCCTAGCCAGTTGGGGCTATATAAACAAACCAGGGGTCTACATCAACTTTCAAGTGAGAGTGATTCAAGTTGTACTTTCATGAGCAATTGAATAAGCAAGACTTGTTCTTGTACTTGTGAGCTCTTCTCTCCCTCTTATACACACCAATCCTTGCTTCCACTTTGATTTTCCACATGCTTTTGGGTAAACTCTTGATCCATAGTCAAGCCTTGTATAGCAGTCAACACTATTGTTGAGGTATAACTTCTAATGAAGTATCCATTGGTACTTGACCACATTGGCATTGGATGGACCACATTATTTCCCAAGTATTGGTGGCTGCAAGGGCCTCCAACTCAAGTTTCATTGCTGTGACAATAGGGTGCCTCATCAAAGGTTGCTTTATGGAAGTCGATGGTGTCAGCTTCATAGGGCTCATGTGGCAGGAGGGCATTGCCTTCTTCTTCTTCAATGGTGAGGATGATGTGAAGGATCATTGTAGCATGGATATCCTTGAATGATAACATACTTTCATATCCCATACATCCTTGTCACTTCCATTTATAAGTGAGATAGCATAGATATGAGTATTGAGTACTTAGGCAAAATTAGCTTCTTAATCAACATATAGTTAAAAAATTTGTGTGATTTGTTATTTACCAAAATATGGGCTCTATGTCCATTAATCACACTATGCATATGGGCCAAGTCATGGAGACAAAACATGGTTTGCCATAGGGAGGTGCTGAACCAACACTCGTGCTCATTACTTTGATTGACCAAAATATGGGCTCTATGTCCATTAATCACACTATGCATATGGGCCAAGTCATGGAGACAAAACATGGTTTGCCATAGGGAGGTGCCGAACCAACACTCGTGCTCATTACTTTGATTGACTAACTTGTATAGCTGAATACTCAAAATAAGCTTTCAAAGGAAGCATTGCACCATGTGTATTGATTTGTCTTTCATTTTTTTCTTATTAGGCTTAGTGCCCTTGAGTTGTGGACAATCCTTACATTCTTGAGGGCATTAGCACTTGAAGCATAACTTCTCCTTATGCATGATGCTACCACAAGCACTTCATTTGAGAGTGGGACTCTAGACCCTTTGGGATTCTTAGCACTATCATCTTTCAATGCAACATTGAACTTTTTATCTTTCCTACTAATGTCAATATAGACTTTAAATGTGTAGATGCATATGTATATATTTTCCTATCTAATGTATCATTAAAATACTTTATTTTTGATGGCCTCTTTTAGCATTTTAGGATATTGATTTTTCAGCTTAGCCTAGTACACATTGTCTAGACTCAAATGAAACCTCGAATCTCTTGAAAGTCATATAAGCCATCAAGTTTGAGAATGATTTCTTTGTCTTGCTCACAATAGGGTGCAATAATGGAAACATGAGAATTGTTGTAATAGATTGCACAAACACAAGAGAGAAGAGAAACATTGCAAATAAAGAACACTGCAAAAGAAATTGGAAAAAGATAGATGTTGGGGAAATGAAATCCATATACCAAGACAAGAGACACTATAGAACCAATAGTGAGTCATTGGTTGTGTGGGCATTGGTACCGGCTTCCTCTCTCCAATAGGATCTACAATGAGGATGGATATTGAAGATGATGTGGAAGAAGGAGCAACATCCTATAAATAAGCAATAAATGTGATCAAGTTGGCTATCATTAATAGGCCTTATTAATGTAATAAGTCAATAGAAATGATGTCAGGTGACTAAAAAACAAATGCCTAAAATTTGGTAACCACATTTACTATGGTATACAACCCATTAATAGACTTGCACATGAACTGATAATATCTATTTTATACTCTTTCGAATATTATGGATGATCTCATACAAGTCAATATACAATGATAATGACTCAAAATGGACCATGGATATCCAAGCAATGGGTGATCAAGCCACCACCAAGGTGCCTTCGAGAGAATGTGATGTTGATGTTAACCTTATCAACTTCTAAAAATAGAAAGTAGAAGGTTGTCATAGCAACTCTTTATGCCTATCAACAAAGCCTCTATAGTAGTGTATGTAACCATGGATTCCTCACCTTCGGTCTACTAAAGTGTCCCCTCATGTGCACTCAAACTAGGAGCAAATCCCACTTTGTAGCAACCCGAATAGCTCATCATAAAATTGGATGTCAATCCTAACTCTAGGATTTCAAAACTTACTTAACTTCATCAATGTGGAAGGGAAGACCCTCTTGGGGCCCTTTGCACATGTATGGAATATATAGGTGAGGTTGTATTACTCAACTTCTACCACCCTTTCACACTCCCTCTTTGGTTTTGGAGAGTTGTAGGGGATAACCACATCATCAAAAGTAGTTGACAATTGCGGGGGCCTTTATGGTCTTCCCCTTCATTACTAAAGATGAGCCCTTTTGTGCCTTGGTCTTCACCTTTGCCAAAGGGTCTAAATCAGAGTCAAAGTAGAATGAGGATAATTGCTCGTTGGGATGAGTCATATGATACTTTTGCTCCTCCATGTACAATGCCACTAGTTCCTTGCAATCCTTGCAAAGATGTTCCTTCTTATTGTAGTGATAGCACTAGACTTTCATCTTCTTCTTCCTATCACCCCTCTTTGTAGATGCAAAAGCCTCATATTGTCCATCATAGAAAGATGGAAGCCTTTTCTATAATCCTAATTATTCCTCATGCTCAATAAACATGGAGGACTCTTTTAGAAGAAGCTTGACCGCAACTGCAATGCTTAGTTGTATCATCCTTGATGGGCCATGACTTGAGAGAGAGGAGTATTAATATTCAAAATTGAAAAATTATAACGGGTATGTGTTTAGGGTTTCCAATGTTCATTTGGTAGCAAGCCAAGGTTTTGGGGGGAGAGATAGAGATGAGAAAAGAAGAAGAACAAGAAGAAAAATATGAAAAGAAGAAGAAGAGGAGGAGGAGGAGGAGGAGGAGGAGGAGGAGGAGGAGGAGGGAGGTGCCAATATACTCCAATGTGACATTTGCGAGGTAGAGAGAAAAGAAGCCGTACTGTTACTGCTTCTGTTGGGTACAAAGTCGACTCTCTGCACACTACAACAACTGAGTACGATGGTGATTTGAGCAACCAAGTCAAGTGAGATAGAAATCCATTGAATATCAAAGCCTATAGGTGAGCACCAAAAAATTTCCCTCTTCAATTTGGAGCCTTGTAAAACATTTCTAGCTTCTCCCACATGTTTGAAGCTATCCTATAGGAGGTAACTGCAAAAAGGGACTCTTTAGAAATACATATGAGAAGAGCATAATAAGTGCATGCATCATTTGTCTCCCAAACATCCTCATAATTGTCATGATTCTTATCTAATATTATAAGATCTAGAATTTGGGGATGTATAATAGCTCCTAAAATAATATACCACATCCACTTTTGCACAAACCATGCTTTCATCATGGCACTCTAGGTAAGATAATCACCTTTAAGCTCATCATCAATTGAACAACATGGATTTTCCATTGTTGAGGATAGGAGGATAAGATGAAGAAAAGAAGAGATATGGAGAGAAAATACACCCAAAACTTAGCCGAAGAAGTACTTGTTAAGAGTTCACACACAATGTCTACAATAGCTGATCATAAAATGATTGCTAAAAAGAGATCAGATAGGTGAAAACAAACAAAACAAAACCAATGAAGATCAAACATAGAACTAGTAGCCACCAAATGGACGTAAGAATATGAAGATATTGTCTCCCAGCATGTAGAGGGTCAAAAACTAGTAAATTGTTTTAGTAAACTCAACAATACAAGTAGAATAGTTGCCTAGGTTGTCTACAGATATAGGATAGATAAACATAGGTATACTAGGTAGAAAAAGGGTTGATTGGGCTATTGGGAGAGTCACATAGGCTATAGAATTAGTTGCAGTAAATAGGGAAAAGTAGATCAACAACAAAAGTTGGTGAAGATAGACGTACAACAATAGAAGGTAACATCAAGATACCTAACACAAACACCTAATATCATGTTAGAATAGTGATAGAAGTGTAAGAATTTGCCTACTGCAACTCTTCACATAAATGTTCAAAAGCATTGAGATTGCCTAGAGGACTTGTTATTTTCCCTTAGTGTTATTTTGACCCAATGGTAGACTCTATAGGCCTTTTCTATTCTTTGTGGAAACAAACCATAATATCTTCATCTAGCTTACCCTTTCCAACTCAGTGATCTTTGTTTTCATGGATTGGAGAGTGATTATTATAAATATTTTGATATCTCATGGGCCAATTGCCATAGCTTGATCCTCTATGACTTTCTCTTTTCATTTGATGGAGCTCTCAACTCTATTAGCAAGTTATTTTTCCTTCTCCTTATTTCCTTTTCATATGATGCCCGCAAAGTTGTGGCCATATCTTTCTTTTGCTTTTGGACATCTTCCTTCATTAGTTGTACTTCCTTGAGGGACTCCTTTTTCAAGCTGCACATAGTTCTTGATGGTATTTATCCTTCTTCCTACCCTTCTAAGTCTTTTTCTTATGCTCCTCATGGTTGGGCTCAGCTTCCTCTCTTGAATCAAGTAAGGTTAGCTAGGTGTACTACATCTTCAACCACAACAATAGCTTGTTTTGAAATTCCGAAAGCCATCATGATGACCCTAGATATTGCACTGCCATAAATGACGATACTCTATTTAGACTCAATGAGGCAAGTTTCTCCATGGAGAGTTGAACATGATGCACTTTGTTGAGGAATTCATAGACTAATTCCATCTAGAGCTCATTCAAATCTCATAAGACAATCTCACCAAAGAGTATCTCTTCCATAAGAGTCTTAGTGATTCTCATTGCATATGTTGTAGGCTTGTTCTAAGTGAACAACAAATGTAATACCTCTGCATGGACTCTAAAGTCTTCATTCTAAATGGTAGAGAACAATAGTCCATCTTGAATGAGACTGGGCTTATCATATCAACTTTTGATTCAACAAAGGACCTTTAGGGGTTTAGCATGTTTTCTTGATCCTTGCCAGAGACCTAAGACTAGTTTTACTAGTTTTGAGATAAGTGCTACTTAACTTTTTGTTCATTTCCTACCCCATACTCCACACTTGTCCTAATTTGAGGATCATAGTTTCAAAAAAGGTTGAAATGGGAAACCAAATTGGGCCATTGGTAGCCTTAATATAGTTTCCAAGTTCACACTTAGCCGCCAACTCCCTAATTTGATGATACTTCTTGATACTATTCTTCAAGTTGGCAAGTAATCAGAACCTCAAGACTCCAAAACCCCACACACTAGCTTCAAAACCAAACTCCTTGCATTGCTCTATGGAGAATATTAGCTTATCTTCATTATGAGAATCCTCGATGGAAACCAAAGTGGATAGTTTGACTAGTCAAAGTAATGGATTTTGTATAGTCACCACCTATACAACAAGAAAATGACATTTTGAGAAAATTTCAGTCGACTAAAAGAAATGAGGCATTGTATAAGAAATGCCTTCACCTACTATAAAAAATGAGAGGCTTATTTCTCCCCAACATTTGGAATGCTAGCAAGCTTCCTAGCTTGTTGAGTTGGTTCACAGTGTATATGTGACTTCTTGGTTTTTATTTCAACTTTAAAAACTTTTTTAAATTTGTATATACAAATATGGAGGTTTTTTATTTTTGTACATTGATTGGATATGTTTTAAGGAGCCACCACCTATAAAAGTTAGGATTATATTCGAGGGTAGCTAGGGGATCAAGATCAAAAGGTTGGGCCATAGGCATGCATAGGTAAGATGCGATATCATTGAGCAACAAGGGTCTGTTAAAACAACTGTGTAACGTGTCCCCCTGTCCACTTGTAGGACACGCCTTAGTAGCCCATCGGGACGAGAGTCTAGAAAGCGCCACCCGGCACTCCCAAGGAATGCCACGGGGTTTGCGATCTAGGTCTTCCTAAGTTTGCCACGAAGCGGAAGCATTCTAGTCGTTCCCACTTAGGACCGACCTGAATTAGGGTTTTCTTAATGGTCAAGTTCCTAGAAGGTAGCTGGCGTCGAGCCCTATACGAACTACTTTGCGCAGAAGCATCAGGGTCGAAGCAGATTTATACTGCACTTGGTTCAAGGAGAATGGGAAATGAGAGGGATGCGAAGCTCGATCTCTCTGCCCGTAAGGCATAATTCCATTCCGTTTCCCCTAAAACAGCATAAATCGGGACTCTAGCTCTATAGATTTTAAGTCATTGTTACCTTGCTGTCAATTCCTTTGAGAAATGTTTTTGGCCAACCGGGACCACCCTTCCGTAGGATGACCTAGAGTCACGTCCACTACACTTTCCTTGGGTTGCTTTAGTTATCTAATTACCTACCACATTTAGTTTTGACAAGCAAAAACAACTTCCTTAATTAACTAAATTAATCACTGGTTCCTTCACATAACTTAAGCACTAACACATAAAAACAATGTCAAGCAAGTTCCTTTTTCAACATTTGATATTTATTTATCAGTCTTTGGAATACATCAAATAAACCTGCCCGAAGGCTATTCTAGCAATCCACAGGGATCACTATTCCAAGTTCTGTCTATTGACTAGTATGTGGGCCTCGAGATTCCATCTCGAGTTACATTGGCCTCTTATGTAGGATCAAAAGGCAAGGGATTTATGACCAGAGCCTCCCCTAGCACCCAAGCGTCCTCCTGCTCCAAGTAGTACCCATGGATAGACCTCTCGTGGCGGGTTCAGTCCACATACCTGGCGCGGCTAACAACCCCCTTGGATAGGGTCAGGCAGACAGTCGGAGGTAACTGGTACTGCCTCTCCCTCCAGGATTTCAACTTGAAGCATTAGTTATTTTTCTTGAATTAGATTCCTTGAGCAAATAAGTACAAACAATGCACCTAAATATACAATCACGAGCATTCCAGTGGTCGTTTGTACGGCCAACTGCTAAGGTGTGTTTCCTTCTCCCCGAATGCTTCCAGCATTCGATCCTGGATCTTGGCAAGATCCCAAGGGTTTCCTAAGCTGAGTTGCTTATTTACCCTCTTTCCTTGGGTTAGGGTTTATACCCTGTTGACCCAAGTTATCAATACCTTAGGTTTCCTTATATTAAGGTCAATAAATCCTGGGCAATCTCATCGCCCTAACTTGGTTGGTCAATTGCTTTCTTGGCAAATTCGTAACTCCCCTAGCTTCACAAATCAGTCTTCAAGAAAGAGTGTTGAAGCAGGAGGACTAATCAACTTTCTAGAAAATTAGACTTGTAATTAGAATCCGTCAAACTTGGTCTTAAGCTATAGCAATACTATTTTGTGATTTAGACACAAGACCATACGATGTTGCAGGTTGTTGCACGAGATAGGTGTCAGCATCTAACTTGTGGGATTTTTTTCTCATCACACGGTATTCCTTGGTCAAGAATACCTTTGATCAAGATGTAGGGTTTGGAGTCCTATTGATCCAATCCAAAACATTGACCCTACTAGGTTGATAGTCATTTTGGCCCTAGGGTTCCTAAATTCCTTGTGGAGACCTAGTATTTGGCCAACTGACCCTTAGGGTGAGAACCCTAGATCATTCTTGCATGGCGATTAAATAATACTAACATTTCGTCGATGTGGGTAGGATCTTTAAGATTGAAAGTATTAAGTCGGCATCCCAAGTGCGATACTAGGCAGAATTTTATCATAGCTTAACCCTACCTAGCACATTGAGGTGATCATCATATGCTAACTAATCAGACCTTTATGATTCTCATGTAAGCTACTCAATTATACGCAAATTACTTAGTTGATCTAGCCAACCCACGATTTAAGATGATCTTCCCTTTTAAAGATGCAAATAATTTCTTCTAAATTTGCAAGTACTTCCCTCTAAAGGATGTAGTATCCGCAAGATAGGTGAGATGCATCATTCCATGTGAATATGCGAATTCAAGATCGTAGACCTTTTTGCAACTATAGGATCTATAGTGATATTTTCTTTTCCTTGCCTTATGCGACGTTGATTTACATTTAGAACTATTCTTATAAACCCTACGTTTAATGCATTGAATTCAAGGTTTAATATGAAGACGCATCCTTTCCCAAATTCAAACTTTGATAAAAGAACTCCATGCATGAGCGAATGCCATGAGTCCATAATTGATTTGATCCTTCCTTTATCACTTAACCCAACCTACTAAAATGTAACTATCATCGCATGCAACTTGCAAAGTTTGTAAATCCTTTCCAAGCATTGCGACTATTTGGACATTATTTAATGGGCGTCTACGGTTATCTTATACACGAGTCACAACTAGGGAATTATTACATAAGTGCTGTATATGTTATATGCCCTGTCCTTTGCATGATGCAACAAGGATGCCTTTGCACAATTCCGTCTTTTTACTTATGCATCATACATTCAGAGTTGCAACTACCCTTGACCATGGAAGTGCAAGCAATTGCAAATACTCGACATGCACTAAACTTTGTAAATCGAATGAGTAAATGCATTTAAAACTTCCCTATGAGAATTAAACATGCTTTATGCATCTTTTCCATGTGGAAATATTTCTCAGAACTTGGGTATTTGAATTCAGGGCATTGTCCACTCTTGTAGTTTGGGTGGAAGCTACCGCGTCGTATGCTCCTCTCGCCTTTTGCTTAGGAGCCATTGATGTAGTAAATTTCATATCAGCAACTTCCCCTTGGCTCTCTTATGCGTTATGAAGTCACTTTTGCCCGAGATTACTTTCCTGCGCAGAAACTGGGCCTTGCAAGACACGGTTTTAAGAAAAATCGGAGGCAGGGGGTGAACCAGGGCTAGGGAAGCTTCAATTAGAAGCTTCTAATAGAAGCTTCCAAGATTCTGGAAACAGGGGTGACATGTAATGGAGAGGATGAAGAAGATCACGATGAGGGAGATAACAACGACGACGATGGCGATGATGATGATGGCGATGGAGGTGGCAACGAGAGCAATTGGACGATGGCAGGCAGCTCCACAGGGCGGCGACAGTAGCTCACGATCCTCCTCTCTCCTCCCTCTCAATATTGGGAGGGGGGTTCATATATAGGGTTGAGGGGGGGGGGGGGGGTAGCCACACAAGTGGCGGTTGCATGCCTCTCTCCACCATGCCTCTCCATACACCTACTCAAGCTCCACATATACTCCCTCTGCCTGCCATACAATGGCTGAAGGGGAGGGAGTTAATAAAAAAATTTACAAAAATTATCCCTTTTCTTTCCCGTGAAGGGGTGTTCCCACGTGGGCTACAGTTGTTTTTAGCCACGGTCTCTTATGCACAACGCGGGCTGGAGTTTGTTAGTGCACGAAGAAGGAGCATTTAGGCCAGAGTTTCGTAGTTGCGGGAGATTACTTCGGATTTCTTTTGCGCGGGATCTAGAGTTTTTCATTATTTCGTTTTGGAAATATTACATTCTCTCCCCCTTAGAGGAATCGAGATGTCCTCATCTCGAGAAAATATGGGGGTATTGTTGGTTGAGAGCACTTTCATCCATCCAGGTGGCATCCTCTTCGGGATAATCTTTCCACTGGATGAGGTATTCTCTCAAGGTCTTGGATCTCAAATGCCTCTCCCTAACATCTAAGATTGTGTCAGGATATAGCTCAAGGACTCCTTGGCTTGGCATTACAACTTGTTGATCATCAAGCACATGGCTAGGGTTAGGCACATACCTTTTCAATAGACTGATATGGAATACATTATGAACTTTTAGGTTTTCAGGGAGTTGCAGTCTGTAAGCATTAGGCCCTAGGCACTTGAGAATCTTGTAGGTCCCACAATACCTTAGACTAAGCTTTTTGCATTCACCCAAGGATAGGGAACTCTTCTTTGGACGTATGCGAATGAAGACCATATCACCTTCAACGAAGGATCTGTCTTGACGTTTCAAGTCTGCGTAAGCCTTCTGTTTGTCCTTGGCGGCTTGGATGTCCTGTCTTATTGATTTGATTTGATCATCCATGTCTTACAGCATCTGCCTTGAAGCTTCAACCCTCAAGGTTGGATCCGAAAAGCTCAAAGGACTATGACAATCGTGCCCATACAATGCTTGAAAAGGGGTCATCTGAATGCTTTGTTGGTAAGAAGAATTGTAGGTAAACTCAACCAGTGGCAAATATTGAATCCACTTTTTGGGTTCGCGACAGAGTGTGCTCTAAGCATATCTTCAATGACTTGGTTGACTCGTTTTGTTTGACCATTAGTTTGGGGATGATAGGCTGTACTGAAACAGAGTTGAGTCCCAATAGCCTCGAAGATAGCCCTCCAGAAGTGTGATGTGAAGAGAGAGTCACGATCACTAATGATTCTTCTGGGTAACCCATGTAGTTTGAAAATCTCCTTGATGAATAACCTTATGATGTCTAAGGCTTTATAGTTTATCTTAACATGGATAAGATGTGCAACCTTGGTGAGCATATCTACCATGACCATAATGGAGTTGTATCCTCCCTGAACTTGGGGCAAGCCAACAAAAAAGTCCATACTAATGAATTTCCATTTCATTTGGAAAATTTTAAGTGGTTGCAATTTCCATGGCATTTTGACATGTTCAGCCTTAATGTGTTGACAAGACAAACATTCCGTGACATATTTGAGAACGTCACCTTTGAGCCTATCCTAGTAATAGCTCTTCCTGACCGCGTTAAGGGTCTTGGTATAGCCAGGATGTCCTGAGAAAGGGGAGTCATGGGCTTCCCAAAGTATATTTTGCTTGAGTGATTGGCTTGCCGAGATACATAATCTTGTCCTATAGTAGACAAGTCCACTATTGATAGAGAATTCTTGGTACTTTGTTTGTAGCTTTGGGTCTTGATCTTTGATGGGAATCTCCCTTAGCAATTTTTGATAGGTTGGGTCATGGCATGCCTCTTCTCTAGCTAGCTCAAGAATTGGGTTGTTTGGCATGGATACCTTTGTGGCTAGAGATCTTGCTGTTGATGGATCTTGCAAAATCAGAGAATTCAAAAATGCCTTGCGACTGAGTGCATCGGTAACTACATTCTCCTTATCAGGCTGGTATTTGATTTCAAAATCATATTCTTCTAGCACTTCAATCCATCGACGTTGCCTCATATTGAGCTCATTCTGGGTGAAAATCCATTTAAGACTTTTGTGGTCCGTCACTAAGGTGAACTTGTTACCCAGCAAGTAGTGTCTCCAAACTTTGAGAGCATGGATGACAGCCAACAACTCCAGATTGTCACCATAGTTATTTTCATGGTTCTTCAATTTCCTTGAAGAGTATGCTACGTGATGACCTTCTTGTATGAGCACATATCCTAAGGAAAGTGCGCTAGCATCAGTTATTACTTCAAACTTCTTACTAAGGTCAGGAAGTTTCAGGATGGGTACTGATACCAAGCTTTGCTTTAGTTTGTCAAAGTTGGTCTATTTAGTAGGTGACCATACAATTGATATTTGCTTCTTTAGTATATCAATTAGAGGTGCTGCAATCAAAGCATAGTCTTTTTGATAAAGACCCTGTACCATCCTCTCAATCCAAGAAAACTATGTATTTCTTTGACAAAAGTTGGTGCTGGCCACTCCAGAACGTCTCTAACCTTGGCCGGATCTACTCAAATTCCTTCCACTGATACAATGAATCCTAGATATTCAATCTATCGCTTAAAAAATGCACACTTCTTCTTTTTGGCATAAAGCTTGTGTGCCCTCATTGTTTCAAGGACAATGCAAAGCTGGGGTTCATGATCTTCTTCTTGTTTGGAGTAGACTAGGGTATCGTCAACGAAGACGAGTATGAAGTCATTGAGATAGGGCCCAAAGATATCCTGCATTAGCCTGTTGAAGGTAGCAGGAGCATTTGTCAGCCCGAATGACATGACCAGGAATTCAAAGTGTCCATACCTTGTGTTGAATGCCATCTTTGGGATATCTTCTTTCTTAATCCTTATATGATAATATCCAGACCTGAGATCTATCTTTGAGAAGATCTTTGCACCTTGAAGACGGTCAAGGATTTCGTCTATTCTTGGAATGGGGTATTTGTTTTTAATGGTCGATTGATTAAACCCTTTGTAGTCAATGCATAGCCGAAGTGTTCCATCTTTCTTCCTCTAGAACAACACTGGAGCTCCCCATGGCGGGCTGCTAGGTCGGATGTAGCCTTGGTCTAACAGTTACTTGAGTTGCTCCTTCAGATTAATCACTTCCGGGATGGACATCCTATATGGTCTCTTTGCGATCAGTGCAGCTCCTAGCACTAGCTTGATTTCGTGATCGACTTCCCTTTGAGGAGGAAGTTCTGTTAGCTCTTCAGGAAATACGTGTGCGTATTCCTTTAGCCATGAAAGTTCTTCCCTAGAATCCTGATTTTGATCTAGCTTATTTAGCTTAATCAAATAGACGGATATCCCCTTTCTAACTCCTTTTATTGTCCGTGTTGCTTTGGCCGATTGAATTTTTGGCTTCCTAGCCTCTCCTTGAGTTGTGACTAGTTCTCCTTCAGAATTTCAAAAGGAGACTTGGCCCTTTCCACAGTGAATGTGGGCATCATTGGGTATTAGCCAATCCATACCGAGCAAACATTCGTGGATACCTAGGTTCGTTACCCTAAATCTGACCGAAGTCGACTTTCCACCCAGTAAGAATTTCACCTTTGGAGTTTTCCTGGTACAAGAGACCTCACGACCATTTGCTAATTCCATAAGTAAGGTAGGTGCATCTTTTGTGGCTATTCCTAATCTTCTTGCACAGACCGGTGAAATGAAGGAATGTATACTGCCACAGTCAATCAACGTTTTGAAGCTTTTACCTTGATAATCCGATGAAGTTTGGATCACTGAGAATTGGTGATTTGGGCCTTTCTTGTGAAGAGCGGCATGAACCGTTGCCCTCTCAATGTCAACTTCCATGGATAGGTCTTCTCCATCACCCAGCTCCTTGTTGGCAACACTGGAGGTTCTCCCTCTGTCCCTGGCAGTGGCTCCTTGCCCATGGGCGGCTCCTTGGAATGGCCCTTGACGTTGACCTCTGCTAAGCTTAGGACATTGTCTTTTAAAGTGACCTGGATCGTTGCAATGGAAGCAACGGAGATTGCGGCCATTACCTTGGGTAGGAATGACATTATTGACAGTGTTGGCCCTAGCTTTCTTCCTTTGTCCCTGATTTTGGCCCTGCACTCTCTTGGTCTGAGATCTAATCATTCCCTTGTTCTGATCCCTGTAAGACCAAGCCCTATTATTCCTTGGCTTGGTCTGCACCTCCTGTATTATTGGTGCAACTCGAATGAGTGCATCCTATAGATCTGTTGGACGCATTGACTCCAAACAGATGTTAATGGGTGGATTTAACCCAACATAAAACTTTGACATCTGTTGTGTCATATCCATTTGTGGCACGTACTTTAGGAGAGAGGCGAACTTTGAATAATACGTATCCAGGGATAGTCCAAGCTGCTTTAACTCATAGAATTTGTTCATCTTCTGTGTGCGATAGGCAGGTGGCAGATATCTCCCTCGCACAGCTCTTTTAAGCTTCTCCCAAGTAACTGACCCTTTCGAGATCCCTTGGTCTCTACACCATTGTTTCCATCAAAGTCTTGCTTCGCCGGTAAGCTTCAGCTTGGCGAGCATCACTTGGTTCGTAGGTGCAGTTCCTGTTGTCTCGAAATAATCCTCCATGGATTCGATCCAGATCTCGGCGTCAGTTTGGACGGTCCTTCCCTTACCATCGAATTCAGGTGGCTTGATTTGTTTGAGAAGGAACTTCTTCTCTTGAATTACAGCCGTACTTAGTGCAGGGGTCGGACTAGGAATGTGTACTTGAGGTTGCGCCTGGGCAATAAGATTCTTTAAGTTAAAAATTTGCTAAACTTTTCTCACATTACATTAATATGCCCAGTTCAGCTTTTAGCCAAGTGACCTAGTCACTTAACTCCTTTACCAACACTTATAGCCAAGACAGACAGTGATAGAAAAAAAATCTTATTCATTCATATGGGCATAGCCCTTTCGAGTACATTTATTTTGGGAAGGTAGAACAAGCTAATACATCAATTTGGGGAAAATAAGATTGTGTTACATTTGGCTATAGGGATTGAGTAGTAATATGGAGAGGGGTCATGGATTTTCAGAAATTGATAGGTCATAGGAAGCTTGGGGTATCCCTTCCTTTGATACCCATTCTTCTCATAACATCCCAGCACCTTGATTCTGTTGACAGGAATTATTCGAGTCACTTCCTCATACACGTACTTGTTCTACTTGACCTTCCAACCATCGACATGTAGGGTTGCGTTTGCGTGAGCCTCGATAAAAATGAACAGCTTCACGATCTTTAAATCCTCCATCCACTTGATTCTCTTTAAGTTGGTCTGAAGGTACGTAAGTCGGTGGGCCGCTATGTAATATATTCCTGATTCACCTGTCCATCTCCATTCCATATACAGGGGCGAAGGATTATAGATACGGTCTAGAATATTCATCATGTCTAGCCTTCGTTGATAATCCGGAGCACGCATTGCAGTCATAAACATAACCTGGAACACCAAGAATTTGTTCCATGCTTCGTGACTCTGTAGGCCAACATCCATAAGTAAGTAAGGAAATGTTCTTAATGGCAACATTGCTCTATTTTCCCTCATTAAGTTTCCTTGTAAATATTAGATTCCGTTGGTTCGATCTGATACCAATTGTAACGTGTCCCCCTGTCCACTTGTAGGATACATCTTAGTAGCCCATTAGGAAGAGAGTCTAGAAAGCGCCGCTCGACACTCCCAAGGAATATCACGGGTTTTATGATCTAGGTCTTCCCAAGTCTGCCATGAAACGGAAGCATTCCGACCGTTCCCACTTAGGACCGACCTGAATCAGGGTTTTCCTAATGGTCAAGTTCCTAGAAGGTAGCTAGCATCGAGCCCCAGACGAACTACTTTGCATAGAAGCATCAGGGTCAAAGCGGATTTATACTGCACTTGGTTCAAGGAAAATGGGAAACGAGAGGGATGCGAAGCTTGACCTCTCTTCCCGTAAGGCATAGTCCCATTCTGTTCCCCTAAAACTGCATAAATCAGGACCCTAGCTCTATAGATTCTAAGTCATTGTTACCTCGCTGTCAATTTCTTTGAGAAAAGTTCCTGGCCAACCAGGACCACCCTTTCGTAGGATGGACCCAGAGTCACATCCACCGCACTTTCCTCGGGTTGCTTTAGTTATCTAATTACCTACCACATTTAGTTTTGACAAGAAAAAACAGCTTCCTTAATTAACCAAATTAATCACTGGTTCCTTCACGTAACTTAAGCACTAACACAGAAAAACAATGTCAAACAAGTTCATTTTTCAACATTTGATCTTTATTTATCAATCTTTGGAATACATCAAATAAACTTGCCAGAAGGCTATTCGAGCAATCCACATGGATCGCTATTCCAAGTTCCGCTCGTTGACTAGTATGCGGGCATTGAGATTCCATCTCGAGTCATGTCGGCCTCTTGTGTAGGATCCGGAGGCAAGGGATTTACGGCCAAAGCCTCCCCTAGCACCCAAGCGTCCTCCTACTCCAAGTAGTACCCATGGAGAGACCTCTTGCGGCGGGTTCGGTCCACGTACTTGGCGGGTTGTCAACCCCCTTGGATAGGGTTAGACAGATAGTCGGAGGTAATTGGTACTGCCTCTCCCTCCAAGCTTTCAACCTGAAGCATTAGTTATTTTTCCTGAATTAGATTCCTTGACCAAAGAAGTACAAACATGGCACCTAAATGTACTATCACGAGCATTCCAGTGGTCGTTTGTACGGCCAATTGCTAAGGTGTGTTTCCTTCTCCTCGAATGCTTCCAGTATTCGATCGTGGATTAATCATGACTTGGCAAAATCCCAAGGGTTTCGTAAGCTGAGTTACTTGTTTACCATTTTTCCTTGGGTTAGGGTTTATACCCTATTGACCCAAGTTATCAATACTTTAGGTTTTCTTATATTAAGGTCAATAAATCCTGGGCAACCTCGTTGATGGGACCTAAAACGGGCCGGCACTGGCTATAGCACTAATTTGATCAATAAGTATTTTCTTGTAGTACATTTCTTCTTTTAGGGTTTTATTTTCCCATACTCGGGTATGTAAAAAGGAGGGAGCTGAGCGTAGTGACCCAAGGAGAACATGGCATCGGCCTCAGGTCCTGTCTCGGTACCCAAGAACCTACCAAGCCCTCGCAAGGTGACACTTAATCCTTTTCTGACGCTCACTTTTATTTTCACTCCAACCTTCCTTAATTTCTTTTTTCTGGTAAGATGTCACCCCAAGGAAGAACAAGGCATTGGCCCCGGGTCTGACTCGTCCCCCAGGAACCTACCAGGCCTTCGCTAGGCGATGATCAACTGCTTATACATTTTTATTTCTTTTCTTTTGTATTTTGATAGGGGTTAGAACCCCCTTTTTACACACCTTCGTATATATATTTCCTTTAAGATATTCAAGGTTTTTCCTTCTTCTTATCATTATCATTTTTCTTCTGCAGGCTTCCCTAACGGCCTCACAACTAACAAGAACTCCTAGAATGGCTGCCTAGCAGGCTAGCAGAACAGGGTCACTAGGACTCCCTTCTAAAACAGATCTTTCAATGCCTGGCAATGTCTTTACAGGAGGCAATGACTACTCAGACCTCCCTCAAACATACTGAACCTAAACCTTGGGACTTCATGCCTTGGACACCGGTCCCCAACAAGAAAGAAAAATCCCTTAACAAGTACACAAACACATAGAACATAAAAACCACAGTACTCATAAAGGAGAGATATCACCTGGATAGGGCCACAAGAAGTGCCCATGCAACAAAAGGCTCCTTCCAAGCTCTTCTTCCGAACCTGTCTAGCACAAAACTGAAACAAGAAACCATTAACCACACCTGTACTAAACAGACAATTGGCCCTTTTGGCCTAATGAAATAAAGCACTTCACTACCAAACTTGATTGGCCCTCTTGGCCTAATGAAATAAAACACTCAAAACCTCGCAACATTGGCCCTCTTAGCCTAACGAGATAAAACACAATAGCACCTACACATCCTTCCCTGGAATAGCACAGATATACAATAATAAGCTCCTTCCCAAGGAGGAAAACAGGCTCGTAGCCCTAAACTAAATGCATAAGATTATGGCCCATCCCTCCTGCATATATAGCAAGAGGCATATGCATAACATGTTGTCTAATCAGCCTATGGGTCCAAGATAATAACGGTAGATTGGTCTCGGCAACTCTTTGCATCACCCATATCAACCATCGTCTGCCATATATTGCATGCTCTGATAACATTCCCCACAAGCGATCAGGTCCTGTTTCATCATTGATCACAATATCCAAACTAGGACCACAATTAAAGAAGAGGTCTTCCTCATAAGCAAGATTCGCTAATGAATCCGCAAACTAATTCCAGTAACGTGGAATCAGCTGAAAAGACACTCTCTCAAATTCTTCAAGTAGGGTCATCACAGTCCGATGATACATACAAAGAATGGGATTCCGCACTGTGTATGTCCCATCTAGTTGATTCAGGATCAACTGGGAATCCCCTTTTATAACAACCGACGAATACCACCTTGTTTGGTAATATGCAGTCCCACAATCAAGGCTTTATACTCCGCCATATTGTTAGTGAATCCTACCCCAAGGTAAGTAGCTAACTTCATCGTAACTCTACGTCGGGGATCTCGGATTACTACTCCAACACTTCCTTTTTTATTAGGGCCCCTCGATGCTCCGCCAAAATATAATATATACGTCCACAATGGGTTTACACAGCTAGCCATCACAAACCCCTCTACTCGTAGTTATGATAATCAAAGTTTAGCATGTTGAGAGGATGAACTGACGGCTCCATCCCACCTTCTTCATTGAACTTAACAGGGATACTTGTCAACAGTCGCAAGAAGTGATGGCAGAAGACTTTGATCTCCCACACAAAGGTTCCGTCTTCTTGCTCAATCACTTTGTATCCTTTGCTCCACCAGATAAGTTTCCCCTGATGGTATCTCTGCTCCAGATATGGGTGCTCCAAATAAGGAATTAACTGACCCATCAACTGACTTTAAGCTCTTTCCCAGGTCTCAAATCATCCCTAGTATAGACCTGCAATGCATTTCTCTATATTAGCATACTTAGAAATAATAAGGTTTAATCTTATTGAGATTAACCTTATTTTTAAACTCTACTCCCTGTAAATCAGCTAATAGGCCCGTAGACCTATTTTTCCCGAGCCGCACAATCTTGTAGGGCCCATCCCATTTAGGTTCCAGCTTCCCTAGAAATAGCTCCCTACGCGCATCGTAATATAGGACTAATTGGCCTTTTTTGAAGGTATATTTCTTTGCCCTAAGGTCATGCAACTGCTTCATTCAACGTTTAGCTACCTCCTGGTGTAATAAGCTCTGCAACTTCAGCTCGTCCAGGTGGGCTATGGTCGTGAAATGTTCAAAAAGGGAATCCTTATCCCCCAAAGAATGGTTAATTGCAAACCGTATGGTCGGCAATTCGATTTCAAGGGGTAACACACACTCTTTCCCATAAACCAATTTGAATGGAGTATGGCCGATAGCTCGCTTGAACGTGGTATTATACGCCCATATTGCCACATACAACTTCTTGTCCCAGTCTCGTTTCTTCTCAGAGACTATCTTAGACAAGATACCCACAAGCTGTTTATTAGTACTTTCAACTTGCCCATTCACTTGTGGACTATAAGGAGTCGTTTTATTGTGCTTGATTTGCCAAGCCTCAATCAAGATTTTGATCACCTTATTTAGGAAATGAGTTCCACGGTCCGACACTAATTCTCTCGGTGGACCAAAGCGGCAGATAATTTGCTCTAACAGGAAACTTGTAGTCTCTTTTGCATTGTCCTACCTCGTCGCCCGTGCTTCTGACCATTTTTTGAAATAATCAGTGGCTACTATAATGTACCTCTTTTGGGTAGTAGACGACAGGGTAATGGGACCCACAAAATCAATGCCCCACTTCTCGAATGGAAGGATAGCCATGATAAGCGTAAGTGGGTGTTTCCTATTCTCTCTACTGTCATGTCTCTGATAGGTATCACATTTCTTTGCATACTCAAAAGAATCTTGGAAGATAGACGACCACCAATATCCAGCTCGTAACGCTTTCTGCGCCGTCAACCGTCCCGTAAAGTGCCCTCCACATGCAGAATCATGGCACTCCTCCAAGATAAAAGGAACCTCATCAGGCATCACACATCGGCGGTAAATATCTTCAACACCTTGCCGATAGAGTGTCCTTGCGATCAAAGAAAACTTCAAAGCCTGTTGTTTGATTTTCCTCTTTTCAGACTTTGACAAACTAGATCCCGTATCTCCTGTTGATAGATAATGCATAATAGCAGCATACCAAGATGGAATAGAAGCTGTATCAATTTTAAACATTTCCTCGATATCACTTCCTTCAGCCAAAATCTCTTTCGACTCCCCGAAATCCACAAGGCATTCCACAATACCCTGCAGCCTCGGTGGCTTACTCTTAATCTCATAATCGAACTCCTGCAAAGTGATTAACCACTTTGCCAAACGATCAGGTGGCTGCAGCTTGTTCATAAGCAATCTAAGCCCTTCCGCCTTCATATAGAACACTACCTTTTCATAGAGAATGTAGTGCCTGAATTTCTTAGTCCCAAAGACCATCGCCAGACACAACTTCTCCATGTAGGTATAATTGATCTCTGAAATGCCCAATTTTCGACTAGCAAAAGCTATCGGATGATACCACTTTTCCTCCCAAATTTGGGCTAAACAACAGCTTATACTATACATAGTGGCTGCTGAAAATATGTAGAATATCTCGCCCCTTTTAGGTGCTTTTAAAACAAGTACTTTTACTAGCTCCTGCTTCACATCCTCGAAAGCTATCTTACAAGGGTCGCTCCATTCAAATGAACAGCTAAAGGATAATAAATTCGTTAATGGCAAAGTTATTTCTGCCAAGGCATTTATAAACCTCCGATAGTACCCTATCGACGACAGAAAGCTATGAACCTCTTTCGGAGTGCGTGGTGGACTCATAGCAAATATAACCTTGATCTTTTCAGGGTCAGTTGCTATCCCTACTAAACTGACCACATGGCCCAGCAATAGCCCATAAGGTACTCCAAAGACACACTTCCGTGGGTTAAAAGCGATACAAAATTGTCTGTAGCGCTCAAAGAATTTTCTTAAAATAATTAACATCCTTTCCCTTATAGTGGCTGCCCCCAAGTCATCGATAAATACTTTCAACTCATCTGGGGAGATGTCACCAAAGGTCTTGTCTGCTGTTCGTTGCCATGATCCAGGTGCATTGCATAAACCAAAGGCCATCACATGGACACAAAAGTACCAAAGACCGTAATAAAAGTTGTTTTCAACTTATTCTCTTCTGTAATTGCCATCTGGTTATATCCTGCAAAGCAATCCATGAACGAATATATCTTCCTACCCGCTAATTGATCCAAAATCTGGTCAATAAACTGCAACGGGTAGTAATCCTTCACTATCTGCTTATTCAGCTCTTTAAAGTCCACACATAATCAGATCTGGTTGTTTTTCTTCTTCCTGATAACAACTGGTAAACACCATTCCGTGTGTTGTACAGGGAAGATTATCCAGCTTTCCTTAACTTCTGCAACTCCTCAAACAGCCCGTCCCTTAATTCAAAAGGCATACGCCTTACCTTCTGATGCACAAGACGACTGCCTTCTTTTACAGGAATAGTATGAACAACCAAGCTAGGAGGGATACCTCTCAGCTCATCATAACTCCAAGCAAAGATATCGCGGAATTCTTGAATCAAGGATACATAGTCCTCCCTTTCTGTTGAACTGAGCATGGAACCTAATTTAATTGGCCGCGAATCATTCGGTGTGCCAAGGTCTAACTCAATCACATCCGCATCTCTTATCCTATCTTGAGGCTCTATCGACTCATTTAGAGTTATCTGATAGATATCCTCGATAGTGGATCCCTCCTTATTCATCACTGGATGATGTCTCACTACCAGATGGATCGTCTGCTGTCTCTAATTCAGTAGAAGATAAAGGAGCTCTCTCACTTTGAGGAGACTCAGGATAAGCATCGACTATTACTCGCTCAGTTAGCACCTCTACCTAGAACCACTCGATCGGTGGGTATATCGAATTGACAGTCTGTTCGTAAGATCCAAGGCCTACCTAGCAAAACCGGATAGCTAGGGCGTCCTGCAAATCTGATCACCCTAAAGTCCAAGAAACATTCTACACTTGCAACTGTAACATGGACCTTAGTAATGCAACCTTCTGGTTGTCTTAGACTATCATCAGCCATTCTCAGAAGGGTGGAGCTGTCTTTCTGGATG
Organism: Lygodium microphyllum; assembly: GCF_053477565.2. Taxonomy (NCBI): domain Eukaryota; kingdom Viridiplantae; phylum Streptophyta; class Polypodiopsida; order Schizaeales; family Lygodiaceae; genus Lygodium; species Lygodium microphyllum. The sequence continues at coordinate 42,220,238 of NC_141158.1, forward strand.
CCTAGACCCAACCTCTCCATCAACTCTGAACTCATGATGTTGACGGAGGATCCAGTGTCTACAATGGCATGTTCCACTAATATTCCATCCACATAAGCTGGAACCCTAGGGCAGTTCTTTTCAGCATGGTCAAACCAATCTTCCTCCACTCGTGCTATGCCCAGGGGTTCCACAATATACCCGATACGCAGGATCTTCTTAAATTCCTTGCGTACTCCTGGAGACAATTTGATCAGTTGCAAGAGATTCACATCTGGTTTAACTTCGCAAAGAGAACTTGCTAAATCAAAGTCATGATAAGTAGCCAAAGCTCTCTTTTCTTGCCAAACCATCCTCTCTTTTGGTCTTTGGACCGGTTTCGGTGCTTCTTTCTTAGCTCTTTCCTTCTTTCTTGGCATCTCCTCATCCTTCTTAGGGTCACCTTTCTTGTCAACTGGCCTTAGCGGTCCCCCTTCCATGCTAGGACTCTGGACTTGCGTCCCCTTATCTCCTTGTTTAGGGTTTGCCTCAACCGGTTTTGTATTATCTTTTCAACTTCTTTAGCCTTTTGGCCTCTTGTCACGGCTCTTAAGTTAGAGGTTTCAGCATCATTGACTCATACAGCCTCAATAAGGCTGACTCCGTTGCCTTGTGGCAACTCTTCTATATTTGTTTTTTCCCTCTGTAATATTTGCCTAGGTGCATCATTTTGCTGCAAGTTATTTCCTTGTGCTCTATGATTCACTGGGCCCTGTTGTTTACTGCCTTGTTGGAGAGAGCTAATCTTACTCCAACGGGTAGCAACTAGATGGCCTGACTTCCCACAAATGTCACATTTCACATTTGGACAGTTTCTAGGGAAGTGCTGTCCACCACACCATTTACAACAGAATCTAGAGGGTCCACCCTCTTCGGGGCGTCGACTCCCTATCAAATTTTGTTGATTCTTCAAGAAATTAACATCGACAGCTATTTGTCGATATTGTTTGAAAATCATATCGGTATAATGCTTCATCATGTCCTTAACTTCGCCAAGGACATTAGATGCACTCGACTCATAGCCTCGATCGTCGACCCGTCGTTACATTGGCCTAACAATCTGATTTGGCATTGGCTGTTGACCCATAGGAACAACATTCGAATTTGAAACTTGGCCTCCAACATTTGGTGGAGCCAACTGACTTGCCATAGGCATAGTCACACTAGGAGGAGCCGGTAATAAAGGTACATTTGAAACCATACTCCCTCTCCCAATAGGGTTAGTCATGGGCATCCCTTGACTTCCATTCGTCAACGATGGATTGCCACTAGGTACTGAACTCCCATTAACATTCATTCGAGAGGAGTAGGCCATTTGTAATCGTGCTTCTACTCCCTCTGCCCATGTAATAGCAGTGTCTATATCTGCTAAGGCCACACTGCTCAATTGTACTTGGATATTAAAGTCCAACCCATGCAAAAAATATTGCAGTTGGGCAGCCGGCGGAATGGGAATGTAAGTTTGCAACTTACGGAATACTTCCTTCAACTTCTTAGCGTATGCTTTTACATTCTCGTGAGGATCTTGACGTGTTACATTCAAGACCCGCAACCAATATTGGCCACCTCTTTCAGGGGCATATTCCGCTCAGAAAGCTACATAGAATTGATCAATGGTGGTTATGGTTCTAGACTCTATGGTGTGATACCATACCACAGCCCTTCCTTTTAATGTCATATTGAAGAACATCATGAGATGTTCCTCGTCTTGGATGTGATAATTGAACATCAATCTCTGAAATTCACAAATGTGAAATTCTGCATCCTCTTCCGCTAACCCATTAAAAATGGGCAAGGGAACTCCTAAGACTGGTAAATTCGGCGTCCCTGCAGGAATCACAATAGGCTGTGCCATGGTGACAATCGGATTAGCAATAGGAGCTTGAACGGGTGAATTCACCCCCCCCACTTGAAGTGGGTAGGCTTGATGGAGAAGAGGAAGGACTTATGCTTCCTCCTGCACCTAAAAGACTATGTAGAGCAGTTGGGTTACTAAGACCACTGCTTCGTATACGTACTGGACTACTCCTTTGAGGAGAATAACGGCTTACAATCTCTAACCGCCGTCTAGCCCTCTCAACACGTTCTGCTTTCTGGATTTCGGCTTGACGGTCCTTGTCAGAGGACATAAACCAACTTTCTTTTGGTCCCTAGAAACCCTAAATCCAAAAACCACCACTTATAAGTGGCTCTCGGCAGACACACCACTGATGGGACCTAAAACGGGCCGGCATTGGCTATAGCACTAGTTGGACGTCATGCTCATGACACACAAACACCCTCACAGCCTCGCGGACCAGGAGCGTCAATCTAATGCTGAAGGACAAACTGCCCTAAAGCTTAATTCATGCGTTTATAGTTCATAGTCCAACGTTTCCCTAAAACTCCTCAAAGGGAGATCCCTTATACATTGGCAATGCCACGATCACACACACATAGGAGGCACTCCACCGACTAATAGTCCGAGCCCCACTGCAGCTCATCTACATATCAGGGATTGGCCCTTTGATGCGCTGCTAAACATATAACACATACAAACACAAACTCCTCTCTTTTATATTTCTTGTATTTCCAGGAGATATACCATGCTTCCTCACTTCACAACCCCTTAGGAAACCGACCCTCTACCCTACGGCAAGGGATAACCTCACACTCTCAATCGTGGGTCAAAGTCCTGAGAAAACAATTGCTATGCAGTCTAGGAGATTTTTCCTTCGATACCATGAACCATGCATAGTGCATAATGTGAATGGTTTAGTGAACAAACAATAGAAAATCAGCATTGTGTGTCATGCGAAACCAATCTTTTCATGATTTCCATGCTAACGTTTATGTATTGAAACGAGGAGAGACACCGAGCCTTACGCTCATGCTGCCTTTTCCTTTATCTTAAAACAACGCCCTATAGCCATGATGCAACACATAAATCAGATTTAAGATTGTACTTCGATGCTCAAACTCTCCTCTCACCCTACCGTTTAACGTTTTGCAAACTTTGATAGGTGTAAAAGTCATTTTATGTGTATTTCTTTGTAGATAAAGCAATAAATACGAACAAAAACATAGAAATGAGGGTAAATCGAGGCTAACCTCATGCTCTACCTTCATTATACATTGCACAAACACTTATGTGATTTTTTGGAATTTTTTCCTTATTGTTTCCTAAATTTCTCCCATTTAAAACCAAAATTTCACCATTTTTAAGTATTTTTATTCTATTATTTTTAATAAAAGTGACTAGAAATTGAAATTGATTATGGGCTGTGGCCCTTAGGTTCTTTGACAGCAAATTTTCAGGTTTTATTAATGTTATATTTCATGTTTTCCCTTTATTTTACAATGGGCCATTTTGATCAGTTTATGCATTGGCCGATAACTCTTGACAACCCGCACAGGCACATGGAAAATTACTAAAAATCCGCAAGTGCTGCACGGGCGTCCTTAGAGCACTTTGATGCTTAAAATCGTCCTAGATCGAGCCGCCGCCTTCGGCATTGAATATTTTTCCCTTGATATTCGTAATTTTTAGCTATTTTTAAGCACTTCTCGGCATCAAAATTCCGCTCTCACTCGTCGCCCTAACTTGGTTGGTCAACTGCTTTCTTGGCAAATTCGTAACTCCCCTAGCTTCACAAATCAGTCTTCAAGGAAGAGTGTTGAAGCAGGACGACTACTCAATTTTCTAGAAAATTAGACTTGTAATTAGAATCCGTCAAACTTGGTCTTAAGGTGTAGCAATACTATTTTGTGATTTAGACACAAGACCATACGATGTTGCAGGTTGTTGCACGAGGTAGGTGTCAGCACCTAACTTGTGGGATTTTTTTCTCATCACACGGTATTTCTTGGTCAAGAATACCTTTGATCAAGATGTAGGGTTTGGGAGTCCTATTGATCCAATCCAAAACCTTGACCCTACTAGGTTGATAGTCATTTTGGCCCTAGGGTTCCTAAATTCCTTGCGGAGACCTAGTATTTGGCCAACTAACCCTTAGGGTGAGAACCCTAGATCATTCTTGCATGGCGATTAAATAATACTAACATTTCGTGGATGTGAGTAGGATCTTTAAGATTGAAAGTATTAAGTTGGCATCCCAAGTGCGATACTAGGCAGAATTTTATCATAGCTTAACCCTACCTAGCACATTGAGGTGATCATCATATGCTAACTAATCAGACCTTTATGATTCTCATGTAAGCTACTCAATTATATGCAAATTACTTAGTTGATCTAGCCAACCCACGATTTAAGATGATCTTCCCTTTTAAAGATGCAAATAATTTCTTCTAAATTTGCAAGTACTTCCCTCTATAAGATGTAGTATCCACAAGATAGGTGAGATGCATCATTCCATGTGAATATGCAAATTCAAGATCGTAGACCTTTTTGCAACTATAGGATCTATAGTGATCTTTTCTTTTCCTTGCCTTATGCGATGTTGATTTACATTTAGAACTATTCTTATAAACCCTACGTTTAATGCATTGAATTCAAGCTTTAATATGAAGATGCATCCTTTCCCAAATTCAAACTTTGATAAAAGAACTCCATGCATGAGCGAATGCCATGAGTCCATAATTGATTTGATCATTCCTTTATCACTTAACCCAACCTACTAAAATGTAACTATCATCGCATGCAACTTGCAAAGTTTGTAAATCCTTTCCAAGCATTGCGACTATTTGGACATTATTTAATGGGCATCTACGGTTATCTTATACACAAGTCACAACTAGGGAATTATTACATAAGTGCTTTATATGTTATATGCCCTGTCCTTTGCACGATACAACAAGGATGCCTTTTGCACAATTCCGTCTTTTTACTTATGCATCATACGTTCAGAGTTGCAACTACCCTTGACCACAGAAGTGCAAGCAATTGCAAATACTCGACATGCACTAAACTTTGTAAATTGAATGAGTAAATGCATTTAAAACTTCCCTACAAGAATTAAACATGTTTTATGCATCCTTTCCATGCGGAAATATTTCTCGGAACTTGGGTATTTGAATTCGGGGCGTTGTCCACTCTCGTACTTTGGGTGGAAGCTCCTGCGCATGCTCCTCTCGCCTTTTGCTTAGGAGACATTGATGTAGTAAATTTCATCTCAGCAACTTTCCCTTGGCTCTCTTACATGTTATGAAGTCACTTTTGCCTGAGATTACTTCCTTGCACAGAAATTGGGCCTTGCAAGACACGGTTTTAAGAAAAATCGGAGGCACGGGGTGAACTAGGGCTAGGAAAGCTTCAATTAGAAGCTTCCAAGCTTTTGGAAACGGGGGTGACATGTAATGGAGAGGATGAAGAAGATCACGATGAGGGAGATGATGATGACAATGATGATGATGGCGATGATGAAGGCAGCAACGGCTGTAGTTGGATGGCAATAGGCAGCTCCACAGGGCGGCAGCAGCAGCTCACGATCCTCCTCTCTCCTCCCTCTCAAGCTTGGGAGGGGGGTTCATATATAGGGTTGAAAGGGGGGGGGATAGCCACACAAGTGGCGGTTGCATGCCTCCCTCCACCATGCCCCTCCATACACCTACTCAAGCTCCACACATACTCCCTCTCCCGCCATGCAATGGCTGAAGGGGAGGGAGTTAATAAAAAAATTTACAAAAATTATCCATTTTTTTTCCCGTGAAGGAGTGTTCCCGCGTGGGCTATGGTTTTTTTTAGCCATGGTCTCTTATGCACAACGCAGGATGGAGTTTGTTAGTGCACGAAGAAGAAGCATTTAGGCCAGAGTTTCGTAGTTGCGGGAGATTACTTCGGATTGCTTTTGCGCAGGATCTAGAGTTGTTCATTATTTCATTGCGGAAATATTACAAACTGGCCATGTCTAACTCCTCTTCAATTTGGATTTTATCCAAGAGTTGGTGATGCAGAAACTCCTTAGGAGAGTCAAGTTTGCATGATTCGATAATTGATCTTAGAGACGTAGTCTCAAAGTACGTGGAATCATATTGCAATCAACTAACAATATGATGTTGCTTGGCCATGGTGATGAGACAACTACCCAAAGATGTGATGCCATATCTTAATGTGTACCACTTCATTAAGAAGTAGCTTGTAACAAGCGGGATACTCTCCGACTAGGGTTTAGACACCCCGTCACACTGACTGGGGTATTTAAGGTGTAAGAGTCCCAGATTAGGGCAACCAGTTATTATCAAGATCATACTCTTCACCTTTATCTCTAGCCTCCATGGCTTCCTCCTCCCTTCTCTCCTCCCTTCTCTCTTTCTCTCTCTTTTTCTAGTCTTCTTTCCTCCTCTTCTTGTTCTCTTTCTCTCTCCTCAACTCTCCTTCTCTCTCCTCTCAGCTTCTTTCTTCATTACAAGTGGTATCAGAGCTTCAGGCTTTGGTCCTTTTCCTCTTTCCCCTTTCTCCCTTTTCAAATCCCAGAAACCCTAGTTACTCAGCTTACAGGTACAGGTACAGCAAGAAGGACTGTAGTTGACTTCAGCTTTTTGGAGCAAGCAGGAGCTATGGTTGGAGACTCAGACATATCTGGAGGTAAAATGGTTAAAATATCAGGTCGTTGCTTCTTTTCATGCAAAATTTAAGGGTTCCAGGCCAAGTTTAGAGTCCCAGGAGTTGGAAGTGGGTAAAACCTCAATCACTTTTTTCCCTAGCCCTCTTTCTCTCTCTTCTTCTACAAGCTGCCATGGCTGCTAGCCCAAAGAAACCCCAAAAACTGACCTGAGGGTGCTCCCCAACATTAAGCAGCCCCAAGACTCCTTCCCTGACCCCCCAAGCTACTGATCAAGTAGTGGACTGGGGGGATTTGCTACCTAGAAGGCCTACAAGACAGCCCTGTAATTTTTGGGCATTTGCGCTGGCTGTCCTGCCACTCCCCAGCCCTCTTGCCACTCCTCCTCTTGCTGCCCTTCCCTCCCTGCCACTTCAAGGCACTGATTCAGCACATTGGTCTATCCCTTTGGCACTCTTGCTCCTAGAATTCAGCCCCAAGATGAACAACAATTGGACTATTTGAAACAGTTTGGCGCAGCCATGGATTGTTCAAGCTGAAGCCATCCCCGACCTTGAGAGCTCACACCCCACAAGCCCTTCAGCCGATGAATGATTTCTCTTGCCCGGATGAAGACATTGAGCTCAACATGCATGGGAGCTTTGCGGGCAGCCATGAAAGCTTCACTTGAAGCTTTCCATTCTTGAAGCTCAAGCTCAGGGATAAGCATGGGAGCCTTCTTCATCAACAAGAGCATTCAAATGCTGAAGCACTCTTCCACGGATGCCCAACCAACAACCGGACTTGATCAATGGAGCAAGCGGCATCATGATGATTCGTGCTTCAATGGTCTTCCCAAGCATTAAAGAGGTATGCCATTTGGATCTTAATCTATCAATTTAGCCACTTGCTAAGCTTAATCCATTGTTGGAGAGATTCAAGATAACATACAAGCATCATACCTCTTCCTGAAATTCATTGTAATGGCTGACATTAACCCCCTACCTTGTCTTGTGATCTTGGATGAATAATAGCCATTGTAAATTGGGTAAGTAGCAGCCAGTGAGATGGAAAGGGGTTACTGGCCTCTCATCATGGGGACTAGATCTGTTTGTCCTTCCAACCCAAATGATGGGGAATATGATCAATGAGCTCAGGCTATTATCATGCTCCACCTTGATGAATCTTTAATACACCATGAAGATAAGCACTCTACTACGAAGGCCAAATGGGATGAGTTGGAAAAACTCTATGGTACCTGTGGAAAAAATTCACAATATTTTCTTAAAATTGATTTTTTCAGCCTAGAATAGAATGAAGGGAAGGATCTGGGAAAATTTATCTCCCATATGAAGGGGCTTATGGCCCAACTAGCTTCCATACAAGCACCAGTAGAAGAACTTGATGCTATTGCTATTCTTTTGAAGGTTGTCAAAAATGTTTTTCCTACTTTTGTAACAACATTAACAAACATCCCAAATCCTAGCTTGAAAGGTACCATCCAATCATTCCTGGATGAAGAGAAGAGGGACCATTAGGAGGGCACTTCAGCATCTACTTTTCGTGAGCAAGTGTTAGTTACAATTTTTGCAAAGTGTTATTTCTGTCATAAAAAAGGGCATATTGTAAGTAATTGCTGGAAGAAGTACCTAGAAAAAATGAAATGCAATAAATGCAAAAAGACTGGACATATAATGAGTAAGTGTCCCAGTGTTCGAGAACCATCTAAGGAATTGGAGGCTAACTTTGCCTCCTACTGACTCTTTTGAGTCTTGTAAACTCTCTACCTATAACCAACTTTGTAGCCTAATTTATAAAGGCGTCTCATTGTGGATTAAGGAGGGGCATCCTGTCATGCTTTGTAATCCAATGCCACTTGGGATTGGGGGGGAGGGTGTTGAGAGTGTAAGCATGTGAATCCTCCTTATGTTGGAAGGGATAAGGGTAGTTGAGTGTGAATGGTCATCTAGGGCTATATAAACAACCCATGGGTCTACGTCAACTGATGAGTGAGAGTGACCCAAGTTGTACTTTCATGAGCAACTTAATAAGCAATACTTGTTCTTGTACTTTTGAGCTCTTCTCTCCCTCTTGTGCACATCTCGATGCTTCTTCACTTTGATTTTGCACATCAAAAGGAAGGCACATTAACATTATTCTTTGTAGTCAATTTATTATTGCTTTGAGACTTAGGTTTGTTCTAATCTTGATGTATTGGGTAGTGAAGTGTTGGTGTTATGACAGTAATGTCTATTAGTGTAGTTTTGTTCCCAAGATTTTTATAAGTCAATGTGTTTAGCATAGTATTAGAGACAAAAGGTGAATCAAAAGCATTCTATTTTGGTCTATAAGCCATATTAGCCTTGGGATTATTTGCAAGTATTAAAGGACTTCTATGAAGAGTTGTTGGAATCTTTCATGGGTTTGAGTGGTTATGTTTGTTTTTCTTTCTCTTCTTGCTATTTTCCCATAGAGGGAGAAGTAGTACAAGATTGTTGATATTGTCTTTTTTGTGCGTGGTCACTTGTGGTTGTTTGTGCAAGACTAGGAAATGGCTTTTGGGGGCATAATTGCTTGGTCTTAGATTGTCAAGGAAGCTAGATGTATTAACAACCTTGATAGTACCCTTCTGCTTGTAGTAGGGCTTTGGATACCCATGGAAGCATCATTTGTGGCCTCCGTCAAGTTCAAGTTTGCCTTTTTCTCTTGGAAAAGATTTGGTGGCCTAGGTAGACATGGATCCTTATACTGGGCCTTGTTGTTAGACCTCCATTAAAGTTGAGAAGGTAAGTAGGATGAGCAGCTTGGAATCACTTAAGAAGAGCATTGTCTAATGTTTTCAATTGTATCTGAGGTGGTGGGGTAGGACTTGTGGTCTACATATATCCCATTTTCAAGTCACCAAAACTAAAAAAGCTGAGATGACTCTTACATAAGCAAATTGCAAGTAAATTTTCTTCTCAATATAGTTGACATTTTAGTTCGAGAGATATTTAAATGGTTTTCCCATGAGTAATTTAGTGACAACCTCTTCTTTGTTTGAAAAATGTAGAAGAGGAGAGGAATGCTTTTAGTCAGTCAGACTATTGTCATTATCATATAGATTTTCATGATGAGTATGTTTACTTCCATACGGATTTAGTTTAGTGTGTTGGTTGTAGCTTTAGGTTAACCTAGCTCCTTCTAGTAATAGTAAGGGAGGATGTTACAGTCAAATCGTCGTCGAAGAAAATGTTTGTAGCCACAATTTTAGCTATGGTAAATTGGATATGGAGATATGTTGGGGGTATTAGGGATTTGTTCTTTGATACCAATGTATTGATGTTTACTTCTCTAACATTGAAAATGGCACATGTGGGAGAAAAGTTGATTGGTCATTGATTATGAAATTGAGCTTGTTGCTCCATTTGTCTATATCAAGTTTGTTGTGTCACCATGATGGACTTGATTAGGATGTCAAATTCTTTCATGGGTGGCTCATGCAAATAATGGCCTAGAGGGTAGTATCTTTTACATACATGCCATTGAAGTGTCTAATACCTTACCCATTCAACATTTCTAACTCAATGTTACCTATTCTAATAATTATGCAAACGTGATAGTGTCCAAGGCCTCAATGTTTGAGCTTTTTTTAATGGCCTTTAATTGAATATATTAGCACTAGCTCATTTGTCAAAGGGTCACTATTTTTTGTTTATCCCTTTGATTAAGAATAGTGTGGGCTAAGCTTTCTATATGGGACCAAGAACATATACAATAGATGTTCAATGATTTCATTTAGAAAATAGATTGCTTGATCATTGACTACTTCAATAGGGTAGTGTAATGTCCCTATTACTTAGTTTATTTTAATAAACAATGTGCATATACATTCCAAAGAAAATTGATTTATGTTGCATATTTTTAAAAAATTAATGAAACTGGCTCTACTTATGAAGATGATTGTTATTATTAATAAGGTATTATATGCCAGTTCATGGAAGAAAGACTTGGGAAACCCTCCCAAGACTAGCTTATTAAAACTATGTTTGTAGTATATAACAACAAGAAGAACTAGCCTAGTGGATAGTCACTTGGGTGATGACATAGCCGGGATGGGTGACCTCTCGGGAAGATTTTCCTACAAGGCTAGTGGGAGCTTCTCATGCGTAGCCAACGATGCTAATGAAGGCTTTGTAGCCCGTTGCCAAGTATGCTAAGGCCAAAATGCCAAGGTCTATACCTTGGTTGCCGCCTTAGTTGTGCACCTTGGAGTGACGCCCATGCGGCACGTAGTGCGGTGCTCGCCCATATGTTTGTACTATGATGACGTCGTAAAAAACACTAAAAAGAAAACATTCTCTTTTTACCTCCCCCTCTCGGTTACTATATAAACAGGGGTAGAGAGTCATGATAGACACATGAATGCACAAAGACATGCAATGATCCATACAGAAGTCTCTTTGCTACTATTGATGTGATGAAGCTCTACTGCAATCAACCAAGCCTCTCTTTCTCTCTCTCTCTCTCTCCACCCCTATGCGGAAGCGCTGCGCGAGCCCATCAAGCTTCAGGAGACATCGAGGTGTTGAGAGAGGTCATGCTCAGAGAGCTCCCCAACACGTGGAAGTGATCGTCGTTGCTGCTAAGGGAACTCAACACAATGTTGAAGCACATATGAAAGTTAAGTGCTCGCCCATATATTTGCGCTATGAAAATGGAGCCTCTCCTAACATCATCGATGATGTCATAAAAAACGCTAAAAAGCAAATGTTCTCTTTTTATCCCCTCTATTACTATATAAATAGGGGTAGAGTGTCATGATAGACACATGAATACACAAAGATACACAATGACCAATGCAGAAGTCTCTTTGTCGCAATTGATGCGACGAAGCTCTGCTGCAATCAGCCGAGCCTCTGTTTCTCTCTCTCTCTCTCTCCACCCTTACATGGAAGCACTGCCCAAGCCCATCAAGCTTCTTTCATGGCTCCCAAGAGACGTCAAGGTGCTGAGCGAGGTCACACTCAGAGAGCTCCCCAACACATGGAAGTGGCCACTGCTGTTGTTGAGGGAACTCAACATGATGCTGAAGCACAAGCGGAAGTTAATCTCGAACCCATTCAAACCAAAGAACTAGGCATCCCACAGTAAATCGAGGTTACGTCTATAAACCATAAGCACAATGGTGGTCAAAAACTGAGATAATCAGGTTAGTACATAATAAAAGGATCACGATTAGTTAGAACTTACATAGACTTGTAAAATCATGTTAGTATGCTCAAATGCTTTTTAGAAAAGAACACAAAAATTGATGAAAGGGATAGATTCTATGCATCGTATTGACAACTGTGTTAAAATGTCTTATGGTTATGACTGCTTTTGGATTTGTGAATGATGAGTTATGGCTCTTATGATTTCGGGCTTGCACAACCAGATGAGTTGTGGATTGTGGGGGTTCGGAACATTGGGGTCCTCAATCCTTTGCTCCCTTACACTCTGCAAAGTGTGGAAAAACTCTGCTCCCTTACACTGGGGTCCTCAATCCTTTGCTCCCTTACACTTTGCGAAGTGTGGAAAAATTCACTTGTGGGTGGGGTCCTATGCTCTTGAGGGAGGTAGGTGTTTTTGGTTTTTGATCACTCGAGCACTTGAGAGGGCAAAGGGCCGAGTTGTAAGTGCCCTTGTTATGTAGGACAGCTTTGGAGGCTGAGGGAAGCCTAGAGGGGCTCTGAGCCAGTAAATTCCCTGTTGACTGAGCAGATGGAGTGTGATCACTTACATCCCAATCTCGAGGGATTGGAAGGTCCTATCCTAGATTAGATAGTGTCTTTTTGTGGAAAGATGGTTTTGTATCACTCTGGGGAGTCATGATTCTAGATGTTCTTATGAAATAAAGTATCTGATTTTTGAGTTGTTTGTTATGTGTTAAAGATTGAGTTTAACAAACCTAGTTTAACGGAGTGATAAAAGGAAGCTGATTTTATATGTCCAAATAGTGTGGTAGTATGCTTTTCTAATTAGAAAACTAAGCAAACCCCATTGAGGAAAGTGGGAGACTTCGATCCTAACGATTGGATGCCTATGGTAGGGTGGACCCAATAAGTCGGGTAACTTTGACACTAGATAGAGTTGATTAAATTGTGACCCTCCCAATATCAATATGATTAGTTACCAGGCTTAATGCCATTTTAGGGGGCTGGAGCTGAGATTTTACCTTATGGGTAGGGAGATCGAGTTACACTCTCCCCCGTCTCTCACTCTCTTTGAACCAAGTGCAGTGTTAGCTTCACTCCTCCCATTGATTGATTACAAAGTGGTATTTCTTAGGTAGGCATTAGATTGCTATTAGGGGTGACTTGTCTACGCTTCCCTTGTGAAGTAGAACTGAGATTCTCATGTTCAATAAGGTCCAAGGTTTCCCATGGGGAGAAGGGATGGCGATGTGCATGGATATGAATTTCAGTCGACTACTAAGAGGACTCCTCCGCGTCTATTTTGGAGGAGGCACCTCACAGGTAGCCACATTGTATGATAACCTACTTCCATGAGTATTTTACTATAGTTTGGGTATCATTCTTGCAAGTGGCTAGTCTTGCCTAAGAATTCTCGACAACAAGACTAATTGGTCCCATAAAGTCCATATCCCACTTTCCAAAGGATTGACAATGAGATATTATTAGGAAGAGTTCCATTTTAACTTTGCAAATTGACAACTTAGTTCTTTGGCACTCATTATAATGTTTATTGATATGTGTCCCGTTCCCTTGAACTACATTACCCATCACAATTGGGAGTGTAAAACCTTCCTAGCCATGGCACTTGCATCAAAATGACCATCTACAATCTCTACCTTTGCTTCTTGTAGCACATCCCCAATTTCATGCTCATAGATGTATAGCCAAAGAAGACCAATATTTGGTAGGGTTGAGGTTTGAGAGCGGATCTTTAGAGCCCGTTTTGAAGTGAAAAAGATCCAGGGAGGCCGTAAAAGACCAAATTTTCATGCAAAATGAAACAGTTGCAGATCAATGTGTTAGAGTTTTTTAAGATGGAGTTTGATACCAGGAACCCAATGCAAGTCTTGGTTTGTCGATCAGAGTCCGTTTGACTTCCCATTTAATCCTTGCAAGGTTTGGCATTAAAAAACAACTACGTGATTCGAGAGCCAAAAAGTGCATGATGGTAGCCAAATTTATAGATTTTGATATCACGAATCTTGTCGTCCAGTTGGATCTCGAATTGGAGTTTGTTAGCCTCCGTTTGACAAAAAAAAACTATTCAATCAAGTGTGAACATGGACAACTTAAACTAGTTTTTTTGTTTAAAAGCTTAAGCTTGTTTTAAGCTTAAGAAATGAAGAGTCACAATTTCATGAAATGTGGGGGGGGGGGGGGGGGGATAAGAGGGGAGCCGTTTTTTCGGCATCCCAAAAATGATTTAAAAATCTCATTTTTTTGACCGGTAGAGTTGAAAGGAATGCTCGGGTAGCAAGATCCTCAATTTTCTTGCCCTCCATCATAACAAACAGATTAGAAATTGATGCATTCTATGAAGAGATTTAATTTTAGTATTTCTCTCTTTTCTCTCCTCTCTCCTCTTGTATGTTCTCATGGATTAGTGTATGAGAGAAGGGAGTGGGTTGAGATGAAAGATTTTGATCGTGTGATTGTTTGTTTGTTTGTCAAAGGTCCACCAGGAATACGTACGTCATAAGACACAATTTCATGAGTAAGTTATAGATTTCATTGTTTTATGATAAATTTTGATTGAAAATGGTTGAAAATGATTGTATTTTGTTGTTAATGTTTTGATTTATCAGCCACGTTGAAGTAATTAAAAAAAATGAGTCATATAATGATTTTATGCTAAACACGCAAAACATGCGACTATGCAGTTTAAGGGGAATTATGAGTTTTAGGGATTTTGTCGTGTGTATGCTATTCCTATGGATTGAAACCTGATAAGAAAATCATTCTTAGTAAGATGAATCAATCTAAACCAATAAATAAGTAAATATCAGTACTTTTCTATACGTAAATAGAAAACAATAGGAAAAAATAGAAAAAAATAGTTTTTTTACACTCGAAAAATAAGAAAAATTAAGATTCATGTTTGTGAATGTATGGTAGATCTAAAGCATGAGGTTTAGCCTTGGTTTAGTCCAATCTCTATGTTAAAGTGGGTTTTTATTGATTTCATGAAAGAAAAATACATGAAAAATACAAACCTACCAAAAAGAATGCATAACTCTAAACAATAGGAAGAAGGGGGTTGTTGATCATTTAAAATATATTGAATTTTAATGTTTTATGATGCACAATATATAGGGTTCATTGTTGTCTAAAATTAAAAGGGTCTAGTAGCATGAGAATGCTTGGTACTAGCCCTAAGCAACGCGGCAATTGCAGTTTAGAAGAAAAGACACGAAAAGAATTGTTTTCACACTTTCACGATGCTGATTGCTAATGAATGAACTTGTTTGAGCATGATAGTCATACACAATTGCATTGTATGCACCATATGGTATCATTGGGATGCATATC
The DNA here is from genome assembly GCF_053477565.2 of Lygodium microphyllum. NCBI lineage: Eukaryota > Viridiplantae > Streptophyta > Polypodiopsida > Schizaeales > Lygodiaceae > Lygodium > Lygodium microphyllum. Next base: position 42,235,260 of record NC_141158.1, read on the forward strand.
AACTATTTATATGAGCGATGCCTACATTGAGAGTGTGAGGCGCCCTAAGCTATAGGGTTAGAGATTTAGTTCTTTGGGGGAAACTTAGTGAGGATTATTCATTATCTCTTGGATCGATTTATCAAAAGAGTGAAGCTTGTTTTTTGAATGTGTTTTATGTGTGCCACGACGTATCTTGGGGCCAATTCCCGAGGTGTAGGAGAGCTGTAGTGGAGCTGCAATAATCAGTTGAGGGGTGCTTCCTTTATATGTGCTTACGTAGTGTATAACACCAATATGTTTAGGGACTCCCCTTGAGGAGCGTGGAGAAGGATACTAGTTGGTCTATAAATCATACAAATGTGAAAGTTCTGTATTCCAGGTTAGGGTATTATAACCCTTAGATACTCCTGGCCATGAGATTGTGTGGGGTGGTTTGAGGTGAGTAGCAGAGGCCCGCGGCTAATGCCATAGAGCCAATGTAGGGCCCTTTTTAGATCTGACAAGTGGTGCGTTTGCTAGGAGCTGCTAATAAGTGGCAGTTTCCAAATCTCGGTCAATAGGGACTGGTTTATTAGTGTATGCCAAAAGGCAGTGAGATAGATTTAAAAGACCGCTAAGCTGAGCTTCAGAAGCAAGATAGAGTTGGATGGGCTAGATGACAAGCCGAAATTATTAGAAGATATTCTCTGCAAAGGAGTAGTCTAATATTCCTACAACAAAGGAGGGATCTTAGAAACCCTAATTCTACGCATAGTCTGTTAGGAAGAGGAAGTTATTGTACTTCCCCTCTTCTAGTTAGTCAGCCCACTTCGAGTGGAGTAATAGTTCCCATTGTCCAAACTCCTTTAGTGAATTCGGTCACCATGGTGCAACCCATTGCAATCCCAACAGGAACGTTGAACTTGCCAGGCTTAGGGTTTTCTCTATCCATTTTTTTAATGGGTTAGTAGAGAAAGATGCATAACTTCATATTAATGAATTCCAAAAGTTAATGTTTAACTATCAAATCCAAGATGGGCACTTGATGATGTTCTTTAATATGACTTTGAAAGGATGAGATGTAGTATGGTATCATAGCTTAGAGTCTAGAACCATAACTATGATTGACTTATTCTTTGTGGCCATTTGGAGAGAGTTTGCCCCTAAAAGGGGAGGTCAATATTGGCTATGTGTTCTCAATGTAACACGTCAAGAACCTCATAAGAATTTTCATGGGTATGCCAAGAAACTGAAGAAAGTATTTTGTAAGTTGTAAACCTATATTTCTATTCTAGTTGTTGTTGAGTTGTAATACTTTTTGAATAGGCTGGACTTTAACATTCAAGTGCAGTTGAGTAGTGTTGCCCTTGCTGACATTGATATGGCTATTACAAGAGTAGAGGAGATAGAATCGCAATTATAAGTGGCCTATATCTCTAGGGAAAACTAGAATCTGGGTCTAGGTGTTGGAAATACTTTGGCTTTAACGAATGGAGGGCAAGGGATGCCCATGAGTACTTCCAATGGGAGAGGAAACATGATTCAAAACGTGCCCATGTTGCTAGCTCCTCCCAGTGTGACCATGCCTATGGCTAGTCACATTGCTCCACTAAATGTTGGAAGCCAAACGATAAATCCTACTGTTGTTCTATGAAATCAACAACCAATTCTCAATCAAGTGGCTAGACCAATGGAATGATATATAGAGGATTGCAGCTATGAGTCAACTGCCTCAAATGTCCTTGGAAAAGTTAATGATATGATGAAGCATTATACTGACATGATCACTAAACAATATAGGCAAATAACCGTTGATGTCAATTTCCTTAAGAAGTAATAGAATTTGATAGGGAGTCGATGCCCTGAGGAGGGTGCCCCATCAAGTTTAGCTGTAAGTGGTGTGGCAACCAAAATTTCCTTAGGAATTGCCTAAATGTTGAATGTGGCATATGTAGAAAGTCTGATCACTTAGCTAGTACCTGTTGGAACAAGATTAACTCTCTCCATAGTAGGGAAGTAAAAAGCTAGGTCTAGTCAACCATCGAGCATAAGGGAATAATCTCTAGCAAGATGAGGGACTGAAACAAATACTACAAAGAGAGAAAGCTATGGTAGAGGAGCTGCCTAGTGGCAGTGGAGTCAACCTTATTGAAGTTGTTTGTGTCAATGGGACTGAAGCTTCTAATTTACAGGTTGTTACAAGAGGTCAAAAGGATAAAGAAGCTTACAAAGACAAGGTAAAACCTGTCAAGTAAAGCCCTAGGCAAGATGGTAAGGGGACATAATTCCTTAATCCTGATATGGAAGGTGGACCCCTGAAAGCCATTGATAGTAAAGCCAACCCCAAAAAGGATAAGGAATTGCCAAAGAAGGCAAAAGCCAAGAAAGAGGCACCAAAGTCGGTTCAAAGACCAAAGGAGAGAACGGTGTGGCGAGAAAAGCAAGCTCTTGCTAGCTATCATGAATTCAATTTAGCGAGTTCTCTTTGTGAAGTTAAACTGGATGTAAACCTCCTATAGTTGATTAAGTTGTGTCTAGGAGTGCGTAGATAATTTAAGAATATTCTTCACACTGGGTATATCGTTGAGCCCTTGGGGATAGCGTGAGTAGGTGATGATTGGTTTGAACATGCTGAAAAACATTATCCAAGGGTACCAACATACGTTGATGGAATATTAGTGGATCATGCTATTGTGGATATAGGATCCTCTATCAACATTATGAGTTTGGAATTGATGGAGAGGCTAGGATTAGAAATATAAAAAAAATGGCTCTACGATTCTCTGAATGGCTGGCTGATGATATTTTGAGACAACCCAAAGGTTGCATTACTAAAGTCCATGTGGCCATTACCAATGTGGAATGTATTCTGGACTTTAGGGTCATTGGGTTGGTAGGGCAGCCTAGTTATTAAGTATTGCTAGGCAAGCCATGGATCTTATAAGCAGATTGTCAAGTGGATATGCCTGCTAGCTGGTTGATCTTTGGTAGAGGTGCTAGACGTGTAGTAGTAAATCCTTATCCTGAATCTCCTCAAAGTGAGATTCTCATCATAGTTAGACACATCATATTGTCCATTTGCTAGTGAATAATCATCAAGTGATGAATCCAATGAGGGGTCCACTATAGAGGATATTAATCGAGTAACATTGAATGAGCCAATAAAGGCTCAAGAGAGGATAAGAGATGTGAACGTAATTGAGCTAGACCTTGGTATGATGAATGATTCGCGTCCAATCAAATTAGAATCCATGATGCTCACTTTCAAATAAAGGAAGGACTATGTGTCCTTGATTTAGGAATTTCGGGGTATCTTTACTTAGAGTTATGATAAGCTAAGAGGCATTCCTCCCAGCATGGCTATTCATACCATTTCCCTAAAGGAAGGCAATTGCCCTGTGTGACAAAAGGTAAGACATATGTCTTTTGAATTAAGGGATGGGCTACTTGAAGAATTGACAAAAATATGGAAAGCTAGCCTAATATTTCTAGTTCAACACAAAGAGTGGTGTGCACTAGTTATCAAGAAAAAGTAGAATAATCTGATTCGGCTTTGCATAGATTTCACAGAATTTGATAAGAAGAATGTTAAGGATTACTATCCATTACCATTTCTTAATTAGTTTTTGGATTAGTTTTAGTGGGTAAGAAAATCTATTCATTTATGGATTGATTTACTGGATACAACCAAATGGCTATTGTAGAGGAAGATAAATTGAAAATGACATTTATCACTGTCTTTGGTACCTTTGCATATCATGTGATGGCCTTTGGGTTACACAATGCACTTGCTTCTTGGCAATGTACAAGTGATAAGACTTTTGGTGACATTTTCCTAGAGGAGTTAAAAGTCTTCAATTGATGATTTGGGAGTAATCACCACAAGGGAAAGGTAGTTGATCATTTTAAGGAAAATTTTTGAGCATTGTAGACAGTTTTGCATTGCTATTAATCCATGAAAGTGTGTCTTTGGGGTGCCCTATGGGTTGTTACTAGGCCATGTGGTTAGTTCGGCTAGTATTGCGACTAACCCTGAAAAGATAAAGGTTATAGTAGCTATAAGTGTGCACCACGTACTTCAAAAGAGGTATACAACTTTCTATTCATCAGTGGGATATTATCAAAAATTTATCAATGCACTGGCAGAATTAGCAAAATATTCTCCACCTGAATGATGACATTCCTCTATATGAATGGTACCTCATCAAGTACTACACATCGACGATAAATATCATCTACTCCTTTCCAATACAAGACACCCACTCTAATTGAAAAGCATAGTGATTGTTGCTTAATCTTTCTCTTCTCAAGCTTTGATAAAGAAGCCCCAAATCCCTGTGTAGATAGATAATGTGTTGTAGACGCATACCAAGAAGGAATGGAAGATGTATTGATTTTAAATAGACCTTCAATGCTACTTCCTTTAGCTATAATTTCCTTTGGCTCTCCGAAATCCACCAGACATTCCACAATACCTTGTAGCTTTGGTGCCTTACTCCTAATCTCATAATCAAATTCGTGCAAAGTGATTAATCACTTTGCTAAATGGTCAAGCGGTTGCAAAATGTTCATCAATAGTCTAAATCCTTTCGTCTTTGTAAAAAATACTACTTTCTCATAGATAATATAGTGCCTAAATTTCTTTGTCGTGAAAACCATACCAAGGCACAATTTCTCCATGTAAGTATAGTTGACTTCGAATATTTCCAATTTTCGGCTAGCAAAGGCAATTGGATGATACCATTTCTTTTCCCAAATTGGGCTAAACAATAGCTCATACTATGCATTGTGACTATTGAAAATATATAGAAAACCTCACCTCTTTTGGGTGCTTTTAGGATTGGCACTTTCGCTAGTTTTTGCTTCACATCCTTAAAGGACACTTGACAGGCTTCGCTCCTTACCGCCTAGAAGACTCTCTGTGTTGGATGTTGGTGGCCATTGAAGAGAGCAGAAATAAACAATTCATGAGAATCTTATCCAAGATAGTATCTAAAAGTAAGCAAGATTGGGATGATAAATTATATGTGGCAATGTGGGCTTACAACACAACATTCAAGAGAGCTACTGGCCACACCCCATTCAAATTGGTATATGGAGAGGAGTACATTTTGCCATTGGAAATAGAGCTACCCACTATGCATTTTGCTCTTAGTCACTCGTTGGGAGAGCCAGAAGCATTACAGGAAATATATACTTTTGTTGCACATCTTGAGGAAATCCGATTGTAGGATTTATTACATCAAGAGGTAGGGAATAAGAGAATGAAAGCACTTCACGACCTTCGGGTTAAGAAGTATAAATTTGTGAAGGTTTAGTTGGTACTGTATTATGATGTTTATCGTGAGCTATTTCCTAGTAAGTTGAAACCCAAGTGGGATGGGCCATACAAAATTGTACGTATAGGATAGAATGGCTCTACAACCCTTTTAGCAGATTTGTAGGGGTTAGAGTTTAAAACTAAAGTTAACTTTAATAAGCTGAAGCCTTACTATGTGTAAGGGCTGAAGTTGGACTTGGTGTCTATGTAGGTCCTTCATGATTCAGCTTTAACTTGCAAAAGATATAGAGAGGATAAGATGGAATGAATCATTCCCTATCTTGAGCATCCTTATCTAGAGCAACGTTACCACTAAGGTCGAGTGATTTGGTGGGGTAAAGGTTATAAGGTTTTTGAGTGGTAAGATGAATCTTAAGGTATATTGCCACCATTGGGGATTATACATGTTATTCATTCTCTCTCTCTCTCTCTCTCTCTCTCTCTCTCTCTCTCGACTTGATTTTGATTATCATAAGTACGAGGGAGCTGATCAATATGGCATGACCTATCACTAAAAACCAGGTCTATACTTTGTATTTTGACAGAGCTTCTCGAGGACCCGCTAAACATGCAAACATTGATGTAGTCATTAAGGCCCCCGATGTAGGGTTGGTGCGGTCATAAAGACCCTTAATGTAGAGTTGCCATGAAAATGGGAGTGTATTTAGGATCCTCTTCTACTAAAAATATGGCAGAATACAATGCCTTGATTATGGGGCTGAATGTAGTCCTCCGATGTGGTGGTATTTGTTGATTATTGGTCAAAGGTGACTCGTAGTTAGTGATCAATTAGATGAATGGGACCTACAATTTACGGGATCCTATCTTATAGATGTATTGTCATGCATCCTTGGATATGTTGCATATTTTTGAGATGGTGACTTGTCAGCTAATTCCTTGACACAGTAGAATCACTTTGCAGATTCGTTGGCCAATTATGTTTTCGTCAAAGATGTCTTTTCTAATTGTGGGTCATGATTCAGGTAGCAATTGAGCACCTTCCTATTTTTTCATAGACGCATAGGATTGTTTATCGTCATATTTGTCAGACACCCCTTGCTATTGATACGAGGGGGTTAGCCAATAACCTAATGTACTTAGGGTAGGGCATGAGGAGCCCTTATCCTTGTTTGGTCTTGTGCTTTCGTAGAGGGATGTTAGGACCAAGGGTTTTTCTTAGCAATATACTACTGATTGATAGTAATGTGGATTATCTCATTAGGCTAAGAGAGCCAATTTATTGGTTGTGAAATGCTAAATTTCTTTAGGCCAAGAGGGCCATGTGTCTGTTTGGTACATGTGCATTTAATAGTTTTCTATTTTAGTGACTGTATCAGATAGGTTTGATGAAGTGTCTAGAGGGAGCCTTTGTTGTGTGTGAGCTTCTTGTGGCCATTTTAAGTAGTGTTGTCGCCTTTTTGAGTTTTTCCTATAAGTTGATAGTGTTATATGTGTATGTGGGGGTTATTTTCTTTTCATTTGTTGGGGACTAGTAATCAAGGCATAAAGTCCTAGGGTTAGATTTAGGTATACCTAGGGGAGGTTCGCGTAGTTGTCTACCTCCTGTAAAGATATTGTCGGGTATTAAAGACTTGTTTTTAGAAGGCAGTCCTAGTGACCCTATCCTTCTTGTTGCTAGGCAGCTACTCTAGGGGTCTTTGCTAGTGTGAGGTAGTTAGAGAAGCTTGTTGAAATAAAATAAGAGAAAATTTTAAATATTCTTGAAATAAAAATACAGAGGTGTGTAAAAAGGGGTTCTAATCCCTTAAAAAGAAAAGAAAAGAATGAAAAATCTTAAGATCAATTAATTATTGCCTTGCAAAGGTCTGATACATTCCTGGGATGAGTCAAACTACTTGGGGGGCTGAGATGCCTTGCCTTCCTTGGGATAGTAGCTAGCCAAAATAAAGAAATAAGGAAGGTTGGAGTAAAAGTAAAAGTGAGCAGAAGAAGAGGATTAAGTGCCACCTTATGAGAGTTTGTTGGTAGGTTCTTGGGTACCGTGTCAAGACCTGAGGCCGATGCCCTATTCTCCCTGTATCACTCTATGCTAAGCTCCCTCCTTTTTACATGTCTGAGTATGGAAACCTTGAAAAAGAAAAATGTGTTAAAAAGAAAATTTTTGATGACCAGGCTATAGGAGTTCTCGCCTAGTATGAGTTCTTGGTCTAGTTGTCTAAGTTAGGTAGGTAGTTCAAGCCACCACCTAGGATGACTTCTTTGATGGTTCTTTTTGCCTGTCTCTGTTGGAGCAATTGGTTAGCGAATCACTTTGAATTTCTATCAGATTATATTGAGCCTATCCCTTGTGGATTTTTATGCCTTGATTTTGTCAGGGGGTAGGGTGAGAGCTGTACTTAAGCTTTGTTGAGTATATTTTTTGTGGCAGCTTGATGCTTTTAATGGTTGTTATTTTGTGCATATCATTTTGTGGGATTTGATGGATTGAGTCACTCTATCCCATGTCACCAAAATGAGAGCAGATATTTAAAGCCCATTTTGAAGTGTAAAAGAGCTCAGGTTTTCATGCAAAATGAAACGTTGTGGATTGATGAGCTAGAGTTTTCTTAGATGGAGTTCGATGCCAAGAACCTAATGCAAGTCTCGTTCATCGATTAGAGTCCATTTGATCCCATATTTAATCTCCACAAGATTTGGCATTATAAAGATAGACTTTGACGATATGAAGCCGACCGTCCAGTCAGATCTCGAATCAGAGTTCGTTTAGGCCTCCATTTGATAAAAAAACCATTCAGCCAAGCGTGAACATGGAGAACTTGAACTAGTTTTTGTGTTTAAAAGCTTAAGCTTGGTTTAATCTTACGAAATGAAGAGTCATGATTTCATGAAACATGGGGAGGAGGCCCCTTTTTCAAATGCCCCCAAAATGATTAAAAAAGCTCATTTTTTGATCGTTAGAGTTACAAGGAATGCTCAAGACAGCAAGATCCTCAATTTCCTTGCCCTCCATCACGACAAACGGATTAGAAATTGATGCATTCTATGAAAAGATTTGATTTTAGTATTTCTCTCTTCTCTCTTCTCTCTTCTCTCTCCTCTCTCCTCTCTCCTCTCTCCTCTCTCCTCTCTCCTCTCTCCTCTCTCCTCTCTCCTCTCTCCTCTCTCCTCTCTCCTCTCTCCTCTCTCCTCTCTCCTCTCTCCTCTCTCATCTTGTTGTATGTTCTCATGGATTAGTGTATGAGAGAAGGGGGTGGGTTGAGATGAAAGATTTTGATCATGTGATGATGCGGGAGCGCAAAGGAACATAGATCGGAGTTGGATGGATTGTCAATAGCAGCTACTAAAGAGCATCAGTGGGCCTCCAATTTCGAAATATGTACATCATAAGAGGCATGATTTCACAAACAGATCATAGATTTCATTGTTTTATGATAAAATTTGGTTGAAAATGATTAAAAATGATTATATTTTGTTGCCAATGTTTTGATTTATCAGCCACGTTGAAGTAATCAAGAAAAATCAGTCATATAATGATTTTATGCTAAACACGCAAAACATGCGATTATGTGATTTAAGGGGAACTATGAGTTTTGTCAATAAGAGGACATGAGAGAGAGAAGAAGAGAGAGTGAGAGAGAGAAATACTGCAAGAAGAGAGAGAAAGAGAGTGACAAGGAGAGAGCAAGACTAGAAAAGGAGAGAGAGAGAGAGAGAGAGAGAGAGAGAGGAAGAAGCCATGAAAGCTTGGAGAGAGAGGTGAAGATGAAAGGAGACTTGTATTATTATCTGATGGTCAAAAATCAAGTCCCTAACACCTTATATACCAGTTAGTGTAGTTAGTATTTTCTCATTATTAAATCCCCCTCTCTCACATTCCATCCCCACTCGAAGGTTTTTTTCCCTCAAAAACAATTTAGGCACAATTGATAACTGGGCAGGAGTAGATCAAAGTATTACACTGCTGCATTATTATAGGGGTATACTAATGAATGAAGAGGTATTATTGCATATGATGGGTCATTGGGGTATGTAAAATACATGGGCCTTATTGGGGAATTATAAAAATGAGATTTTGACCCAAATATCTTGAGTAAATGTGAGCTGTAGATAGTTGTCAACAAGTTGTTTACTACAGGCCTTGCTGTAGTAAATCTATTAACTTTCTGTAGGAGACTCTGATCGAGGCATGCTACACATCAAGATTGAGCTCTTGGTAAGTGCTTTCAGCCCATGTAGGTTGGGTTTGTATGTTCAAAGTTCAGAGTAAAATATGGTGTAAAAAAGTGAGATGTCTGCAATCTTCCCTACACTAAAATATGACCATAGATAACCAATATTCAGCCAAAAGAGTCTACCGAAAAAGATGGATGCTGGTCAAAAAGAGATCCCAAGCAATCCATTCACCTCTTGGATCAAAAGGTATTCATCATAATGATTGTCCAAGAGAAGAGAATGCCCATCAACCACATACTCCAATCCACCTAGATCAAATGGATACAATGAAGTATCCCCATAATCAAGTCCATCATCACATCCATAATCTCCCGGATCATAGAGAAGCACAATGCCATCTTCATATTTATGTACGCCCAAATCATGTATTATATCATCATCGAACATATACCAATCATCATAACCATGATCAAGGTACTCATTATCAAATGCGTTCAATGGCTATTGTAAACCTTGATTAAGTGTAAACTGATGCTCAAGAATATTATCATGAGGTTTCTCCAGGAGTCTAAAACCTTCAGCGTAACCATCTACATCTGTGAGTGCCTCATGTGATTCATAAGCTAAGATGTCATTAGCTTGTACATCTTGCTCTTCACTGTTCCCTTCTTGTACATCTTCTTGGTCTTCTTGCTCATCTTCTTGTTGATCATGTTGCTCATTATCCCAGTCTTGTTGTTCATCTTGCTCATTGCTCTCTTCTTCATCATCAGCACTTTGAAAATAACTCATAATTACATTTGGGTAATCACGAGGTATGAACTGATTGGGATATAGGATACCATGGTAGTTATGAACTTGCTACTGATCAAAGCTAGAAGAGTACTGATAAGAATGACCATTATTGTCACGTTCAAAAGAACTGGGGTGCTCAATTAAGAAAGGTTCACATGTATAATCATGACTATGTTGCTGAAAAGGTGGATGCTAATAAGCATAAGCATGTTGCCCATAATAGCCATTTTGTTGCCACGGTTCAATGGAGTGATACTTTGCATTATGACATGGTACATCATATCTATAAGCATTAACATGCTGTCTAGATGTACTTGCATATTGCTCATGTTCATTTGCATGTTGCTACTATCCATATTCATAAGATGCCTGCGGGTCATAGTATGTACCATCAGCACATACATGTTGGCCATAAGCATAAGCATTGGGTGCATAATGCCCATGAGAATTTGCATTAACTGATGGGAAGGTGGTTCTTTCAGCATCATGTACATGTGGCTGATCTTATTTCTATTTTCTATTCATTTGTAATTCCATCCACTTAGTGAGCTAGGCAGCAAGGGTGTCCATAATGGTCTTCATTTGACCAATGCCTTCCTTCAATTCTCCATGCCTCTCAGCATGCCTTGTCTCATACAAATTGGGGGTGTTAGTGAGTGCGTTGAGGCTCCCAACTTCATGAGAGTAATCTTCATCTTCCACCTTAGGGTTAGTTTCATCCCTCGGGGCACGTGCATCCCTTATTTGTTTGTTGAAGGTCATAATTTTCCTTAGTTTTTCCCTTATTCCCTGCCATGGTTAGGTGCAATCCCGTTAGACCCCCGCTCACTGTTTTGCTCGTAATGTGAGCTAGGGAGCTTTGATTGACCTACTTTTTTGTTCAAGTTGAAGCCAAGGATGTCCTTTTCAAATTGAGCATATGCACGCTACTACAAGTTTAGTCCAAAAAATTCTCTAACAGCAAATATGTAGCTATTTTATACAGTCCTACACCCTGCAGTAGGGGACTGTTTTGGCCTGTAAGGGATGGGTATTGCCCAACTAAAGTGCCAAATTGATAGGGGGGTTAATGAGTTCTGCCAACACTCTTTGGGGCCCACTCTTTAGTGTTGGTACTCACTCTTCACTCTGTAAACTGATTAAAAATGTCTATAGCACCTTGTAGGAATTCAAGAGAGCCGAAATATGGTCCCCTTGTATGTCTGCAATCACTTCTCCCATGGCACCATACATTTCTTTAGCATACATGCACATGGTCAACACCATAACATCACTGTTGAGCATGAAAATGAGCATTCCCACGATCGTGTCACTCACATATGAGCATCATACATGCACTGTTTGTTGCATTCACTGTCATAACTGCATACATGACTGCATGTGTATTTAAAGATACATTTTAGCATTGATTCTCAGTCATACATCATTGCAAGTACATCAGTGGTACATCAATATGCCATATACACCAGTGGCATAATTCCAAGTATATCAATATGTCATAGACATCAATGGCATCATCATGACATGCCAATTCTCACTGTCCCCAAAATATCTATGCACTTGCAAACAAGTTCAGGCTCTGGATCACTAGGAGGTAGGCAAAGTTCCCCCGAGGACACATTGTGTACCCCTTCAGGGTTTTTGATGGCAAGGGGGGGTCACCCCTCTTTTGTCTTGCCACCTCACGTGGCATCGAGCTTTTTTTCATCCAAAATATACCTGGCAGACATTTATTAATTAAACACCCAGCATGAGATGCATTTGGAAGTAGGAATCGAACCTTTTCATGAAATGCATGGAATGGAAAATTGGGGTCAAGGGTAGGGCTTACCAAGCAGTGACTCATTGCTATCTCACCTCATTTACAATGGATTTCAGAGATTAGTTTATGCTCAAACAATCATCACAAGTCAAGAGATTAGGGTGATGCAATCACTAAACAGTAGTGAAAAATTTCAGTATAGAATGGACCATTTTCAATGCAAGAAAGCCTAAGAGAGGACTGAGATTAAATTGGCAGCATGTAAGCATTGAAACCTTCAATAAAATGCATGATTGACTACTTGAATCTATCCCAACAATAGGCTTTTTGGCTCAGCAATAGGATGAAAATAAAAGAGAGTTCAAGAGTCAATTACCTCTTTGATTAGTGAAGAAGGGTTGAGAATCAGTACCAATGTCCTAAGGTTGCTCTCCAATGCTCCAATTAGCTTCACGATGACAAAACTTCAGCTAAGAATTGAGTCTTCAAGCTTGATTCTTCAATGGGAGAAGGAGGGGATTGAGCTTCAGTAGCTTCATGCATGCTTTGAAGGCCATAGAAGAAGAATTCCACAAAATTCAAACCCCCAATCATGCATAGTAGCTAATTTGTGCATACAGCCACTCTCCCTGTCTTGTACACCTAGAGAGCTCAAAAGAAACACAAGAAGCACAATAGGGATCATCAAAGTGATGTAAAGCATCCATGGCCGGATCATCAGAGTGATGTAAAGCATCCATGGCCTTGACACAGCACCCCTTCTTGAGGGCCACCAGCCCCTCATAAATAATTTGGTAGAGAGGGGCAGCAAGAGTGAAGCACATGATAAATATTGGCTTATTCCTCAAGTAGTATGCCTGATCTTGTGCTCGAGGTCACAAAAACGATAGTGACAATTGAAGAGTGGAATGGGGCGATGCTTAGTCTACTAAAACGGATCGGTCTACGTGTCTGATTGATATCTTTACTGATCTCCATGTACAATACTGGAATTAGGCTACGATTAGCTTAAGACCCGGCTGGTCCCTGTACATTTACTGAATATCCGTGTTATAATTTGTCTGGAATGTGTGGCTTGTGTTGAATGCCTCCATTTGCATGACAAAGCTGCAGTTCACACATTAGTCCTATATGAGGATGCCTTGCTCATGAATAGAAGCTTCACCAATCTTTTTGATGCTTACAGGCAGTGGGATGCTCCCATATCAGAGATAGAGAAGACTGGATTGGCTCTTCGAACCCCAGCTTGCAAGATCATCCAGATCCAAGCTTGTAGGTTCTCATCATCACACGAATCCTTGAGACATTTGTCTGTCCTCGTTAAGAAGTTGAGATGGATTCCCAAAAACCTTGAGAATCTCTATTCTTGCAACATGGGTTGACTTGCTTGTGGTCCAAATCTGATGTTCTAGCTAGTAATCCTGATGTTGTGTTGTATGAGACCACCACCCCTCCTTACAAGAGATATAGAGGAGAGCCTCTAAGAGTGTATATGGAACCTAAGCCTATGGAGACTAAACACTCACACCAAGATGAGGAGAAGACGCTAATTGATTAGGTGCTGGAGTTGTCATGACATTTCTTTGCTTAGTTTTGAGAGGTGCAGTGAAATGTTGAATCTTCTTTTGATCAGCTGGACATTGGTGAGAAGTCACTTGGTCTTGGAGAAGAAGCCCCGTTCTCCCAAGGGCTCATCCAAGCCTGGTGCTCATCCGACTTACCTCGAGATGATCAAAGAGGCTGTTTTCACCCTCAAGGATAGAACTGGATCCAGCCAACATGCCATAGCTAAATTCCTTGAGGACAAGCACGAATCTGGCCTTCCTCCTAATTACAAGAAGATTTTGTCCATCCAATTGAAGAAGCTATCTTCAAATGGGAAGCTTGTGAAGGTGAAGAATTCATACAAGCTCTCTGACAAGCTGAAGAAGCCAAGCAAGCCTGTTGAAGCAAAGGCACCTAATGCGAAGCCAAAGAAGCCTGCATTCGTACCAAAGGTTGTGACGGCAAAGCCAAAGCCAAAGAAGGGTGCAAGCAAGTCTCCAAAGAAGATGAAGGTCTCGAAGGTGTCAAAGCCTACTGTAGCATGTAGCGCCTCCAAGCCTGCTGTAGACAGTAGTAGCACGATGCAACTTGGAGCTCCATCTTCAAATTTGGCTCAAAATGATCCATGAGCTGCCAAATCTAGTTGTCCATCCTCTAAACTTGGTCCAAGACTCCATTAATGCTCCATACCTGCAGTCCTTGTGGTCCAAAAATCCTTGGTAATTGCACTGCTGCTCCATGTCATGTTTGTATCTGTGTACCTGTGGCTCTTAAATCTCTGTGACTAAAAAAAAGATAACTAAATGGAATGTTGGCCAAGTGGATGAAGAACCTATGGCTCTAATACAACCTTTCAAGAAGAGGACATGAGAGAGATAAGAAGAGGAGAGAGAGAGAGAGCAGAAGAGAGAGAAAGAGAGTGATGAGGAGAGAGAAAGACTAGAAAAGGAGAGAGAAACACACAGAGAAGAAGAAGTCATGAAAGCTTCGAGAGAAAGGTAAAGATGAAAGGAGATTTGTATTATTATCTGATGGTCAAAAATCAAGTCCCTAACACCTTATATATCAATCAGTGTAGTTAGTATTTTCCCATTATGAAATTCCCCTCTCTTACAAGTTTTGGGGGTTTTGTCGTGCGTATACTATTCCTATAGGTTGAAACATGATAAGAAAATAATTCTTAGTAAGATAAATCAATATAAATCAATAAATAAGTAAATATCAATACTTTTCTATAAATAAATAGAAAAAAATAAGAAAAAAATAAAAAAAATAGGTTTTTTGCACCCAAAAAAAAAGAAAAAGTAAGATTCATGTTTGTGAATGTATGGTAGATTTAAAGCATGAGGTTTAGCCTTGGTTTAGCCCAATCTCTATGTTAAAGTGGGATTTATTACTTTCATAAAAGAAAAATATATTAAAAAAACACCTTAAACCTACAAAAGAATGCATAACTCTAAACGATAGGGAGAAGGGGATTGTTGATAATTTACAATACATTGAATTTTGATGTTTTATGATGCACGACATATAGGGTTTGCTGTTGTCTAAAATTAAAAGGGCATAGTAGCAGGAGAATGCTCGGTACTAGCCCTAAGCAACGTGGCAATCACAGTTTAGAAGAAAAGACATGAAAATAACTCTTTTCACATTTTCATGATACTGATTGCTAATGAATGAACTTGTTTGAGCATGGTAGTCATACACAATTGCATTGCATGCACCATATGGTACCATCCAGATGTATATTAACTATTTACATGAGCAATGACCTATGTTGAGAGTGTGAGGTGCCCTAAGCTGTAGGGTTAGAGATTCAGTTCTTTAGGGGATACTTAGTGACGATTATTCATTATCTCTTGGATCAATTTATCAAAAGAGTGGAGGTTGTTTTTTGAATGTGTTTTATGTGTTCACTTTGCAACTTGGGCCAAACCCTGAGGTGTAGGAGAGCTGTAGTGGAGCCGCATTAATCAGCCGAGGGGTGCTCCCTTTGTATGTGCTTACATGGTGTATAACACCAATATGTTTAAGGACTCTCTCTAAGGAGTGTGGGAAAGGATATTGATTGGACTACAAATCATACAAATATTAAAGTTTTGTATTCGAGCTTAGGGTATTATAACCCTTAGATGTTGTAATAAATCCCCCTTAAAAATAATTGAATTCATTTGAAACTCTTTTACTTTCCCCTATCGATGATGCCAGTTGGCAGAAGGGAGGGAAAGCAGTTGAAGACAACAAAGAAGACGAAGTTGATGATGATGACGATGGGGAGGAGGAGCACATGTGTGCCACCTCCCTTCCCCCCCTGCTATCTCTTTCCCCCTAGAATGCAGGCTGCATGGCAATAGGCCAATCTCGCCACCCAGGTGGAGGAGAGGGGCTCCATCACGTCCCCCTCCCCATAATAACAATCCTCCTCTCTATAGAACCACCCCTCCTTGGATCGATACTGCCTGCCCCCCTTGTCAGGCTACATAGAGAGAGAGAGAGAGAGAGAGAGAGAGAGAGAGAGAGAGAGAGAGAGAGAGAGAGAGAGAGAGAGAGAGAGAGGTTTTAACCCCCCTAAGAGGGGTTCCCACACAATATCTTCTCTTGTAAGGAGCAAACCGTCCACCAAGGATGCACCGCAAGGAGCGGATTCAAGCTACCTTGGTCAGAGATTATTCGACTCTTTGGATGGTCCTCAAGCAAAGAATGTGGAGCGCGCGTGGCAATTCCACAACCCGCAATGACGCTTCGGGCGAGCATATCATTGCCAATACAACTACGGGATCGGATATAAATAATACATTTCTAAGTTGTTAGATGCTTGCTTTGATTCCCCCATGAGATACATTAGGTCCTATACTATACCACATGAGAATAATTCATTGAAAATGATGAATTTCATCTCAAATATTTGGAAGATTGAGTTTTCAAAATGCATGTATCAAGAGATGTTAATTGCACCTAGATGCTATGCAAAAAATTCATACATAACATAAACAACATATAAGGTTCCAAGGTATTTTCTACTCCCTCTTCTTGCAAATTAGTAGATATGTTTTCACCAGATTGAAGGGATATGTTATAGCTTGCACACCTGATGGATTGTATGGTACGAAATCTAGCCTAAAGGAAATTCGTTTTAAAAACTCTATATCTTTGCCCAAGCTCTTGCTAATATCATGAACTGATAGCTCATCTTGATAGATTGGGATCTTGATGATGTGCTTAGTTAGTACAAACAATGACCATAAGGATTGAAACTAAGATGCCTTGAGATCCATTTGATAACAACTATTTTCTTCAATGCAATTCGGGATCAGGCTAGATGCAAACAACAACTCCAGTCCTCAAAGGCAAGTGGAGGGCCCAAGGATTAGAAAAACCTAAGTCAAAGGAATGTTCGATACTTTTATACTTGTTGGGAAGAAGGTTGGATTGTGAATCAATGTAAGTGATCAATAGAGCTTATATCTTGTACAATTTGTATAAGACCTTAACATATGCCTTAGCCAAAGGAAGGGAGTGTTAAGAAAATTTTTGCATAGTATTGCCCTTAGATCCCAAGGGGGAGAGTGAATATGCGGATGGAAATATTATCATGTCTATTCTTGCATTGTTGGAAAAATGTGTCAATTGGTTTTGTTGGTTGAACAAACAACATTCTAAATGCTTTTACATTCAACTGATTGCTGGATTGTCGTTTGGATGATTATTTCAAGTGCTTGTGATTGATGGTAAATTTGTGGTAGGGGTCTATGATGACAAATTGCCATGGGGATAAGGAAATGTCTACTTGGAAGATGATATTAGGAATGAGTGCCTTTATTGTGCTTGATTTTTAAATGATTGAATTAAGAAAAGGCTCTTTGCATGGGTGGATCACCTCCATGATCGCATCGCAATGATCAACTCGAAAAGGGCAATGTCAATTCATAGGCCGATGGTCGAGGTGTGAAAAGGCCAACCATGTGAATAATGTTTTTTCCAATCAAGCAATGGTAGCCAAACTTAAGTTAGTTGACCAAGCTTGGATATGGTGGAAGCAATGGTGTAAAAATCAAGATATTTTTGAAACCACTCTCACTTGGGTTCAGCTGAAAGATGCTGTATGCGGACGATACCTTCCGCCAACCTACCAGACTTTGAGGATGAATGAATTCTTCAAGTTAAAGTAGCTGGAATTAACCTTGGAAGTGTAACCCTACTAAAATATGCACCACCTATGGATATTGTGCAACAAGTATCCAACTTTTGCCATGGCCTGAACACTCCTCTGAACCACCCTCTTGAAGCAATGCATCCAACACAGTTGCAAGATGCATTATATTGAGTAAAGCCAATCATTCAAGAACTTAAATTGGGTAGTTATAACAAGGATGATTCCCGAGGTCAGGGCAAGAGATGCCACATGTGCGAAGAGATAGGGAACATCTGTAGGAGATGTCCCAACCATCAATGCTTCCACTACAATGAGATAGGACACGTCCAAGCAGATTGCCCTAACTAAAGTCCCCAGAAGATATTGAGCCCCCAAGAAAACGAAGCTACACAAGTGCAATCTTTGGATATATAGAGGAATCAGATGAAGACAAAGACCTAGAACCCATTACACCTCTTTAGGATGATTAGAAATCCTAGAAATTTTACTCACATGTAATAAAACTTGTATTGAAATAAGCTTTACTCTTGTAACTATAATTAACCCAAGTAATATGAGTTGCATCAATTTTGAGCCTAGAACTTACAAGTGATCAGAGAAAATTTAGCAAGGAATGTCATTTATAACTTACAATGAATTTCTCTTAAGTTGTTTCTTCTCAACTAATATAGATTGGGTCTTGCCAGAATGTCGAAGCTTGGGAGTATTCTTTAGTATTACAAGAAAAGACGCTTGTCCATGGATCTCAGTCCATATCTAAAAAGGGGACAATTTGGAAACAGAGTTCCCGAGATAAAGGACCACTTCTGTCCGCTAAAAGGGTCCTAGGGCAATTTGGTCTAAAGAAGGAAATCCTGCCAAAGACAACCAAGAATCTTATGACCCCAAGTGATAAAGTTCCACGCTGTTTCTATTGCAAGTAGTTAGGTCACTTCAAAAGGGAATGTGCAAAGCACTCTAAATGTCAGAAGAATGGATCTGGAGCATGGCTATGGTGGCTTGAAGAGATAGAGTGAACTCATGAAGACATAGAGTTGAAGATGGAATGTCACACAAGTGAATTAGGTTCCAAGATTGATTAGCTTAGACTCATAAACACAGTCTTGTGTGGTTGGACAATGACTCAAACTCTCAATTGAAAGGACAAAATTACCATCGTGTTTTTCATTACTCATCTTGCAAGTACAATGCTTTATAGTAGTTGGGTTGTTCCACTCTCCTCACTCTGCATATGGGATTCATGACATCTCTTCCTAGAGCATGTGTCATTTGTCTATTTCTCAATAGCCCCCCTCAAATGATGAGTTACTACACTTGCTGGTTTTTGCTCCCCCTACATGATAACAGGGCTTGAGAGACTAGCTTATAGGTAGCCTAGTCAAGTTAAAGATTGAAACTTTACATATTTGGTAAGGGTTTTTACAAAGAAAATCCATTAAGGGAAACATAGAGATCCACTATGGGAAAAATATATGAAAGATACAAAAATTTTCTTAGAACTATCTATTAGAGTTGTTGATGGTAGAAGCATCTTCTTCTTCTTCTTCATTCATGAATTGGTTTTGGTGGTGATCATTTTGCATCTGCTGTGCTCTTTTCATGTGGAAACATTCATTGGCTATATGGCTAGTCTTACCACAATAATGACATGTCATCCAATTTTTATTATCGGTGTTGAATCCTCAATCTCTTCCTTTGGGTCCAGCAGCTCCTTTGGTGTATAAGAGATTTTCCCTAGATGATGGAATACCATATTTAGTATTCTTGTTCTTCTGTTTATTCTCTTCATCAAGAAAAGAGTGCTCAATATCTTTAAGTGAGAGACTTGGAACATTACTTAGGGTGGATACAAGATTCTAATATGGATCCTTGTTTACACTTGCAACAAGCAGTATGGTTATTGCTTCATCTTCATCAACTTAAGAGTTGCAAGCTAGGTTTTTAGGCTCTTGAACTTGTTAATGTGTATGGCCATGGAAGCATTATCTTTTATATCTAGTTTATAAAACTGCATGATTAATTTTACCTCTAAATTCTTTGCTTGGGTACCAAGCATTCTGTCAAGTTCCTCCCAAGTAACAAGTCCTTTCGCATAAGGTGATAAATGGTTTTCTCTTTCCAAGCATGAAAGCCTTTACCGTTGAATTTGCCTATTTGCTCAAGCTCTATCATTTTTTATATTAGTAGCAATTCAGCTAGCAAAGGAGTTGTTCCTCAATGTGTCAAGAGACATATGTAATAGTGTTAAACAACACTAGCTAGTATCAAGAGATACTATATAGTGGAAGTTTGATGCTTGAACTTCCAAATCTTTTTCTTGGAGATTTCCCTTGCTGAAGAAGTAAATTTGAGTGGTACTGACCTTAGTGTACTATAAACAGTGAAAGACTGAGATGAGAAATGAGCTTGTAGTTGAAGTGGCTATGGTGGAATTAGGGTTTGCAAGAATAGGCAACTGATTTTTGGGTTGTAGCAGATAGTACACACATTTATTTGGGACAAGAATTGTTGGGGAGATAGCCTATGACATAGGCTTAAAAATCCCTATGCCAGTAGGGTAGATTGCGTCACATGGAGGACAAATTGATCGTACAAACTGAAATCGGTGCAGTTTTGGGCAACGACTTGGAAAATGCACAATGTCGAGCAGGGAGTAAGACAATGTCAAGGTTCGATATGCTAGCCTGAAGCATCCTGAGTAGGAGAATATTTTCTTAGTTCAAATAATGAGCTATCTCCTCTTCTTTGGCTAGATCCAAGATCTCCAAATAGCTAGGGTGCTGTTGGCAATGGCTGCCATAAAATATCAAGTGAAGAAAGAGATGAAAAATGAGGTCATCAACTAGCATTGAGTTGAACTGAAGTTGAAAAGGATTAAGAGAGTAGAGAGGAGAGATAGATTGAGTTGGGCCATGCTCAGCTGAGCTCTGATACCATGTCAGAAGAATAGATCTAGAGCATGGCTATGGCGGCTTGAAGAGATAGAGTGAACTCATGAAGACATAGAGTTGAAGATGGAATGTCACACAAGTGAATTAGGTTCCAAGATTGATTAGCTTGGACTCATAAACACAGTTTTTTGTGGTTGGATAATGACTCAGACTCTCAACTGAAAGGAAAAAATTACCATCATGTTTTTCATTACTCATCTTGCAAGTACAATGCTTTATAGTAGTTGGGTAGTTCCACTCCCCTCACTATGCATATGGGATTCATGACATCTCTTCCTGGAGCATACATCATTTTTCTATTTCTCAACACTAAACACAGATACTCCTAGTGCCACAACATTGGACATATCCACGTCAATTGTCCCAACAGGACTTAAAGAGAACTTGAACGTACAAGAAATGAAGTTGTACAAGCTTCAATGATCCAAAATCTACTAGGAAATTATTGGATACTTAGGGGGGAGAAAAACTTGATGATATTCATGAGATGTAACTACATAAAATTTTCTCTTGTAATCCAGACTCGAATATATCAAATACAATAAGTCATGTTTTAAAAGACCACATTCTTATGAGTGGTCAAAATGTCACAACAAATGCGTGATGGGTCCTACCCCATAGGTTCCAAAATCAAACTCCTAGTTTCTTTCAAGATGACGACATCTCGAGTTCTCTAAGGGGGAGAGGATGTAATAAACCCCCTTTTAAGGCCCCATAGGAACCCCCCCTTAGAAATAATTGAATTCATTTGAAATTTTTTTACTCCCCCCCCCCCCCCCCGCGGTCGATGCCGCCAATTGGTGGAAGGGAGGGGAAGTAGTTGAAGAAGACGAAGAAGACGAAGTCGATGATGATGACGATGGGGAGGAGGGGCACATATGTACCACCTCCCTCCCCCCCCCAGAATGTAGACTCAGGCGACATGCAAATCTGGCCACCCACGTGGAGGAGAGGGGCTCCGTCATGCCCCCTCCCCATAATAACCCTCCCCTCCTTGGATTGATACCACCTGCCCCCCTGTCAGCCTGCTTAGGGTAAGAGAGAGAGAGAGAGAGAGAGAGAGAGAGAGAGAGAGAGAGAGAGAGAGAGAGAGAGAGAGAGAGAGAGAGAGAGAAGGAGAGAGAGAGAGTCTTTGAGAGAGAGAAAGAGGGTTCCAACCCCTCGCCCAAGAGGGGTTCCCATGCAATATTTTCTCTCGTAAGGAGCAAACCGTCCACCAAGAATGCACCCGCAAGGAGTAGATTCAAGCTACTCTGGTCAAAGATTATTCGAGTTTTCAGATGGCCCCTAAGCGAAGAATGTCGAGTGTGGGTGGAAATCCCACAACCCGCAATGAAGCTTCGAGGAAGGGTATCACTGCCAATACAACTATACTACTGGATATAAATAATACATTTCTAAGTTGTTAGATGCTTGCTTTGATTCTCGCATGAGATACATTAGGCCCCATACTATACCACATGAGCATAGTTCATTGAAAATGATGAATTTCATCTCAAATATTCAGAATATTGAGTTTTCAAAATGCATGTATCAAGAGAAGTTAATTGCATGTGGATGTTGTGCGATAAATTCATACATAACATAAACATCATATAAGGTTCCAAGGTATTGCCGACTCCCTCTTCTTACAAATTAGTAGGTATGTTTTTGTCACATTGAAGTGATATGTTATAGCTTGCACACTTGACAGATTACATGGTAAGCAATCTAGCCTAAAGGAAATTTGTTTTAAAAACTCTAGATCTTTGCCCAAGCTCTTGCTAATATCATGAACTAATAGCTCATGTTGATAGATTGGGATCTTGATGATGTGCTTAGTTAGTACAAACAATGACTGTAAGGATTGAAACTAAGATGCCTTTAGATCCATTTGATAACTACTATTTTCATCAATGCAATTCGGGATCAGGCTAGATGCAAATAACAACTCCAGTCCTCAAAGGCAAGTGGAGGGCCCAAGGATTAGAAAACCCTAAGTCAAAGGAATGACCGTTACTTTTATACTTGTTGGGAAGAAGGTTGGATTGTGAATCAATGTAAGTGATCAATAGAACTTACATCTTGTATAATTTGTATAAGACCTTAACATATGCCTTAGCCAAAGGAAGGGAGTGTTAAGAAAAATTTTGCATAGTATTGCCCTTAGATCCCAAGGGGAAGAGCGAATATGCGGATGGAAATGTTATCACATCTACTCTTGCATTGTTGGAAAAATGTGTCAATTGGTTTTGTTTGTTGATCAAACAACATCTTAAATATTTTTACATTCAACTGGTTGTTGGCTTGTCATTTGGATGATAATTCCAAGTGCTTGTGATTGATGGTAAATTTGTGGTAGGGGTCTCTGATGACAAATTGCCATGGGGATAAGGAAATGTCTTCTTGGAAGATGATATTAGGGATGAGTGCCTTGATTGTGCTTGATTCTTAAATGATTTAATTAAGGAAAGGTTCTTTGTAGGGTGAATCACCTCCATGATCGCACCATGGATCAACCAAAAAGGGCACTTCTTGATTCACAAGCCGATGGTCAAGTGTTGAAAAGGCCAACCACACGAGAATAGTTTTTTTCACTCCTAGGCAGCTTGTGGGTTGGGTGGAGCTCTGGACACCCCTTGCCAAGTCTGGAATGGATTTGAAGACCTTCGTGTCCCCCAAGTCTGTGGTTTTGGAATCCTATTCTAGATAAATGATGGAAATTGTGGTGCCATGTGATTTGGAATAGCTACTTCTACAAGGCAAAAGGGACATATAATTTCTCATGTATGGGCATGAGACAAATATTAACTGGAAGATAAGTTAAGGAACTTGTTTGTCAAAAGGACTGCTTGCTCTACACATAAATGTGGTAGGACCTAATTAGATAACTAAAGAATGCTTATTGAGGGAAGCAAGTGGGCAGAACCCCTGATGGGTCCACCTTACGATAGAGTGGTCCCAGAGAAATGGGAAGGTTCTCACAAGTTTTTACCGACATCTCAACCCTTAGGAATTATTAGGTTAGAGCCTCGATTCATACTGTTTTAGGGGACCAGAATGGGACTATGCCCTACGGGTAGAGAGGTTGAGCGGCGCATCCCTCTCGTTTCCCATTCTCCTTGAACCAAGTGCGGTATGGATGTGCTTCGGCTGGTATCTTGTGTAAAGTAGGATATCCAGGACCTGACGCTAGAATGTTGTGAGGAGAGCTTGACCACTAGGAACCCAAATTTCATGTCAATCCCAGTGGATTCAGTCGCAAATTTTCCATTGCGAGACGGGGACTCGAGAAACCCTAGGCGACAAACCCTGTAACATTCCATGGGAGTGTCGAGAAGCGTCGCTTATATTTGTCTCTCGATGGACTGCTAAAAATGTGCATGGAGAGCCGATAGGCAGGTATGTTACAGACACTCCTAGCCACAAGGCCATGTGGGGTGGTTTGAGGTGAGCAGTAGAGGCCGGACTAGTGCCATAGAGCCAGTGTCTAGCCCATTTTAGTCCTGACAAGGCTTGATCAAGAGACACGTGAGTTATGTCTTTACAATAGGTTGATTGCATAGTCCATTTTCCAAGACATGCATAATATCATCCACCTAATGGGATGCTAGATTTTGTTGAGATGTTGAGCTCTACATGAGTTGGCATCTACTACACATGCCTTGGTGATGTGGACGATATTATTCACTAGGGTGTTAGGTGATCGCCAATGTAAGGATATGCCAATGATTCTATAATTGGACTATACCCATGTAGTCCCTCCTTGGTTACGGCACATTTATTGTGCCACGTCTTCTTTCCTAAAGGGTTCACACTTAGTTACTATGTATACATATGTTGTGGCACTTCATATTAGTCTTTTATCATGCTGTAGACCTAGTTCTTTTTTGTGGAATAAAGAAGAAGAAGAAGATTTGGAGTGCTTCAACTCTCTCCCCTTTTGCCTATTTTCAGATCTATCTTGGAAAATTGAATCTCTTGTTCTATTTTGAATAAGTGAGTGTTGGGGATATTATCATCAATGCCAATCACTTTTTTTCCACTCCATATGTGTGATATGTGATCAATAACAATGAAATGCTACTTTCCTTCCATATGACCATAGAGAGAAGTCAAATTCTAGCAAGAGTAGAAGCCATTGAGTGATTTGACTTGTATCATATGGTGTATTTAGTAAGTGTAGTAGAGCTTGATGGTCCATAAAAAAGGTGAATGGTAAGGCTAATAGATAATGACAAAACTTCTTAATGCATACACCACTATTAATCCTTCTCTTTTCATCATGGAATAACTAATTTCTATCTCACGAAGTTATTCTATTAGTGAAACTCATAGGGAAGTCCATGTTCTATTTGCTGGCTTGGCATAACATTTCCTTGATTGCTATTTTTAAGGCAGCAATATGTACATGGAAGGTTACTATCCAATCTAGGCCTCGTTAAAAAGGTGTAGTCATTAGAGCCTTCTTAAGAGCTTCATAGGAAGCTTGGCATTCATTATGGTCTAGTCCCAAGTAACCGAGTGCTTGTAGAGCAGTCTTGCTATCATAGTGCAATTAAGCACAAGGCATCGATAATACTCAATATGCCCCAAGAAGCATTGAATACCATTTGATTGGTGGGTGGCAAGAGATCGATTATCATTTTTATCTTGTTAGTATTTGTGTTGCAATCTCATTCTTGGATACCACATGGCTTAGAATAGTGTTGTGTTTAACCCAAAATTGGCATTTTAATAGGTTTAAGAAGAGTTGATATTGTTGATATCTCTCAAAGACCATGCAAAGATTTTCAAGGTGCTTCTTTACTAGAGTAGACACAAAGGTCATCGATAGATACCTCAATCCATTATCTCAATTTTTTGGAGTCAAAGGCCACCTATTCCTAGTCACCTAGATATTACTTGTACTTACTTCCCACACACATGTACATTGCAAGTGGCAGCCACCCATCAGTATCCGTTGATTCTTTATTCTTTCTATGACAATAGAATAAGAAAAGGTAGGTTACACATTGTAACTATTGGGGTTTTCAAATACCAACTTGCTCTCTCTTGCTTGAACCCCCATATCTCTTACATCTTCTTACTTCCACTTGTGCTCTCATCTCTTTCTACATCTTTCAATTGGTATCAAAGTGGGCATTCAAGGAGCTTCACAAACATTCCCTTTAGCCCCAAAAGAGAGCTTCATTCATAGCTTCCATAGTAGCTACTCATCAATGAGGTATGCATAAGTCCCGTTCCTTTTTTGATACCTTTCACCCTTTTTGGCATTGCTCAACACCTTCCTATTGAGCTCCAAAAAGCAATAATTTGTATCTCCCGTCTTTTCCAACTTACTCTAGCTTCACACTTTCTCCAACATTGATTATTTTCTTTTAGAACTTGAGTAATTCCATTTTGTAGAGGTTTATTGTTGTCATAAAAGTTTGGATAACAAGCATACATTAGTGAGATTTATGCTTTAAATGCCAGTTGTGTTGACATGGTATTTTGGGTATGCTATATACCTATGTTGATGTATAGCATTTATATATGAGCCCATATATAGTTATGATATGATTTAGCACTTGAATTTGAGCTACATATGATGTACTTGGGCTTCAATCAATTGCTTTGAGCTTTTGTGCTTGCTTGCTTATTATGGGTATTGAAGCTTCATTGGATACTTATACTCTCGGATGTATTTGTGATATGGTTATGGGATTCTTGGATGCTTTGATATATATTTCTTGAGATTTTCTTGCTCACTTTTCATTTCAACATTTTCTTCCAATGGGAGACACTTGTACTTAGTAGAGCTTGGTTCTTTGAGACAGTGGGACTCTTGGTTCATGTATATGACCTCTGTATGCTTTGGACACAAGTACTTGTTTCTATCATCAAAATTTTGTCAATGATGTATATGCTTATGGGATGCATGGTTTAATGACACTTTGAGTTCATGTGATGACATCTTTGGTACTGGTGGTTTATGCTTAGTCAATCATCATTGCTAGTAGTTGCATTCTTTGTATACTAGTTGTTATTGGGATATCCTTGGCAATGAGAGCTTTCTTTCTTGGCTATTTGCCCATAGTTGGATCAATACATACTACTACCTTTATTTTAATATTACTATAAGTTTAGTTTTTAGCATTGCCTTGGAGAGCAAATATTGTACTTTGGCAATTTATTTCTTACAATTGGTGGACATGTCTATACTTTTGTATTCTCTCCAGTTTTTTCATTATTTTGGTTGAGTTTTTGGGACTAATTTGTGTTCATTTATTATAACTCATTCTCTTGGATTTTGCATTGGTATAATATCATTATGGCTATCTCTTTGAATGATAGTGCTATTTTTAATATTGAAAAGCTTGATGGCACAAATCTCACCTATTGGAAGACGAAGATATGGTAGGTACTAGTTTAAAATTAGGTTAGGGCATTGAAAACCAAGAGTGTAAATCCCGAAGGTATGGGTTAGGACGATTGGGATGAGTTGGATGAGCTATGTAAATCCACCCTTATACTGTCATTGTCTAAATAGGTTTACTTTAATGTTGTTACACCTAAGGATAACACATGGCAATAATGGGAAAAGATATGACAAGCAGAGTCTTGCATAATAGATGTATTAGTTGAAACATATTATAGACCTTCACATGAATAAAGGAACTAGTGTTTCCTCACATTGGAATGAATTTCATTTGATTATCAACCAATTGACTTCGTATAGCCATGTGTACTAATATAATTAAGGATGGCTTGAAACTCTAGGATGTTGAGAGTGCTTTAT
This sequence comes from Lygodium microphyllum, assembly GCF_053477565.2. Lineage (NCBI taxonomy): Eukaryota > Viridiplantae > Streptophyta > Polypodiopsida > Schizaeales > Lygodiaceae > Lygodium > Lygodium microphyllum. Next base: position 42,262,644 of record NC_141158.1, read on the forward strand.
TGACAGAGAAGATAAACGAAAAGAATGTGGATGTAGGTTGTACTTCCCATGCATTGACTATTAGAGGCAGACATGATGGTAAGAACAATAATGACGGCCATGGTAGAGACTCACAAAGGTCTCAGTTTCGTGGGCAAACTCACAGTAAGTTCCATGGTCACAAGTCCTTTGACATGTCATTATTGTGGGAAGCAGAGTCATGTTTAGCTACAATGCTATAAGATGCATAATGATGAGAGCAAAGAGAAAGGCAAGCGCAAAGTGCAGGAAAGGTCTGATGATCATAGCATTGTCCCTAGTAAAAGATTGAAGAGATAAATGTAGTACAACCAAAGTCAGATGATGAGTATATCTTAATAGCTTCCTCTCTTGATGCTTCTCAATTGACTGACGCTTTGTCTATATATTATCAATGTTAGTTGCTTGATTCAGGGGCTTCCTTTCATATTATCCCACATAGGGATTGATTTCAGTCCTATCATAGTATGATAGATTTTGTGTGACTGGGAAATGACTTGGTATTGGGGATGTAAGCATGTAGTTTCCCTTAGGTAACTCCTTTACTCTATATAATGTATACCATCATGTACTAGCTTTGACCAAAAGTCTTTTATCTGTTGTGGATAGTTAGATGATGTAGACTATTATGTATCTTTTGGTGATTTCATATGGAAGATTACTAGTTGGAATCTTATTTTTTCTTGAGGTGCTAAGGCTAGCAACCTCTATCCTTTATTTGTATCTAGATCCCTTAACCATGTTGTGGAGCTATGGTTGATATATCACATCTATCTTTATGGCATCATTGCCTTGGGCACATCTTCTTAAATGGAATGAAAATTCTTACTCATTTGCAATATCTTTCATCTCTTGATTACAAATGTTTTGATTCTTGTGACCATTTCTTTATGGTAGGCAGATACGTAGTTCTCATAAGTAGTCTGGCATTATATGCATGGGTTAGCCTCTGGCTCTTGTGCATTTTGTTGTATGTGGTCCTATGCTTTGTTAGTCATTGGGTGGCATGAAGTACTTTGTTAAGTTCATTGATGATTATTTGCATAAAATCTAGGCATATCCTATTAAGTAGAAATCATGTGTCTTATCTACCTTTAAGCATTGGCTTACTCTTGTTGAGAACTAGTCTAGGTATAGGTTGAAATGCCTAAGGTTTGACAATGGGGGTGAGTATGTTTCTAAAGAATTTGAGTAGTCTTGTGATACGAGGGGTATTACAATTCAATTTATCACTCTGTACACCCCAACCCAAAAGGGTGTCGTAGAGCACATGTATAGGACCATTCAAGAAAGAATTCATAGTATGCTTAGTTAGGCAGGCTTACTGTAGCATTTTTGGATTGAGGCAATTCATACTACCATACATTTGATTAAAAAAATCCCCATTGATGGAATTACTAACATACCAACCACTTATGACAGTTCATGCCTCAAGTTGTGACTAGGTAATGAGACTAAGAATACGATTGGGGGAGAAAAGGCCAATCTGATTCCCTCATGGCTAGGATGTGAAGCTTTCTATCATGTACTCAAGGATAAACATAATAAGCTAGATTCTAAGTCAATGAAATGCATCTTTCTTGGTTGTGGGGATGTAGGTGAGATGGACTATCATCTATGGGAGCTATAGGCTTAGAAGGTTACCTGCAACCATGATGTTGTTTTTCGTTGAGGAGAAGATGCATAAGCAACCTGAGCAAGTAGTTGAGGTATGCACGATGATCTTTTAGGAGGACCCTCTTATTACCATACAACCAACTAGATAGTTACATGAAGTTGACATTCTAATGGTTCATGATCATAATGTTGGATACGATATACAAGCCCCACAACCCATTTTGAGATGGTCTACTAGAGATAGACATCAACATGATCAATTTGCACCCTCCATACTAGAGGAGATCATGCACAAAGGTGATAGTCACTCTTGGGAGAGGGCCATGCAATGTAAGTTTGATTCATTTATAGGAAAACCATACATGCGATTTGGTTCTTTTGCCTAGTGGAAAGCATGCATTTCCATGCAAGTGGGTGTATAAGTTGAAGAGTATCCTTGGATGCTCTAAGCCATGCTCTAAGCCAGCATATAAGGTTAGATTGCTTGCTAAGGATTTTAAGCAAGATTATAGTATTGACTTTAATGAAGTCTTTTCTCTTGCAATCAAGATAACTACACTACGATTGGTTTTTACCTTGGTTACATAATTAGATCTACACCTTTATTAGATGGATGTAAAGATGACTTTTCTGCATGGAAACTTGCATAATGATATCTATATGTAGTTGTGAGAAATGCGGGATCTAGAGCATGGCAAAGACGGAAGCTATGGAGGATGGAAAATGAAGATACTACTCATGTTGACATTGACAAAGAAGACAATTGTTACACAAGTGAATTAGGTTTCAAGATTGAGACTTGAACTCATAAACACAATCTTGTGTAGGACTGACAATGACACAGAGACTTGACAGAAAGAGACAAGTACTATTGCATTATCATCATATGAAAGTGATAGTCAAGTACATCATTATATAGGATTGCTTGGTAGCACATTTCATCACTGTGCCTATGGGATTTGTCTCTCTTCCTAGAATGAACTGCATCTTCCTAGCCTAGTTGTTCCATACAAAGGGGCATACATAGGGTGTGATTGGCAGATTCTCAACAGTAGTAGCCAAAGGACTTTATAAAAATGGGTAGGGAATAGCTAGTGTGCAAGTTGAGAAGAAGCATTTATAGATCGGTATTTATACATGAAGAAGGTTCATGATGGTAGCCTTATTATCTTGGTACTTTATGTCAATGATATGTTGATTGCTATGAGAGAGCTCATGAAAAGTTGAATGCTTTGAAAATTCAGCTTGAGAGAAGAGCTTTGAGATGAAGGACATGAGATAGATCTCACATATTCTTGGTATGTGCATCACACATGATCACTCTAAGGGGATCTTTTATCTATCATAGTAGCCATATATACAAAAGGTGCTTAAGCGATCCCATCTGTAGGATGTTAAGCGTATTGTCCATCCTTTGCCTTCCCATGTGAAGGTCAATTGTGCTGATTGCCCTAGTTTGTCCCTAGTTTGTTGTCCCTAGTCATATGAGCTAAAGGTCACTATGGCCAATATCCCTTATGCATCTCTATAGTGGGCAATTTGATGTATGCTATGATAGTCACTCTCCCTGACAGAGTCACAGCCTTAAGCTCTTAATAAAATGAAAAATAGATTCAAATAGATACAATTAGAACATATCAGAATCAATCAGCTCATCAAAAAAACCTATTAGCACATTAGAACTCAGCAAAAAGCCATCATAGGCTAATCAAAACTTATTGAGCCACAACCAAAACTCTCTAAAATACTTTCAAAAACCAATCAAACCTAATCATTCATGTACCAAAACCACCATTCAACACAAAAAAAAACAATAAAAAATAGCAAAAAATATAGTCCTTTCCACTCTTAATAGTGTTGAGATATCGAGATCCACGCGTGATATGCCAGGGTGACCGTTGTGCATTTATGTCACCGACTTGTCAGTTGTTTGCAGATGCAGTTGGTACACCGCCCATGAATAATAGCTAGATGACAACTATCCTTATCTACTCTAGTTCGTGGCTCAGTTAGTATGCCACCTTAGTTAGTTGAGTTTGGTTTAAGACCCATATATAGGGTTCAGCTATTTCTTTGTACTAGAGTTCTTTTGGCTTACACAAATAAGAAGGCAAACCAAGTTCGTGGTGTTCTGGTAAGAGGACCAGTGTTGCTTTCATTTTTCTGTTATGGGAGCAAGTCTCTGCAGGTAGCACAGTTGGAAAGTGCAAGAGTGCATTGTCTCAGATTGAGACACCCTTCGCGGTGTAGCAAGAGGGCAGTATATGCTGCGGGATGGGGCTTTAGCCCTTCATTGCTCTGATTTTTTGATTTGAGGCCATTTCGGGGCCTCTTTGGAGGTAGAAGTTTTCTGCACGCACTCAGGAAAAGGCCCTGTTTTATGCTGTGCGACCTGTTCTACAGATCGGTGAAAAGTTACTGTAGAAATTGCATCGTATACCTGTGCGCAAAGACATTGGGAGTTACAGAATCATCCTTGTTGCCTATTGATGCAAAATCTTCACTAGGAAGTGACTGTGTGGTTAAATACCACTTTTGTCAGTTTTGCAGATTTGCCCTTGTGAGGCTGAAGCTGTGTTCTTTGCAGTGACAGAATTTTTTGCAGTGTTTTGTAATGGCATCTGATTCTCTTTCACAGATTGTCACTGAAAAGCTTGACAAGAACAACTTCCAAGCATGGAAGTTTAGAATGACGAATTTCCTTATGGGAAAAGGATATTGGGAATTCGTTGCAGGAAATGAAGAAGAACCACTTCTTCCCGATGTTCCCAATCAACAGCAAATGCAAGCATTTAAAGCATGGCATGAGAGAGCCAGGAAAGTTATGTACTGGCTGTCTATCAGCATTTCAGACTCTATGATTGTGCATATTCAAGATGCAAGTACTCCAAAGGAGGCATGGGATACTTTATCAAAAATGTATAGCACAAATACACAAGCCAGGAAAATGCAGCTCAAGCAAGAGTTGCACAATGTGCAAAGAGAAAGTATGAGCATCAACGACTACCACATGAAGGTGAAGAAGATTACAGATGCACTTGCTTCCATTGGGTCGCCAGTGGAAGATGATGATTTAGTTTCTGTGACCTTGAATGGTCTAGGAAAGGATTATGCACAGTTCTGAATATCCATTTCCATTCATGAAAGATTTCTTGATTTTGAGGAGTTGATTGCTCTTCTAATTTCTAAGAAGTAGAGAAATGGTGGTGTATCTTCTTCAGGAGGAACTTCAAAAGAAGCTGTCTTCTACTCAAATACTGGAAGAGGTAGAGGCAGAGGTAGAGGAGGCCGATCTGGAGGCCATGGTAGAAATCAAATTATGCAGCAAACTCAAGAAAACCAGTCTTTTGGAGGAGGATGTGGTAACTCTAGAGGCAGGGGGAGCCAAAGAGGTCGTGGTGGATGGCAAAGAGGCCAAAATGCAAACAGCAATGTTGAATGCTACTACTGTGGTAAAATGGGTCATATGGCTAAAGACTGCTATAAAAAGCAGAATGACATCATGAATGAAAAATTGCAACAAGGGAATTATGCATCTTCTAGTAGACAGGGTGGTGATAGAAATGAGCATTTGTTTATGGTGCAGCACATGACCAATTCTGTGACAAGTGTAGAAGAAAGCAACGATGTGTGGTATGTTGACTTAGGTGCATCAAACCACATGACAGGTCATGCAGAATGGATGCAGGATGCAAGGAAAATAGAAAAACCAGGATTTGTGGAGACTGGTGATGATATTGCACATCCTATTGTGCAGATTGGAAAAATTCCTTTGTCTATGAAGGATGGGAAAAAGAAATACCTGTCGGATGTATTTCATGTCTCGAATATTACTAAGAACCTGGTTTCTGTTGGTCAAATGGTTGAGCAGGGCTTGCAGGTCAGATTTAATTCTCATGGATGCTTTGTTGAGGATATGAAAAATAAAGGTCGCTTGATAGCAAAAGGAAAGAAGAAGGGAAGAATGTTTACGTTGGATGCAGACATGCCTGAATTGAGTGCAACAATGTTTGCACATGGGACCGGTGTAGTTGCAGATATTGATATCTGGCATAAACGCATTGGTCATGTTAATGTACAATGACTTAAATCAATGCAAGCCCAAAATACTGTTGCAGGATTGCCTAAATTCAAGGTTGCAGAAATGCATAAGGTATGTGAAGCCTGTCATTTTGGAAAACAGGCAAGGAAACCATTTTCTAGACATGTTCAAGAAAGTAAGAAGCCATTGGAATTAATCCACTCTGATGTGTGGACTACTAAAGCTGCATCTCTTGGAGGCTGTCATTATTTTGTCACTTTTATTGATGACTATAGCAGAAAAGTTTGGGTGTATTTTATGAAAAAGAAAAGTGAAGTTTTTGGGCATTTCAAAACTCTTAAAGCTATGGTTGAAAAAGAAACAGGCCTGCAAATAAAATGCATAAGGTCAGATGGAGGGGGAAAGTACCTCTCAAATGAGTTTGCAAGGTTCTTGCAGGAGCATGGCATAAAGCAGCAATATTTATGCAGTCATACCCCACAAAAAAATGGAATTGTAGAAAGAAAAAATAGGCATATTGGAGAGGTATCTCGTGCCATGCTCAATGAAAAAGACTTGCCATATTTTTACTGGGCTGAAGCAGTTGCTATAGCAGTCTACATAATGAACATGACTCCCACTGCAGCAATACATGGGATGACTCCAGAGGAGAGGTATACTGGTAGGAAACCACATATTTCTCATTTGAAGATTTTTGGTTGCATTGCCTATGTTCATGTGCCAGATGAGTTGAGATCCAAGTTGGATCAAAAAGCTGAGAAGTGCATCTTTATTGGTTACTCTCTGTAGCAGCAAAAAGGGTATAGATGCTATAACCCTTCTACTCGTAAGTTTATAGTGATTAGAGATGTTGTTTTTGATGAGATGAGTAGCTAGTATAAACCAGTAAATGTGATTGATAATGTAGATGCACAAAATGGTAATGCTGCACAGAATTCACAGCAGCAGTCACAAGATATTAGTGGACCTGGAGCGTCCTCTAGTAGTGGTTCACATTCTTCGCCATGGACATGCAGATTGAGATTAGGAGAATCTTCTCAAAGCAATGCAGATAGTGGTATGCAGGTATCACGAAAAGGAAAAGAGAAGGTAGATCAGCCCATATTTGATGTGAATGCAGGTCACTCTTATGTGGATGGTGAATCCAGTGGCTCAGAATAGAGCATTGATGATGAGTTGGGTATTCCTTCTATTGTTACACCTGGAGTAAGGAAGACCAGGGATGTTTTGAGAGCACCTGGGAGTGAACCTACTTTGCGCAGGTCTACCAGAGCTAGGGATCCTGTGGATAGGCTAAAATATGATGGATTTACAGCCATTCACTATGCCTATATGGTCAAAGTGATACAGGAGCTAGAACCCACTTCTTTTGAGCAAGCCATGGGAAAAGAAAAATGGGAGAAAGCCATGGATGAAGAAATGGATGCCTTGGAAGCAAATGCTACATGGGAATTGGTACCTTTGCCTAAAGATAAGAATGAAATTGGTTGTAAGTGGGTTTATAAGGTGAAGCACAATGCAGATGGTTCTGTGAACAGATACAAGGCAAGATTAGTAGTCAAGGGGTATGCACAAACATATGGCATTGATTATGAAGAAACATTCAGTCCGGTTGCAAGGATGGCAACCGTAAGAGCAGTCATTGCTATGGCTGCATCAAAGGGATGGTCTTTACATCATATGGATGTAAAGAATGCCTTCTTGCATGGTGATTTGCAAGAAGAGGTCTATATGGAATAGCCACCAGGTTATGTGCATGATGTTCATCCTGAGTTTGCTTGCAGGTTGAAGAAAGCCTTGTATGGCTTGAAGCAAGCACCTAGAGCATGGTCTGACAAGATAGGACACTATCTTGTCACTATTGGCTTTTAGATTTCCAAGGTAGATTTCTCACTTTATGTGAGAAAAACAGAGAAATGTATTATGCTGCTTGTCATTTATGTTGATGATTTGATTATCACAGGTGATAGTGATGAAGATATCCTTCATGTGAAAATGCTATTGAAGCAAAAGTTTGAGATGAAGGATTTGGGAGAGCTGTGTTATTTCTTGGGCATTGAGGTGATTAGATCACCAAGTGGGATATGGCTCTTGCAAAGGCAGTATGGATTGGACATGCTGTCCAAATATGGGATGACAGGCTGTAAGCCTATTTCAGTTCCTTTGGAACAGAATGTGAAGCTAAGCGCAGATACAGGTGAGCTTCTGGAAGACCCTACTATGTACAGACGCATAGTAGGAAGTTTGATTTATATGACTATTACCAGGCCAGATTTGAGCTATGTTGTTGGATTGGTAAGTCAGTTTATGCAGGCTCCAAGGAAACCGCATTTGGATGCGGCTAGACGCATACTCAGGTATGTGAAGTCCACATTGCAGTATGGACTATTTTATGAGACTGGGATTCAGATACGGTTGCATGGATACACTGATGTTGATTGGGCTAGTAGTATTTCTGATAGACGATCTACCAGTGGATATGTGTTCTCTTTTGGGAGTGCTGCAGTCACTTGGAGTAGGAAGAAATAGGCTACAGTTGCCTTGTCGAGCACAGAGGCTGAGTACAGGGGCACATCAATGGCTGCATGTGAGGTAGCTTGGTTGCATAAGCTACTTTATGATATGCATCAGCCTACAGATGGGCCAGTTGTCATTTATTGTGACAACATGAGTAGTATACACTTCGCAAATAACCCAGTCTATCATGCTAGAACAAAGCACATTGAAGTGCATTATCACTATGTGGGGGAGAGGGTTTTACTAGGTCTTATTGATCTAGTTTATGTCAGCACAGAGGATCAGGTAGCTGACATATTTATGAAGGCATTGGGCGCAGAGAAGCTGCGCAAGTTCAGAGACCTGCTTGATATGCCAGGGTGACTGTTGTGCATTTATGTCACCGACTTGTCAGTTATTTGCAGATGCGGTTGGTACACCGCCCATGAATAATAGCTAGATGACAGCTATCCTTATCTACTCTAGTTCGTGGCTCAGTTAGTATGCCACCTTAGTTAGTTGAGTTTGGTTTGAGACCCATATATAGGGGTCTTCTATTTCTTTGTACTAGAGTTCTTTTGGCTTACACAACTAAGAAGAGGAAAACTGTTTTCAGCATCCACCTTTGTGTGTATTACCCCATTGTGCAAGCAAGAAAGCTACAAGTGAGACTCCTTCCTTCTCTCCCACAATCTTGACAAATAGATCCCCACACTTCAACTAGGGAGCATCCTTGTGACCTTGGAAAAAGAGAATACAAGCTCTAAAAATAGATACAACACTTCAACTTCAATCCATCAATCCATGAAATCACAACCCCATTCAATGTGGATGTATTAAAAAGACAAAAGGAAACATCTTTCGAACCATTAACCATTTTTTAACTTGGAAAAAAAAAGAACAAACTCTTATAGGATATAATAATTTTGTCATCTTCACTTCAATCCACATCAATCAACTTCAACTAATCATCCAAAAAGAACTATTACCTTCAATCTTCAATCTTCAATCATGACCCCATCACATATTTGATAAAAAAAACACACACACACACTACAAAATGCATAATACAAACATACAAAATTTGAATGGTATCATTGATTACGAAAAAAGAAATAATTCCATTATGGCTCATCAAATATACAATCATCAAGAATAAATGAAGATGGTCTCACTTGAAAGCTTGATGATTCTTGAATCTTTCCCATGAAAGGGAATCATCCACAAATGTTTTGGGAGGATTTTGCAAAAACTACAAACAACATATTCTCTCCACCCCAGACATATGGCATAGATTATGAAGAAACCTTCAGTCCAGTTGCTAGGATGGCAACTATCGGATGTGTGATTGCTTTGGCAGTAGCCAAAGGTTGGAGGTTGCAAAAAATGGATGTGAAGAATGCCTTCTTGCATGGTGATTTGCAGGAAGAAGTGTATATGGATCAACCAGTAGGTTATGAAGATTTAGAGCATCCCACGTATGTGTGCAGGTTGAAGAAGGCGCTCTATGGGCTCAAGCAAACACCTAGAGCATGGTCTAACAAGATCAGAGAGTATCTTGTCAATATTGGCTTTTATGTTTCTGATGTTGACCACTCACTTTATGTGAGAAAGGGAGATGCAGGTTTGGTCATCATAGTCATCTATGTGGATGACTTGATTATTACAGGTGATAGTGATAGTGGGAATGCTAAAGTCAAGGACTTTTTGAAGAAGAAGTTTGAGATGAAGGATTTAGGTGAGCTAAGGTACTTCCTTGGCATTGAGGTGATCAGATGTGATGATGGTATATGGCTGTTCCAAAGACAGTATGGCTTGGATATGTTGTCAAAGTATGGTATGACAGCATGCAAACCACTTTTAGTCCCGCTGGAGCAGAATGTAAAGTTGAGTGCTGATGTTGGGGATGAGATAGAAGACCCTACTATGTTCAGGAGGATAGTGGGGAGTTTGATCTACATGACTATTACAAGGCCAGACTTGAGCTACGTTGTTGGTCTTGTGAGTCAGTTTATGCAAGTACCTAGAAAGCCACATTTGGATGCAGTCAGATGCATATTGAGATATATGAAGTCCACATTACATTATGGACTTTTCTATGAGGCAGGTACAAATGTACAGGTGTTTGGATACACATATGCAGATTGGGCTGGTAGTATGTCTGATAGAAGATCTACCAGCGGATACATGTTCGCTCTTGGTAGTGCAGCAGTTACTTGGAGCAGCAAAAAGCAACCTATAGTTGCTTTGTCGAGTACAGAAGCTGAGTATAGAGGTGTTGTTGTTGCAGCATGTGAGGTAGTATGGCTACAAAAGTTATTGGCTGATTTAGATTTGCAGGTGGAAAGTCCAGTTGTCATTTATTGTGACAACATGAGCAGTATACAGTTGGCTAGGAGCCTTGTGTTCCATGCCAAGACAAAACATATTGAGTTACACTACCACTTTATGAGAGAGAAGGTAATAACAGGTGAGATTGACTTGGTGTATGTCAACACATAGGATCAAATAGCTGACATCTTCACGAAGGCATTGTGTACAGAGAAGCTTCAAAAGTTTTGAAGCTTACTTGGAGTTGCAGAGATGTAGTTGAGCTTGAGAGGGAGTGTTGAGATGACAACCTCAACACATGCGAACATTGATGATGGACCGCTTGGTTAGATGGGTCCACACTTCTACACTTAGTACGTCAGTGGTCATTATGACTCTCACATGGCCATTGACTCATTACTTATTATATTCAGGTTGTTACACCTATTTACAGCTGGCATAGTTATAGCGCCAGTCGACTAGTGTAGTCGGTTATGCATTGTTTGACTTAGTAGGCCACTTTCCTTTATGTTGTATCTTATCTATACTTTGTGTATATTGTAAAGTGTGTGGAAGAAGAAGAAAAAACCAGCAAGAAAACGTTTTGGCCTCCATCTCTCTTCTTGTCTCTTGAGTGAGCTTCTCCTTGTGCATTCTGTGTGTGTTCGACGCAGCATCTTGAGCAAGTCCCCCCACCATGCGATTCTTGACAACTTGTGCATATACTTGAAGATGGAGGCAAGAATGCAAGCCGGACATTTGGGGCAGCCATAGCCATAGACCGCAACCTTCAATTTCTTCAAGTTCTCTTCAAGATTGGGTGGCGGGGCTTCAAGATTGGACTCCTTGCCATCAATGGAGCTTGTTTACCCAATGGAAAGAGCTTTGGAGTATGCGAAGGCATTATCGGGTGAGATTTTGGGGCATTATTCTTCTATGATCTTCAAGGCATGCTGAGAACTACTGAAGTTCAACCTTTCATTCCCCCAGTGAAGTATAAAGCTTGAAGACTCAATTCTTGGCTGAAGTTGTCATCATGGAGCTAATGGGAGCATTGGAGACCAATCATGGGGACATTGGCCATTGATTCTTAGCCCGTCTTCACCAATCAAAGAGGTAATTGACTCTTGAGCTCTCTTCTAATTTCATCCTCTTGCTGAGCCTAAAAAGCCTATTGTTGGAAGAGATTCAAGTAGTCAATCATGCATTTTCTTCAAGATTTCAATGCTTACATGCTGCCAATTTAATTTCAATCCTCTCTTAGGCTTCCTTGCATTCAGAATGATCCATTCTATGCTGAAAATTCTCACTATTATTTACTGATTGCCTCACATTAACCTCTTGACTTGTGATGATTGCTTGAGCAAATATTAATCTCTAAAATCCATTGTAAATGAGGTGAGTTAACAGTGAGTCACTGCTCGATAAGCCCTCTCCTTATTCCCAACTCAATTCCATGCACTTCATGAAAAGAATTGCTTCCCAGCTAGCCTGCATAGCATGCTGATTGCTTAATTAATAAATGTTTGCCATGTATACTTCGGGTGAGGAAAAGGCCCGATGCCAAGCAAGGTGGCAAGAAAAAAGAGGGGTGACCCCCCTTGCCATCAAAGACCCTGAAGGGGTGCACAACCCGGCCCGAGGGGAACTTTGCCCACCTCTCGGTGATCCGGAGCCCTAATTGCTTGCAAGTGCACATACCCACTTGAAGAATTGAGATATTGACTTGGCACTAATGTATGGATGTATTATTGGCTGCAAATGCATGGAAATTTTATTGAGGATATATTTGCAGACATGAGAATATATATGCAGTCAATGGTAGTGAATGCAATGCTTGGGATGTATGAGAGATGCCTATGCATGGGAAAATTATGCTAAGAGATGCTTATGACATGCTCAGTTCTAGAATAAGGCTAAAAATAACAAATTTGGATGATTGGGCAATGTATTATGCCACGTGGGATGACCCTTCAGTCATGCATTTACAAGTTGATCCATTCCAAACCCTTTCTTAACCCTCACAAGGTGCTATAAGCAATTTGCTTGCATTTACAGAGGTATGCCTACTCCTAGGAACTGAGATGTAGGTCTTGCAGAGTATCCACAGGTCTTACTAAGGGCTTTGATAAGTTTTGGAACTCTATTTGGACTCCACAAGATACTTACAGGTCAAAACAGGTCTCTTTCAGGTGTAGATAGGCTGTTGGACTGCACAATAAAGCAGTACTTTTCTTGTTACAGAATTTTCTGTATAAAATTTGGAAGTGTATGCTTACGCTAAGTTTGAAGAGGGCATCCTTGGCTCTGATTTGAACAAAAAAGTAGGTCAATCGGAGCTTCCTAGCTCAAGTTACGGGCAAAACAGTTACAA